>NC_073351.2:1490000-2135000 GCF_027580225.2 Misgurnus anguillicaudatus
ATTTTTTGCGTGATGCTAATGGTCTAATCAGATTCAATGGATTATGCTAAGCTATGCTAAAAGTGGTACCACCAGACCCGGAGATCAGCTGAATGGATTCCAAAATGGTAATAATCAAACGTTTAACTCTAAGGGAGCGAGACAATGAGCATATTTTCAAAAAAAGTGGAATGTCCCTTTAAACCCCATATATTCCTGTTAATTCCAATGGAAAGTTTCTAGCCTTGAAAAATTTTGCAACCCTAGTCAGCACTGCACACATGATGTGTGTGTTTTGTAAATTTCATATATGATTATAGTGACCAAAAATATCACAGTTTTAGAAGCCAGTCAAAACAGCACATTATCTGTAATTCAGACAAAACAGCAAATTATCTGTGAGCCAATCATCTCAACAGCGAGTCGTAACAGTGAATCATCTGCATCAAACCGGTGAATTATCTTATAGCGAATCATCTGCCTGCCTGCAGCCATAGCAGTGAATCATAACAGCGAATCATTTCACTTTGAGCCAAAAGAGCAACCTATTACAGGAAAACATCTCTCCATTGTTCAAACTCATTAGACCTCATAATTAAGTGGAAAATCAATAGAAATAATAGTTCTGCCTAAAGAAATATGAAGTAAATGTCAATATAACGAAATATATCTATATTTCTCTAAACATGCATACTTTTGGACTATAGTTCTAATTGCTAAAATAAACAGGAGCAGACTGAACATACATGTGTCAAATTATTCTATTCCAAATGTAAGTAACTACAGATTTTGCATGTCATATGAATAATAGACAGGTATAGGTACATTTTAGGTACTAAAATTTCAACATTTCTCGAGACTGCACGAGCTTGGGTCCAACCAAATGGTATGCCAAACAGACACAGGAATATGATGAATGATACCTTGCTTTATGCATGTTCAATTTATTTTTAATAATTATAGTCCAAATAAGAAAAATAAAAAATTACATATCAAATAATATGGCTTATTTTTCTGTAGGCTGTTTCTCCATAGCTAGGCAACATGGAGTAATATTACTGTCATGTGTCTGTCTATAGTCATTTAACATTGGCTAATTATACACATGACTCACTCATATATTTACACTAGATGTTGCCTTGGCTACGGCAGTTCATTGGAATGAATGCATCAATAGAGTCGCCATCTTGGAACAGGGGAGCCCCTCCTCTTTAATGCATCAGCGTCAATGTAGGCAAAGGTCTAACAGAAATAAAATGAATGTCATAAATGTGATTTTCTAGGGGTTTTATATCAGCTGATTTTCTTTGTGTATATTATATCACAGTACACTTATACAGTATATTATACTACAGTACTGTACATAGAATACACTAATTAACAGAATATCCTACTATATATAAATAAATACATTTTTTGCAATGATCTCTCACAAATGTGGTGATCAAACACTTAAAATGACGTGACAAAGATATGTTATATGTGTTTAACAATTTAACAATAAACTTTATTATCCAAAATTGAGTCTGATATCAGTGCACAAAACAGTAAACTTGACTTATTATAAATAATTTCAAAACACAAACAAAACAAAATCCATATTACTTCATTGGCAGTTGTGACGAGAATAACGTTATATTGGACTTAAACTGAAAAGGGAAACTTATAAAGTCATTGTTTATTAGTTTTCCAGTAAGTTATGTATCTCACAAATTAATTAGCAACGTACCGTTAAAAAGACAATGCTTAACTGAAAACATACTGATGTAGGCTAACGTTTAATGTTGTGCACAACGTTTTTATAACACAAACCCACAGTGTTCGGCGCAGACTTGAGACTTTTATCAAACGAAGGCGTCTGCTCTCCGACTTTTATTTAGCGAGGGTGTAAAGTTGCGTGAGCTTATTTAACCAATTGCTCTGAAATGAGCATGTTCAGTAACAACACAAGCAGCAGTAATCTCACATACTGTAATATGTGCGTGACTGCGTGTCAGATTAAACGTGTCAGTTCTCCGCCTCGCGTCATTTCTCTCACTTGCGTTTTTTAACAACTCGCAAATGGGCAAAGGAGACGAATGGATTAAAAACACCAAATGTAAGCGGGAATGTGTCTCTCTGGTCCACCTGAACTAAGAGACCACTGACTGAAGTAAAGGGTGGTTGGCTGGTGTCACTACACAGTGATCTGGGTCACCAGTACCAAAACTCTGCTGGACAGACAACAACATTCAAAAGCATTTCTTTGTTCTGTGAAAAACGTTCATATCGGCGGCATATCTGTGACTTATACGCCAATACAAATATATCTGCGACAGGCTCATATCAGCTGATAAAATCGGCAAACCGATAAATTGGTCGGGCTCTACTACCAAAATATAATGCATAGTGCTAGCAGGCCTAACATCTATACGCAGCAGAAAAGTCCGGCATCGTCCATGAATTCAAAGTACAGGCTGAGATATCACTGTACCTAGCTACTTCCTATAACAAGACCCCTGTTCCAAGATGGACGGTGGTTTTGACGCATACTTAGAACCCCAAGGCGACATATAGTGTATATATCTATGGATCCATGACTGCATGTGTGTAGCACAACATACAGGAATGCATAAAGTGAATATGCTTTTCATTTTCTGCTGCTTTTAAAGAGGTGATGACATAAGGAATCAAATTTCCCCTGAGCATTTGACCTTTAAGAGGTTTTGTAGCATTAGTTCATAATGTGTCATCTGTACATCCTGCAATAAGGATTCATAGCACTGTGTATCCGACACAACAGACCAGAATGGTGTTGGCATTTACTTTATGCTCCTATTAGTGATCATTTGGGTGTCTGAGACAATAAACACATAAGTAGAGCCCTGCATTTTAGCCCCAACTATATTAGCCTATATATTTTATTTAAGGATTACTCTGAATTAAACTGGACCAACATGAACCAACAGATAATGGGCTGTCATGACCATAACAGTTTTATATAAAATACATATATTACTGTCTACAGTGTAACAGTAAAAAGAAAAGGCTTCTCATAATGAATTTAGTGTAGGCTATATCAAGATAATTTAATCAGTTTTACAACAAAATGTATATTTATCTTTATCTTATAAACGATTTTTTTGAAATAATAAATGATTGTCGCATCACGTAGCAACAGAGACATATCAAACATATCAAATTGTTTATGCTTTCTCTCATAAAAAACGTCACAGCAAACAGCACAGACTTTTACTAACAAACACGCAAGCGATGCAGTGACTATCTGCTGCAGTCACAGATTCCCAATGTGTAGGATTTAAAAGGGCGGACTAGGGCTGAGAATTCTGATGAGCTGTCGGCAAGGGCCGGGCTTAAGCGTCTCAGGCCTGGTCCGAGTCAGGGCCTAGATTTCAGGCACGTGCAGGGCTCTACACATAGGGGCAGTTTACTGGACAGGGCTTATCCTAGTCCCAGACTAAAATGCACATTTTTAAAACATCTTGTACTGACATATCTTAACATATTATCAGTGCCACAAAAGTTTTCCAAATGCCTTCCAGGAAAATAAACATACAAATATATCAAATGAAAAAACAGCCCATCTGCTTTTAAACAACCAAACCAAGAAAAAAACTATCCTATCCAGTGTTTCCCACAGGATTTTGAGAGACTGTGGTGGTGATAACGTCACCCGCTAATTAGCATATATGTGACGTCATTATGACGTGTTTGCGTTTGATCTAGTGCTGGCACCTGAAATATGTTTCACTTCTACTCTTTGATCTGAATCTGTATTTGATCTGTATTATACATCAAATTATATTTTAAGCCGAATTAAGCTGTTTTAAATAGTGAAATAAAAATGTAAATAGTGATCATGAAAATTCTATTTGTGGGGGCCAGTGTTGATTCTGTGGTGGGCCACCACAAATAAATCAATGTATGGGAAACACTGCTATCATCATTTGTTGTCAAAATTTTAAGCAAAACACTGAAATAATTGCATTTTTGTAAAGGAATTTTGTTAGAGATCAGATTCAGAACAATTAACAACATTAAGAGTTACAGACTACCATAAAAACTCGTCAGGAAATCGTCATTGGCAGGGAAATGTTTTCTCTTAATTGGCGAGATAGCTCGTCAGTGGCGGAGAAAGAATTAACATGTACCACTTAAACACAAATATAAAATCATAAATCAGATAACACTTGTTTTTTAAAGTTGCAATCGTAACTTTGTGTCCATTCAATAAATAAAACAATAATTAATATATATATATATATATAACTTGGAAGTTGCCCTTATATTTATATATAAACTTTTATTAAAATGCCTGCATTTGAAAATTATTTTATCAGATGATATAATGCCTCAGTCTTTTATAATCAGCCTTACTTTTAATTTCTGCTAAATATTTTGTTTTACTATGAAAATAAACCTGCTATTTGATGTCTACAGCAATGATAAAGCCTGCTATATTACATGATCTCGTCTGGCATGCTTTAGTGATACATGACACGTATGAGTCTGAAACGAAGGTGCTGACAGTTTAAAGGTCTAGTTTCCAGATCGTAGATGCTAAATACTGCGACATGTTGAGGCCGATCTGGTGTCAAAGACAACATCAGATAACAGCTGTGATCCGGGGGATACCTCACCACCCGCCCTGCACATTACCCAGCATGCCGGAGTATTTGCATATGCAGAGATAGGGCCATGTTTGACTAGGGTGGATAGGCAAATCAAAGTGGACTCTGCAAGTTGAGTTTGTCACGAGATCGATATGCAACTGACAGTTGTGTGGCCTGTTGTGTGATTGTTTAAAGCTAATACTTGCAGGGGAAGTTCACGCTCAGCCAGTTTATTTTCAAACCTGCATACTTCATAACAGCAACATAAAACAAGAAAGACGCTGTGCATTGTCAGCACAGAGCTGTCCCGAAAGGGTGCTATCACACACCAGCAGCACAGAGGGACATATGTGATATGTGGATGGTTATATGGAAGAAAATGATTGGAACTAGGGATAAATATCATTTAATTCTTAAAGGATTAGTCCACTTTCAGAAGAAAATTTCCCTGATAGTTTACTCAACCCATGTCTTTCTTTCTTTAGTCGAAAAGAAATTAAGTTTTTTTGAGAAAAACATTCCAGGATTTTTCTCCATATAGTGGACTTCAAATGAGCCCAACGGTTTAAAAGGTTCAAATTGCAATTGAAAAGTTTCAATTCGGCTTCAAAGAGCGCTAAAAGATCCCAACTGAGGCATAAAGATCTTATCTAGTGAGAAGATGTCATTTTTCACTAAAAGAATAACATATAATTATATAAATTAATAAAATATTCTTCTCGTCTTGCACTAGTCCTATGATACACGTCTGTGACCTTATGTATTGCGTAATCATGTCAAAAGGGCACGCATGACATATGCGAAACAATAAACTGACACGAAGACATTCATTTGTGTCATTCCACATTCAACAACTTCTGAACAGTCCTGCTTCTCCACACTTATACACACTAGTGCGCAAGTTTCCCACAACTCATACGTGATCTTACGACGTGTTTACGTAATAGGTAAGGTCGCAGACGCACATCAAAAACGTTTGGACAGACTTTTACTGAACGCCTAAACATCTTTCTTTTTGCACAAACAGGGAAAGAAGATGAGAAAGCAAAACTTTTTAAAATGTGTCCTGTTTTTTTCCATGATAGTGTATTGATATTTCAATCTCTACTAGCGATATTTTAAAAAAACCCATCAAATCCCTCTGTGTGCATCAAACAACCTCCTCCGCCACTGCTGTAGTTGTCGCTGTCCATTTGTCTGTCATATAAGGCCATTCGGACAATGTCTCAGAAGTTAGCGGGAGTGAGAAAATGGCAGAACATTTAAAAACACCTTCAGCTTTCAAAGGCGATGTGTAGAAGCACTTTGGATTAAAAAAAAAGTAAAAAAATAAGTCAGCTTAATTTTTTTACATTTTTGATATGAAAAAGAAAAGGTATTGCAATGTATCGCAGCATGCAACGTATGGTATCGTATCGTGATACATTGTATCACAGCCCATGTACCATGATATGTATCATATCGTGAGGCCCTTGCCAATACCCAGCCCCAATCTGTTCCTGCTGTTTGCAGGTTCAAATTAAATAAAATTTTAAATTGTTTTTACCTGGACACAGACTATGATTGTGCCGATAGACGATAGTAGGGATGGGCATTTTCCAGTAATTTACTATTCGAATATTTAAGCTCATAAAGAACGAATATTCGAATATTCGTTTATTTAAATTATGTTGAGTAAGACATGCGTGTTTTTTTTATTTTTCATTTTGTCATAATTATACAGAAGGCTTATAATTGGAAATATCCACAACAAGCTAAACTTATATTCTGTATGTAAGGGATAATGTAGAGGCAGCCGGTAGTTATCGGGAAATAAGCCCCGACAGTGTGATTAGGACCCGACGCGAAGCGGAGGGTCTTGTATCACACTGAAGGGGCTTATTTCCTGATAACTACCGGCTGCCTCTACATTATCCCGCTTATTACACGGCTACTTGTCACATAAGAAAAAAACCGGACATGAATATGAATTTGAAACATTTTATTGGCATATTTGTTTTAAATTAACATTTTTATCCTTCCGCGAAACTTTGCACAGATGCATAAAATGATCGTAATACCTTTTTAAGATCCTCTGCTTCATACTTGTCTGTCTCCATTTTTTTTTCTTTTAGACAGTCTTTGAGAAGTTTTAATGCCCATTCTGTATTTTTTTGTGTGTTGGCTTCGTAGCTGTCATGCTCTATTTTGTCAAGTTCAGTCTCAGTATTGCTGTCTGTGTCTTGTCGTGGTTGTCCAGTGTTTGTCACAAGATGGCGCCAAACAAACAGTAATCTTTATTGATCTTTATTGGCGCGGAGCGATTTTACTCGTAAAAGTAGTACCGGCTATGCGTTATTATTTTGGAGCGGTTATTATTCGAAAAGAACGAACCTGCAAATGTCTCAACTGACCAATCAGAATCAAGCATTCCAGAGAGCCGTGTAATAAGTATATATATATGTATGTATTTTTAAGTTGAAAACATTGTAAAAATATATATATATTTTTAATTCTTCTTAAAAAATATCCTACAGAAAAAAGGCGTTAAAACCCCACGCGGAGCGAAGTCTGAGTCAAATCCTTAGTTTCAAGTCGGTCAGTATGAATTTATTAATGTTTGTTCCTACATATATTATATTATACCAAATATTATATACCAACCTCAAATCTAAGCGATGTTTGAGGAATTGCGAAGTTTAAAGATTGAGGACTTGTCAAAGTTATTATCATTTAAACAGACTCAAAACACCAAATAAGAGCCCAGAGCAAACGAAAAAACACATCTACATAACCGACCGCTCAGTCGCAATAAATATCTTCTCAGTTTAGTTTGACATGTATTTGTAAATAAAGAAAACCCTATTTATCCTACCTGCTTCGGTGAAAGCCCGTTCTTCTGACTAGATACAATAATGCCGGTGCTGCGGAGAAAACTCTTCCTCGTGATGATGGTTATCCGATAAAAACAACAGATGGATTGAGCAAGATTGAATATGTGTATATAACATTATTTTACAATTAATGTAAGCTGGCTCGATACCTGTTGACTGTGCAAAGTTACTAACGTTAGCTTAATTTAACAACATTTCACAAAGACGGAGCTTTGCTTTTAAACTGCCATGTGCAGTTATCCGGTTCATTTTCGAAAGAGCACTGCATATAATAAATGTTCTCCATTTCATTTAGTTCTCCGTGTCTGTCTCGTTATTAACAAAATAAAGTAGACTTTATAACAGAAAGCTTACAAATCTCTCATGATGTGTTGATGCGGGCGGCGGAGAAGCACGTTTAATAACACGTGAGCCCTCACTGAGCCAGTGGCCAAACACGGCCCACCGCGGACAAACCCGGAGATAAAAGGAAAAACTTAAATTGGGCATATCGCTCAACACGATCACAGACAACCATCAACTGTATTTTTACTCAGTGGCAATTTAGTATCACAATTTTATCTGTTAACGGTTAATGTTCAGTTAACAAGCAGCGGTTGTCGGTTGGGACAATTAACTGAAATGAGAATCCCTAATATTAATATCTATAGCCCGACCGATATGCTTTTTTCAGGGAGTAAAAAAAGACAGATAACGATATATCGGCCGATTTTCTTGGTGTATATTATAGTACAGTACACATACTACAGTACTGTACATATAATACACTATATCAGGGGGCTCCAACGCGTTGCGTCTTAATTGCAGGTAGCTCGCTCGTGGGTTTATTTTTTTATTTATTTTCTGTGGTTATGGTGCATTTGGATGTTTAGTTAGTGTTACAAGCGCCTGTGGTAGTAAAGACTGGGTACATGTTTGACGTTGCGTTGAGCTGTGTAGACCGGCGTATCATATGACATCATGTATGATTCTAAAACAAACAAATAATTGTGAAGTTGGCAACCGGACGATCCGCGCAACGCTGTGAAGCCCGCGCCGCGGCAACCGGACGATCCGTGCAACGCTGTGAAGCTCACGCCGTGGCAACCGGACAATCCGCGCACATCTCGAGTCGAGGCACTATGGTTAAAATGGATGCCGTAATTTTCGGATTAATTTAGGATAAAACGAAAATACAGTCGTCATCACAAGTTCAATGGGTTTTCATCTTATATATATATTTAAACATCAAATGTCAAGAGATACCAGAGAGTTGTATAAAAAAACATATAAAGTTACACTCATCGATGATAAATGCTCGTCTGAGAAATGTATTTCTGCTTTTCTTTGCGCGAAGGGACATATTATGATCATAGATATTGGACTTTGTTATTATGATCGAGACTTTCTCCACCTTTAACCAGAAGCGGCCGTCTCAGACTAATACAGTAGGACATGTAACAGTGAGTTTAGACATTTTCTTAATGTTTATAATGGTGTCATTATTATTTACAGTTTATAGTCAGGAGTATTACTCCAGTCAACTTTTTAAGGGGGCAGACTTTGTGTCGTTTCATAGGCTGTATGATTTACTGTTGTTGGAATATTTACACTTAAATGACAACACATGCAATTTTGTATTGCACCATGTTGTTTGATGGCCATTTTCTCATTAAATAACAATCTCTGAAACAAGTTCTTTAGTAAAATCACTACCTGTTGAATCTGTCGTAGCCTATGACGCTTTCACGTCATGCATTTTGCGGATCTACGTTCACGCAACGTAAATAACGTAAAAACTAATTCCGTTACTAATTCAGTGTATATTGAGTTCTGTGTTTTCAAGTGGATTAATAATTTGGTGGGGCACTGCCCATAGACTGTATAAAACAGGCACAGCCACACCTGCCCATATACTGTAGATAAGCTACTGTTGGTTATTTATAAGTTGTTTTATAATTTTCCCCTTGAAACATTGTGCTGCCTGCATGGCATCAAGGTAACTTGGCTTAGGTAGCGTGCACACCAAAGCTTTTAAACGCAGCCTGAAAACGCCTGGAAAACTTTTACGATTATCATACCGTAAACATTTTCTTATACACGGTTTTGGGAAAAAATAAAGCAGATCTCATCTGCGCTACTACGCACATGCAACTTCATTCGGCGTGACAGCTAGACTCCACTCGTTTATGTACAGCAGAGAAAATGTAAGAGACTACAATTTCTATCCTCTATCCCCATACCAGATAAAAAGGTAAAATCTACAGTATGGGAATACTTTGGGTATATGAAAAACAAACACGGGGTTGTCCTTGAAGATGAATATCCAGTTTGCAAGAAATGTGGACTAAGAGTGGCTGCAAAAAGAGGCATCTAAAGTTGATAATACTTAGGCCATATAATAAAAACTTTACATTTCACTCACTATATGACGATGTGAACAAATGAATATATCCAGAGCAGCTCTGAGAGAATTTCATGAGTATTTTATAATTTTATTTGAAAGAATAAAATTAAAAGAATCAAAAATGGTTAAGAATCAAAGTTTACTTTTTTCTGAAGTGTATTTCCCCCCCAAAAAATTTAATGTAATAAACCATATTCTCAACCCAAAACCCCTATCTGTTTTTTAATAATTTAAGGGTCATTGTACCTAATGATAATAATAATAATAATGTGTTTCATACCGGCAAACCGCAAAACCGTGATAGTTTTTGAGACGATTATCATACAGTGAAAATCTCATACCGTTACAACCCTACACCGAATGCCAGCTGTTTTTTCAGCCAAGAGCTTTGGTTGCTGTGATAGGCTACTTGAGCTGTGAGCCGGTTGGTTGTTGTGATATTTGTCCCGCCCTTCGTCCACTGTGATTGGATGGCCGTGTGGGAACTTACATTGACGAGCTGAGCGTTTCACCCAAAGTTGAATATTTTTCGACCACAGCGCGGAACAAACGGACAGCTGCTGGCTGTTTTGAAAAAAAGCTGCGCTTCCATTGGGAAAAAAGCATGCGCCGGCCACGGGCATAAACACTTTGTTGTGCACGCCCCCAGTTTATGTATATTCTGTGCTTTGCCCACCCTGTTTTATAAAGGCCCACCCACTTGAACATTTCTGGCTTCGCCACGGCATGCACATCCCTTTAATGAATCCAAAAGCAGTAAATACTCTATGTTTGGATCATCTTTCTAAATCTGATCTTTAATAATTATTTTTTTTATTCAAAATGTGGTATTTTTGGACGAATCCTACACATATAAGAGGTGATAAAAAAGTTTAAATAAAGACAACATGAAAGTTTTTTTGTTGTTGTTGTAGGATCTGTTCTTTCATTTGATGTATCGTATGTTTATGTTTAAAGAAAAGCATTTTCTGGAAGGTATTACAATTTTGTGAAAAATAAAAAAAATGCATGCACTGGCTGGCAACTTTTTTAAAAAAATGCTGGTGGGGAAAGAGTTCAAATCACAGTGAGTTAATAGACTTATTTAGGTATAAAGTGACACAAGTAGCTCTCGACCACTTTTATTTTTTAGAAAGTAGCTCTCCAATGAAAAAAGGTTGGAGACCCCTGCACTATATACATTAACAGAATATACTACTATATATAAATAAATAATTTTTTGAAATGATCACTCACAAGTGTGGTGATCAAACACCTAAAATGACGTGACAAAGATATGTTATATGTGTTTAACAATTTAACAATAAACTTTATTATCCAAAATGAGTCTGATATCAGTGCACAAAACAGTAAGCTTGACTTATTATAAATAATTTCAAAACACAAAAAGAACAAAATACGAGAATGTGACGAGAATAACGTTATATTGGACTTAAACTTAAAAGGGAAACTTATAGAGCCAATTGCTCTGAAATGAGCATGTTCAGTAACAACACAAGCATCTGTAATCTCACATTAGGGATGTGCATTTATTTCATTTTGATTAATCCATAGGTCTGAAGAACGAGTACTCAATTAACAGGGGGCGGGGCAATCAAAGGGGCGGGGCGTACAAGTCAGGGTGAAAATTAAAATATTTTTATTAAAAACACTCAAATAAAACTAAATTTTGAAGAAACTATGAGAGAACAATGAACACATACTATTAATGAATTAAATGTTGTTAAAAGAAACCCCTTATAGGAATAGCTGCGTGATGAAGTGAAACTAAAGGGTTATGTTAAACACAAACCGAAGCACTCTACATACTATTAAAGGAATAGTCTACTCATTTTCAATATTAAAATATGTTATTACCTTAACTAAGAACTGTTGAATCATCCCTCTATCATCTGTGTGCGTGCACGTAAGCGCTGGAGCGCGCTGCGACGCTACGATAGCATTTAGCTTAGCCCCACTCATTCAATGGCACCATCCAGAGACAAAGCCAGAAGCGACCAAACACATCAACGTTTTTCCTATTTAAGACGAGTAGTTATACGAGCAAGTTCGGTGGCACAAAACAAAACAGAGCGCCCCTCCAAGCGGCTTCAAAAGAGCAACTACACTCTATGGCGCAATAGCACTTTTGGGAGTACTTGGACTCGCCTGAAAAGTCCGCTCCCCTTCTCACTCTCATAATGGGAGAGGGAGGGTGTTACTGCGCCGAGTCGAAGTACTCCCAAAAGTGTTATTACGCCATAAAATATAGTTCCTCTTTTAAATCCGCTTAGAAAAGCACTATGTTTTATTTTGTACCACCAAACTTGCTCGTATAACTACTCGTCTTAAATAGGAAAAACGTTGATGTGTTTGGTCACTTCTAACTTTATCTCTAAATGGTACCATTGAATGAATGGGGCTAAGCTAAATGCTATCGTAGCGTCGCAGCGCGCTCCAGCGCTTACGTGCACACACACAGATGATAGAGGGATGATTCAACAGTTCTTAGTTAAGGTAATAACATATTTTAATATTGAAAATGAGTAGACTATTCCTTTAAGCCTTTACAACATAAATGTACAACGTGCATCTATCTGCATAAAATGCAAGACTTTAACTAAGTTTTCAACTAAGTTATGTACAGAAAGTTTAACTCCCTTTGTGGATGTGCATCATAAACAGGGCGCTTTTAAACACGTCCAGTCAAAGCACAAGCTTCATAACATTAAGCCGCTTTAAGTCTTTTGCTATCATTTTAGCGATTAGCTGTGTCGTGTCGTCGTCCCTTACATGTTCAAGATGTAATGATCATATGGCTCTCTGGTATCTCTTGATATTTGATGTTTAAATATGAGATGATAACCCATTGAACTTTTGACGGCGCTGTACATTTTGCACCTGACTGACTGTATTTCCAAAAATCACGGCATCCTTTTAAACCATAGTGCCTCAGTGATGTGAGGTGTGGCCGGCTTCATGGGATCGGCGGGCTACCGTGCATTGCGCGGATCAGCGGGTTGTTGCCGCGCCGTTTGATTTTGAATCACGCATGGTAACGTAAGTGATGTCATATGCCGGTCTGCGTAGCTCGACACGCTCGGGTGTCTACACTGCCAGTGATTAAAGGCACTCTAAGCGAATCTGTGTGACATTACTTTTTGTTGATGTTTGATTTGTTTTCAAACAAATGGAGCGTAACTTACTCCTCCCCCTCCCTTCCGTGCTTTCATGAGCGTGCCCAACCACAACCCCCACCCCCAAATCCTTCTTGTCGTTTTATTGGCTGGAACACTTTGTTATCGTTTCTGGTGTTAGGTTTGGCCACTTTGTTTTTATTGCAGTTTGTGGAGCCTAGGCTGTCTAAAGAGATTGTGATTTTTTTACAGTTTGATCAGCGGACAGGCAGCAAGCAGATAGTGAGGAGATGTTTGCTGTATGTAACAAAAAAATGTTATGGCCTAAAACGCGTGAATTCGCTTAGAGCACCTTTAAAGAAGAGCTGATTGTGTCTACACTGCTGTTGTTAAAATAAGCGCATGCTACTTGTAAAAACTACTTGTCGTGTCCATTTAATAATAAAGTAATATTATTACTTTACTCATTATTCTGAGCCAAAAGTAATAAGTTACACTGCTAGTTAAATTACTTTTCCATTACACCCCAAAAGATTGGTAATTGCATAATCTGCTGTCTGTGAAACCATGAAAGTTAGAGATACATGAAGAAAACAAATGGCTCAAATGTTTTAACAACTTTAAACATGTATACTAAAATCTGCAGAAGGGCTGAAGCAGGTAAAACCAACCAAACAAGTTGGAAGAGCGAAAAAAGCTAACTTTGTGCGTTGGTGATGTTGTGACAAAAAGTAACTAGTAACTAGCCATTATTACAAAAATTGGTAAAACTTTATTTTACGGTGTCTTTGTTTCACATGCTACATGTAATTATTATAGTAATAACAGTTAATTATGCATAGTTACATGCAACTAACCCTAAACCAAACCCTAATCCTAAGCCCAACCCTATAGTAAGTAGTACATGTTGTTAATGATTATTACTTAGTACTTAAATGTATAATTACACTGAAACAGCGATGCCGTAAAATAAAGTGTGACCCAAAAATCTTTAAGTTATTAGTAACTCTACTAGTTACCAGGAAAAGTATTTTAATTACAGTAACTAGTTACTGCCCAACACTGGTAATAATGTGACAATTGTGAATCTTTATATTTTGTTGTTCTTTTTCCTTCGATTTGCACACATAAAAATAAACCCATTTCTATGAAAGAAACACGTGGTATTTTAATAGGCCACAGACACTCCTCCATTCTAATTTTATGCCAATTTAACATTTTAATCGTATAAGCTAACAGTTAAAGGCGGAGTCCACGATGTTTGAAAAACGCTTTGTAAAAGGAGACGGGCCGACTACCAAAAACACACTTATAGCCAATCAGCAGTAAGGAGCGTCTACTAACCGACATCCTTGCCGGGTTGCATATCTGTGGGGCGGGTCTATCAACAGAAGGTCCAGATTCTATTGGGGTAGGGGCGTGTTTGTTTAGGTGATTTCAAATATCAACATTGGCTTTCAAACATCATGGACTCCGCCTTTAATGATCAATACATAAAGGAATTGAAGGAATGTTTTAAACTACATTTACGCATTTGGCAGATGCTTTTATCCAAAGCAACTTACAATTTTATCAGTATGTGTGTAACCCATACCCTTATCCACTGCTAAGGCATGTTGGTTTATTGGTGTTAAATAGTAACTTGGTGTGTAGCTACAAAAGACGCTCTTAACTGCATTTGGAGCAGTTTGTAGATTGATATACTACATTATTACATATTACAATTCAATATGCACACAGATACATGATCATGAACAACAGGAGTGACGACGTCGGATTGGACCCATAAGGATAAAGGCAGAGAGGTCCACGAATAAAAAAGCGGGGGTAAAGAGCGCGCGAGAGGGGACGTCTGTGAGCTTTTCAGTGGGGGTTGGCCGCCGGTGTAACGGCCCACAACAGACAGGTGCTTTACGACATGTTGACACAGCTGCTCTGTCACTTCCTGTTGATCTCTGTGCACACGAGCGTTTAGTGACAAGCGTGAGGGCCCCACGTAGCAGCCACATCCCAATTATCAGGAAAAAATCTGATGTCGAGAGGAGGAAACACCTTGTCAAGACAACTTGGCAGTACATTTTAAACTGCTTCAAAGATGCTACCGTGCAGAAACTCTGTTCTGTGCCTTATCATCTGAGTCATGACTTTCAGAGGTAGTCAAATGCAGGTTTAGAGAAGGCAAATGTGCTGTGTCTCCTCCGGCACTGGGCTATGGAAACGCATGCAAACGCAGGGGTGTGTTAGAGAGCTCACACTAATGGAAGGCTTTCCAAGGATTTGGTTGCGACAAGAAAACATGCAAAACTGGGTCAGCTTTTTCTTTAGGTGCTGAATGTAAATACCAGAGATTACAGCGGCAGGCTTAATTACTTTTACAACATCCACAGCTGCTTTTACTGCCGACAAACTGTCACCACGACTACACGAGCGGCATTACGGCGGAACGCTGCATTTATGTGCCATGATCTAAATAAACATTCAGAAGGAAGCGATAAAAGCACTCATTTTTAATAGAGAATCGGCTTTTCACAAACAAAACAATTAAGTAATTGTACTAAGTATGTACTGCTAAAAGTATTCTGAGAAAGACAGAAGCAAGCCACTTTTCAGGAACAAAAAAGTGTAACATTCAGAGCAGTATGACGGTCACTTCTGTTAAGATATGCAAAAGAAAGGCCATTATATGTGTCACGGTAAAAGCAGCACTCTCTCACACGCTATCTCTAATCTAATTATGTGTGTTAGATCGTGTGCAACCACAATTTTAACATTTTTTGAAACATTTTGCTTTTACATTGTTTTAAATACAGATGTGTAATGAAACTGCTTTATCGGCACTCTTCATCACAACACAACCTGCTTTGAAAAGGCAGCACTTCCTTATTTTCTGTGAATAATTAATAAACGTTAATACGCTTGTTGTAATGTTAAATGGTAAGTTGTGGGTCTCATACCCCAGTTATCTCTCATGCTAGACAACAGCGTATCATCAAGAGCATCATCACTCGCAACGCCCCACCTGCTGTTGCATAAAAGTAGGGAGCTCACTAGATCTTGAGAGACATTCCTGATTATGCCTTTCATAGTCGCTGTTCTAGCGCAAATGTTTATATAGTAAGAATGAAAAAAGCCTGTCAAAGCCAACCGATGAAAATGTATTCATTTTGCATATGCAAGTATCAAAGCGTTTATCAAGTGGGGGAACATGTAATCATTTTTGTAACATTTATATGCGCAATAAAAGCAAAACGACCCAAATTCTGTAATTCACACACAATACACCAACACGCGTTTGCTCGCTCTACACTGCGACGCGTCCCCCCCCCTCTCTCTCTCTCTCTCTCTCTCTCTCTCCTACAAAATCCCCATTTGAAGCTTAAAATATATAAAATGTACATTCTTCTCACCTGTAAAGAGAGTAAAATCCTATTTCCGTTTAATAAATGAGATGGAAACGCGTTTATCCATCGTATAGCAGCGTTCAGCGGTACATTGTTGACACGCTCGTCGACGGCAGCCGAGCGGAGCCGGTGAGGGGAGGAGCTTCCTGTTTTGGGTGGGTGTAGTCTACGCCAGGAGCTTCCTGCCTCCGCTGTGGAGAGTAACCAATCCTAGTGCGCTGAGGGTTTAGCGTATGTAAATTGTGTAGAATGCGTGACCGTACGCGGTGACGTCAGCGCGTCACATTAATAATTATGAGGGAAGATTTCACAGCACCGTGGGGAGGAGGGGTGACGAGCACCTGCTCACAGGGGTTGGGTCGACCCCCAATTGAGGGTGGAAATGTTAAATTAAACTCTTTATCTCTATCTACATAAAAAGGTCACGAAATCAGAAATGTCACCTGCTGTCTAAAATTCTAGCATTATAATCTCTAGAATGAGATAAAGTCCTATAACAATAAAGAACTGATTTGAATTATTTGACTTTTTTGCAGAAGTACTTCATCCATCACCCAGCACCTTAATTCCACCTTAATGCTCGTTACTATTGTGTGGTATGTTTTTTTGTTTTATGAATAATTTTTTGGCAATATTGTACGTGAAACAATCATGCCTATAAAGTTCCGTTAAATTGAAAATTGGACAAAGTTCCAGTTCAAAAAGCAGAGGATTTCAATCTTTTATGCACGTAATAGCCCTAAACGCTACTTATATGTGATTTTCTGCATTTATGGTTAAAAAATATAAATCTTCCATCACTGTCTAAGATTACTATAATATTGCTGCGGTATTCTGTAATTAGGCACCTTGTTACATATAAATAAAATGTATATTTTACATGTATATGATAATGATATATTTCAGACTACCAATGTACCATGTAATTTCATCAATGTACCATCATATCATGTGTATTTTGAGGAGGGGTACCAATAATTGAATATGTTAAAAGCCATCTTATAAACCTCCAGCTATGGTATGTAGAGACCCAAATGAGACCCTGATGTAGTGTTTGAAGTTTATTGAATTGAATTGAATTGAATTGAATTTATGGTGGTAATTCTTCAAATGGGAATAATGTGACATGCATTGAAATGAGCTGCAGGGGGCAGCACCTTCTCTCCCCATCTGCAATACAGTAACATTCAGTTTTTTTTTTTACATCAGCAATGCTACAGATTAAATTCAGTAAAACTGACTATGGGACTATATTGTGATGGTGTCTCTAAAACTGTTAAACAAGCTTCACCAGCTTCGCCTCCTTCTGCAGACCAGTTTAGGATTACGATTTTACAATTAAGATATATATAAACACAAGTGAATATGTAACACTTACACTTCTATCAGATTAATTTAAACATGATGGTCTATGTGGTTTACGAGGACATGAATAGTGTATAATGACATGTTTTTTATGGTATAAAGGTGGTTTACGGGGACACAGAGAGTGTCCCCATAAACGGAAAAGCTAAAAAAACATACTAAATGGTAGTTTTTCATAGATTAAAGACTGGCAACAGGTTTTTGTGACATTGGGGTTAGGGACTGGGGTAGGTTAGGGGAATAGATTATAACAGTTTGTACAGTATAAAATGCATTACGTCTATGGAGATGTCCCTGTAAACCACATACACCAACATGTGTGTGTCTGTGTAAAAGTGAAGCGCAATAGACCCACTTAAAACAGACTCCATGAACGACACCATATAGCACATTTTAAATCTTGATAGACCAATCTAATAGACCGTTATATTCTCTCACTGCATCATTTATGCATGTATTCATACTTATTCTTCATGCACATCTTTAATATAATCTACATCTCAGTATACATTTAATCTCTTTTCATTTTAAGCTAAATATTATGTAGACTATATTGAAGTTAAATAAAAACAACAAAGTCCCCCATATCAGGACTTAAGGGGATGTAAACTGACTTTAAACTGGCCATATTTAAAACTTTGGAGAGCATTAACATTGCATCATGTTTTGTTATGTTTGCATTTATTACAGTAATGCTGCTTAAATTAGCCCACGATTTATGATACAATTCACTTTCTGGTAGTAGGCAACCTTGTTTTAATTAAACATAGGAATCTTGGAAAAACTGAAAACTTGCTAGCAATTAAAAATTTTACAAAATGTAGTAATTCATAAATGTATTGCAAATGTAATATAACAAAACAACTGTATTCTACAGTACATGTAACGTCATGTAAACAGGCAGTTGAGAGAAAGACAGAAGTTAACAACAACATACAAACTTTCTGTATAATGTACGCTAGTTTATTTTTATGTTAAACATTTATGATGTGATAGATGCCTCAAATAAAAGATGCCTCGTATTCCAGAGTGTAAAGTGTTTGCCTTATCTCAGCCTTGGGTCTGATGCATTAAAACCTTCCTGTGCATCCTACAGTTTAGATTCTGCAATATTTTCTCTCTCTCTCTCTCTCTCTCTCTCTCTCCGCATCTTTCTCTTAATTTAATAAAGAGCTTGAGCTCATAACCTGCTTTTGAAAGCTCTTAGTACTATTACATTCATTACAATATATCACCCACTGGAGATTGAACTATAGGCAGTGAGTGGGCTGTGAATGAATAAATTAATGAAGAACTCACAAACAATAAGAAAATATGTATCTCTGATCTATCCCGCATAAGAACCCCTCAAGACCCTCTTAAGCATATTTTCAGATCTCTGAATGAAGGGAACACTTTTATTTGCATATGTTGTTGTTGTCTTGTTACTGTTGTAATGTCTGATCATCATGTTAAAAAATAGGATTAAGCAACACTAATTTTGATAGGGGTTTTGATTCAATGGTTTAATTTATTGATTAAAATATGTATTTATGCACTAAGATTTCCACAATGAATTACCACAGTTATTAAAACAAATGCTAATCAAATAGTATACTAGATAAACACACTAACTTACACACAGGCACCAATGACCTGAGAAGTGACACACAACTCTTTCCGCAAAAACTTTCATCCAGACATCATACAGAGTGTCGACAATGATATCTTTGATATCTAACTCATCATCCCACCATCACCATAAGAGACCTTTACGGCCATGTACACATAAGAAAGACAAACGATTATGAACATATTAATTATTCATATTAGTTATATTAGTTATAAATTCCTATTTAGTCTTGACTAACCATTATTACAAACAATCCAATCCAAATCCAGTGTGTTTTGTTAGAAATGTCACTAGATACGCATCAATAATCAACATCTTTTAAACGTATTTGAAAGAAATATGCAATGTGTGTTTTTTTTTTGTTCTTATTCTTTTATTTTATTTTATTTCGATTCTACCTTTAACTTTTACACTTTTTTTTTTACCTTTGCACTATTTGTACGCAGCCCAGCTGCTAATGCTCTGGCAATACAAAAGTACAGTGTTCGTGATGTCAATAAAGCACACTTAAATTTAAATTGAACAGAAGATTTGAAGCTCATGTCAGAAGGGCACATCATGACACTTACTTGTGATTGGTTGAATGTTAGTCTATTTTAATTCTAAGTAATAAACCAGAGAACAAGGGTGGAAATTTGGGCACTGGGTCAAAAAAAGTGCGGGGGACAGAATCATCTTTTTTTTTTAAACGTGCTACCTTCCATTGTCATTTAATTTCAATGGTAGCTTTTTGAGGTCATGGATCAGGATTCAAGTGTATGTGTTTGAAAGGTAAAATACACACACTAAAATGATTTGGTGGCTTTACATATAAATGTCATAAAAATGAAAAGCTATATTAACATAAGCTAATTTTAATTTTCATCATTAAAATTGAAACGTTAGTTTTGTGAAAAATGTTTATGATTTAGGTTCATACAAAAAATTGAAAAATTATTTGTTTTCGTAAAACACTTCATTTCTTTTTAAACAAATATTTTTTAAAGATACCCTTAATATTTAAAGTAAATAAAAAAAAGATATTTGAGATTTACATCACAAGCACTCAAGTGCATTTATGCTTATGATCATTCAGCACTGTATCCTCTAATATCTTCATTCAATGACAAACACATTTCATTAAGGAAACCTTAAAAGCTACTTTTCTCTTGCTAATTGTTTACTTGTATACTCTTACCTGGCTCCTCTGACTCAGTGCGTTCTGTTTTTGTGGTATTAATATAGGTTCTACCCAATATTTGTCATAGTAAGATCCACTTTTTTGTTATACATTAACATTACATAATTGTATATTTCAAAGATTTCACAGCTTTAACATTGATAGATAAAGTTTAGAGAGTGCAGAGAACGATGGCTATAGACTGAAGGGCAACTTTTCATGCAACAGTGACTTAAACTGCAATTCATCGACTGGTCAATTCTATAGACCCCCATGATAAAATGCCCAACTTCACAGCAGAAAAGTATATGCTCACAGCCTGGTACAAAAAGTGATTTTGGTCTATATAGTAAATTTCGCCCTTCATGACAACTGTAAAGGGGGGTGAATTTTGAGTAACTGTTCCATTTAAATTACATTAAGCCTTTAAGTTCTGCATAATTAAGGGCGTGTCCATTTGAATGACGGGTGAACTGCCACTGCTGTCACTAGTACTATCTAGCTAAGGAGGCGTAGTTAGTTTCAGCAACCAGCCTCCTCAGCTTCACCAACGTCCTGCTTCTTTACCCATTTTGGGTTATCTGTAAGCGACAGCAGTCTCCGCTAACTATTGGCTTTAAAAAAAGCTCTTCACAAACCTACAGGTGATGTCACAGACACTACATCCATATTTTTTACATGCTACAGAGGCATGGCTTCAGCTCAGCTACACACAGCTGCTAAAGAGTCTATTCCCACTCCTTTCTTGACATCAAGCAAGACCTACTACTGACCTTCCTCTGCAAACACAACCAGCTCGCTCTCTGTTTGTGTTTTACTTTATAATATTGAACAGCTTTAACTGTGTCCCTGTCTGTAGTAACATTCAGGCAAGCTCCAACCATAGCAATACATTAAAATACATCTAAATATGTATTGAAAGCACCACTACAAACAAGGTGTAGTCACTACAACAATAGAGGGTCAAAGAACAAGAAAACAAGGCGCATACTGTGTGACAGCAGCACAAGAGGGTCAAATATAACTCACTGCTTTCGGATAAAAAGCAAAAAAAAAAAAAACTATTTAATTGCTGCTTGTGCTTTAAGGAGGCTGCAAAAAACGGATTACAAAACATCTCTTATACTCTTAAAGGGAATGGTGTATCACACCTTTATACCTTATTAAAAAGAGTTTGCTTGTGTGTGGAAAAGAAAAACAAGATGAATTTAACAGATTTTGTGAAAAAAGTTCAACGCGGGTCAATACGTCATCGTATCATTTTTTGTGCTTTCATTATCAACCTTACGGACTATGTAGAAGTTGTGCTACAAATGATTTTCCATCACTGGTGCCCATGTACTGTAAGTGTGACAGACGGTAGTGAAAATGAGGATATGTGGCACATCTCCAAATGAAACATTACAATAACATTTCTACCTTTCAATTCTTTTAAAAATATATTTTTTTAAATCTGTAAATGAATGATGTACATTTTGTCACTAGCAGGGTACGTGCAGACACAAACAGTGTACGCTGTTATATGCCTGGAATTTATGTATGAATTAGTGGGTCCACAAGGTGGCAACCTGGCCCGTGGTTTCACAAGGAAGTCAAAGAAGAAACTACAAACAGAAATGCCACAAAACAACAAGCTTGCGTGAAGAGGTTAAAGGTCCCGTTCTTTCTGTGTATTTGAAGCTTTCATTGTGTTTAAATTGCACAATATAACATGTGTTCATGTTTCACGTGTAAAAAAATGCAGTATTTTTCACACAATTGACCTATGACTAAGCCATGCCCCCAAACGGGATGAGCCAATCACAGTGCGCATAGCTAACCAAATACACTCACATTTAAACCCCATTTACTTTTATTTTGAAAAACTCAGAGAGGTCAAACGTCAGGATGCGTTAAAGCACTAAATAACCTGTAGATTGATCAGTACTTTAACACATGAAACCAGAAACACAACGCGTTATAAGAACAAAATGACCGCTTTAGGAATTTACTTATCATGGTTGAAAACACCTTTCTGGATCTACATGCGGAAAACGGCGAGTAAATAACGTGATATTTCTCAGCTTTGTCAGGGGTGGTGTGCTAAAGATGCTGTCGTAGTTTGGGATGCAAATGTTTTTATTAGGGCTCGAAGAAAATCGCTTTGTTACTTTCGTCCCATGTTACTTTGCCCCGGTTCTCCCCTACTCCTTTAATACATTGTAACTAAGGCTTAGATATACACAGTATATAACATTTAAAACATTACACATTTTATTTATAATGAACAAATTTGTTGCTGTTTATTTGGGATTTGTCGGATCAGTGCGAATAGTCCATCTTAAAATGTATTGTATTGCTACATACAGTACTCCAAAACAGCATTCCTCTCTTCATCTTTGGATCTATACAACCTTGTCATACAGAATCATATGTTTATTAAATATGATGTGTTTGCGTCTGCTGACAGCTTCACCCACAGAACAGATGGCTGTCTAGAGAAGAGGAACTGTGTCGACCAAAGCAATTATTTGTCAGATTATAACATATCACCATGTAATGTCTAGCAAAATAATTTGAACACAAGGGACAGGAGATCAAACTCCAATGAAGTATATGTAACACATGGGCACAGTAAGACCTAACCTCATGTGACACATTTTTCTATGGAATGTCAGATCATAGCGACCATGTCTGTCAAATACGAAGTCAGTTTTGGAAAGATGTAGTTACAGAAAACTAATATTGAATGAAAAGTGCTTTGTTTCTGTTTGTTTTATAACATTTAGGTTTGAAACATTTTCAGTGAATTATTAACTCACAAACAGAAATGCGCAAAAGTCTTTAAAAAGAATGTTTTTGGGGGATGAAGATAAATCATTTAAAACAGATGAAAGATAAAAGAGAAGCAGATGTTAAAGAGAAAGAGAATTATTATGAGCAAGGAAGTAAAGATCTCTCATGCTTGATAAGTCCTTAATGGAGTGAAGAGAGAGAGAGAGAGAGAGAGAGAGAGAGATCTCAATCTCTCACTAATGGATAATCACATTGATTTCCATTTAGCTACCATCTCTGATGTTATTTTTTATGCTTAACAAAACCATTCATGTCTCTCTCACCCATTGTTTTCCTTGGCGTCGCTTGATGTTTAACCAGCAGCAAAATGCTGTCCTCAGTTTTTTTCCCCACCCAACCGCTGAACCTTCGTCTTTAAGCCATATTTCATCCTATACATTTCATTTTTTTACATCTGCCTGTACTACTCGGTATTTACTGCCAAGTTGCTACAATGCAGATTTCCACTATAGAATCACGGGTCTTCAACATCCCAATTAAAACGAAGAGCATAGCATTCCCAGTTTAAAATGTATTTAGTCAAATGAAAATGCTTTGCAGTATGTTAGCAATGTTTTATTTTAATGTCTTCATAACTATCATTAACATAAATGTAAATCTCCTCCCATCTATTTATTAATGGGTCCTTGGCCTGATAAAGGTTTAAGACCTCTAGGCTATAAATAAATTGAATCTAAAATGCATTGAATTGTGCCTCTGCCTCCTCTTTTTATCTTACGGCCATTAACATCAGCCATCTGATGCATGGAAACCTGCTTCTCAGGTACGTAACAGACACTATACTGAAACTAACACAATCATAAGATTCAAAACAGCCTTTGGCTTCATATATCTGTGGCAGTCGGGTTGAATGTAGAACCCTGATGTGCCTGATGTATAACATCTGTTCCTTTGAGGAGTGCCAGCAGGGTGTCGTTCCTTTCAGACTGTCACACACACACGACACTTGAAGGTGCCTCGCCCAATCACTGGCTTGTGAGCATCTTGGCCCCTTGCTTCCTCCATCAGTCCTGATGAACTGTATGTATGTGGCATGCTCTCTAGAGTCATCCACCCACCCACTATGTGGATATGAGCTGGGCACAATGATGCGCTCTCTGTTCCTAATTAATGTCAGGAATTATTTTGACCCAAATTCAATCCAACAATACTTCATCTACATAAACGAGAATCATAATTTAGGTATTTTAATTTATTATGGGAAACTGTAGATGGGTTTTTTTAAATATTTTTTTTAAATTACTTTTCTCCTATGTTGGAGAAGACAATATGAGTACTGTTTTTTCTACTGTCACACCTCCAGATCAATGCTGCACCTTACAGAGCAGAGGTAGAATTATCATCGAAAAAATTGCCATTTGTCTTGGGCCCAAAGTTACCAAGCAAGGGCCCCTAAAATGCAGAGGCCGATTTAGCCAATAAGCCATGTAGCTGTCACTTAGCCGCCCAAGGAATCATCAAGATTCCCAGCTGCCAATATAAATCATGTTTAATGTAGTCTTTAAAGTAATTGGTCAGGATATATCCATCAAGCTTTAACACTATTATTACATCTGCACAAATGCAACCCTCCATTATACAATAGACTATTGCATTAGCACAGCATGCGCGCGAGCAACTCGACACTAAAAGTTAAAGAAGAGTTAGTAGACCTACAGTACAGAGCATGTGTGGTACATTATCAGCAAAGCAAAGTTAAAGTTGCAAGCTAAAAAAGGTAACAATAAATAAAAAACGCTAAAAGATGATTCACAAATAATTGAGCCAATTTTCCACCTTTTTCCATTCAAACTTTACCGGTGCCTGTCAGTGTTGCTCCCAGCACAGCAGCATTACTGTAGGTCAGAGGTCACCAATCAAAGAACTTATATTGACAAGAAGGGATAGTCAATAGAACGTTCCATTGCAACACCAGCGCCCAGCAGCAGCCCTACGAATCCGCCATTTTGGAATGAGAGCGACTCAGGAGTTGACTAGAAGTGATGTGTTGTTTGCGAACAAGCGACTTCCCAACACTATCCACTACCTTTTTGTTGTCGCTATGGCAATATCAGCTTTCTTTGAGAGAAACATAAGGGTAGGGAAAAATAGGGGGAAAATAGCTGGAGCCCCTTACATAGAATTGCTATATTATTCACGAGTTCGCACTTACAAATAATGCAGAACAGAGTTATTAATATGCGTATTTGGCGTGCTGTCCGAGGAGAGGGCTCCGAGCTTGTTAATGGCCTGAGCCCGGAGCGCTTCCTGGCGGGGAGAGGGTTCCGGGCTCAGCCTTAGGCCCGAACTCAGAACAATCCCCCCCTGTTCTGGTTAGTAAGGTGACTAGGCAATCGTGCGGAGAAGGGGAGGTGGAGGGATGCTGAAACTATCGAGGAATGAGGGTGAGTTGATTTCCAGTCTATATAGGTTTCTATGGATGCCGATCAGGTGGACACATGATTGCTGATTGTCGACAGCTGGTCGTAGTTGAGATGATTAGGTTGATTATTTGAACGTTAATTAATTGTTGTTAATAAAACATCATTTCTTACAGAGGCAGAGAAAGATTTGTTTTGTTGTATGTTCTGAGTCAGTTTGTATGTTGTATTGTCAGAGGTTTATTTGGATCATAAGTAAAGCACCACCAAAGATTTAAGCAACAGTACCAGATAAAGAACCAACCTACCCTCCATATGCTTGTTTTGCACCTGCCAACCTACTCCCGCCACACCCAACCGAGTTCGGAGTTGGCATATGTCATATGCCACATGCCTTCTCCAGCTGCCCCCACTGTTTTGTGTGCCCATGCCGGGCAAGCGGGGCAGCCCTAGTCCCCAAAAGCAGTCAGGCCTGCTGACCGGCTAACGGGCCACAGTTGCCATATGGAGACACCCACCATCTGAGCCGCTCTTTCTGTCGTCCTCCGCCTCTTCCATTTGAGCACACTCACCATGTGCTGGAGCTGAGCCTGCGGGCAGATTGTTCGCCTCCACACTGTCGCTCTGCTACATTCTCTTTCCTTGCATTTTGGAAAATCTCTTTTTTCTCTTTAGCCCAGCAAAGCAGGGGTATTGACTGAGGCATTCTGAGGTTTGATTTGACACAAATCTATCCTCTTGCAATTTGTGAAGTCCCTTTCCCTGCATTTGGCTCGAGTTACATCCATTCCTCACCATTACACACATATCAGAACTCATATCATTCGGGTGATCCAGTGATATTTGTATTGTATTTATCATTCAGCCCATCCTGTAATAAGCAGATGTTGACCGAGCGGTAATTTGCTCAGCCTTTGCCAGCTTCATTCACAGGCAGACAAATGGACTACTGGGTTAAACTTGTGGTTCATAAAATAAGTGGAGCTTGCAGGAAGTAAGACTACCTTTCTAATGTTCACACAATGGTACAGCTGATCTCATCATTTTGCAAGTAGAGAAATGGTTACATACCAAAAACTGAAACTGCATCACATTTAAAATGCAGGGGCTACTAGCAAAGCCTATTAAGAACACACTAGGCATGTTTACATGCAACCAAATAATCAGTTCAATCAATCGTACTGAAAAGCCTTCTTGTAAACACCTTAATCAATACGATTGAGGTCGATCGGATGCAAATTTTGATCATATTGAGGGGGGTGGTCTACTCTGATCAGCAGGTGAAAAGTATGCATGTTAATGCTTGAATCGTAGTATTCGGATGCAAAAATACATTGTGCACATGTGCAGAACATTTGTGCTCAAGCTCATCTCTTATGTTTACCTCATATTTACGTATCACATAATCTCATCACAGAAACATGCAATAGCAACATGCATTATTAAGGTAATGGGGTCACGTGCTGTACATTCTGCAGCGTTCATGTGTACTTTTATAATAATAGGCTGCATAAAGCAATAAAATAGCATTGTGCCTTTCGAAAATTGTATTTTCATTACCTATATCTAAAAAACTTCCTAGGAACAACTTTTTCAAACTCAGCATTTACTTATCCAGAGATAAAGCGTGAACTCAACAAGAGATACTGTCCACAGCGTGGCGTTGCCAAGTCCTCCTCCATTTTTCCGAGTTTAGATTTGGGCTTCACTAGTTTCCACCAGTTTTTTTTTGGGGGGGGGGGGGTATTGCTTAAACTGTTTCCACCTGTTTTTTTTCTGCGGGTTAAAGATGAAAGGTTATTGGTATTTGGGCTGTGAATATAGCAATAAGATCCCCGGTGGATCTGTAATGGATCCGCTCGTCTGTAGTTGCTATTCATTGGGAAGCTTTTGGGATAGTTTTGAATGTCCATTGGGATGGATGCATATTTAGCAACCCTGGCTGTGCGCTTGCGCAGATGTTCGGTTTGGATTATATAGAACGTACATAAATAAACATTTTAATCAGATTGTAATGTTTAGGGTGCATGTAAACATATAGCCATTGTGGATTTATAGCCAAAAGAATTCTGAGTGTCAAACAGCAACCTATCTGATCTTATATTCTCAGAGTCTGGTCATCATTTTTGCACACCCATTTGGCATAGATGTGCAGGAATATGTTTGTAAGTCATATCTGCAATGTTGATGAGATAATCTTGGTAAAAAAAAGTAAAAATCACTGGGCTTGCCACCATTAACGTACAGCAGGGATGGGCAACTTTGGTCCTGGAGGGCCGGTCTCTTTTTTTTATGGGGAGCGTTCTCCTCGACCTTCCCTACCCACTCAGTGTACAGCACAGGCACAAGACAATAACACATGCAGACAATCCAATCTGCAAACAAATAATAGCACCACATGGCTTAAATTAAGGGTGTGACAGTTCTTAGGAAGAATCCGAAACATTCAGTTCACCTCTCTTGGGTCAGTACGTATATAATCCATGGTTCATCAACGCATTTATAATGAATGTTTTATAATGAATGCCGACCTTTATGACTGTATATAGAGCCCCCACTCACGTTTATCACACCTACAGTAGAGCAGAGCAGAGCTGTTTAACTACATGTCAATCACTTGATGAGACAGCAAGTGACAAAATGTAACATCATATATTTTTACTGTCTGGCTGCACACAGCAGCAATAATCAAATTAGCAGCAGTTACACCAGAGATCAAAACTGAGAACGAACTGACAAACGCACAATAACATACAAAGACTCTGAACTTGACCTTACGACTTCCATGGCAACTGGAATTTACTTAAAGTGACAGCAGATTATTTTGGATTGTAAAATGGAAAGCTTGGTGTTACACAAAACACAAACGAGTGTTTTAATCTGCTCATCTGGTGAAAAACTGAATTTAAAATGCACTTTGTTTTTGCTTGTGAAATAATAATTCTTTTGTCATACTTTGTGCTGCAAGATGAAGTGGATCAATGTATCAAACGCTACTCATGCATATTGGTGTTTGCTAGTATGGTGGCTCTGAATGTCAAAACACCTCTTAAAAAGCTTGCTATACTGATGCAAAAAACGCAGAAAATTGAACTTGATCCTAGTTTTTTATGACAGACGAACGTTTCAGAAGCAGTGTATAAAGGTGATTGATACAGCGTGAGGTCATAATTAATTTTTAACGTGTGAGAACTTGCTACTGAGGAAATACAAACATACAACAAAAGAACCTTCAAATTGTTTGAAAGACAACGTGGGAAGTAGGGACACAGAGATTTGGAGAAAGCAAGACTTGCTATTTTGGGACACTTTAAAGGCTTAGGACTCATATCAATTCACTTTTGTGGTTCTCAACAACAGTTGACATTTAATTTTGATGCCAAAGAGTCGGGATTAAAGTAACCCTAGCTAGCTGTTACCAAAGCTAAAGAATAGGTTAAGCTAATTTAGTATGGAGCCAGAAATATGAGCAAACAATACAATGTAAGCCCAGACAAGTTGATTCAACTTAAAAACTGCATCCATACCTTCACTGGTAAAACTAGTAGATTCAGCACACACAAAGTCAAAAGCAGTACTATAGGAAAAATAAATGTTCAACTTTTTCTTTCTTTCTTTTATTGTTTGATTGACATTGAGACATACATCTTTAAGATCTACTAATCTAATGCAAGGATCAAATATAATGTTATACATCAGACATTTTTTCCTAACAGTTAACCAAACATTCACTTAATACTTAAAACAGATTATATATGCATGAATCAGGGTTTTACCGCAGAACTTTTCAGTACGGGCGGCCCGCCTAAGCTGGGAAACCCTACCGCTTTAACTAGGTCGTTAAAAAAAAAATCACTGCAAAAAAGGCCGTCAAGTGCATCTCGGAGAATAGCGCGGATGCTCTTCACACCGTGAGCAGGCACGCGCGCCACTCGGCTGAAATGAGAAAGACGTGGTCCGGACTGTCACTGTCTGGACTTATGTTTTGGGTTTATTTAAGCCTGTTATTGTATTAGTCTATAGTTCTTGCAAATTTAAAGTAAGTTAGCTGGTGATTTTGTTGTTTGAGCAACCTGCTAGCTAGGTTTCATGTGCCTGTTGATTAGAACAGAATTGTTGAGCGCTCTGCTCGCGTTATTTATGTGCATTATTTACAAGCTATAGTTACACTCCTTTAAGAGAATGTAATCAATAGTGGGAAAAAAATCATTTTTTACAATTTTTGCGCTATCTATCATCGTTCGCCTGACGTTCTACAACATCTGCTTTAGTTTTTTGTTTATTAACCCTTTAGTTTCACTTCATCACGCAGCTATTCCTGTTAGAGGTAAAAACATTTAATTCATGAATAATCTAGTATGTGTTCATTTTCTGTCATAGTTTTTCAAAATTAAGTTTTATTTGAGTGTTTTAAATAAAAATATTTTAATTTTCATCATAACGCGTACGCCCCGCCCCGTTGATTGCCCTGCCCCCGCCCCATTGATTGTCCCGCCCCCCGGTCCCGCAACCACCTAACCCTACCACCTTAACTAACACATTTTCTGCGGGAAACCCTGATGAATTCTTGTCAAAACAGACATTTTTACAACTGTAATTCTGTGTAGATCTGTCCATGCTTCAGGTCTTTCAGTCAACGCGAGTAAGATTGTTTTCATGTCTTATCACTCTTAATAACTGTTTAAACATCAGGGCTGGAACTTTATCACTCTTAATAACTGTTCCATTGGGATCACTAGACAAAGGCTTAATGTACTCATTTTTATGAAAAACTAAATTTCAACCAAAATCAACATTTATACTTTCTTTGCCTCTATAGCTCAAAATTAGACGGTGCACATTCCGACTAATTTTGCCAGCACAGGTCACATGTACTGTATTTACATTTGGCAAATATATGTTTATATCCAAAGTGACTTATAGTGGATTGCAAGGTATACATTTCATCAGTGTGCATGTTTCCTTGACTGTTGCACTGTTCTACCAGTTACAGGAACCCCCCATTACCAGAGAATAACAGAGGGTTTCCGTACATGAATATCAGTAGAGAGATGTTTTCTTCCCGAGAGCTCTGCAGACTCTGCTAAGGTGCTTTATTGTATATAGACAGTTATTGAGTTCAATATCAACATTTCCTGCCCTGATACCTGCACAGCTGACAGGCAACAGAAGGCAGCTAACAACAACAGATGATGACTGATGATTTGTTTGCATTGTCTGTGCTGTATTTGGATTTAAATATGGCAAAATGTGTCCAGATAGGCCTGGTGATCTCTCTCTCTCTCTCTAATAATTAGCATTTTGTAGCTGTCACTCCACCTATCCTCTGTATCTTTAATGTGATTTTTTCTTGTTTTTCTTGAGGAACTCATACTTCTGACACAGTCTCCACAGCAACAAAGGTTCAGATGAGACACATGAGACACACAGGTTTCCATGTTTTGTGGGGACATTCCATAGACGTAATGCATTTTATACCATACAAACTGTATATTCTATTCCCTTCCCCAAACCATCACAGAAAACGTTCTGCTACTTCACATTTTCAAGAAACATCATTCTGTTTGATTTATAAGCTTGTTTCCTCATGAAGAGGACCTCAAAATGTCCCCACAAGGTCACAAAAATACTGGTATTCCTATCTTTGTGGGGACATTTGGCAACATTTTATGAGAGAGAAAGAGAGAAATAGAATTACTATCGAAATTGATATAGAAATACTCCTTTCATTTGTGTTCTGAGAAATTGTGCAGATGAGTCTTTGTGGGGGTCAGTAAATTGTAAGGAATGGTATCTCCTTTTAGTTTGTCTGTCATATTTTGTTGAGGTTATTGTAAATCAAAATCAAATCACAAACGCACAATAAAAACAACTGTAGTTGACCACTGTGCTGTAGGCTACAAACCTTGCTAAAATGTTTTTGACCGTAAATCCACTAAGGAGGAAAAATAAAATCACTGATAGATAAAATAATAAAAAGGTGAATTTTTAACTTAGATTTAAATTCAGATTCTGACTGAACTAATCAGAGGGAAACCGGGAGGACTATACCACTGTTTTAGCCCAACGACTGAAAAGGCATGGTCACCCCTCATCTTTTGTCTGGATTTAGGAACCATCAACACTCTTTTCTCAGAAGACCTCAGCGGTCTAGCAGATATATTCTGTAGTTGGCAGGATCTGGTTCGTATGCAGACCATTCGGTGGACCCGCTAGATGGTTACAACACTTTTGTTAAATGCCAGCCAATACCACACATCAATCGAGCCCTTGTACAGATATTGCAAAGACCTTGCTGACTTGTGATTTCTGGTTTACTTGTGACCAGTTTATTTAAAGTGAACTGGTAAACTACATAAACATACATCAACTGTGATGGATCAAAATGTAAATTTAAAAAAACAAACAGTGTAAAAAAACTGGTTTGAGGAAAATAATCAGACATCCTATCACTATTGACGACTAGATGACCCTAGGTACAGATCCCGTAGGGCAGACGGTGACCAGAAAATCCTAGAACCAGAAACTAGAATCAGCGATGAGTATATTATGAGGCATAATATAGGTTACCTGCTGCCTGTATAATCTCACTGCTGACATTTTAGAATTTTACACATTTTATTATAATGGTCCAGTTACAATCTTAAGTGGCCCTTCCCTATTTTATCTCTAGTAAATAATGCTAATGTACATTTTATTTAAAATGTATTACTGCAAATTCTTCATGAACATTTATAATTTGTGTTTTTATATCGTTACCTTTAATTGGCCATTTCCATGTAAGCTGGAATAATGGTTTAATCTTGGTCTGGTTTAATGATACCTGTCATCATGCTTATTGACAAAAAGTGTCATAGTCTTCTTATAAAGCACTGCGGCGGGATACAAGCTTTCACACAAAATGGCAGGTATGAAAGGGTTTTCAAATTTTTGTAGTTGTCATCGAATTGTACACAATGTATAATGATTCACCCCCCAGCGAGTCAGTCTCATGAATTATTCATCTGTCCCATCAAGTGTCATCTTTGCGGCACACTGTCACTGTTGATAAGTTTTGTGAATATAAATAAATAAGAACTTTAAAAGGCACACCATGCATCTTATTGGCTATGTTTACATGCACAAAAAATTGTCAATCCGACTGAATTTAATCCGATTACAGTTTATGACAGTACAGTTTACATGTACCCTAAACATTGCAATCTGATTCAAATGTATGTTTACACGTACATTCTATATAACCCAAGCCAAACGTCTGCGACATTCATAGCCCCATAAGCATCCCAATGACTATTCACAACCAATAGCTAATCCAATAACTTTCATCTCTAACCCACAGAAATAAATCAACTCACAGAAACAGTTTAAAGGTGCGATAGAATTTAAAAAACTGTATTTACCAAGGCATAGATAAATAATAAGAGTTCTGTACATGGTTATGGCATATCACGAGACTCAACACATTTGTTTCCTCATTCTTATGCAAACCTTGTGCATACAAGACTGCTGGAAAACAGACCAATCTCAACATAACACCAACTGTGATGTACGCCCCTAACATGTTTACTAATGTGAGCTACTGGCACGAGCCTCAGAGAGATCAGGGCAGAGTTCAACATTATTATTCATGACCCTTTCAAACAGGGCAAAAATAGACCGTTTCATTCAAAGGATAAATCCTAGGGTTGTAAATGGACATGTAAAAACGTTTCTGGTTAATTTTTGCACTTAATAAAGTTATATACGTTCTATGTAAATATAAAAGAACAATTTAACAGATTATTCCAATGCATTCTTTCACACCTTTAGATTAATCCTAACCCAAATCTGAACTCTGACAAAAAGCAGAGAACTGCATCTCTCGTTGTGTTCATGCTTTATCTCTGAATATGTCGAGTCAACTAGGGTTGTAACGGTATACCGGTATGTCCCCTTTATTTGTTACAGCTCCAAAGATATTATACTATCATTTATACAACACAAAATCATATCTACATTTTTCTCTTATAGCAATTCAAAAGAGTTCGCAGTAAATGTTGTGTAAAGAGTTTCATCAATCACTTATAATTAGAACTACATTTGCAATTTGAAAAAAAATCTTAAAATAAAATTGTATAATAGTTACATATTATTTAGGGCCTAATGTAGATTTTGTTTTGTGAGATTCACTTTTTTACTGTATGTCATTTTGTGCCATTCTAAACAGATACAAATTTTGCACTGAATTAAAACTAAACAGCAATCGGTTTACAATCTTGTTATAAAGTAATGATCAGATTTAAATGGATTAATTTGTGCTAATATTGGACAGCCCATGGATTTGACCATGTGACCTGATGCACCCACAAACACACAAGCTAAGCATGTGCTGATGAAGCTACTTTAGAAAGTAACTCGTAGTACATCATGAGTATTCGGGTTGAAAGGACTGACCTGGTAAGTAGTAGAGAGGGGCTTTTAGTCCAAACATGGTCTTTCTTACAGTGTCATGATGGTGAAGGCTACGTTCAGGCGTTGTGATGTGATACGTTTAGAGTCGTCCACCAGCAATGAGCCGCCCCAGAGGAGCCACGGACCTCACGCATCAACTCTTCATTTCTGAATTGTTCCAGTGTACAGGATGACAGAGTGCGATCCGTATGTGTGCTGGGTCAGTCAGGGGGTCAGTTGCCAGCCCGCTGGATCCGGCCAAAAAACGCAGCAGTGTAATTGTACATTTTCATGGTGAAAAGCGACAGAAGTAATTCTCCAGAGGCTAATCCCACGCCACCACATCTCTATCCTCCATCCCAGGACAAGGAGCTGTGGAGAGAGGTGCTGTCTTCCTATCTTTCTCTCTCTCTCTCTCTCTCTTGATCAGTAAGTGTGTCTACCAGCAGCAAAGAGATGAAACCTTTCAATACTACAGCACAGTCACAGGAAGTGAGGAGGAGAAAACGAGAGAGTGAGACAGGAATGGAGGGAGGAGGTGGTCGTGCCCATTGATGCTTCCTCCCGAGAGCATCATTATCAGTAGTGGGATGGTGCTGAAGTGCGATTGGTCAAAGAGCAGGGCAGAGATACAAGGCACTGATCAGTGTTGAAGACATCAGTTCACGCCCCCGAATCTGCCCTTAAGCTTTGCCATCTTAACCTGCAGCGCATCTGAGCCGCACACGCAATAGCAGTGAAAACAGCAGCACACGAACTACGCATGAAGGGTGATGTGACAATACAGCTGAAGACAATGTGATCACAAAAAAATGAGAATATATCTGATGGCATGTTGTATTTTTTACATATTGTTATAGAAAAGCAATGACAGAACAAAATAATATAGTATAAAATGTAAAAAAAAAATGTATTTAAAACTCAAAAATGTTGTATTTTGCCAATGAAAGAACCCCCCTCTCTAGTGCATGTTTTTTTAGCTTTCAAATACATCTTTCCTGCCATGACACTCCACAACCCCCATCCACGAACACACACACTCGCTCATGGCAGTGGGGGTGGGGCTTTAAGCAGAACGAAACCAGCAGGAGAGAGCGACAGAATAAAGAAAAGATAAAAAACAGAGTCATGGACCAAGAGAGAGCGAGCGACAGATGAGAGGATGGCTTGGTACGCTGAGGGCTGTCTACAACTGCACACCCACAGCGAGCCTTGAAAACCTTCCTCTCTTACAGTCTTTCTCTCTCTGTCTGATCTACAGCCACACAACGCTACAGAGTACAGAGAAAGAGAGGGTGACAAACACGCACAGAAAATCAACAAAATTTTCTTATAAAAATCTTGACTTGAGGATACATGAACAACTACTGGTCCAGACATTTAAAAAATTTAGATTTTTTAGATCGGACAGTTTTGGTCTAAAATTATAAGGGTGGTCATTTTAAATGATTTTTCTTTGCTGATTTCTAATATATCAAATGTGTCGTGTTGAACCCTCTGCCATTTTCAATTGCATTTAAATTCGCCTACTTTTTCAAACTCCTCCAATAGGTCTGATTCGCATGAAATTTCGAGTGCATCATCTAGAGACAAAAAGTTATTACTTGGACCAAGTGGTTTTCAAATTACGTTAAGGTGACCAGACGTCCCCGTTTTCCGGGGACAGTCCTGGTTTTTGGTGTTCTGTCCCCGACTGGAGCTGTCCCCGAAAATGTCCCCGTTTTACAGCACGTCCAAAACAACCTAGCCTGACGTTGTCATTCTCAATTCTAGTCAGAATTTGAGTCTGATACCGCTCCATTGAGCTAAAATTATGAGGCGTGTCTCAACCGAAAAATGCCTCTGCACTCAATTGGATAGACCTACGACCAATCAGAGCAACGGAGTGTGTGACTTATTTTGAAATGGCGTCTTTAGCAGCCTGACCGAACTGCTAGTAATTTCGCTACAATGATACTAACATCATTGTAATTATACTAAGTCTGAGTTAGCGAAGGTACATCAACACCTACTATGTTTACAACATTTCGTTTATATCACAACATTTAGTATTTACTAAGTCATACAGTAAGACTATCTCTTACCATTTGTACGTTAGGTGAACTTCATCCACGACGATAGCCATTACGTTGGCTTGAAAAATATCGGAGCCTAGCATGTCCCTCCACTTATTCAGCAGTCACGATTCCAGGCTTCCGAAAAGAAGCTGGCAACGACCGCTAATTATATCCATCTCGTCGTGCACGCCGAGTTGCATCGCCATGATACCCATTTCAGTTGCTTCTTTAACTTTGTCCTCCATAGGAAGGACGGCGAAAACATAAACAAATGCATTGATCGCGTTTCTCTGTTCCTCTTTTAAAATCAATGCTCTGTCGATATCTTTTAGAACAGACTCAATGTCAGATTCCACACATCTGAATTCTCCAGTGGCAGCCATTTCATTGTAAACAGATTGAACACACGCGCTCTTTGGTGACGTGGTTGATACGTTACTGTTGATCATCTGTCCATCATCGTATAAAGCCCGCCCTCACAATTTTATTCGTCGGCCGGTTTTGGTATTCGCATAGTAGCTCCTCAACGGTGAATCCCCAGACCGATCTTCCCCGTTTTTCAAATAGTGGTGGGCGGGGCTAAGATCGGCTGGCACCCAGGCTAAAAACAACCAGCAAATACACTGAAAAACCCGATCAGCATGTAGCCTTTGTAGTACCAGACCGGAGCAATCCTGTAATGATTATTTTCACCATCAGAGGGGGCCGCGAGCTACACTGATTACTTGGTTGCGCGTCACTGCTTTAGCGAAGAAAAATTTATTACAAGACACACAAGAAAGCGCCATCAAGTTATCATCAGTCAAGTTATCATAAGATATGAAAACAGTCAAAGTTATCGGGGGTTAAGGTACTAACTACTCACGTTAAATTAAAGTAATAAACCAATGAAGTGAACTGTGTAGGTAACGTAACTTTAAATATTTTACATTTTGCATTATTCCTTCTGTTCTTCACGTTTACAATGCTATGAAATCAGCTGAAGTACTGTAGTGTTTGATAAAGTATGTCTCTGTGCATTGTATAAAAAAAGGAAAAAAATTTGATTTCAGTTTCAGAAATTTTTCATTTCAACAGTATGTAAGAAATCAATTCATCATAAAATGGCCCTGATATGTCATTAAGAAATCATTTTCATTTCTTGTCATTTAAAAAGTGTAGTTACAGCCCTCAACTGACGTTTATGTTGTCATGTTGTGTATTGGCCACCAGTTGTGTGATTGCAGTACCAGTTTTAGCCACAAGTTTTGTGATTGCAATACCAGTTTTGGCCACAATCCTACATACTGTTCCTTTAATTAAACACTGCAAAAAACGACTTGTTCGTTTTTTTTCTCTTGTTTTCAGTACAAATATTTAAAATTTCTTAAATCAGGATGCATTTTCTTGAGAGCAAAATGACCTAAGAAAATAAGTCTAGTTTTTAGACCAAAAATATCAAATTTGTGCTTAAAACAAGCAAAAAATCTGCCAACGCTTAATTCAAGAGAAAAATGTCTTACCATTGGCAGATTTTTTTGCATGTTGTAAACACATATTCACTTCAATTTATAATTTTTTTTGTCTTAAAGCTAGATTTTTTGTTAGGTGATTTGGCTTATCAAGACTATGCATCTTGATTTAATAATTTTAAGATATTTGTACTAAAACAAGACAAAGTAAGTAAGAAGTAACTCAGTCAGTCATATTTTGCAGTGAACCCACAAGAATAAAAAGAAGAAAACTTTCAAAAAACAGGTTGTCCCCATTTTTTAAATTCATAGATAACAACAAATTATATTTTAATGATATTGAACTAGGAAATGCCCCCGGTTTTCATTTTAAAAATCTGGTCACCTTAAATTACGTATCAAGAAAAATGGGCAAGATAGCAAAAAGCATCTAAGGTTGTATTTTAGCAATGCTTTGACCTTACAATTTATAACTTTACATGTGTCATTTGGCCTTGTTTATCAATCTAAGGTGCAAATGAGCACATAAATCATCTTATGACAGGGTTCACGTGTGATTTATGAAACATTCTTACAGTATCCTGCCAATCCTAGGCCTCCAGGAAGAAAGCTTACATTGTTTAAATTGCCATTCACAACAGAGACTATCATACATAAAAATCATGTGAACTAGTTTCTGGTTTCATCTGGCCCATGATGAACGCACTTTACACTAAGGGTTGCTTGATAATTAAAGACAGGTGTGTTGTGAGATGGGTTGGAACTGAAGTCTGGAGGACGGTAGCATACCAGGAGAAGGGTTGGAGACAGACACCTGCACTAGAGTAATGTCTCATTATGCACTACAAAATGCACAGAGATTAGGTCACCGAAACAAACAAATCAATGACTTTGACACAAAGCATACACAACAGCAACATCTGTCTGACTCTTTCATTTCAGAAGTTGTGTTCAGGGGCTGACTGTGAGATCATACCTTCATAATTATGGTCAAATAATTCAATTACAAATGTGTCATTTTCCCATCAGAGTCTACTACTAATGAAACTGGGCATGAAAACAATTGACCCAGGTCACACCGCCAAGCTGTTTCTTGGTGTGGAGAGGTGGTAGAAGTATCACATTCAACAAAAGAAAGGCTTGTTCAGTTTATACACATGATCATAAAAATTCAACTGATACTAGGCTACTTCAGTTCTTATGTCAGGTCTACTTATATTGTAAGTCACTCAAATCCCCAAAAGGGATAAAAAAATAAAACTTATAATTATAAACGTGCTGTTGTTCCCAGTGGTGTTTTTTTAGGGGTGTGAAAGATTTGACTGTGTATCCTAAACTATGAGCCCCTCTGGCCCTGACTAAGATCACCTCTAGAAAGCACCACTCATATTCTTTATTTAATTTTCTATTAAAATGTCCAACCACACACACTGCATAAAGTGAGAACCTTGCCTTTGTTCCTGAATGTCAAAAGCAGTTTCATTGGCCCTCATCAAATCACTATTCATTCTGTGGTGGAAACGACATGGAACATTAAGCCTTTAACATTAAACATTTAAGGACCATTAATAGAGGTGGCATTCCAGGACCATGGGGGCCAGCCTCCGCACCCTCTTTCTCATCAGACGTTACTTCTTTAAAATGTCAAAACCTAAACCTACGACAGAACCCTGGATGACACTAGACTAAGAGTCTGTTTACAACAGCACATTTTCAACTGAACTACTGGCCTGGCACGCATAATACTGAGTTTTTAGTCGTTTTCACAGATCCGTATGAATGGGGATGGTTTTGAAAATGTTGTATTGTAATGTGTATGTGGAATTTTTCAAAAACCCAAAGAAAAAACTTCAGTTTTTAGTACAATCGCTAAAGAGCATCAGGGATAATTAGTCAATCACTCAGCCAATGGTTAGGTTGTCAGTGGAGGTAAACTTTAAGGATATGCCATGAAGGTAGCAAAATGGCTTAAATAATTTTATTTAGAACACCAGTTCACTCAGATTTATCCATACCCAAAGCTTCACAGTAAATGACAACAGCAGATGTGACATCATAAAAATTTGTGAAAATAAACAGAAACTTACCTGAAAGGCAGATCACATAATACAGTGAGGCAGCGGGAACCACATGGAAGAAAACAGAAGACAGAAATTATTTAGTAACCTGAAAACTGAACAGATTAAACAACATGCATTGTACTACTTTTGTTACATTGTGAGAAATCTTATGTTCGTGATTTCCGAATGCTTTAGTATGGGAGAGACAGATTGAGTCTAAAATGAGAGTGACAGAGAAATGCTAGCTTACTTGATGACTCGATGAAAGAACATCAGCATAAATTTTTGTGTAAATCAACAGACCTGTGAGCCCATAGCCCTGAAACTGATCTGACACATGTCCAGTGTATAAAGAGAGTAAAGCTATTCGGACTAAAGACATGTCCTCTCATCACACACACTCAATTTCCATCAGTGGTAACCGCTGACTATAACATGCTTAGTCCCATTCACATTATGTGTTTATTCGAGGCTAAATCTGCATCTTTTAACCATTCAAGCACATTTTATTTGATTAAAATCTGACTTACTTATACATTTTATATACATTTAGGCATTTGGCAGATGTTTTAACCAACTTACAGCACAATCTAGCTGTACATTTTATCAGTAGGCTATGTGTTTTCCCATGGGAATTAAGATATGGCGGTCCCAAGATACGGCGGTCCTCCCGCTAGCTTCTAGCAATTAGCATGCTGTCCACATGCAGTATACATCCCCCGCCGGGTCAAAATTTCTGTCATTTGCGAAAATTATGCGTTTGAAAGTGTTTTATAAACTGACATATGTTAACGTTTTCCAGGGCAAAACGAGTGTATTGTTGAGACTGCTACATCACATAACAATTTACATTATGTGTAATGAGTTTCTTCTCTTGGAGTGTACTTATTAGTGATACTTATTTTGCTTGATTTGTCTGTTGGCAATACATAAACCGTTAATAATAATATACAGTATATGGTCTGTACTGCTCGCGCGATACCATTGCGCGTGCGCACATGACGTTAGTAATGGGGCGTGGCCATAGGAGCAGCAGCTCATAAATATGTAATGACCACCTCAAAACGACACAATCTGAAATGCACTGAAACAGAGGCTAATAGAGATTGGTGAGAATCTTTTCCTACAAGCTATTTCGAGCAAACAACTTCTGAAACATGTTTTATGGAACTCAAACGCCTATTTAAAAAGCAGGCATTATATGGGCACTTACACTAAGAGGTACATTACAGCAGAAAATACGGATGTAGGTCACAGGAGAATTATGTAAATTTAGACTCTTGTTGGGCACTAAGCATCTGTGTGTTACAGATTAATCAGTAAATCAAAGGTGACGGCTGCCCATCCCACCTATAACAGAGCCCTTTTCACAAATGATGAAGCAAATAGGCAGATAGGGAGAGGAGAGACACACACTGTCAGCCACTGGTGGAGTTGTCATGGCTACAGACATGGAGAGATGGCCTCCGAGATGACTGCAATGTGCGGTGATCGCAGTATATAGCTTCTGATTTACAGGCTGGAAAAGAAATTGCTTTAATATGGCAAGACTTGACCTTTAAAAATCAAGCCAATAAGAAATGCATCACAGCTTCAGTCAATTCAGTGAAATGAGACACTAAGGCGCGATAAGGACAGAGGCAACTTGCACACAAGCACGCACATAAAAAGAGTGTCGTGTCCAATCGGTTTGCTAGGGGCCTCTGACGTCACATGTTTGGCAAATCCAGCAATTTACTTTGTCCAATTACCAGTGTAACCTCCACTGTTCTTAGAACAGAGCAGCACATTGATCAAGACCTATTGAAAACAAATCAACCGCCTGTGGGTGGAAAAGAAGGTGATCTGCCCAGAGAGAGTCGAATAGTGGCCTCTTCCTTCAGCCAATGGAAATCTATACCTCAAAATGTGGTAGGTCTGCCTTTGACTGACTGAACCCTGATAAATAATACTCGTTTGTGAAAACTTAATTGGTTGCACTAAAGCTGCTACCATGACCATTTCTAAATGAAACACCTGTCTATATCTATATGCAATCAATTCACAGTGGAAAACACAAGCCATACACGCCATTTCCTCATGTGCTATTCCAATTCACTCGGAAATACGTCACAACATGGAAGTAAAGTCGATTGCTACTTCCCGTTTAAGGGGACTTTAAAGAGAGAGAGAGTTTGAACAGTGTTTAGAAGCATTAAAGGCAGGGCTGGACAATTAATTGAAAGAATAACCAAGATTACAATTACAATTAAATTATCAATATTGTCGATTACAGCCTTCTACCGTATATACAAGTACATCTGCTCTCATTTTGCCAGGTTTGTTGTGAATAGTGCTGGTTGGTTTTGGCATGTTACATGGATGATGCGCAAAAAACAACTCATAGAAATACGGTACTGGAGCAAATGTGTATTGTATCTTTTTTTGGTCAACTATTAATTTAAGCTAAAAAAATATGATGAAGATTCCAGGCAGTATCTCCATAATATTTCAGACAGGGCTGAAGTGTGTTAGTGACTCTAGTCACAGCAGCACGCCATTACACACTTGACTTACGCTGCCCCTGATTAGACTGTAATTTACCGAGCTAATTAACAGGGCACAGGACTGAACAGCTCTCCTCGCAGTTGTCTTAGAAGGGAAGATCGGAACACACTTAATTTAACAATCCTTAGTGAAAATAAAGAAAACCTTTGAATGAGAGGAGAAATAGAGGGACAAATAATGCGCTGTCACAAAACCACATCATAATGTGCTACCTAACAAGTGTACTGTACTCTAATGCTGCGTTCAGACCAGCCGCAGTAGAGGCGTCAAGCGCGAGTGATTTCAATGTTAAGTCAATGTGAAGACGCGTTGACGCGCGGCGTGAATGAGGCTTTTAGCGTGGCGCGGTAGACGCGATTCCGCCTCATTTGTGCGTCTAGTTCGAGCATAGGTGTCATTTACACTGGGGACATGTCCCCACCACTTTTTGAAATGTCTGATTTTGTCCCCACCACTTTTTGAAAGCATTTGGTTAAAATGTTCTGAAAAATCAAGCAATACCTGTGCGACTTTCACTGCTATTTTTGTCTTGTTTTCAGTAGAAATATCTAAAAATTCTTAAATTAAGATGTTTTTCTTGATGACCTAATGAATTACCTAAGAACATAAGCCTGTTTTTAGACTGAAAAATATACAATTTAAGTGAATTTGTGATTAAAACAAGCAAAAATATCTGCCAATGGGGTGAGAAAAAAAAATCTTAAAATAAGATTTATTTTTTCTTAAACACTTAATCTAAGCAAAAATTTCTCACCCCATTGGCAGATAATTTTGGTTGTTTTAACTAGACTTATTTTCTTATGTCATTTTGCACATCAAGAAAATATATCTTAATTTAAAAAATTTTAGATATTTCTACTAAAAACAAGAAAAAAAATAAAGTGTACAATGCAAAAAAAAAAAAATTTTAGAAAAAAAAATTCTTAGTACTTTTGTCTTGTTTTCAGTAAAAATATCTAAGAATTCTTAAATTGTGATAAATTAAGTTGTTTTTAGACCAAAATATCAAATTTAAGTGATTTTGAGGATAAAACAAGCACAAAAAAAACTGAAAATCTGAATTTTTCTTGAATTTAGCGTTTAAGAAAAATGTTCAAGATTTTTTTGCTTACCCCATTGGCAGATTTTTCTGCTTGTTTAATACACAAAATCACTTAAATTGGATATTTTTGGTCTAAAAACTAGATTTATTTTCTTGGGTCATTTTGCTCATGAAAAAAGCATCTTAATTAAGATATTTTTTAGATATTTCTACCTAAAACAAGACAAAAATTCTAAGAATTTTTTTTGAAAATCATTTTTTTGCAGTGTACGACTGACTGGTTTTGTGGTCCAGGGTCACATATGTTGCGTTGTATGCTTATGGTGTGTTTTATTTTACATATGTAATGTATTTTTTAATTGTAATCATTGACTTAACGCGCTGTTGTTTCTACAGTATGGTGCTTTGGCCTGTTCAGTTAAGCTGGTGTTGCAGGGACTGTTACATGTGCAGTCGACATTGTTGAGGGTATTTTTGTGTTGTTGACTGGTCTATGCTAAGCCCATATTTGATGTGCCATTATTCAATAATTTTCCTGCCCTGCTGTAATGTTTTTTCATCTGTCCCCACCACTTTTCAACACAAACTGACACCCCTGAGTTCGAGCAATTATCACTTAATTGCTCTTTAAATACTGTAGTCCTTTACATACATAGGTGGATACGCCGACTGCCCTTATCTTTATTTCGATTTTTATAATAATCCTATATTTGAGTGTAAATATATTGTCAGTGTTTAATCTATGCTCTATACTTGGCATGCTAATTCGCTAACTGTTCTACATATGTGACTTCAAGAGCCAATGTCAATAAGTCAATAAGAGCCAATAATTAAATGGTCTGTTAAATCTTAAAGTTAAAAGCCAAACTGTTGTGTTTTGTGTGATACAGTAAACAATGTTTTATATTACATAAGAGAAACTAACTTACTTTACAGGGTTCCACAATAAGCATATTGTCCGATTCTCAGAGCAGCTGACAGAACTGACAAAAGATGCAAAACAGATCTCAACGCGTTTCTCTCATAACGCGTTTTATAAGGTTTGTGTGCGCATCCTTAACCAATGCACGCAACCGGTAAAGACAGTGCGCAAAATTATCTCAAAATGCTCTTGATTATCCTAGTAAGTCTTACTCTTAACTCATTCCTCTCCAGCCTTTTTTTTGTGATTTTCACAAAAGTTTAACAAAATGCCAACCAGGAATATGTTCTTCTATAAATATAAAAAACTATATGAAAAATATATGAAATGAAAGAAAAGACCCTCTACTTTTAAACAAACAAACAAAACGTGAAAAAAAACTATAATCCTATCTTAATTTGTTCTCTTTTTCTAACCTCTTAAATATGGGTAGGTTTCTTCAAAAATACCAAAATTTGAGCAAAACACTGAAATAATTGCATTTCAGTTTTTTATAAATTGGGTAGATTGGTATGAATAGCGAAACTACAGAATACCTTAAAAACTCGCCAGGGAAGCGTCATTGGCAGGGAAATGTTTTCTCTTAATTGACCAGATAACTCGTCAATGGTGGGGAAACAGTTAAGTGAATAGAAGCAGTTCAATCAAATGTGTTTGTAATAGTAGGTTATATTGGATCTGTGCACTTTTAAAATTGTAATGAGGATGCTGAGGAAGCGGAATTCATTTGCAGATGTTTATTAAAACCAATCGAAGCAGACAAATCCAAATCGCAAGGCAAAAGGGGTAGTCGGGAAACAGGCAATCAATTAAATAACAAAAGGCAGTCCGATCCAGGCAAATAATACTAAAGGGTAATCCAAAAGATGTGGGTACAGATAAACAGGCAATGGTCATGCACAACAGATAAACCGAATGCAATGTAATAACGCTCAGTAAGGCAGGTAAACTGGCAATACTTCACAGTGATATGATGGCGTGAGCATGCTTATAAGTGAATGAAGCAGCGTTTGTGACAAAACAGCAGAAATGAACAGTCTATAATGATGCTCATTATAGATCATTTTAAATATTTTTAGAATAATATATCTGAACAATAGTACATTAGAAGTAGTGATAATTTACATGCGTGTTCCACTTCATGCTACATCACAGGAACCAACAGGTGTATGACATCAAAGTGCCACAAAAGCGACTGTAAGTTTCGTCTCCCGCATTGCTGGCCTTCAACTTGACCATGTGCGGATGGACTGCAGAATCAAATTGAACTTGAAAAGGCACTAAATAGATGGGCCTTCTCCAGTAGAGTCCAGGACTTCTCAGGTGTTCACGTACTTCAGAAGCAGTTTGTCCTGTTTGATGAGTGGTCTATATGGTGAAATTAGCATAACAGAGCTGGGGTGTAAATATGGAGATGGATACAGGGCTTCACCCTGTATGTGTTGAGGATGTTTGTGTAGGCAAGAACCAATGTGTCTACCCCTTTCACGGCAGTCTACAAAGTGATACATTAAAGGAGCACAGTTTTAAGATTTGATTGCTGAAACAAGACAAAAATACCAAGTGAAAAAGTCATTTTTTGCAATGTAGTGTATTAAGATAAAGACATTGTTGCTCTGCAACATTTTAAACATCAGTTAAAGAACAAACAAAAATGGCAGATGTCCATCTCCCAAATATCTTCTTAATTGTAATAATCAGACTTGCTGTCTTGTGCCAATCCCACACCACCAGAACGACAGTTTCACAAGGAAGTGATTTAATCATTTTAAGTCAATATGAAACACCTACGGCAGAGCAGAGGTGTTCATAGAAAGACAGACAACTCGCTGCGCCATGTATTACTTAGACAAGGGCAAACTAGAGCAGTGGTCAGCAACAGGTGGCCTGCGGCCGCAGCCAAATGATTTTTTACAGCGGCTGGTTCTGAAACAGATCTGTCATGACAGCAACAGTTATTACTCACAAAAGCTGTGTTTGTCTTCACGAGGTGCTGTTAGAAACAACAGGCAGATGACGTCAAAGTACCACAAGAGCTCTACTTATGATTTCTCATTTTATTTTAGCAGTACTTTGGTGTCTTCCACACTAGACACCCCTCTAAAATAGCCCTCATGAAATGTGTGTAGTTGTATGAAAAAATAAAAACGAGCCATTGAAACATTTGCTTATAACACATGCCATAATATATAGCACACTTTCTCTCACCAGTAAGCTTACATGTTGACATCATCTGCACATGACGTACTAGCGTACCTACAGCACACAAACAAGAATACTTTTATCGATCCATGTCCGAGCATGCTTTCTTCATTAGGATGCGATTGTTTTGAAGAAAACAGAAAGTAAAGCACTCTCTTAACACTGAAGCCCATCGTGATGTTGTTTATGACTTCTATATTGAGTCGTTTGGGACGCAATTACACACAGCCCTCTCACAATGCCTCATCATATTGCTTAGTCGTTCTATTGCTTGCGTCGTTCAGACGTTCATGTAACTGTGGTATGCACATTAGAAGGTTTTAACAAAATCAGATAACGCTAAATGGCTGTCGCGCAACTGACGTCTCACCCTCTGAGCCGAGCTCAGGCGCAATTTGTGTTCACACTATGAGCCCAAGTAAACCGTGCCCGACCCCACCTTGAAAGTGGGCAATGGGATAGTACGGAGCATTCGCACTAGTTAAAGAAACCAGGCTTTGAAATCAAATGCCCTCAGGCATGGTTTGGAAAGTGTGAATATACCCTCAAAAGGCTGCTTACATGTATTTCTACCCCTGCATACTCTGGGTGTTTTTGCAGAAAAGCCAGAAGATGAGGCAACCCCTTCTGGCAAAGAGCTTATGGTAATGGTTTCACCTATTGCTACTTTTACTAACAGGCAGGCCAGTAAAACCAGATTTGATATCTCATGTGAAAGGGGCACAGCAGGCCGTACACCTTGAAGTGATGGGTTTGGCCCCTTGCGGCAACCTAATCATGATGTATGGCTCAAAAAGTTTGAGTATACGCTACTACTTTAAATGCACTCATATTCATGTTGACCATATGCAGACAAATGAGCTTTTTCTCAGAGGTGCAAAAGGGAATATTGGACCTTATGTTTGCCCTCACTGCGAGTGCCTTCCCCTTGCCGCTCTGCACTCCCGCCTTCAGCAGTCCTGCCTCCCGTGCTCCCCGCCACTCCCTCTCAAGCGGAACTGTGAGCAAAGTTTTCAGGCAGATATCAGGCAAAACCTTTTACAGTGCATGCATTATATTATTCTGTCTTTTACAGCATCTTTAGTTTTGTTTAGGTCTCCACTAATGTTTGTTAGGGAAGTCATATTAAAGGTATAGCGGAAGATTTTCCCGAATTATCTAAAAGAACCGCCCCTCCACTTTTAAAAAAAATGCACACGCGCAACACTCTACCTTCTCCCGAGAGGGAACGCCTGTTAAACGTGTGCACGAGACAGAGAGAGAGAGCATGCAGGAGCCTAGATCTTCTTCTCACTCTGTTTACAAGTTGCTGTCGGCATGTTTACCATGTCTGTGCGGTTCGTGACTTGTGCCAGTGCTAGCATCGCTAATCATAGCTTACATCAACTTTTACTAGCAGTGATTTTAAAGCAACACTATGTAGTTTCCATGTAAAAATGACTTACAGCTCCCCTATGTGGTTGAAAAAGCGCAACAGTGCCTGGTATCAGACACTCTTCTGCAGGCAGGGGGAGGGGCGGGGCTGTGTGCTCTACCCTCCACCGACACTTTCAGAGTGTGCTTGTAGCAGCTAGGAGGCTGCTCAGGTTGCAGCAACAGTACAATTTGTCCAGTTAAAAGTTGTTCTATCACTGAAATAATTTTAGAGAAATTATTTAAAGGTAAAAAAACTACATTGTGTTGCTTTAAATGGTTTTCTCCAAATAGCATGACAAACTTTACCTTTCGAGTAGAAACTTCGTGTGGGAAGCACAACCTGTGCTTTTAGCTCACGCCAGCCTGTGAAATATTCTCCCATAAACACTCTGGTCTTGTTTCTTTCTTCATAGTCCTTTCTCTTCTTCTCATACAATTCATAGACACTTTTTCTCTTGCGACCCTCAGACATTTTGAAAAAACACGGTGAGAACGCGAGCTTCAATGAATGGTTGAAAACGTAGCCCACCACACATATACACCTGAAAGTGTGCATGTACAGAAAGCGAACCTAGGGAGGAGCACGTACGACGGCCTTACATAAACATATCAAAAGAATGATTGACAACTGGGATGACCAATAATCTAGATGATCCACTCGGAAAAAGAAGATCTTCCGCTATACCTTTAAGTCTGAGACACAGTGTATTTGTTATAATGTTTTTTTTTTTGTTGAATAAAACCATCTGTTTACCTCGTTTTGAAACTTTATTTGAACCAGTTGCTGTTGCTATATCATTATTATTTATTTAAATTTAAAGGTTATAGCTCATTTAGGTCCATTTTTATTACCAAAAAAATGTCAAATTACTTCATTATCAATTACCTAAATAATTGTAAGTGACAGTCCTAGTTAAAACATTTCAAAATTATGTGGTTTCACGGTGAATAAAATACTATTTTCCATTCATATATTTTATCATTAAGGAGTTCTTTAAAAATGTCTTTAGATTTCATGCTGGAGACGAGCAAACGGTCACACCAGAAACCAGCATCTTATGCTGGGGACGAGCAAACCAGCATCCAATGCTGGTCCCAGCATGCAAAACATACATTATGCTAGACCAGCATCGCTGGATTTTTTAGCAGGAGTGTCATAAACTAATCGGCCTGTGCAGCACATATGAGGTCAAACACACCTCTGTTATGTGGGACACACAGCTGCATGTAATTGTGCTGCGTGTATTTGAATGTTTTTACAATGACAGCTGAAGTTTCGGACTCTGGCATGGTTAGCCCTCGCACCCCGTCCCAAAACCAAAGTGAAGCGTATCAGAGGGGTTAAACGTACTTGGGTGCAGTAGCCTACAGTATGCATAGTGTGAGTACACCCTTAGGAAATCATGGAATAGAAAAGCTTTATTTCAGTAAAGTAAATAAGCAGAGAATAAGTGTTTGAAGTGTAAGATGAGAGCTTGAAAGCGTTGCTCAGCGGGTGAGCAGACGGGTTTTGGGAGGTGGAGTGGCAGCTAATTAGCAGGGTGGCGACAGGGCGACTGCACTGTATCATGCAGCGCATTTGATGGTAGAGACACTGCAGGGGTCACACTTGCTCTGGAGAGATGAGTAATTACCGAAGGGGACAAAAAAGCAGTTGGTAATTTAGAGCGCGACTGTCTGTCAAAGACTAGAAAGATGCTGCATAGTGCACATGAAGTAATACAATTGTGCAGCTATCTAAACAACTGATTGTATTGTGTATGTACTCTACAGTGTATTAACGTTATTATGAATTAATTAGATCACCAAAAAACTGAAGTAACCAGAGAAAAACATCTGGTGAAGTAAGGAGAGCTATTATGAGACGTTAGATGGAGAAGTTATCTTTAAACTTTCTATGTGTTAAAATGTTTTATGTATGGGGCTCTTGTCAAATTTTTAATAAAAAACAGAATATTAATTTATCTTTAGACTATTGTCTGGTAAAGAAATTTCTTGTTTCCTTCTCTACTGTCAGGACTGTTGCTTTTACACTCAGACTGCACAAATAAATGACTCAAGGAAACCCTTGTTGTCATGGCGCCAGAGAGCATCCCCCCGAGGCCCACTGCCCTTGCCCCATGAAGGGTTGCCACAGTGATCTTGGGGAAAGCGGGAGTTGATGGATGTGTGGTGTTAAATGAAAGGGGCACTGGGAAGGTCAAGAGGACTAAAGCAGCATGGGAATGTACACAGAGAGACAGTGGCTTCGAACTCTGACCCCATCACCTCCCTCAAGAGCTGCCATATCCTAAATCTAGCTCCATCTGACAGCACCGACTGAGAGACGGCCCTTACAGAATACATATACTCATTCAGTCTATCTCCCGCACAAGCCCACTTTCTGCTGCAGTTTCAGTCTTCAAACAGAAAAACAATACTCTGTATACGACGGGTGCAGTGGACCTGATCAGCCCTGCAGCGCCATTCTCTGGCTCGACAGATGTTTGGAACGGCTCCCTTCTCCAATCTGGCCTTGTCATGGAAATGACTATATCAATTTTATCAAGATGAGAAGTGATGAGAGTTTCTCTAATTATTTTCCAAAGGGCTCTTCAGGCTGGACTAATCATTGTATCTTATGACAATTTCACCTCACAATTCAAAAGGTTCCCTAAGGCTGTATATACATGCACCAGGGAGATGAATGAAAAAACTGGCTTTATTAATTCTTTAGATGTCCTAGCTCCATAATTTCGTTATATATTACACTATAGTATTGTTTGTTTATTTTGACTTATTAAACATAATTTTTTAGAACACTTCACTTTTTGTGTCAGGGTCTTAAACTGCTGGCCTGCACACCATTTCCAGAGGTCAAAAAAATTTTTTTTTCTTATAATAATTTTTATTTTATTTGTTTTTATAGTCCATTTAAACTTTACCTATGTAAACTTTCCATTCATCTTGATCTAAACTTCATGAAAAACGTTAAAACGTAAGAAATGTACAAGAATATAAGTTTGTAAATGGAGTGCGCTTCAGAAGGAAGGGCAGGGTTTACATGCGTCAACTCGTGTTTTGGCGGTAAGGAGAGGGTGAGATGTAATGCAACACAAATCAAATGATGGGTGAGAAAAAGGCCATTGGGTTTCCAGATTAAGATAATAGGAAAGAAAATGAGAAACACGAGAAAGCTAAAAGTAAATGCAGCCATGACACTAATCTCATTATGAGTAGGCTATAATATGTAAATATATCACTAACATAGCTTGCTATGGAATTAAACATTCGAGTACTGTAGCAATATTCCTATCTATATTAAAAGGTATAGAACGTTTTTTTGCTTTCTTGTTGTCCTTGAATGTTAAAGTAGCCCTCCAGTCCTCGTATGAAATGTCAATATCAGCAGTGGCCCCAAAATAATTTGAGTTTGAAACCCCTGGTCTAAGAATGGGGGGGGGGGGGGGGGTCAAAACTAATGCAGGACAAAAGTAACAAAGCAACTTTCTCAGAGCCCAGACAACATTTGCATTCCAGGAGCCAAATATCTTGTGATTTCGTCATCATTTTCCACGGTTAGGTCTGGAAAGCTTTTTCCATCATGAAAAGTATTTTTCTAATTACAAGATGTGTTTCTCGTTTCATGTGTAACAGTACTGATCAATCAAAAGGTTATTTAGTGCTGTAACATCCTGAAGTTTGCCTTCTCAGACTTTTTCTGTATAAAAGCAAATCGGGTTTAAATGTCAGGGATGAAAGTAAAACCGCCGTGTAATGAGCGAGACATGTAGTGGATCCCAAATGCACAAGTTTACAATAGGGTTATCCAGTAGTCAATAATCCAAAGAACTGTCACAATGGTCATAACATAAAACAAGGAAAATAGAACAAGAAACAAAAAGCAATGACAACGGCACTGTACATGAATGCTCAGTACGCAGATAAAGATTGGGGGGATGATATATAAGGCTGGATGTCTAAGCGGTGCCCACATAATAATATACTGTGGGTTTTATAGACTATGGGAACTGTTTTTAAAAGATACCTGCTTTAGACACATGGTCTCCATTCCTCCTGGGAATGAGCCCACTCCACTGTTTTAATAGTGCTACTGTTTGACTAACTGGGCAGTAAGAAGACAGACCGGCTTAACCGACCATCTGTTAACATCTGTCTTAACATCACACAGATTATATAAATGCTTGTCATTAATGGTTAAAGTCTGGTAAGGGGTAATGAATTGTAACAAATCAAGATTGATCATTTTGATTGGAAAATGGAACAACATTTGATCAAATTTGATAATTGCCTCCAACTGAGAAGAATCATCCAAACCTTTTGCGCTGCTCTACTACTGAGCTATACAGGAGCACATACAGAATATATGTACTCAGAGACTGACATGCTTGGCAGAGCACAGATATGCTTTTGGTACTGGTAATATTAGTTATCCAACTGTGAAACATTATATACAGCTAAACATTGAAGGGACTGTTAAATAATAGGATTAATACATGAAATGCTCTGTCACATCCTGAGCTTAATGAAGATATAGATGTTTTGTCTGTTCTGTAATTATGTGGTGTTGTTTTGATATCACTATACTTGTAGTTGTATTATGTATTATAATTTGTATTCTCTCTCTCTCTCTCTCTCTCTCTCTCTCTCTCTCTCACACACACACACACACACACACACACACACACACACACACACACACAGAGACATCTAGCGGTTAGGTGTTTCATTTGCAAAAGAAAAAAATCCAACTAAGACATTTTCCGTTATGTGCACCCCCACAAGACATGCATCAAGGGGGGACCTGGCTGATGTGGTTGCCACACTGGGCTGTGTCAGTAAAGTAAACATAGGGTCACTGAAATATACGCTACCGATAAGAAATTATTATATACTAGGCCTATAGCTTATGTTTTATAAATAATTTTCTTAGACAAGTGAATTAACTAAATTTCAGCAGAGGCAAATATTGCGTTTGCATATTTTATCGTGGATGAAATAGATGCAACTGGAATACCAATAAATGAATTTTCATGAAGATGGTTCAAGGAAAAAGTCTACAGTCGTCATTTATTATACAACTTTTCTGTTGTGTAAAAAAACAGCTAACAGTACAAAAATTCAATACAAATGTTTAAAGGAATAAACTTTTCCCCCGCCAGCGTTTAAAAAAAAAGGTTGCCAGCCAGCGGCAGCATTTTTTATGATTTTCACAAAAGTTTAAAGCCTTCCAGAAAATGTTCTTCTTTAAATATTTAAACAATATATACAATCTGTCAAATCAAAAAACCGACCCTCTACTTTCAAACAAAATACAAACTTTCCTCCTACCTTTATTTGTTTTCTTTTTATCACCTCTAAAATATTTTGAGTAAAAAGCAAATATAATTGCATTTTTGTGAAGGACTATTGATACAGATCAGATTCAGAGCGATCATCAAAACATACCTAGAGTCCTAAGGGAATACTTCCGGGTTTTAAGTTGGATAAGAGTGCCAAGTGGATCATAGTGTAAATACAGATTGCCGGAAAACTCATCATTGACAGGGAAGCGTTTTGCTCTTAATTGATGAGTAAACTCGTCAATGGCGGGGAAAGAGTTAAGACGTTATGAGCTTACATTCCAGTGCCAATAAGCATTAAGCTGTGTTATCAGCAAGTCTTCCCATCATGCTTATTATCATTGCTGCTGGTGGAAATTCAACCGTGCCCAACTGCAGAATCCTACAAGCTTGCCTCGTCATCCCAAGAGTTTTTTGGCACATGTTAGCTTGACATCAGAGCAAGCCAGACGTATCTTGGACACATTTTAACCGGCATGCACCAGTTATTGGTTCTGCACAGAATTGGCTCATCTCAAACAAGCCTTCTATCTGACCTAATGTGGCTTAGGACAGACCTGTTGGCTTGTGACATCACACTACCGCGAGATCGATTTGAAAGCATACTGAGTCGCTTACTGATGACTCACTCTCGCGGTGCTGAGACGACATGACGATTGTTCTGCGCGCCATTCAGCAAGCCAAATGAGTCAAATAAAATAAGCGTCAGAAAACTTCCAAGGTCCGGACATCGGGGACCTCAATGGTAGGTACGGCAATGGTTGTCACCATGTTCAAGTTTTTCTACTCTGTTTCTAAACCCATGACAGCTCACTTTTTTCACTTTTGTAAGATTCACTGACACCTGTTTTATGTTGTAGAGACGTTGGCCACACCCAGTACATTCATAAAAGACAGCGCTTGCATCCATGTTGCGAAACATGACACACTCACACCACCCATCATGCGACCCATTCACACAGCCTCCTCCTACATCTCTGACTTGATCAGCCCTATATTTATAAGCCCTATGCTGCGAATGATGATGACTTACACATGATGCTTAACACTAACATAATGTTTGGATAACCTCTGTCCTCCAGACCAGCTCATGCTACCACGTCCTGGCTCTGGCTGTTTGCTATTTTCTATGAGCAATGACCTACAATCAAGGGGGCTACAGAAAGGAAATGGCACAAGTCTAAAAAACCTCTGTCACTACCAATCACTTCTCTTCTCTTTTTCTGCTAGTGTTACCACAGCTAAAACATCCTACTTTACCAGCAAGGTGAGCAATGCACCCAACACAAAGCAGCTGTTCAAAACTTTCAACTCTCTCTTCTGTCCCCCTCTGCCCAGTTCCTCGTTGTTAGCTGATGACTTTGCAAACTTTTTCACTAACAAATCATAATCCATCAGCAACCAATTTTCACCACCACAAACTTCAGAACATACTACACTCACATCTGACATCCATTTCTCCTCTTTTTCTCCACAAACTGACATTAAAGTTTAAGCAAACTTTCTCTCCAGCCACCCCACCACCTGAGCTCTGGACCCAATCTCCTCCAATTTCTTACAGGCCACTTCAGTCATACTTACACCGTCACTCACACTTATCACATAATCAAAACACCTCCATGCTCACTGGCACCTTGCCAGGGACAGACTGGCCATCTGGCAGACCGGGAAATCTCCCGGTAGGCCGACGTACTTTTAGGGCCGATACATTTCGTACTATTTTTGTTTGACCAGCCCATAACACTCCTACATCGTGCATCGCTGCCAATTTCTTTCTTTCGGTTTCTTCTTAATTCATTAATGGCGCTTGCAAGGTGCGGTGGCAGTGTAATGCATATTTTTTAAGGTAGTGAAGATGTTTTTTTCCTGAAAGACCGACCCATGAGACACCTTATCAACACCTTATCAACACCCCATTGGTTCTTTTTTATTTGACATTGGACTTGCCCAATCACATCTTAAAAAAAAATTTCTTCAAGCTTTTCGGGAGCATGCGTCAGTGCACGTCTGTCAAAAAGTAAGAGACGAGAAAGAAGCGAGTGGACCTGCAGTAAGCAGAGCTGCATTTAAAACACTTTCGTTATCCCCTTAATAAAACTTAGTCAACAACACGATGGCTGCTCCCAAAATGATGGTGATAATACTGCAATAAAATACAGTGTGGGCAGAATTATTAGGTAGCTATGTCGAAAATTATGATCACAGTTTTTTCCAAACACCTTTTACTAATTCATCTAAATAATTACCATTAATTTATTAAATAATCATTTATAAGTTATATATTGTTAATGATGGATGGAGGAAATAACACCTTATATTCAGGTGTGCGGAATTATTAAGCACATTTTCTTTTACAGGTAAAATGGGCCAAAAAGGTTTAACACACCTTCATTAAAAATTCATTATTTAATGTCTATAGGAAAGGCGCCTTGCTATAGAAATGGCAAAACTGAGGTGTGACCATTAGACAAGAAATCCTGATTGGGGCAGCAGGGTCACAAAAAAGGGATGAAAGGAAAAGATATATACAATTTATGGTAGTTATTAAGATTGCTGTTGTTTGGATTTAGTAAAAGGCTGGCCAGAATGGTTAGTTTACACAGTGTGCACACTGGCTAAGACAATAAGCTGATTTTTTTAAAAACCTATACTGCATTTTACAGTGCTTGCGTTATATTATTTTAATGTCAAGTGTCAGCTCAAAGCAGACTTGTCAAGGAAGACTTAATCTTTATATGGCTTTGAATTAGTATACAGTTAAGGTTGCACAAAGATAGGTGGTATTTGTGATCCTGTAGTGGGCTGGTCTGGGCCAAAATGCCAGGGCCGATTTTTTTGTCCCAGTCCAGCCCTGTACCTTTCCATCCACTTTTAAGCAGGCCCTGGTCACTCTACTGTTTTCAACCAGGTATCTACCTTTCTATCAGTGAATGACCTACTAGATGACAAGTAGTCAGGCATCAAATGCATCCACTCCACCGAAACAGCGCTGCTATCATTCACGGAAGCATTACAATTAGCTAAGGTGGAATCCAAATAGATCTGATAGATCCTTCAAGGTATCGTAGAAAGTTGCGCTGTCCACAGCTCAAAAGATGGTCACTGGGGTCCCTCAGGGATCAGTGCTTGGTCCACTCCTTTTCACTATCTGTATGATATCCTTAGGAGGAATCATATAGGCACATGGCTTCTCTTACCACTGTTATGCTGACTAATGCAATGCTCTTCTTGCTGGTCTTCCTGCACGCACAATCAAACCACTCCAACTGATTCAGAACGCAGCAGCTCATTTTCCAGGAGTTCAAAAGGGATCATATAACACTGCTCTTCATCTCTCTCCACTGGCTACCGATTGAAGCCCGTGTTAGGTATAAGTCACTATTGCTCACTTACAGAACTGTCACTGGCTTTTAAAATATGATAATAGATAATAGGTATTTAATCCATCAGGATATCCCAGCCTTTGTATGATTTTGTTTATTGCAGCAGTATTATCGTTTTTGGTTAGTAGTAAATGATCATTGCACTCCCTTTAACTTTACTCATCGATTTGATCCACACTCGACCTCTACGCCTGCTTTTACACCTGCCTTATTTAGTTTGGTTGAACTGTACCAGAGTTCGATAGCTCACATGGTGCGGTTCGTTTGGGCAGGTGAGAATGCAGCAATCGAACATGGTGTGCACCAAAAGCGGAACAAACAAGCGGACCGAGACCTCCTTGAAGAGGTGGTCTCAGTACGCTTTCAAACAAACTCTGGAACAGTTTGTTTGTGGTAAGAACGCGATCCGAGATCAAACAGACCTAACTGCAAAAGTTCTGCGCATTTTTGGACTAAACCAGCTGCCGTAGTCAGTTGCATTGTGCATTATGGGATGATGAAGTGTTTGTTGACAGTTTCTATTAGCAATATTAGCACAATGGCAGGTCACGGACATACCTGGAGTTGCGAGGAGGTGCGGAGCCTCAAAATTTGATGGCTTCGTCGTTTGCAGTACATGAAAGCGTTGCTTTCAAACCGCATCTGCTCTTTATTCTGAAAATTAACAGTTTGTCTAGAGTGCTGTATACAAACTAAGTAGTATATAACAGAATAGCATACACATGCTATAACTAAGACTACTTGGGCCTTGTTCAAATGAGTAGGACTGGGTAAACTTTAACTATTCGATATGCAGAGGTGTGTACTACTTAAGTATTTTAGTTACATTTTCCAAGCATCTGTGCTTTATCAGAGTGTTTGTCTTGGGGAAAAATGTACTTTACTTTACTAAAAAATTTTCAATACATTCTAAAGCATAGAATCATACTGTGTATTCATTTTATATTGCATAGTAAAATTGATTTAATACCTAATTACATAAAAATTATGTACTTTTACTTTCTTGAGTAAAAGTACGATTCATATGTAAAGTGTTTTGAGTGCTGCAGAAAAGCACTACACTGTAAAAAATACTTTGCTGCCTTAACATTTTTTGTTAAATCAACTCAGATTTACAAGTCATGTCAACAGAGAGTTGTCACAACTTAGAAAATATAGTTGAGAAAAGTCAACTTAATTTTATAAGTTATAACAACTCACCTGTAGTTATAACAACTCATCTCTAGTCAAGATAAATACTAGTAAGTTGAAATACTTGTAAATCCGAGTCGATTCAACAAAAAATTTAAGGCAGCAAAGTATTTTTTACAGTGTATATAAATGTAATGAATTATTAATATTATTATGTAAAACCTATTAAAACTCAAATATACATAAAATCACCAGTCACAGTTTTTTTTAACACAACTGTACCAAACACGCTTACCAACACTGACACCATTACAGTATGACACATTCACAACACACAGCAATATGGGATTCACTCTCACACACACATATGCGCAAATACTCATGCAGCGCTGTAAAAACACTCAGGTGAAATGCTTGCAGAATGCACACTACATTAATATACAAGACTCAATGTCTTCAATGCATACTCAAAACAAAATGATGAGGCCTTTTTCAAAGGAGCTAATACACTTATGTCAAGAAACACACAGTGTTTCCCTCCCAGAATGTTTTAGATGTCTCCGTATTCAACACACCTGATTCAACTCATCAGCTTGTTAGGGAGCCATGTTTACCATTTTGGAAGGAGGCTGATAAGTTGAATCAGGTGTTTCAAAAAAGGAGACATCCAAAACTTTCTGGAAGGGGGTGCCCGAGGACCAGGGTTGGGAAACACTGGCCTAGAGAATCACAGTATATGTGATGAACACACTCGCCAGCTGAGGGCATCACATGACAGCAACATTAACACAAAACTATTAATACTGGCCAGTCAGAGCAGGTTTTTCTGGAGAATGGAATAGTTGCAACATGGGGAAAACACATATTACACAAACAAATGCAAAACATCTATCTATCTTTTCACATAGTGCTATCCAGCATTCTCTGTCTCTCTTTTTCATTTTCTATTTGTCTTTTTATGCAATTCCAAAAACCAGTTTCATAGTTTACTGGCATCATTTTTACTTACAATACAAGCAAGCAATACATGCACGCACGCGCACACACACACGCAGCAACATAAAAGATATACAAAATGTGCAGATCAATCCCTGAGCGTGTTTCTCCTCCCCATTCTGGGGTACAGTACATCTGTGTTTGACCTTTGAGTAGTGGTCACTAATATGACTGCCTGCAGCTGACTTTAGCACATTATCTAATTTGTTCCTCATTGAGCCTGCAGTGACTCACATCTTCTCCCCCATATTCGCCTTTACGCCTTCTTGTGATCTTTTATTATCTATAGCGTAAGTGTTTCTCCTCCACTTCTCGTGGTCATAGTGCATTCTTCAGTGTTGTGCTTTGCCAGCTATAACAACCTCCCTGACTGCAGTCTGACTCTCTGCATTCTGCTCCCCCATCTATCCCCATCACGAAGACCCCTACCCTAGTCTCTGAGGGTTGTCAGCAGTGATTCGCTCAACATACACTGAGTCATGGGCGCCTTTTAAATAACACATCAGAGTCAACCCCCCATGTCCTCATGACCTCTGACCATTCACCCTTACACATACAAACTAGATTTATATGTTTTGAATAGCATAAAGGCCTACTCTATATAGCAGGGCTTCATGATATACACACTCAGAGAAAACAACAAGAGTTGTTACTTACTAAACAAAATGTATGTAAATATATTGGATAATATAATGTGATATATAAAACAATACATTTTCATGTATGGGAGCTTATATTTTTCAATATTCTGCAATATATGCATGAACCATGTATTGATACATATTCAGTAATAATGCAAAAACAATACTACATCCATACAACATGTATTTATTTTAAAGGTCACGTTCTTCCTGATACCAATTTTTAAACCCCAGTTAGTGTGTAATGTTGCTTTAATAGCATAAATAATACCTGTAAAATGATAAAGCTCAAAGTTCACTGCCACGCGATATATTTTCTTCAATAGAATTCCTCTTTAAAAGCCTACAGCGAACGGCAGGTTTGGACTACAGCCCTCTATTTCCTGCTTTAATGACATCAGTAAAACAGTTCGTTGACTAAACTCCGCCCACAGGAATACGTCAGTCACCAGCTTTGGCTCAAACGGCTCTGCTAAGCTAAGCTGCTATCGAATCACAGCACACTAAACAAACTACACAATCAGAACTCGTTACATATTTCTAAAGGAGGGACTTCACATAACAAGGAAGACATCAGACTGTTTTGAGGACAGTGAAAACAGCGCTGTACAGATAAGTTAAATGTGTGAAAAATACTGCGTTTTTTTACACGTGAAACATGAACACATGTTATATTGCCCACTATAAACACAATCAAAGCTTCAAAAACACAGACAGAGCGGGAGCTTTAAATTCAGATTTCTGAATTCTGTGGGGTTAGTGTGATGTGATAATGACACACACAAAGTTTGGTGTGAATATATAAAGCTTTACAGAGCTAAAGTCTCATAGGCAATCTGGCAACATGTCTTCAAATATGTTTATTTAGTATGCAAATTTCTATGGTGGTTTTGATCAGATTAGCGGTTCATAGATACTTGTGAAAGCTGTTTAAGTGCTAAATCCACAAACCATAAGGCAAAATCTAGCATGTTGCCTCTGGTCTTGTCTGTGACATCTAGTGAAATAAAAAACAAACAAAAAAAAAAGAGTTGAGAGACACAGAGATGGCAAAGGTCATCTGGTTTATGAGTGTACAGTTGACCAGGTTACAGGTTACAGCAAAGTGAGACACACACAGAAAACAAGATAACAAGGATAAGTTTGCAATTATTGTTGATTTTTTTCTGTATTGTTGAAGTATTGTTTTCTGTAGTAATTTGGATATTATAATGTCTAATTCACTGTAAAACACCATTAGACGGGCTGAGTGTTTACACTGATTATGTGTTTTACAGCTGTATAAGCAAGGACTGACCCTGTCATCACAGAGAATGATCCATCCTCATGGGCTCCTAGGGTCAGAGGTCAACAATTACCCACTTAAGTGGTCACATTCCTGGACTTAATGCTCAGAGAGGCATCTGCCCCCATTCTCTCTTTCTCTCTCTCTCTCTCTCTCTCTCTCTCTCTCTCTCTCTCTCTGTCTGTCTGGATATGGGTGAGGTTTTAATTAATGTCTATAGCAACAAACAATGGAGCGGAACGTAAGGGAAACAGGTGGGAACACATCAACAGAAGAACGCAGGACCAGATTTTCAAAATAAGAGTACATGACAGGACGAGGGAGACATCTGAAGCCACATACCTTCATACTATATGAAGAGTTTGGTTCCAAAACACGATAAACGGCATTTAAAAAAAATGAGTTACTGCCAAAATCAGTATTATATCAGGTCAGTATTTAAAAGTAAATTCTTAATTTTACGCAAAATACAACATCCGTTGTGTTATTCTGTCGTCTTTTCTCACTTTTTTCCCAAAACGCAATAAATCCCACTCCTCATTTTCTACAGAATGCAATAAATCTGCTTCACAAATTACAGCGCATCATTCCACGCAATGTAAACAATGAAGGTGGCGCGTTGATGGCAAATACACGGACTCGGAGTTTTCCTCATCTTGTACTTCGTGATCAACAAAGAAACAAAAACAAAATAATACTTTAATGGCATTGATAAACCTGTGATGGTTTTCTGTGACGGGAAAGAAATTTAAGCCATCAACATCTAATCATTTACGCAAGAGGCACTGTGGAGACGGTTGCTTTTTCTCACACGACAGCATCAAGCTTCTCTCGTGCTAACACGTGGTTAATGCCATTAATGTTTTTTCAGTGTATACCACTAGTCAACTAAATGAATATAAAATGGCAAAGATGAATGCACATTTATTTATTGATTGAACCGATTTATGGCATTTTGTGGAAAAAATAATTTGTTTCTATAATAAATCTTTGCAAATCAAGTTATGGATTTGAATTTTTTATGTTTTTATAACATAAAGATGCTATGTGAAAGTTTGTAATGTTTCATCTTGTCATTTTCTTGGTATAGAAAACAAATTTTACTGAAATGAGTCAAAATGGATTTATTGCGTTTTGGAACCAAACTCTTCATATATTTAGCAAGAAACAGTATGTGACAAAACAAGTACCACATTTACAGTAATCATAAAAGAGTAAGTGAAAAGTACCCGGATAACCAACTACTTGGGCTGCATTCTAAAGTGCACACAAGCAGGTACTGTGCAATTTGTGCAATAGTAACCTCGGCTGTAATACTGAAGTGTTGAGACCTCTGTGTTTTGCTGGCTGGCTTGTTCACATCTATCTTTAGTAAGTCCTGTCCCCATGTGCTTTAAAAAGTCTGTCATTGTTCCTGTAGTGAAACACAACAAGCCCTCTTGACTAAATGACTATCAACCTGTGGCTCGGACATTGCTGGTCTTTGAGAGGTTCATTAAAATAACATCTCATTTTTACAAGTTTGCCCATCGCCCCAACAGATCCACTGAGGATGCCGTCTTCAACATTCTGCACATCACTCTTACCCACATCTACAGCAGCAAATGGAGTTATGTAAGGCTGCTGTTTATATAGCTCACCCTTTAACACCATAGACCCCTACAGACCAGCCTGGGCCAGAGACTCAGAGACCTGGGTCAAAGTCCTTTTAAGGAAGTCGTGTCACATTGCGAGGGACATGGGGCATTGGGGGCTTAAGATCCTTTGAGGATCACAAAGATTTTAGTTCACAAATTGAATAGATTTTATTATCATTACTTATTTTACGTGCTCTAAAAGCAGCTGAAAATTTAAAATTGAAATTATAAATGAAATAAGATATATAAAATGAAGCCCCAAGAGAAATAAACAGAGCACACTCAGATTCATTATACTGTATGCCTTGAGCATTACGGCTGTGTCCCAATTCAAAGGCTGTGACCTTCTAAGGACGTATTTTAAGACCGACTGCTTCACAGCAGCGTGACTTGAGGCTAGTAAAGGGGATCGCACACCGGCCGCGTCGCGTCGCGCCTAGGAGAACTCGTGCTGGGTCCCAATTCGCCTACTTATACTACGACCTAAAAGTATGTACTGTTTTTGTGAGGAAAATGTACGTACTTTTGAGTGTGTAGCAAAAGAGTATGCACGTTCTGGGACGTACTTCGATGACGTCATGCAACGTGAACGACAACGTGGTTGCCTAGTTACGCACACCAAACGCAGGTCGTTTGTGAGGCGGCTGGTTACGATGTTCATGTGCAACAATGTGTGTAATGAAAGCTACTTATTTTAAATTCAAAATAGTTAAAGTTTATAGTATAACTATTGTTTAACGTATTTTATGCTTATTTTATACTTATGTTTGCAAATCAGAAATACCGCGATGAAAATGAACCATGCTTTTACTATAGTAAACGTTTAGTAACCATATTTCTTAATAAAGTTAACATTTGTACAGCCACAGTATTACTACAAATAAATCAGTGTGGTTAAACTATGATTAGTGTAGTAAAAGGTGTTTTTTTCATAAGGGTTTATAGTAAGGTAAGACAGAAACATAAAAACAAATACATAAAAAAGACAAATGCATGACACAGTACTACAGCCATGGTACTTTATTTTCACAACATCAACCGAATATTACAAGACAATGAAAGATAACTTTAATTAGGGTTAAACATTTAAATTCTTACACTTAAAAGCTGAGGGCGCATCTCCGCTGCTGCGTCTGGCTGCCATATTTACATCACCACAAAGCTCCTCCCTCCCGCACGCAATGGGTTGTGGGCAATATTAACCGTTAGAGTGTGGATCGATCTGCACTTCGAAATCTAACCGGAAATAGTAGACCATCCGGGTATCTTTGGGATACTCATTTCAACATACTACGTTTTGGGACGTACTAATTCTAGTTTCGAATACTATTTAGGACGGATAGTATGCGAATTGGGACTCAGCATCGGAGGTATTGTAAACCGGAAGTGCACATTAAATAGCGCGAGCTTCGTCAGATAACGTCTATTTCAAAATGTAAAATATACATTAGCAGCCAATGTTACTTGTTAATGATTTGGGACACATATGATGTTATGTAATGTTAAACTGTGTGAGTGGCGCTGTGTGGCGCGACAGGGATTTGAACAACTTCCTGAGTCACAGCTGGGCGGCGCGGACAGGCGCCACCTGGCGGCGCCGGTGTGCATACACTCATAGAAAACAATGTGTTACATTTTTTTAGAATGGCGCGGCGCGGCGCTGAGCTGCGCGGCCGGTGTGTGATCCCCTTAAGGCTGTCCCAATTCAAAGGATGATTAGAATGAAGCCTCAAAATGCGTCCTTATTTCTCTGCGCTGTTAAGGATAGAACGAATGGATCCTTTACAGCCGAGGCTATCCCAAGATTTATTGCGTGCCTGCAACGGCTGCATATAACGACTGGATATTCTAAAATAAACAATTAAAACCTTTATTGAATAAAAGTGTGTATTTTAGCAGAAAAAAATTCTTGTTACTGTTTTAGTATTATAAGTTATGTTTTGTGTTAATATTATTCTTTTTATGTTGTGTATATTTTTAAGGTTGATTAATTTAATATACTGTTGAATAGTTTAATCTACATCAACGTGTCATATTCTCTAAAATAAATGAATATTTTTCTGATTTCATATTTATTTTAATAAGTCAGAAACGTCTCCGTTGTGTCCTGCTGACAGGCGCGGTGGGCGCGTGCAGCAGGTGACGTCAATTATGGGTTAGACCGTCTCATTTCAGTTCTCTTCGCGAACTTCTGAGGCTTCCACCTTGAAAGACCGAGTGCTCACCTTTTAAGGTTTCATGCTTATAAGGTTGCAGCCTTTGAATTGGGACACAGCTTAACGTTACATGCAGGCATGGATTAACGCACGGGCCTACTGGGCACTTGCCCAGGGCACTGGGCCAGCAGGGGGCCCTGTCAAATTGACTGTGTCTATTCTTTTCAAGTAAATATTTTAATTAAATTTTATTTTCAGTAAAATTTTGTTAAATATTGAGGAATAATGTGAATTGTTTTGCAGTTGCAAAGTATTAACCAGTAAATAAATCAAATAAATAATTTTAATGTATTGCTGCGCTGTTGAAAGGTACATCTAGAGGCTAGTGAAAAGCATTGCGTAATATAAAAGTCACGCGTAAAAGACGGTTACTCAAAAACCAAAACAAAAATAAGTTTAAAACCACAACCAAGTGGATCAATGAAAAGAAAGCACAAAAGGACAGCTTTTCCTCACCATGCCAGTCAGCAATTGTGAAGGAGAATGTTCATTTTCTCTAATGGCAAGAGTAAAAAATGAACTAAGAAGCAAAATGTGTCAAGGACGTCTTTAATGGCCATTGAATGCGATCTTGTAAGGGAACTGGATTTTGATGATGTGGTGGAAGCGTTTTCTCTGAGGAAATCGAGAAAGATACCCCTCAGCTAAGGTAAATTTAAACCAACTTTTTTTTTAAACCAACTTTTTTGTTCTAAGCTAGGGGCTGGACACACCAAAGCTTTTACGCCCGCAGCCGGCGCATGTTTTCAATTGATTCCAATGGAAGCTCTGCGTTTTTCAAATAAGCCAGCAGCTAGAGGTTTTGTTCCGCGCTGAAAACCGGCGCTCTGGGTTTTATTCGCGCTCAGCGTCAAGAGTTCAAAAATATTCAACTTTGAGTGAAAAGCTCCGCTCGTCTTTTTGGAGTATGTTGTACAGTATGTTGACAGATACTGGTGAGATATAAATAAACCAATTTGTGGTGTGAAAGTACAGAATATTGTGTGCATTCTCTCCCCGCGAATTAGTGCCATTGTTAATCCTGTATGATGGGGCATACAGGCAGAGGCGAACCAACACTTGAGCCCTGTGCATACAGGTGCAACGCTGTTGCCCAAAAAACTTGGTAAAGGGGGCCTCTGAGACATCTGTGCCCAGGGCACATCATCGCCATAATCCGTCCCTGGTTACATGTGAGCTGCCTCTACTCTAATAGCACCTGGTTTCTGTTTCCCTGTCTCGCTCTCGGTTCACAAATTGCAACTAAGTTGTGGATTTCAGCTGTAAAGTGTCAGATGAGAACTGGCCCTCTCGGTTAGCCTGGTTTCTTCACAGTTTTTTACCCCTTGACTACTGTCGACGTGTTGGTTTACTTACAGGAAGGCGGCTGATATTATCTTAACTTAGGAATTTCTTAAATTATGTAAATACTAATAGTTTGGAACTGGAGTATTACTTATTGCATTATTCTATTACTAACAAAATTCAATAGACTCTTGTGGCCTGATCGGGCAAGTGTCGGTTCTGTTAACTGGGTATTCTTATTGTCGAGACCTGGTTATATTCCAAGTGCTATCTATAACGATTAGGCCGACAGGCAAGCAAGAGAAGCAGATCCAAATGCAGTTTTAGTTTATTAAAGCAATCCAGAATTGCAGAGATTAACAGAACCGCAACAGGAACAACATTCTACATACACACGCACACAACAACTGACAAACAAACTAAGAACAGACAGGGCTACATATACACACCGAAAACCAATGAACTAATAAATAACCATAGTAATTGACAGGGATATGGGTGAGGTTTTAATTAATGTCTATACCAACAAACAATGGGGCAGAACATAAGGGAAACAGGTGGGAACACAGCAACAGAAGAACGCAGGACCAGATTTTCAAAATAAGAGTACATGACAGGACGAGGGAGACATCTGAAGCCACAAAATAGTAAGCAAGAAACAGTATGTGACAAAACAAGTAACACATTTACAGTAATCATAAAAGAATAAGCGAAAAGTGCACAGATAACCTACTACTTTCGGCTGGATTCTGAAATGTGTATTCAATGAACTTAACTATACTACAACTTAACTATCATGAGGTCATGGAAAGCAACTGACGCTAGTAGGTCACATGTCAATAGTCCCTTTCACGTAAGGTGTGTTCGACTTCATGTGGCGCTGCGCAGACCGATCGGTGGCTGACTTGAAGCAGTGCATTCCGGTTAGTAATTTGTCCGACTTCAGCTGGCGCTGCAGGCACGTGACTGTGTCATACGGTTTTTAAGTACCGCAAGAGCGTTTTGAGAGTAGCCGGCTAGCTCAGCCGGTGCAGCTTCTCTAGAGCGGCTGCACGGAGTTGTGATGACGACACAGCTTTACGTGATTGGTCGCCTCACTGATGACAACGATCACGTTTAATCCAACCTTAAGTTCCACTAATAAACATTATAAATTCATGTTTTTAAACAGGAAAAAACACTTTAATATGCTTAAATATGTTATATTGTGTCGTGTAATAAAATAAAAATGAAAATAACAAACTCTATTGGTATTTTATTAGGCTTGTTTCCCATTATTGTCGGGTATACAGGATAAGAAGCAGTTAAAATATTGGATATAAAATGTTTGTGGTTGCAACTTTTATTAAAGGTTTGTTTTTATCAAATTCAGCATCTAATTCACTTCATTTGCGATTAAAAACAAGGAAACACGGTGCACACGTCACTATGGCAAGCAGCAGGTGTCCGGCTTGACGGCTCCGTCTTCAGTTCCTCCCTCATCTGCACGCGGCAAACCTCGCCGATCGGTCTGCTCAGCGCCGCATGATCTCGAACACGCCTATAGTCTTTACTGGTAAAATGCAGTTAACAGATCATGTATGAACAGAACCTTTCTGGTAACCCAGTGCTGCCAATTTACCAGTAAGAGAGGTTGTAAGATTACCAGTAGGCTAATTTACTGGTAAACACTATGTGTGAACAGAGAATATGGATTACCTGCATTTAGGACAGACGTCAGAATAATAACGCCAATCATAATGTTGATACAGATGACGTGTTTACCCCTGCACTGTCTACGGACATTTTCACACAAACACTGCTTAAAGTCGAGCACATTATAACATTCACATTCCTAACCAAAGTTGTTTAAACAACTTGCCAGCTGTTGGCCGCATTGCCCACAACTGTCGCACACTCGCTGTGAAGCCTATGTTTAAACAATACTACTATTTAAGGCACAGGTTGGGACTCTTCTCCAGTTCAGTTTGGGATGGGCCATGGATATGAAGTCATAATCTGACATTGCCGCATGGCAGTATAGAGGTAACTTCCACTTTCTCACCAAGTTTACCAGTATTTTGGTACTGATGTGTAAATAATATCTTAATGGTAAAATGACACCTTATGCTCTACAGTAACATCATGTTAAGATACTCTTTGTCTTCTGTCCTCCAGACGAGCTCGTGCTACTCTCTTATGCCCCTGGTTGTCTGATATTCTCTGTGAGTAACAGACTTTACTCAGGGCTGCAGAAAAGTAACAACCCTGCCGACCTCTGTCACTACCAGTCTTTTTCTTTCCTCTCTTTGGCTACTGTCACTTCAGCTAAAACATCCTACTTTACCACTAAGGTAAGTACTGCACCTAACACAAAGCAGCTGTTCAGAACTTTCAACCCTCTCCCCCTCCCCCTACTTTCTCATTGTTAGCTAAAGACTTTAAAATTATGTTCTTTGTTTGTTTTACATGTTAATAAAAAATATTTTTGAAACGGTACCCAACCCCGCTTTGTCCTCCTTTCATTTGTCACGACTTTGAGCCGGTCGTGATACTCTCTCACTCATTCCGTTCATTGTGAAAACACTTGAAAGAGCTGTTTTCAACCAAGTATCTTTCTTTTTATCAGTGACCGACCTACTAGATGACAAGCAGTCAGGTTTCAAATGCCACCACTCCACCTAAACAACACTGCTATCGGTCACAGAAGCATAACTGCTAGCTAAGCCAGAATCCAATTCCTTGATTCCGATTCTGCTAGACCTGTCGGCAGCCTTTGATACAGTCAACTATCACATCCTACTCCTATCATCGCTAAGGATCACAGATACTCCACTTCAGTGCTTGGTCCACTCATTTATTCCATCTACACAACATCCAATAGTCACATGGTTTTTCCTACCACTGCTATGCTGATGACACCCAAATCTTCTTCTCATTTCACCCAGATTAACCCACTAAAGCAGCAGTACGCATTAAAGCCTGCTTAGAAGACATCTCAACTTGTATGAACAATTGAACCTAGCTAAAACGGAGCTCTGGCACAACCCAAGATACAGCACAACCTATCCATTCAACTTGAAAACACAACCATTACCTCTACCGAAGCTGCAAGAAACCTCTGTGTAGTCTTTGATGACGACCTGTCCTTCCTTGATTACATTGTAAAGACAGTGTAATCATGCCGATTTGCTTTATATTTATATATCAGGAAGCATGCTGCACAACTCCTGATCCAGGTCCTGGTAATCTCTAGTTTGGACTACAGCAATGCTCTCCTTGCTGGTCTTCCTATACTGCCTATCAAACCACTTCAATTGGTTCAGAACGCAGGAGCTCGGCTCATCTTCCGGGAGCCCAAAAGGGCTCATGCAACGCAGCTATTTATCTCTCTCCATTGGCTCCCGTTTGAAGCCCGTGTCAGGTATAAGTCACTTCTGCTCCCTTACAGAATTTAATGGCTCTGTATCGGCATACTTTCACACTTTCTTACATGGTTACACACCATTCAGAACCTTACCTTTTAGCAAATGAGTAGCGTTGTGATACCGTCACAAAAGCTAAATCATGTTTCCGCTCACTTTCCTTCACTACTCCCTGCTGGTGGAAAGATATTCCTATAGGAGTCCGGCCAGCCTCTTGCAACATTCAATAAACCATTGACAACTTGACAAATAGATATTGACTGAATTTCTATCTTCTATCTTTTAAATTACTAACACACTCTAGTTAAAGGGATAGTTTGGCAAAAAAATGATGATTACCCATGATTTACTCACCCTGAAGCCGTCCGAGATGCATATGTCCATCAAACACATTTTTAATTATTTTAGAAAATGTTCTAGATCTTTCAGTTAATCAAATGTAAAGTTAGGGGGTCCACGTCCTTCAAGTCCAAAAAATGTGCATCTATCCTTCACAAAATAAATCCAAACGGGTCCAGGATGATAAACAAAGGTCTTCTGTTTTGTTGTAGAAATATCTATATTTTAAACTTTATAAATGAAAATAACTCGCTTCCGGTAATGCCGCCATCTTAGTCGCGTCTGCATTCAAGATGAGAGTTTACACAGTTTACGGAGGTTTCTCTGCTGCTGCTCTGTGCCCCCGTCCTCTGCATTTGTTATACGTCACTAAGAAAAGTGCGTATACTACGCTAATACTCTCTCCTGAATACAAAGGAGTTTAAGATGGCAGCACTACAGAAAGCTAGTTATTTTCGTTTATAAAGTTTTAAATATGGATATTTCTACAACAACAACGTGCGGATTACCCTCAGAAGACCTTTATTTATCATCCTGGAGCCGTTTGGATTTCTTTGGGGAAGGATATATGCACATTCGCGCATTCCATTTTTTGTCACAAGTGCCCCCTGCACTCCCCCCCACAAAAGTTGCCCTGGGCACGTCACCCATGCCTAAGTCTGCCACTGCACACTTGGGGGCTCAGAATCTACTCGTCTTTTAACATGAAATAACAACTAGAAGAAATTCCAAATTTGCAGGTCACACATGCGAGAGTACTTGTAAAAAATGCTTGTGCTGTCTCAAAAAACTAGTAGCAAAATGTGGCCACTTGGTCGCAGTCTGGAGCCCTGGACAAACAACAAGATTAGGACAAAGAAATATACAGTATAAAAATGTACAATTTTAAAATGCAATTTTAAACTTTAGTTACTGTGGCATAAATTGTGATTAACTTTAAAATAAGGTTAATGAATAACAACAAAAAATATTTGAATGAAAATGTTTCTAATTATCTCATTGTTTAGGGCACAGTGCAATTCATATGTTGCACTTAACTTGCAGTTCACTTGAAAGCAGTAAAAAACAGTCCAGTGTCTGAGGTTCAAAATAGGCTACTATTAAAACACTATAAACATCAATGGCTTTTTGTCAGGTATATGGAATCCAATAGAATAACATTAAATCCTAAAACATTAAAACACAAAACAAAAAGGAATTTTATAATGCGTTGAATGGTGAAAAGCTAAAATCGTTCTATTGTTTTATTCAGAAATGCCATACACGCTAACTGTGCTGACAGACACAGTAAATGCTTTAAGGTGATGTACTGTATTGTCCGTGACTCGTGTCAGGATTTCTTGTTAATGAAAAGATCATGAAGGAGAGGGTGATGAACTGTTCTACTATGCTGGTCAATGATCTCAGCTTTAGCGCAGAGAGTAATGGAGCTCCCTGATCTCTGCTTCAATCCAGTTTGCAGATAACTTTAATAACTCAAAAGATAGAAACATAAATCCATGGCATGGCAAAACCAATAAACAAGACATGATGGCTACATATTACAATGAACAATAACTGACCAAAGAACAATGGTAACAAGAGGGCTTATATAGGGACAAGGAACCAATGGGAACATGACACACAATACAAGTGAGCCAATCATAACAAAAAGCATAAAACAAGAAACAAACATGGCACTGAACGATATCAAAATAAAATACATGAATATGAGAACTAGAACTTCAAAATAAAAGACAATGAACCTGATAAGACAAAACCCTTACACTAGCGCTCTGCAGGGGTTAAAAATTTGGGCATGTTCTTTGGCCATTGTAACAACCAGCCAACCACAGCATTGCTGATCAGTGTTTCTACTATCGAACCTGCAATGATCTCAGATAATTAAATCCTGCCATACTAATCATCAATAGCAAGATTGTTCATAGAACCAAGTTAGCAAGACCATAATTACCGCAATGATATCATCATGGATTTGTCATTTGATCTCAGATGTAATAAGCGACATACGAAGAAGGAGCCTCAGGGTGCACAAGTTGTAAACAAACATGGGAAGATAATTTGGCTTTGCCAGTTGTGGTCTTCCTGTGTGTTGAAAAAGAAGAGATGCGGCGGAAGACAGCAATATGGACCTGGTCATGGTTGCATATAAAATTATTGTATGCAAAAGTAATAATAAAAATAATAATAAATTTTATTTATAACGCGCCTTTCTCAAACTCAAAGCGCTACAACATACATACAAAATAATTAAACAATAAAGCATTACAGTAAAAAGAATCAAACCAATACATAAGTTTTATACATTAAAAGCATGACTAAAAAGATGTGTCTTAAGAAGTTTCTTAAAACAGTCCATAGAAACAGCATCCCTGATAGACGCAGGTAATGCATTCCATAGCTTTGGTGCCTTATAGGAGAAGGCCCTTCCTCCCATGGTTTTTAATTTACAACGAGGCTGCAACAGAGAAAGAGAGCCAGCAGAGAGCGAGCAGGAATGGATGGAGTAACCAACTCACAGATGTAATCTGGAGCCAACCCATGTACTGCTTTATAGGTTAAAATCAAAATTTTAAAATCAATACGCGACTGAACTGGAAGCCAGTGAAGTTGTTGGTGTACAGGTGTAATGTGATGGCGTGAGGATGTGTGGGTCAAAACACTGTATATATTGCAACTTCTTAATGGGGTTAGCTGGTAAACCAGCAAAAAGAGAATTACAATAATCAAGCCTTGATGTGATGAAAGCATGAATTACCCTCTCTGCGTCTGGCCTAGAGAGAAACGGTCTGGTGCGCGCAATATTCCTCAGATGGAAAAAAGCAACCTTCGTTATATTTTTAAAATGTGAATTAAAAGTTAGCTGGGCATCAAAAATCACGCCCAAGTTGCGAACCTGGCCAGAAGGGGACAATTGAGTATTGTCTACTGTAATCTTAAAATCCTCACATTTACTAACATTCAAAGGAGTGCCAATTAATGATACTTCAGTTTTAACTGAAGTATTATTTTACAGTTTTAACTTACTTTAAAACTGTATTAAAGTAAGGCAGAAACTCTTGTTAAAGCCTTGTTAATACTATGTTTAATTAAGATACACAAGCATTTTAATGAAAACAACAGACAAGACACAGCATGACAGTGAGCTGTCATGTTTTGTTTATGTCAACAGACCTAAAATGAGCTTCAGTGACATCCACAGTTCAGTATGAATTACTGCAAACTCTGCACTTCATCATCACTTACTGATAAATCCGATGAACATTAACAACTATATTTGATAGCCTGTTGCGTTACTTAACTGACTAAAAAAACCCACACAAATCAATACATGTGATCTCTAATGCTGAACCACACAGAACTTACATTAACCTCATTCACACAGCACTTTGGTTCCAGAAAATACACATAAAATTGTCAGACAGGCTTCTGTGTGACCGCAAACACATCCTGTAAATGTTCTGGGATTGCTCCCGGAAAGACCTAGTAACATTGTACCAAGATACCTGGAAAGCCCTCTGTGTGAATGAGACGCAGAAACAATGCCATAAGGGGCGTGGCATAGTGAGGACGCGCATCATGGCAACATGAAGTTATGATTCAGCTCCATAAAATGAGGGATTTACATGCAGATTAACATTCACGATGAGAATTGTCTGCAAACTGGACTGAAGAAGATATCTGGGAGTTTGTCACTATTCGCACTGAAGCGGAGATCATTCACCAGCATGACAGAACAGCACATTACGCGCTCCTTTATAGTCTTATCATAAACTATATTTTTAAGGTATCTGTGTGAACGCACACACAGATTCTGGAAAATCATTGGCAGTGGGAATGAACCAAAAATCAAACGATCCCGGACAAATCCTGGATGCATTTTCCATGTATTTTCTGTAATGTCTGTGTGAAAAGGGCTATTTGGTAATTTAGCAGACACTTTTGTACAAAATGACTTACAAATGAGGTAACAATAGAAGTGAACTAGAACTAGTCTCATCAAATCTAACACAGAATATATAGCCAAAGCTTATAGGCAACCAGCTGCATAATTACAGCTAATTTTTTATAGTGTAGTTCTGGATTAACCTAAACCCTGTCCGGGAAACCGCCCCTATATTTTCAGTCGTTTAAATCTTTTGGCCTAAAACCAATAATGGCATTTTTGGATTAAACTTTTCAGTGTCCAAAATTTCAGTGCGTCCCTACTGTGTAATAATTATGTAGCAGCCCTCAATCTAACATATTAAATCGATGTTACCAAACAATGCTCCACCAAAATATTAATCCACTTGAAATAACACTCTCTATATTAAACTGTCTAAACTGTTAACTTGTAAATGTGTAAATTGTAAATATTTTTCAACAAATTGTTTTCAGAGTGTCTAGATTATTTTAATTAGTAAGGTGAGATAAATATGTTTGGAAATTAAGCCCACGGCGTGTGTAATGATCGGGCTGAGAGGGGCAGAGGCTGTCTTTGCCCTCCCGAGCTCAACAGCACCCCACATTCTTCCAATGTGTCAGGACCCGTTTGAATCATGTGTTGAATTATATCTATTCTTTGTGTTCGGGGTCCTGTCAGTACCATGTTCTATGTGGGAGATGCGTGGTTTTAGTATTGAATTATTCTGACCACGCATTTCCCGAGTCTCGTCACTTTTTACCCGCTCCCTTACTTGTCATTGATTTCAGCTATGTCCCTCATTAGTTCTCCCTATTTATTGTCCTTGTGTTTGCTGTTCTGTGCTCGTCTGTTATATGTAGTGTAAGTTTATTGTTGGTTTATGTTTAGTTTAGTGTCAGGTTAGTGTTTCGTTTTACCCTGTCTTGTTTTGCCCCCTTGTGGGTTTTGTTTTCCCCTGTTTTTGTACAATAAATTGGTATAAATTGTTATATTGTTATATTCCCTTTTGTTTTTCTTTTGTTAGTTAGGCCTAAGAATGAGTGGAAAATAACACTTTCTAGTTTTCTTCCTCACCACTGTTGATAAAGGCTCCAAGAACAAACAGTATATTAAGAAAATAAAAAGTTCCAATATTTAGAGTTCATATTTAGTGGGCAACTAGCCTGGGTGCCAGCCGATCTTAGTCCCGCCCACAAGATTTTGAAAACGGGAAGATCGGTCTGGGGTTTCTGCGTTGAGGAGCTACTATGCTAGACCCAAAGCTGGTCGAACCAATCAAATTGTCAGGGCGGGCTTTATACGTTGATGGACAGATGATCAACAGTAACGTAATGAACCACGTCACCAAAGAGCGCGTGTGTTGAATGGCTGCCGCTCTATGCTGCCGCAGTAGAGTTCAGATGTGTGGATTCTAACATTGAGTCTAATCTAAAAGATATTGACAGAACAGAGAAACGCGAGCAGGGCATTTGTTGATGTTTTTGCCGTCCTTCCTAACGAATTTGGCAAAAGTTGGTCGCAACTGAAATGGGTAACGTTATCACGGCGATGCAACTCGGCGTGCACGACAAGATGGATATAATTAGCGGTCGTTGCCAGCTTCTTTTCGGAAGCCCGGAATCGTGGTTGCTGAATAAGTGGAGGGACATGCTAGGCTCCGATATTTTCAAGCCAACGTAATGGGTATCGTCGTGGATGAAGTTCACCTGACGTAACTACAAATGGTAAGAGATAGTCTGACTGTATGACTTAGTAAACACTTCATGTTGTGATATAAACTAAATGTTGTAAACATAGTAGGTGTTGATGTACATTCGCTAACTCAGTATAATCACAATGTTAGTGTCATTGTAGTGAAATAACTAGCAGTTCGGTCAGGCTGCAAAGACGTAATTTCAACATACGTCACACACTCCGTTGCTCTGATTGGTCGTAGGTCTATCCAATTGAGTGCAGAAGCATTTTTCGGTTGAGACACGCCTCATAATTATAGCTCAATGGAGCGGTATCAGACTCAAATTCTGACTAGAATTGAGTATGACAACGTCAGGCTAGTGGGCAACCATCATGAACTGATATCAATCTAACAAATTTAATTTTGTTTTCTGATCTGTAATGTTGTTGATTTCCACTTGTGATTTTCAAAGCCCATTTTCTTTCAGATCATTTCTACGTAAAGAATCTGGTTTCATCTATGGTGACATGTGGCATCAGAGACAGAGTCCAGAGCCATGCTTTAATCTAATTTATCATAAACAGGCAAAACATTAAGAAGCTGGTCCATTTCACAATTTTTGTGTAATAAAATACTGGAATAATGCAAATCTGCTTCTTTATATATTAACATTCATATGACAGCCTAGTCCCATGACTACATTAACCCACGGAAGTAATCTGAATTTTTTTAAGGGGGATTTTTATGAAACAAAAATGATGTGCTCAGAATATACACTAAACAGAAATAAAAGTGATTCATTGGCTCGTAATCATAAGGTTGTGAGAAAAACGGTGAGGACTGGGTGGGGCACCTGATACAATAAGCTAGTGTAACAAATATTAAGATTTAGATAATTAAACTGAATATAATATTTCATTTAAATAAAGGTTAAAGGGACACTTCACCCATTTGCATTAAGCTTTGTATAGTTAGAAACCCAGTCATGTTTTTGAATGGTCATGCATCATTCCCTCTGTTTCCCCTGAGACAAAAAAAATATGGATTTCAGTGTTGCACTTCCTTCTTTCAATAATGTAAAATCATCATTTTGCATCATTGAAAGAAGGAAGTCCTATATCTTTGTAGAGGGGGTGAGATTACAAACACTCCTTTTCTCAGTCAAATAGGCACTAAATTCTAAATTTATGTTACATTTCAACTACAAATATGATCCACTTTTAATGTTTCCACGGGTGAAATGCTTCTTTAAGTAAAACTATTGAATTAATAGCTTGTTTGAAGATAAGGAAAAGTCCTCAGGACATGATACCTCAGAACAAGGTCAAAGCCAACCTGCCTCCCATAGCTTTTCTGGACAAATTCTTAGTTGATGGGTGGTGAGTCTAGACCTGATAGCATCGAGGGGGGGAAATCATCCAATGTATTTACAAAGTCATATTTTACTTTACTATACAGAACCGCATACAAGTGTGATTCTCCTGAGCCCCCCATCCTGACCTGGCTGCATGGAGCACATGTACACGCGCACACACAAAAGCCAAACGTCTTCACATTGGATAAGAACACGCTATCTTATAAATAATAATGAGACACTGATGGTCATGATGTTCTACAGTACTTTGCCACGTCACAGTCTGTGACGTTGATACGATATGGAGTTTAAACCCGGAAGACAAAAATATCACAAAAAAGCTAACAATTAACTAGTTTTATTAAATTTGAAAAATTTAATGTCTTTGACAGAAATCACTATTTCTTTACAAATGGCTGCTTTTGTAGTCTTTCAGTTACTACCCCTGGGTTGACATGGACATGTAAAACATTTGCATGACACCCACCTGCATTATAAATGTTGCTGCGGGTTTAGATATTTAACTTTTAGAAGTCTGTTGTTTAATAAAGTTACTAACAGTGCATTGCATGGAGCAATCAACATTTCAGCCTATTTAGCCTGAAAAACATTCTTAAACGTCTTGAAAGTCTCTGTAAAACATAGGAAAATGTTTGAGACATACATGTATACCTAGTTTTGTCAAAAAAAAAAATTATTGTAACACTTTACTGGTGTTTTGAAGGAAAGTAATCATGTTTACAACATAAGAAATTAGTTAAAACAATGTTTTAAACAACCATCACAGGCTGAATAGAATCTATTTGCCAATAATCCCTTCAAGGGCTTTATTATCTATACAGCAAACGTTATTATATAATTTCATAATGATTTTAAAATTCCCATGATTGTGAATTGATGCCAAAGGTTTTTCATTGAAAGCAATGAAGTATCCTTAATATCGAAAAACTATGTCAGGGGGGTGCCCTGTGCACTAAAAAGCAATGCAGAGGGGCGCTGACCATTAGTCAATATGTGACCGTTTGAAAGTGAGAATGTGTTGTACACAGATGTCATGTGTGTGTGTAAACATTTTCTTTGAATGGTCACATCTGACATGTATAAGACATATGACTGAATGAAAACATAACTCTGAAACATCCTGCCCAAGTCGTGCTTGTGTTACCAAGTCATGTTGTTACCTGAAGCAGCGTCCAGCAGCACTCTACTGAGCAGTCTGGTATAAGAGTCAGGCACACAAACATGCAGTGAGGATTACACCCAACGCATAGTAAAGCTGTTAAACTTGGCAAAACTGGTCCAAGCAAAGCTCTTATTGATAAATCTACAGTATGTAAATGTCACTCTGTTGTGTTTGACTGACATTTCTGATACACGCTGTAAGGGAGTGACAAGAAGACTGAGAGATGCATGACAATTCAGAGCATTTGGGTCAGAGTGTTAGGATTTGATTAGGAGTTGGAGGGGTTTGGGTCAGAGTGGGGAAATCTGCATCAGAGATTGAAGTAAAAGACTGTAAATCAAACACGAGCAGGTTAATCCTCTGGGGTTTATTGGCCCCCTTGAGAAGTTTTGACCTGCACTGAAATTTGTGCTTTTTTTAGTTGTTTAAAAGCATAATTATGACAAAAGTCTCATAACACTGTGTTTAGTGTTAGAGCAGAAGGGTCTTTGTCAGTCGAATAGGTGCTGTTTGTAGAGAAGGAAATAGAAAGGGGTTCTGTAAAAGAGGTGCTACAGTTTGTGGGCTGAATGGAATAAAGATCTTGTATAAAGCCAGAGAGTGAATGTTTAACAGAGTGTGTGTGTGTGTGTGTGTGTGTGTGTGTGTGTGTGTGTGTGTGTGTGTGTGTGTGTGTGTGTGTGTGTGTGTGTGTGTGTGTGTGTGTGTGTGTGTGTGTGTGTGTGTGTGTGTGTGTGTGTGTGGTGTGTGTGTGTGTGGGTGTGGGTGTGGGTGGGTGTGTGTGGGAGGGATGGAGGGAGAACTAGAGAATAAGTTTCTAACACCATGTGCAATCCCAGCTGGTTCACATCAGCCAGACTGGAGCCGACAGACCCTCAGGATGAAGAAATGCAGCCAGACCATGTCATTCTTAATCCTGATGATGTTGTGCAGGACATCAGTGCCTGTTGTGGGACAGAGGGTTGTGGTAGTGGTTCCCTTGAGGGGGGGGGGGGGGGGTGTTGGAGTTGGAGATGTCTGTTCTAACAGACTTACTTAAACAAGAAATCAAGAATGTTTTCATTTAGAGCTCTTTAAATTTACCCTGCCAATAATGTTACACGGAGGGCCAAGATGGTCTCTTACCCATTAAGAAATTGATACTTATAACCTAAAATAAATACTCTAAAATAAACGTATGCGTATATTTTATACGAGGCGATGCTGTTTAAAAACAACAACATAACAACATAATTCCTATGTGGTTAACTGTACGTTTGCCAATAAACGTCACTGTACACACATTTATTTAAACTTAAATTTAAAATGCTACCAAAACATTTATCAAGAGTGAGGCTGTAAATTATCCTTAATAATACATTACAAACAGGTAACAGTAACTTCAAAAACGTATTATGCATACACAAGTTATAATGCCAGCAGAATAGGCTTTATGCCAAGCTGTACTACCAGCTTCTTGTTTCCTGTCTGCCATTATTGGACAAACTGATTAATCCAGGTGTGTCTGATTATTGTTGTTGTGACTACTGAGGTCAGGCACACCTGGATTAATCAGTGTGTCCAATAATGGCAGACAGGAAACAAGGAGCTTGGCTGAAGTTCAGGAAGTAGTGCAGCTGGGCATAAAGCCTATTGAATAGTAAAATACTAAATCATAACAGAGGCATGATTATTAACAAAACAACCAAGAAGATAAGAAGATTAAGTTGCCATGGAAACCCTGCTCTAAACAGTCACCAGTCTAAATGTGTCCCATTAATCCATTAGTCCCATGACTCCCATGCCACTTTAATATAAAGACAATTAAATAAAATAAAAGTTAAAGAACACCTACATGGACTTCATTTTAATATGTTTTCATGAAACCAATTTATTTGTTGTAAAATTTGTTGTGTCCTGATAAAATGAAATCTCCTGTCAGATGAACATTCCTGCATCTTAAAAAACACGCTGCTATTGCGCTGCTATCAGACGAGTTTCTGTGAGAAACTATTAGGGTATGTCATGTTTAAATGCTGTTTTCATAACTTTTAAGCAACTGAAATAAGTTGTTATTAAAATGAAACGGGAGAAACGAACAGCCCTGTCGGACGCTGTTCTGCTGTGGCACTCTGTTCTGATCGAGTTCAGCTAAAGATGCGTGCTGTCTTTATTTCCCATGTTAAGAGCAGTCTGTGTAGTGTATTTTAATCTATTTACTATTGACGTTACTATTATTTCCTATTTACTTATTTAAGGGACACATTTCCAACGATAAAACTGAAAAGTTTTTAACAAGCTAACCTAAATAGAAAAGGAAATTAATTATATAATGGTAATAAAATTACATTCCTGAGATGTAACAGCTATGTTGCCGGACAAATATGATGTTATTTAATGTAACCATGTGAGTGGTGCTCTATGGCGCGACTGGGATTTGACCAACTTCCTGAGTCGTAGCTGGGTAGAGCGGACAGGCACCACCTGTTGGCGCCTGTGTGCGTATACTCATAGAAAGTAATGCGTTTGAGTTTTTTAGAACGGCGTGGCCTTGACCTTGACAAAACTTTGACATTTACACAACTGACGATACATTGGTGTGTGTCTGTTTATGGCTTCAAAAGTAAACGTTATTTTACTTTAATTGTTTCCTTTATTTGTGGGCTGCTTTCGAACCTAACCCAGCTGAAATAAACAAAGCTTTGCATTTAGTCTATTTAAGGCCAGGTGGGTGAATAAGTGTTTTATGTTTGTCAAGGCTCATAGTGGATAGGGCCTTTAATTGCTCAAACAAACTACTAGATTTTTACCTGATTTTGGCATGATTTGGCAGTGTATGTTGTTGTGGTGACTTGTATGTGACGCAAGACTTAATCACTTTATCTTGTAAAGTGAATACAACAACTCCATGAAAGAAAGACTAGGATGTTGATTTTTTTCAGTCATGCATGATGTCGTGATGTTGCACGTAGAGTCACACACCTCACCACGCATTCCTTTGTGCTTTTTTCAAACAACACGAGACACAAAGTATTAATACGCTGATCACGCTCATCCTTTACTAAATTTACCATGATTTACTACAGTATTTGTAGCTAAACCACAGTAACCACAAATGTACCATTGTCTCATTACAGAAACCAGTTTAATTGTGATTTTCACAATTAAAAATATGGTAATACATATTGAATTTAGCCAAAAACATTTTTCTGTAGTAAAACCATGGTTTCTTTAAGGTATACTTGTGAAATTATAACAAAATAATTATAACAAAATAGAATTGTTTCCTCGGGTGTCAATCGCAGATTATTCAGGAGCTGTCACGCCTCCTCGCATATGGCCTTTCTAGACTATTAGATCCTGTTTTGAAAAGTCTTGTGAAAACATGTTTAGTATGATTTTTGTGGACTTTTTTAATATTTTAGCGCAGTTTGTGCTGAACACAGTGTTATGATACTTTTTCTGTTATTATGTTTTTTAAACAACTGAAAAAAGCACAAATGTCAGTGCAGGTCAAAACTGCCCAGGAGGACCCCGGATGGTTAAGAGTGTCTGGAAGCCACTCCTTATAGGGGGGTTATGTCATGATCCTGTCTGTGGCTGCATCTACATCAGCTCCCTAGCTGGGAATCAGTATCGTTTACACAGGTTGGGGCACCGTAAAGGACACTAGGTCACTTCACATTGGGACAATGTTCACTTATTTTTCTATGACTGCTTAAGGGCATTGTGATAATTCAAAGCTGTTATTCATCCACAACCAGCAAAAGCAACATCTTTCTGACTTAATTTTTAAACACTCGTTAAAATATATATTGAAAAACACTTTCATTATTCTCTTACATATCCGTGCATAAATGTGGAGGAATATTCCATTTAAGTAGATTGTGGTCCCTTCCTCTCTAGCAATGTGTGTTCATATTAAAACAAACGTTTGTCTTTTCAAAAGTTCTGTCACGTTTCATAAAGTTTATTGAGTTGGCTTGTGCGATTTCAGTTGGAGAGCTTGAGAAAAGATCATGTGATTACTGGTAAGGGAACATAGGGAACAGCGATGCTCACCAGTTTTTGTGTTGCATTGTGGGAATTCTCAGGGAACAAACGTCCAGTGCACTAGAAGGATTTTGGGATTGAGACATCCCTTAAAATTCCAGGTGGAAAGACTCCTTGGATATTATCGTTCATTCATACAAGATTTTTTTTACGTGTGGCCAAGCCAACCTACTCCAGACTCAGCCAGGGGCAACAAAGAATCAGTACAGTCACGGGAAGAGAAAAAGTCCCCAGATGCCTTCGCCAGTGGAATGGACCAGTAAACACCAGAAAACGCTCGACCTGCTAATTGACATGCTGGTAAACCCCCCAATCTTGGCATACCCAGACTTCAACCTCTCATTCGTGTTACACACAAGTAATGCATCAGAAAGGGGCCTCGGGGGCTATCCTATATCAGCACCAGGATGAAGGGTCATCGCATACGGCTCCAGGAACCTTTCTCCAGCTGAAAAGGCCTACCGACTGAATAGTGGGAATGCATTAAAGTGGGCGGCATGCAAGAAATTTGGGGATTATTTGTTTTACACCCCTCACTTTACTATCTACACTGATCCTTGACCTACACCAGGAGCACTGCAAAATTGACTGCAGTAGGCCATCGTTGGGTGGGAGAACTGAAGGATTTTCACTTTGATATCAAACAAAGAGCAAAGAGAACATCAATGCTGACACGCTGTCACGCCCTCCTCTTGCACACTGCACAGAGGACCTGTCACTAGAGGTGGTAATACAAAAAATAACACATAGTAAACACATAGTATTATCAGAATGATAATAGGCTGTATATTAATATATTGGGAGAAAGCTGTTATATGTGAAATCAGATAATGTACAATGGTAGTCGAATCCTGTAGAAATGTCCATCACAAGGCTAACAAACTAACCAAATGGATAGGCAGCCTTTTAAGGACTCCACACTAAAAAGAAGACTTATTATGGGAACATTTAATATAAAATTTATAATAAAAATAAATTCATTACAGAACTATAAGCTGTACATTGTGTGTTGCGAAGTCAATTCCTAAATACTTTATAAACAAAAACACCAATTTGAACATTAAGAGCACTTGAAATTTATCCATTTTAGTCAGAACTCGGCCCTAGAAGGATGATAACTACAATATGTAGACAGTGAAGGCAGCACGCTAGGTTCAAGACAGCCACTGTGAAAAAAACCTTGTGGCAGTCTAATGGTAATGAATCCTCACAATTAAACCAAACACAGGCTTCAATAAAAAATGCAAATAGAGAAAAGAGAATTAAGATACCAAGAAAATAACCAAATATTGATGAATCGGTTTAGTCAGCACCATTATATTGACTGTGTATAGACAGTTTTCATTGATTATACAGTTTTCTGTGGCTCAGACTTCACTTTCCCTCTTTGCAAACACAAATTACTGCTGGCTGCAGTAAGAAAACCCACATCATTTTAACAGAAATGATCAAAACCAGTTGGAAAACCATTTTTTTTCCCTCAGATCACTGTGGCTTCTTTGGATGCACTATTGAGCAATCATTTCATTTTTGCTTTTTTGAAAACCCCTCTCTAGTGGGCACGGTGGCTCAGTGCCAGAGGCAAAAATTTTGCACAAATACCACATGGGCTGCGACACACAGCGATAAAGAGTTGTTTTCTAAAACTCACATTCTGCCAAAAAATAACTTGATTTACTGAGAGCGTCACAGCAACAGCTTTAAAAAGAAATGTGGAAATGAGCTAAAACAGCATCAGGATAATTGAGTTAGTCAACATCAGTGAGTTGAACTTTAGAACCAAATTAGTTTTATTTGTGAATGAACCATTCAGACGGGAGTCATTACAATGATTCACTCGTGACTTGGTAATCATTGTAACACTAATTTCACACTCGGAACAATGAAAGCAGAATTATATGGTTACAGCATAAATTTTAAATTGATCTCACAAGCTCTTGCAAGGCTTCAGAAACACACCAATGGACTAGCTGTGTTCATTATAGCACTATTCCTAATAGTTTACTGCCATTTGAATATTAAAATTATATAGAAAAGTATTGGGTTCTTCTGGGCCCTTTTGTGGCCAAGGCCTTAAGATTCGTAATCTTTGCCAATCATTACACACCCCTGCTTAGTTGGTAAATTAGGCATAGAATCACAGAGACCCTCTAGAGTAGATTATTTCTGATAACAAGGAAAATAAACCAGTAAATGACCTTGGTTCAAATAATAGCTAAAGCGTATCAACCACTACACTAAGCTAACATTAATGTTTAAAATGAATGTATAAAATGTTAACTACAGCTCATTTAATTCTTGCCTGGCTGCCAAACCTCTCTTTACAGCGGTGATCCATGTTTACTGTCCCCCCTCATTATTTTTACATTTTTATTTTCCACAAGGAATTCGTTCCAGGTCAGTTTAGTCACAAGGCAGAGTCATAAACAAGCACAGACTACTGGCTGGTGGCATAAACATACAGTAGCCAGGAAGTTAAGACTTCAGAACTAGTCTGACCAACTGGCAAACTCCCATAGTCTTATTATTTGAATTTAAATTCCACCATACTTAAAACAGTTAAATCAGTCTTTAAGAAAAAAAACACATGACTAACATTTAAAAAAATAGTCTTAGACGTTTATGCAAACAGACAGAAAGTAACATCAGGCCAGACACATAAATGTGGCAACGCATGTGCGTCCGATGAAACTGTCTACAGTATGTAATCCTTCTGTATTATCCTTCAGTCGCCATCGTTCCTGCGACGGTATTTCTGTAATGTGTGTTTCTGTTTGCTATTGTTTTCCGCTAAGGGGCCTCTTTTCACTATTCTATTTCAGTCAGTCCGAGCTAAAGCGTCAAAGCTCTCTCTGCCGATGGACTGGAGTTGAGCGATTTAGGCATAATAACAAAACAACATAAAACTGTCTCTACAACATAACTCAAATCCACAGGAACAAGTAATAACATATTTAATACTATTCACTTCACTTCAAATACATACGTTTGAATATAATATACTGTTAACTAGGAATGCTTAAATAGGCTTTAATTAACACTTTATTCAGTTCAAATCATTTTTCATTTAAGTTCAGTAAAAGTTGTTATATGTTTTCATTGCAGATTTGCACATTTGTGTATCGCTTTGTGTGAATGGTATAAGTAAAAAGTACTGGTGCAAAACTCTGCGTCGGTCCTGTGTGTTTATGTGCTTGATAATTGCGCTTCATGTTATTCACGTAAATAACAAAAGCCAACTTTAACATATGACTTAGATTTATTACATAATATTACACAATATCTATGATAAAATAGAAATGCTGGTGGTAATGTCTTACATGAGACCTTCCTGACACAACACTGCCTACTCTACCATCTATTATACAATAGCATTTTAATTACAGAAAAACCTAAATACAATTCCCAACAAAAGTACTGTTTGGTGTACAACATATAAAAGATTAATGAAGGCTGTTGATTTAATATATATAATATGTCAATTCCTGAAAAAAGCGGTTCATTTAGCTTACTGATGCTTCTCCTCCATTGACTTCTATTCAAAGAAAACGGCCTCTGGTCTCCTTCCCTGCGTAGTACTGCAGCGTTTTGTGTTTTTTATGTTAACCTTGCAGGCTTGCCTTGAAGTGGCTTTGGCTTGGCTCTTTTGTTTGCTGTCAAGTGGTTGACCACTGCTGTGAGCATATGTGTCCTGTCACAATATGCATTTGCAGAGTATTGTCTTAATCTAATTAATATCAAATGGTTGTCCAGGTAAACATGTCCACTGTTACCCAATAATAGCATTGGGCAGTTACTTTTAATTCCTTCATGTGGCACACCCACAAAATGACATCTTTCAAAATCAAGGTAGAAAATAAGCTATATGATATTTTTAGGTAAAACTTTTCAGACTCTATTAATGGACCAAAGAGGGCCATACAAAATAACAGAAAAGGAATTTAATGACCCCTTTAATGATTTGGGTAACTACCAGTGGACTAGAAAGGTTAATAATAATGGGGGAATAATGATTGCTTCCAACAACAACCACATCCATCTGACCCTGTGACAAAACATACAGCTCTAAATCCTACACTGTACTTCACCCAATTCATTCTCATGTTTTCTTTATCTTGGAAATATATTACCACAGCATGGCAACACAGTTCAATATATTAAAAAACTATTCACAACAACAACAAAAATGTAATGTAGACAAAATTTCATTAGAATCAAACAAATCCACTTTAAAAGTTGTTCAAATATAAAAAAATCCAACCTCCCTTCAACAGAGCGGAAAAGTGTACATTTAAGTTCTTGATTAGATCATTAGTGGAATGTATATACACAGCATCATATGACCAAACAACCAAAATATTCATTCATTTAACCGAAGAAGTTCAGCAAACCAAAACAATAAAAATGAAAATACAGGCAGAGGACACAAACACCACTACACTTCAAGTGGATCGAAAGTAATAATTGAGAGGATTAATCATTACAAGTTTTTTTCCAAAGTCCACATTTAAAAAACAGAAAAGCTTAAAAGAGTCTGAACTCATGGATACTCACTTGACATTGACCTTTCTCCTTTTTCCAATTTCAGGCTGCAAGGGGACGAGGGGGAAGAGGTCAGTTTGGGTTCAGATGATGCCGGGTGGTCTTTTTCTGATGGATCTCCTGCAGTTACCGCTAGTGGTCTGATTTTTACCTCCTTACTGCTGCTGACAGACTCCTCCACCAACAAAACCTGCAAAGATTAGTGGCTGTTAATACCGAAAAATCTCTAAACCAACTATATTGCATGGGCCATATTCTACACCGTTGCAGTATTTAAGTCATAAACAACATTTCACTTAAATTTCCCTTACAATAAAACAGTCTGTTTTTGCACTTTTACCTTTATACAACATCTATATGCAACTTCTATAAATAAAAGACCTCTGGTATATATCTTCTGTGCATGTGAAATGCATGTGAGGTTGCTGAGAATCTGTTGCGTGTAAGCATGGCCAGTCTTATGTTACTGAGCCGATGGTTGTGAGTCATAATCATAAAGATAATATTGTTTTCAGTTTCAAATGGGTGTTTTGAATGTTACAGATATGTCAGATAGTACCAGTATCATATTTGATAAAAAAATAAATGCAAATTACACATCGTTCGCAAATTTTGAAACTTCCAGAGAAACCTTGAGTGTATGTTGGACTAATGTATACAAGTATTTTTGGGGGTATTTTTGGTTCTCCATAACCAAAGAGCACTGACTTGATCAGAAAAAGATCACAGCGTTATATAAATTGTCAAAGACATCACACTGATACAGATATAATAAAACATCTCTTCAGCAGGGTCACTAACAGATAGATTACTGCACTACTGCACGATGTCATTAACATCTGAAAAAGCGTGTCATCTGCACAACTGTTTTTAGCAGTTTGTCCAGAAAGTCAGGACAGATGGAAAAACATTGCACTTGACACATTACACATTAGGTAGGTAGGCCGTTTTTCAACACTTTTAACCACATGAGCGTCTACACCACAAAAGCAATCAGGTAGAATGCATTTTAGACTACCTATGAATATGGTTCAAAGTGGATGAGTTCAAAATGCCCCCCCATTTACACCAGTATTTTGCATCGTCCACTTCTGATCAAATCGACCAAATCAAGTGCCCTATGTGACAGATCATTCACAGATCCATCAGCAGAGATAGCCAAAGCAAAAGATAGTGAACAGTACCACAGTGGGAGAAATTATGAGATTATGCTGTCTGACCACAAAAAAAAACAAAAAAAAACAAGAGAAACTTCAGAGAGGTCTTAAGTTCAGATGATGAGACAGACATCCAATCTTTTAAAAACAGAGCATGTCTCTCTTGAAAAAAATCACTTTCTTTCGTGGACACAAAAATGCTTAAGGCCAGAAGTAAAAGATTTTTTCTGGTGTGCTAGTTTACATGCAACATCCCGGTTGATGTTGTGGGGCTGATGGCGAAGTAATCATGGGAACGTCTTGCTCAGGACAGCATGGTAGAAAACACAGAGCGGGCAATCAGGAAAGCTATTAAAGCATGCCGGATGTAGAAAGTCCCAGGTGTAGTCCTCCAGCAGACGGTCTCCTGACTCTGAGAGGAGAAGTTGGACAGCAGGAAGATTCATGGGAAGTACTCAAGAATAGACTTCAAGATCAAATACACTGTGTAGGGGTCAACCATGCGTTCACACAGATGAGAACCGACCAAAACTAAGGGAAGACTGAGGACAACAAAACGAATGAGATAATAGAACACAGGTGGAACAGAATGAACTACTTAACTGAAGAAAGAGAAGAACTTAAAGTCGCCATGAAACGGAAGTTATTTTCCCCGTGGTGACGTATATCCGAATGAAACGGCTTTTAAGATTAAATAAGGCAGGGCTGGATTTGAATTTGTCCAATGAGATCTGATTGGATCGTTTGAAGTTGGGTCGTGTTGCTAATTGCTGCAATCTTAAATATTAGACTTATTGACTATGGTCATTTATTTATTTAAGTTTATCATAAACAAAGACACACTGAAAAGACAGTCATCCAATGCATGGATCATAGTGCTTGTAGCTTGAGCTAATTTGCAACACTAGTCCCTAAAAGGGCTTTTAAAACTATAGTTAACAAATGACATATTGTTCTTAAATTTTGGTTCATTAATTGCTGGCACTAAAAAAAATCTAGAGGCAGTATAACTGAGAAATTATCTTCCCCTAATAATAATGATACTGTCTGCAATTAAGAGTAATTACAAAGGGAAAAAAAGAAAAATAGTTTAATAAAACATGTTGCACGATTGTTGCTGGATTAGCCATGATCTGGTTGCTTTTTTAAAAATATTAAAAGTTGTCACAGATTTTAAACAATCGGGTAGTGAATTCCAAACTTTAACTCATTTCACTGAGAGAGCCATCCAAACACAGATGTTTTACAGAAAGCAATTTTACAGTTTCCACTAGAAGCCACTCTAGTGGACCTGCTGCACCCCTTCAATCTCTCAATCAGTGCACAAAAAGGCTTAGGGGCAAAAACATTTAAAATTAAACTGTACATCATGAAAAAAATAACATTTTCAAATCTGCTTAAAATCTAACAATGGTGGTATTTTAATTGCTTTCTATAATTTTCAAGGCTCTATTGTAGTCGTTCGATCCAATTATTTATTAAGTGACTTGTCTGAGACCAAACTGTCAATATGACTGTATATGACATATGAGATAGTATCATAGAATTTAAAAACAGAAATGCATGATCATAAGTTAAACAATTTCTAATTTAAAGCTGATAAGATTGGTCTTTATCGTTTAACAAAGCTTTTTCACATGGCTTTTAAATTTAATTGAGAATCTAGAATTATACCAAGATATTTTTCCTCTGATAGTCATGATTTTTCAGGAACGAATCCAGATGCAGACTTTGATGAACACGAAGTAGATTTATTAACAAAACAGAAATCAAAAACTCATGAAGGGGCAAAACAACATACAGATAATCTGGAACAATAAATTAAACAGGAACTGACATAAATACAATATGACTTAACTTGACAACTCACTTGACTAGACTAGATGACAAGATAATAATGAGTTCAGACTGCATTTTTTTAGCCCTGATTTTGACTCGCCGACAGATTTTGAGAAATCGCCGGCAAATGCCAGAAATCACATGCAAGCTGATGCTTGTGCACGCGAGTGACAATCACACAGTGGGAATTATCAATGACGCGATCTGAGAGAAAATCCTTGGACACCCATGAGATATCTGGCATACTAGATTTCTTAACCTGTCAGCTGCCATCTTAGACTCCTCTGTATTCAAGAAAGAGTATTAGCGTAGTGTATGCACTTTTCTTAGTGACGTATGATAAATTTGGAGGGCGGGGGCACAGAGCAGCAGCAGAGTAACCTCCGTACGCTGCATAAAGCTCTGATCTTGAAAGCGGACGTGACTAAGGTGGCGGCATTACGGGATGCGAGCCATTCTGGTTTATTAAGTTCTAAGTGTGGATATCTCTACAACGAAACCGCGCGGATTATCCTCAGAAGGACTTTGTTTATCATCGTGGAGCCGTTTGGATTTATTTTGTGAAGGATGGATGCACGCTTTTTGGACTTGAAGGTCGTGGACCTCATAACTTCACATTTGATTAACTGAAAGATCTAAAACATTTTCTAAAATAACTGAAAATGTCATCGTCTGAAAATGATGGACATATGCATCTCAGATGGCTTCGGGGTGAGTAAATCATGGATTTAATATCAATTTTGGCTGAACTATCCCTATAATAATCCCAGTCTCATGCGTGACCTTCCGTTGTTTCCTTGTAATTTCTCTTGTGCATTTGGTTGTGAGGACATAGTTTGCAGATCGGGACATTCTTCCTATAGTAAAGTCATGGTAAAACCCGTCATGCGGTCTGAAAACAGCAGCGACTGAATGCTACCCCAGATAGTCAAGCAGCGTGAAATTATCAGTGACTACTTTGAAAATCATGCAGTCTAAACTTGGCATAAGGTAAGAACAAAACGATCAGCACAAGACAGCAAACACAATGGCATTAAATAGTGGAGAGCTGATGAGGGCAACAGGTGACAAAAATAAAAAATTATAGGATAACTAATGAGGAGATGAGGGGGCGGGGTCAGGAGACCAGACACGGAAACACACAACCCCAACAAAAGGCCATGTGTTACCACTGTAACTACTAAAATAGTAGTTATAAAAATGTAATCTTTCTGACTAAAAATCATGGTGTGGTAAGGGTGGCTCAACGGAGTCAGCAACGGGTGACAGCGAGCCGGGAGACGAGCAGTGACCAAGCTTCAGGTGCAGCATGAGATCTGTTTCTCGTCAGTTATTGGCGTGAAGTGACATAATAAAAAGCTGCAAGTGCAAGCTTTCTGGAGAGGGCGAGAGAAATCTATGTGGACTGATACAGTTATAGCACAAGTACTGACAAATGTTTTTAATTAAAAAAAGTTAAATTGACCCATAATTTTATGAAAATTTAAACCATCCTTTGGGTTGAAAAAACAACAACCCCATGATGGGTAAGTTTAGCCCAGCATGTATTCTTTCCCAGAAATTTACCCAGCCATTGGGCTTAAATAACCAAGATTGGTGTTTTTTTTAGAATGTATTGAATATACAAAGTTAAATGGTAGGAAGCTGACACTTGGGGGTTAGTTAAGTGAATCCGGAACAGATGTGTTTTCAGTTGTTTCTCAAGGATGTAGTGGATTCTGCAGCATGGGTGGAGGTTGGAAGCTAATTCAACAAGAGAGGAACAGAACAGATACAAACTTTTAAAAGTAAGTTGAGGCATCGCTGTAATGGAACAACCAGACATCACTCATTTACTGATGCTAGGGAACTATACCTGTGGGAGTAAGCTGAGATAAGAAGGTGGCATATTTTAACTGTCCGGAAGGCTTGTGTCAGCAAGTTAAATTTGAGGGATGCCACAGGCAACCGATGGAGTGAGATCAGAAAAGGTGTGACATGAGCTCATTTTGTTTGATTGAAGACCAGATGTGCTGCTGCGTTCTGAATCATTTGCAGTGGTCTGGTCACACTAACTGGCAGGCAAGCCAGTAGAGCATTGCAATTGTCCAGTATTGATGGACTAGGAGCTGAGTATCATGCTCAGACAGGAACAATCTCCTGATGGTCTACTGCAAATTCCTGTGTGACCTCGAGCTTGTTATGATGTAGATAGTAAGTTCCAACTGGACATCAACACCACTCCCAGGTTCCTCTGATACCAATTAAATGTTACAGTTGAGGAACCAAGGTGAATGGCGAAGTGGTATTCCACTGAAGGAGTGGCAACAATTACCAGGAGCCCACTCGTGGCAAGGGTGAGCTAAGGGTGATGTTCCTTCATCCAGGAAGAGATGTCTAAAAGGCAAGCAGAGATACAGGCAGAGATGGTGGGGTCATCACGCTGAAAAGATACGTGAAGCTGTTTATCATATGCGCAGCAATAAAGCCATGCACCTTAAAGATTGGACCAAAGAAGTTGTGTATACTTGAGAAAAGAAGCAAATAAAAATAGTCAAAAAAACATGAGCATGAGCAAAGTGTGTCCACAACAGTATTCCCTGACATGGTATTTACATCAATGTCCAAAATTGCTCACTCATTCTAGTTCAATTATTACCCATACAATGGGCTGAAACGGCACTCTCTATATAGGGAATAGTAAAGGGGAACATGAAGGAGCATCTTGAGACACAGCAACTGCGCTTATATGTGTGATTAATGAGTCTAAATTTGTGTACATGTGATCCAGGGAGAGTGAGCACTTTGTGGTGAGGCAGAGGCTGGTAAAGGTTTGACAGAACCTCTTTCACATGGAACGGGCTGGTCTGGATTGTGGAAGATGGGGGGGCAGAATGCTATCTCAAGGGACCCTCACAATTTTTATACTCACAATATGTCATTATTAAAATACACTATTCCCAGTCAGCAGGCTGGTCAACAAGGTCCCCATGAGGCAAACTGCTGAACATAACATAATCCATTTACGTTACATTTATATTACATTTACGTATTTTGCAGATGCTTTTATCCAAGTGACTTGATTCGACCTCTTGAGCACGTTGGTGCGCGCAGCAAAAACGGCGTGGGTGGTTGTTTTCGTTGAGAACACAAGACCCCCTGTCCAGTGTGCACAGCATTTTTTTAAAACTTTGCATGCGGCTCTTCATCCCAAGAATGCCTGGCCTAAAGTTGTGTCTGGCCGAGCAGGCACATCTATGCATATCTCTCTGATCAATCCATGCAAAACAATGCATAGGCACTTCGTGACACTTGTATAGTAAAGTTTTGAAAGTTTGAAACAAGAATTAACCATTTACCGTAATGTTTAATGAAATGATAATGTTTAATGAAAACATATTTAAAGATACAATTTCTAGAATCCACTGTTAGAGGGCGCACGACACTGGCACTATCAAAACAATAACAATGACGTAGATTAATGACGCTCTGAAGCAGCATGGAATGATGGGATTTGTTTTTGCTTTAACTCAACCACTGATGGCCATCTCAGTCATACGGGAACGAGAAATCATGTTAACGGATGAGATAAAATAATCAAGTTTTATTCCTTTATGTAAGATTTCATGTAATGTTCAAAACGAAATTGTTAGTCATATACAGTGTTGGGGAAAGTTACTTTTAAAAGTAATGCATTACAATATTAAGTTACTCCCAAAAAAAGTAACTAATTGCATTACTTAGTTACTTTTCATGGAAAGTAATGCTTACGTTACTTTTAGTTACTTTTGCGTTACTTTTTCTTGGCTAAAGCTTGATCTCTTTCAGGCCTTGCAGGTGTTTACAAGTATGACTGAAAAGTTCTGCATTCAGAAATTGCATATTTCATCACAAAAATGTTTAGCTCTGGCCTGCCATCTCAGTTTCTGACTCAAAATTGCAGTCAGCCCATAAAACATGTTTTATAAACCTAATAAAGTGTATAAATATAAAGCCATGAAAAGGTTTTGAAAACCACCAGTTTTGCCTATAATCATCATTTCTACATTTATTAATTAGGGCTGTTCGATTATGGGCAAAATCATAAACACGGTTATTTTGGTGAAAAAAAAATCACGAGTATTTAACACGATTACTCAGTGACTTGGAATCATGCATTTATTTAACATTTTATATAAAGTAAGTGTTGCAATAGGTTACACGTCAAAGTAGTGGTGACTTCAGAAGTGCATTACAAATACATCGGTCCAGTGGCATGCGATTCATATTTTTAATCGCACAATGATTGTTTAACTTAATTGTTTAAATTAAAAATTGAAATTGAACGATGAATTGCACAGCCCTAGTATTGAGTCCATTTCAGTCCAGTGTCTTTTGAATTCCAACAAATGCAAACCTCAGGAGTGAGATAAAAATGAGTATTGTGTTGTTTAAAAATTAATGTGAACTTGTTTTCTTTGCAGTATTTATAATCTGAAAACCTTTATGTCCCTTTTAAATTTTCTGCCTTTTTTCAACTATCCAACATGATTTTTATTAGGAATTTCTCAGAAAAGTTATTGGTAGTTGATAAAATGAATCCAAAATGTAACTATTCATTTATGGAATGTATTAACAAAGGAAAATGACTAAGTACACCTTTACTACATCTTCATGCTGTACAATATGCTTAGGGTCAGTCTGTTGTAGTGTTAATAAGACAACTAAATTAAACCACTAAAATAGGCTTCAATGATAAGACTTATTCCTTCTAAGCATGATAAGATTTTTACATCATAACTCAGACACTTAGCATAAATATCTTCTGTTTATTAAATATCAGTGTCAGTTACTTCAACACCACTACACTAACCATATGCTCTGTGTTTGTGTTGGGTCTATTTTTCTCAAGGGTTTCCACGATAAGCTGTGTGGCCTTGTGTGGCACATTAAGAGCTTTGAAAAGCATCCAGCTGTCCTGTCTCCTTGCAAGTGTGTCTCCTAGCAACAGACTCCAAGCATAAATACCAGCTGCTGCAGAGGATGTCATGTGTAATGAGACCCATTTATTACTACACACACAAACATAAAGCAATCTATATGAATTTAAATATACATTTATATAGGTGTGTAATGTATTGTCCAAAACATGAAGCAAGGCAGGATCTATCTGCAGATAAAAGTCAAACATAAGCAAAAATCCAAAACAAGAACCATGAAGAAACCCCACGTAACACCTACAGTACTGTACAATAACCGTCAAGGGACAATGGAAAACACTGTGGTACATAGCTAATCAAGGGTAACAAGACACACCTGGACACAATTAGGACGGTTACCATGAAGACTACAGCTGCGTCCGAAATCGCATACTGTGACAATAGGTACTGAATTAGATGAAGTACCTAATCATTGACTGTTAAAACAGTATGTTCATATGAATATAGTATGAATATGGATATTATGAATGAATTTGGACGTACTTTATCTGCCATGTTAATACATCACAACATGACATACATTCTCTCCCTCACGGGATAGCAAAGTGTCCATTGAATGAACACTTTGGGATCTTGCAGGAAGTAGTAGGTCATCCAGGTACTTTTCGCATACTGTTTTTGGAATACTACGAATTCGAACATACTACTCGCCTCGCCTACTGCTTTTCACCTATAGTATATGGAAGTATACAATAACCATAGCTGTGTCTCAATCAGCTTCCTTCTTCAGTAGTCAGGGCACTGATCAGGTAGTCGGCCATTTAAGGGCTGTCTCAATCACAACATCCTTCCAGTGCACTGGAACGTTCGTTCACTAAAAATTCCCACAATGCAATGCAAAAACCAGTGAGCATTGATGGTCCCTATGTTCTCTTACCGAATTACACATAACCTTTTCTAATGCTCTCCTATTAAAACTATGTAACTCAACTTAACATTTCAAACATTGATATGATCACTAATTAACTCCTGTCAGCGTTTCTTAAAAAAAGGTTGCCAGCCAGCGGCAGCAATTTTTATGATTTTCACAAAAGTTTAATGCATCCCACTCTGCTTTCAAACAAAAAAAAAATGTTTCATCTTATCTTCATTTGTTCTCTTTTCATCACCTCTCAAATATGGGTAGGTTTATTCAAAAACTTATTCAAAATTGACAAGATATTCTTAGTTCAATTCTGGATGACTCTACATGATGTCACAACTATAACTGTGGGTTCACACCTGAAGCGTTTGAGGCGTCAAGTTCGCGTCTACCGCGCGTAGCTAGATGCTTGAACATTTTGAGTGTACTCGCTTAATTCGTTTGTGAAAGCAGTGGAAATTCGTGTCATGGGAGGGGCTTCTGCAAGTCCACTCGCTTTCTGTGATCATGTCACTACTAAAGCAAGCTCCTGATTGGTTAGCGTAGCACGTTTTTCCGACAAAGTTCAAATTTTTACTCACGCCTTTGCCGCGGCAACGCTCAATTCGCGCCATTCGTGCGAACTACACGCGTGAATGAGGCGGAATCACGTCTACCGCACCACGCTAAACACCTCATTTGCACAGTGTGACCTCCAGACGTGCGTCAACGCGTCTTTACATTGACTTAACATTGAAATCACTTGCGCTTGACACCTCTACCGCGGCTGGTGTGAACGCAGCATAAGGCTTCCTAAAAGTTGTTTTTGCACTCTAGTTTGAATGATTGTTCTAGATGGGTGTTTTATCTGTGATATTTCTGCATAACTGATGTTTACCAACTCGCGTAACTGACTGCTAGACAGATGTTAGTCAGACAACAGGAACATATGCCAATGTCAACACAAACAGAGGGATGTTGGAAGCATTCATTAGAGAATGCAGCATAGAGTACATGCTTCTCATCAGATGCACTTCAGCAGCCGAAGACATGCTGAGACACACAGAGATGCACACAATTACATACAAAAAAGTTGTAGCTATAACGAGAGACATAACACATCCTTTAAATCATGTCTTTGAATTACTGCCATCTCACCGTCATTATAGAACGGCAGAAACAATTAGAGCAATATACAAACAAACTTTTGTACCAAATGCAATAGGTCTTCTGAATAAGGGGTAAAAATGTTTATTTTTATTTATGAATGGAATATTGTACTTTGTGTATTGTTGTTTTATGTGTGTGTGTGAATTATATGTTCATTGCATGGGAAGGCCAAAGACCAATAGTGGCTGGACAAGTACAACAAACAAACAAACATAACTGCTGTCAATAACAAAAAGATAAACATGACTGCTTTGGCCCAAATAAAAGAAATTATGTGCTTTTGTATAGTGTAAAACACTATACAATATGATATATTGCTTTTACGCTTACAAGGATCCAAGATGGCGGCGCACACAGTTACAGCGGCCCAGTGCTTTTCTAGTCAGTGCTTTGTTTTGCGATTGTACATGTTTTTTTTGTCAAGCAAAGAACACCTACACCTGGCACGATCTTCTTAACATAGGAGTTTGTTATGAGCAGAGTGTTACAGCAGAGGTTCTGCGTACACACAAGATCTCGGAGCTCTCCGTGGATTACTATCCGAGTGAGGAGACGGCGAAGGCGCAGGGAGAGGAAGCAGAAACGAGGCTGTAGGGGCAGAACATTAGCTAGGCTACGGAGGCAGCCACAAAGACCACCGCTTCCCAGCCTTTTTCTAACAAACGTCAGATCACTCGCGAACAAGATGTATAAACTGAGACAACAGGTTGTAAATAATAATGTCATAAAGGATTGCTGCATTCTTTTGATTAATTCATTCTTCATTGCTTCATTCATTCATCCCGGACTCTGCCATTGAGCTAGTAGGCTACACAGCACAGCCTAAACAAACACGCCCCTACCCCAATAGAATCTGGACCTTCTGTTGATAGACCCGCCCCACACATACCGCAACCCGGCAAGGATGTCGGTTAGTAGACACGCTCCTTACTGCTGATTGGCTATAAGTGTGTTTTGGTAGTTGGCCCGTCTCCTTTTCCAAAGCGTTTTTCAAACATTGTGGACTCCGCCTTTAATGTGGTCATGATAACTGCTGTTTACATTCCACCTGTTGCAAATGCTAACTCGGCTATCAGACTTTTATATGGCTGTATAAGCAGCCAGCAGACCAGGTACCCTGATGCTGTGCATATTCTAGCTGGGGACTTTAACCAAGCAGATCTAAAGTTATTGCTTCCAAGATTTCATCAGCATGTAAAGTGTGCCACCAGAGGAGCAAATACATTGGATAAAGTCTACTCAAATATCAAGCTAGGCTACAGGGCCAGACAATTACCACACCTAGGCCAGTCAGATCACACGTCTCTGCTTCTTATCCCTGCATATGCCCCCCCCCATGAAAACAGCTCTAACCATCACAAAGACTCACAAAAACTTGGCCTGAGGGTGCCTCTCAGCAGCTAAAGGACTGTTTTGATAGGACTAATTGAGAGATCTTCAAACATCTAGACCTGGAGGTGTTTATGGACAGCGTTCTTTGTTACATTGAGAACCGAAAAACATTGTGGACATTATGTGGACAAATGCATCCAGGTTTATCCTAATCAGAAGCCCTGGATGAACTGTGATGTTCGGAGTAGGGGTGGCACGGTTCACAAAACCCTCGGTTCGGTTCGTATCACGGTTTTATGGTCTCGGTTCTGTACGGTTCTTGTTGTTATTTTTTTTCTTTAAATTTTTTAACACTCCAGAAATGTATTATCTTATTAATGTATTAATTATCCATAATTTAGGATACAGTATTAAAAAAAGTTATATCATGTAATCATGCACAATCTGAATTTGACTTTAAGCACATTAGTGAGACCATCTCTGAGGAAAGCCAGGTGAGATTTTGATACAGCAAGAGGGAAGACATTGATGATTTCAACATGCTTTACATTTATTTGGCAAAAAAAGAGAATGTGTATTTCCATCTACATGAACTTATGTGCATTTTTAGCACACAAAGATAACTTGCATTTATCAAAATGCCAACTTCAGTGTAGCTGTAAGATTTATCACTGAGAGGCTGCTTAAATACTGCAGAGAGTATATGTGGATGAGAGAGAAACATAATGTTTACATCTGTAATATTTAAATCCGTCTCTTTTGTCCACTTTTGACCACTTCTGTCCTAATAATTTATGAAATAAGATCGCGCAACTTTCACGCGCTAGCAAAATGAAACTACGTGGAAATCAGCTGCTTTCGTTTTATCAATGAAAGGCTAAAAATAGCGCCGTACCGTTTGTCAGAAAAGACGTGAAACACCGTGTTCAGTACCTCAGATTAGATAAATGGGCGGAGAGAAGGCGGTCTCCTGTGGCTGTTCGAACACATTCAACCCACAGACTGCAGTTCTATCTATTGTTTAATTTCCGCTGTCATCATAGGTAACATGGAATAAAAAAAATGTTTCCACACACCAAACTTATATGACGCTGGCGCATCCTCCAACTCCGGGCAGACTTCATTTTCTCTCCCACTTGCCATTTCTACACGTAACATGACCTGCAGCACTCACTCTCCACACCAGTCACCTCTTCTTTCGCGTGACATCTGAGGTCACATACAGGGCACGAGGCTACATACATTGCGCATGCCATGAACCGTTGAACCGTGCGACGCACACACGCTCCGAACCGAGACAAGCGAACCGAGCGGTTTGGATTTTTTTCATGAACCGTGCCACCCCTAGTTCGGAGACTACTGAAGGAAAGAAACATCGCCTTCAGGTGTGGCGACAGGATTCGCTATAATGTGGCCAGAGCTAACCTGAGGAGAAGCATTAAAGAGGTCAAGTTGGATTATAAGAGAAGGATCGAAGACTACCTGGACAGCAACAATAGCAGAAAGGTGTGGCAGAGATTCCAGCATCTTACCAACTACAGGACTAACCTCAGTTTTGCAGAATGTAACGCCTTGCTGGCTGAGGACCTAAATCTCTACTTTGCCCGCTTCGAGATGGAGCAACCAGACACAGTCATACATCAGCCTGCGGCCCCTGGTAATTTTACCCTTACAGTGGAGGAGGATGAGGTGAGGCATACTTTGCGAGCCATAAAACCGAGGAAGGGGGCTGGACCTGATGGTATCGCTGGACGTGTGCTTAAGGACTGATTTTCAACCAGTCACTGTCCCAGTCAACTGTACCACCCTGCCTGAAGTCCGGCCAGTTGCACTCACCCCAGTGGTGATAAAGTGCTTTGAAAAACTGGTTCAGAGTCGCATTACCTCATTCTTTCCACCGACATTTAACCCATACCTGTTTGCATACAGGATGAACAGATCCACAGAGGGTGCCGTAGGTAGAGCCGTACATACAGTGCTGTCCCATTTGGAGCAGGAGGGGAGCTATTTGTGGAGCTTTTTGTGGCCTACAGCTCCACCTTTAACACCATCCTTCCTCACCAACTGGTGGATAAACTGGTTGTAATGGTTTGAATAAGAAAAGATTAATTGCACAGATTTAATTGGGGATTCAAAAAAATTAATTGGGGATTAAAAATAGGAGAAGCAGGTGGATATTTTTCATTGTTGGTTGGTTGTGTTCACACGCACACACACATTTATGTCCAAACACATAATGTTATATTGGTGAAACATTGGTGAGATATGTCAATTTTCAGACAACAAACATCCATGTTCAATAAAATAAACACAAAACCAAATGTGTATGTTTGCATGGCATACACATAAATAGACACAAGACACAGTACTGAAAATGTAGTACTGGGCTACTGGGTATTTGGTAACTGACAGTTCCTTAAATCTGTTGCATTAGATCATACATATTGGTGAGGCCACTTTTTTATAATAATGTTAAACCAGTGTCCACAAATGTTTGTACCGAAGTCAAAATGTTTATTCAGCTTCTCATTTAAATCTCTTATCATTAATATATGCATCAGACGGTCAGCGATGTGATATTTCCTGAGACCAGTACAGTGCTAACAACTGAAAGCATATCTGACTATAGCTCTTGAAGCTCTCTGGGAATTGAATTGCTATCCACTTCTCAATTGTTTACTCATTGTACAAGAATGAGTTAGACTATAAGCTAAACGCATACACATTTTTTCAAGGTGCTTGCAAAATTCTTATCATGTTCCATGCTAGCAGTGAGTGGGCATTTTAAGAGAAACATCTGTACTGATCTGAGAACAGAGAGAGAGGGATTGTCACCAGCATATCAAACAACTGACTCTTCAGTGAATGTAATTTGAAATGTTGCACCAGCCATATGGATAAACATGCATCTCAAAGACACACACATTCCCAGCAGCAGGAAAACCTACAGTACAGTAATACTGATAGTCCTGTCTACATGGATCTGGATTTTCTTGTTCTATGTTCTTTAATTGCCCTTTCTAAACACCCAGACATGTGTGATTTGACTCTGGTGCATCTTTGCTTTAATTCTGATTGTTTGCTGCCTGCCCTGATCTACCCGCCCCATTTGTCGTTTATGAATGTTTGCTGCCTGCCCTTTAACCGCCTGTTTTCTGATACTGTTGTGGATATTCTACTGGATTGCCGTGCTTTACTTGCTGCTGTTTTATATTTGTGCCACAGTCAATAAACAATACTGCAAACGGATCCAACACAATCTGAGTCATTGTTACAAAAGTATATAGAGCAGAATTAAAAGTGAAATAGTAAGTTAAAGAAATATAAAAGAATAAGAACAATAAGTAATGCACAAAGGCAAATGATACATTCAAGACATAATATGCATTAAAAGCAGGGTTCATGATCTCTGAAAGCTAATGTTGACATTTGAAATTACCTAAACAAACACGCCACCCCAATAGAATCTGGAATGTTTGAAATGTCTCAATTTGGTTTTGGTCACAGTGCGGGAACAACAGGTGCTTCTTAATATGTTTTGTTGTTTCCTAGCTCCTACGTCCTCCAACCCAGAAACCGATCGAGCTCTGCCATCTTGAATGGACATCTCAACTGCACCGTGAGAAGGCATTTCCGAGGAGTCATGAGTGACGATACAAACGTGTATCCTATGCGGAAGTGTTTTATATGTTAAACCTGACGCACATATTCTCCTCCACTTCACATTGTCACGTCTTTCAATCATAACCAAACTCGCATAAATGTTGCATTAATCACAAAATCTTTCAGTTTGTACCATGTACTGCGACCATATATTTTGCAGGAGCGACTAATGTTTTTAAGTGGACACACTGGTGCCACTTACAAAAGTGATTGGTGCATATTTTTTATTTTTAATACTCAGACATGCTATATTACACAAGTGATTACATCTATGGCTCATCCAGTCTCTCTCCCCTGACGCCTCCCTCCTCTGCGACATTCTCTCATTTAATTTGGACAGTCAGGTACCCCAGCAGTGAAAAAGTGTGGGCGCTAGTTAAATGTCTACCTAATGGATCAGTAAAGTTAGTTAAAAGATGTAAACTGTAAAAGATTTAGTAAAAAGAAGCACACAGTAAGTTTTACTGTTTACAAAATATGTACTAAATTAAAAAGTATGGTAAAGTGATGCTAATACAAGAAATGATCTGTATTAATTGGTTATAAACATATTCATGCATTAAACACATTTGGATGTAGCTTTCAGTGTTTCTTTCTTGTCCCAACTCGTGACTCTGGTGCTACCAAATTAAGTTCTGGTGCCACAACTTGGTGGCCAACACTGAAAAAATTATTCATTCAATTTACTAATTTTTTTTAAGGTAAGTGGTTGCAATCAATTTATTTAAGCTACATTTAAACAAAAGTTTTTTGTTTTGTTTTGTTTTTTCTTTTTTTGTCTAAATGTAGCATAAATAAATTGTTTGCGACCGCTTACCTTAAAACATTTAATAAATTGAATGAATCCTTTTTTTCGGTGAATCTTGTCAAATGTTAAATGTCTAGAGCCCTGTCATGAGAAGATGATGGCTGCATAACACAGGACACAAATTTACAGTACTTTACAATTGCATTTATTAGTGAAAGTTGCATTAAAGTTTCACACTGACAACGTTACAGTGAATATTGCACTAAATAAAAGGTTTTAAACCTACTTAACCTCAAACGTTCTCCTTTGGGCTGGTGCAACTTTTTATTTTTTAGCTCCTGCATCTGTCTGTCATGGATTTACAATCCAGGTAATCTCTTATGAATAAAAGTTAAGTTACAGTCCTATACATTTTAATTGGTTATCTATATAAAGTTTTAGTTTTCAGATCAGTCTTTATTGACCGCTTTAGTTCATGATTTAATTCAGGCACTAGTACATTATTATGTGCTCCCTATAGTAAATGTTTTTTTAATGTCTTAAAGAGAGTATATCTTTAATAATGACCAGACCACAGTGTTTATGTTGTCAGCAAAGTATTTTAAAGTATTTTCTTGATTATAATTTAATCATATTTTGTAAATCACTTTCCTTTCACTTAATGTACCACAGAACTACAAGATGCAAACAGTTTAAACAGAACAGTGCCGCCACCTGCTGGACAAAATTAATGTTACATTGATGTTTCTACACAGTGTGGTGAAAGTTGTCACAACAGTGTCAAATTTTGTCTTTCCATAACCTAATAAATGAATTAACTTTTTGGTTTTTTACATGTTGTTTAGACAACCCACAAACAACATGTACACCTCACTGTACTGAAGCGTGAATATTAGCCTTTTAAATTTTAAGTGACCATTGGGATATTAGAGAAGAGTCACTTTGGCTGCGTTTACATTTTGCATTAAAGCCGCTCTATGCATTGTCAGCGTTTTTGTCAAACAGCGACCCCTAGAGTCGCTGGAGAATACTTGCAACTGTCGTAATTTCCCACTCTAGTACTCTGAAGATAATGACCAGGTAATGTTTCACAATTTCATACAAATATTAGGCTACTGCATAGTCTACTAAACTACAGATGATGTTAATAGGATAATAAGAAGTTTATTCCAAGTGTAGAGTGCATATAATAATAAAGTACCGCGTTTGCTAGCTTATAACATTTTTACATGATCATAACGTTGTTCATTATAATGTCACTATACATGATTATTGTTATTTATCATAATAGTTTGCAAATTGTGCATGTTTACACTATTTACAACCTCTAGGCTTATTTATGTCCTGATAATTATGTGAGATAACTGTTGTCATGATAATCGCATGACATACTACAAGCAAGCACAACAACATACAACATAGACCGCAAACAAGTTTACAAATGAGAGATTTACTTACTAGTCCATCAACAAGATTGCCAGATCAGCATCCCATCCAGTGCTGTCTTTTAGCTCACGCCGAGTAAAAACCTGACCGAGTGGGACTTTTGTCCGGTTCCTAACGCGGTCAGATTCTCTTTTCCTTTTCCTACTCTCTTCCGAACGCGCTTTCTTATCTTTTAAATAGTTTAGCCTCACGTCTCAAATTCGCGCGTGCAGTTGTTGTTATAGGCTTGATCGACTTCATGCAGCGCTGCAAGAACCGACAGCCGGATGACGTCAAAGTGCCATCTCGGATCATTCTCGCGGTACTTTGACGTCATCCGGCGGTCGGTTCTTGCAGCGCCGCACGAAGCCGAACAAGCCTAACGTGTGTGACGTCGTTGCCGTAAAGCAAGTCGTGATTCTCGCGAGATTTGTCAGGGGCGGTTCTCTCAAGCTTGCATTGGCGGTTTTGCTAGCGGCGTCCTCCCCGAGCTTCAACAGAAGGATGATTCGCCCTATTATGACTTTGTTTACCACTGAAATAACTTTGAAGCTGTTATATTAAGATAAAACAACTGCATAGTGTGTCTTTAACATGCGATCTCGGTGATCTGTTCACGCAGATCCGATCATCCGTATATCAGGACACGGCACGTTTACATTTGTCACATAAATGTGGCTTCTGTATCTGGATGTGTGATCGGATCCCGTTCAGGGAGACGCGCTAGGTGGATAGCTGTCAATCACAGATGGCTACAGCTGTCTTTAGCCACATGATTATTGTAGCCGTACAACTTCCTAAATTTCCTGTTCATGTCTCCCTCTATAGCGCGTATAGTAATGTAATTTACACACACATTTATAAGTAACTTACTTTGTATAAAACCAATATTGAATAAATGTATTTAGTTAATGTTATTATGGTTTGTACGTGTTTTCAAGTAACTTAAAATGTGTTAAATGAGATAGAAACTGCTGACTGACCAGAAAGAAGCGCAACATTCACGTTGATATGTCGCCATGGAAACTCAAACATTATAACGATTCATTCAATTCTGCCATTAAATATTAAATCACTCCATAAATAGTGGAAACATGTTAAACATATGACTGAATAAGTTAAATACAGTCAGCAGTGTTAAAATGCGTTTGTAAATCGATTTATTTCAAGATACGTTTAAGCTCGCTAGCATTTCTCCACAAATATAAATGCGTCTCTCGCCTGCGCTCCATGACATAACGTCCTTTATTTTTGACAGCTGTCAGTGAGAGGAGATGATAGTGGGCGGGGTTTTGTGTGACGTTGGCCTGCAAATGCAGATACGATGGCTGGATTGCGTTTACATTACACTGAGATCCAATCACAAAGCGTCCTCGACTACCTCTGCATTAGGACACACAGATCGGATAACATTCCGAACACAAACGCGTTTACACTTGTCTTTTCAATGTGTAGGTGGACAACATCCGGATACAGGTCGCATGTTAATGCCAAGTGTAAACGCAGCCTTTGTTACATCTTGTTACATTCGTTAGTATTGGTACTTATTTATGTCAGCAAAAAATATCATCTAAATACTGAATTAAAGTGATAGTTCACCCAAAAATGCTAATTCTGTCATTATTTTCTCATCCTCATGTTGCTCTAAACCTGTATGAATTTCTTTTTTCTGATGAACACAAAAGGAGATATTTTGATAAATGATGGTAAGCACACAGCTGATTGTAACCATTGACTATCATAGAAGGAAAACAAATACAATGGAATTCAATGGGTACCGTCAGCTGAATGCTTACCATCATTATCAAAAACAGGTCTTATTAACAGGTGTAAAATGTCGTGAAGACACCGCCTGACTGTCGACGCCTGAACAAGAGACCCACTGACTGAAGTGAAAGGGTTGGCTGGTGTCACTGCAGTTAGTGACCTGGGTCACCAGTATTTAAACCATTTAAAGGCATTTTATCTGTTATATGTTCTGTAAAAACAGGTTCATAAAAGGCCGATAAAGCCTGCAAAAACAAAAAATCGGTTGGGCTCTACTAGAAACCCTTTTTTGAAGTACAAAGTCTAAATTTAATTGGCTGACATCTGCAGGATTTCCATGATTGTGGTCTGGGGTGGTCTGTAAAGATCTACCATAAGACAAAGCTGTGTCAAGTGTGCAATATGCATGCTTAACTTCCGCGTTTCACTCAAGATTTCTCTTTCAGCTTCCGGTACAGTAGATTTAAAGCAGTGGGACGGCAGAATGGCTAAAGTTTATTTGTGGTTTGCTGGATTTACCCAAAGTTACAATCTATGATGTGTGAAGAATTGCCCAGATGTGCAAATTCAAATAAAACAAAAAGTTTTGTCTGTCTTTTTATCTCTGTAAAAAACTAAATGCAGGACTTTAAACACGTCACGTGTCTTTACGGGATCTTTACTGTTTGTGTGTGAACGCATGCACAAATTCCAGAAAATCATTGGCAGTGTGAATGAACCAAAAATCAAACAATCCCAGACAAATTTTCCGTGTACTTTCTGTAATGTCTGTGTGAAAAGGACTTCTGTAGGGTTACTCAGCTGTTACTCAGAGCCCTCATTAGTTCACGTCAAGATTCCAGTGACAGGAGTGGAAGGGAGGGAGAGTGGGAGATGTAATGCAACACATAATGAACCACGGTTAAGGAAAGAGCCATCAGGTGTCCAGGTTAGTAAAGAGATAAGATAAGGAGAAACATACAAAGGATGAAAGTATGTATGCTGCTATGTCACTCATCTCAATATGAGTATAATATGTATACAATGAAGTACATATATGTACACACACACACACACATACATATATGTTTGCAGAACAGCAAAGCCATTGCAGGTGCTGCAGTAAAAGAGGTGCATGCCGTCAGACATAGAGCACGTCAAGATTGACATCAACACGGCATTATGATCACGTGCAGATTCTGTGGTAAAGAACACGAAAAAACACAGAAATGCCCCACTCTTGGTAAAAAATTATTGGGATGCACCGAAATGAAAATGTTGTGGCCAAAAACCGAAAAAGACGAAACCAAGGCTGAAAACCGAAACACTAAAATTATTATTAGCACAATTGCATTTATGGCTATGACTGTGTACTGACTTTACTAGGGGTGTGACGGATCAAAAAAACTCACGGTTTGGATCACATTAAACCACATTATTTTAAAACACAGATCAGATTATTTTTCGGATCAGAAAAAAGGGATGGGAAAAATCTAATAACAAATAAAGAAATGACAAACATTTATAAAAAAGAACAAAGTTGCACATTAAAGGATAATTCCGAAAGGTTTTACATTCGCTTGCTTTTTGATACGCGTCTCTCTGTGTGTGCACTACTGAGTGCACTTAAACACGCGCACACACACAGATGGAGGGCGAATTACAAACAGCGCAGCATAAACAGTCGCTCCACATAAAAACAATATACTGATTTACGACTTCGGGTGCTAGGGACACAGGGATACTGAAATACGTCCAAACCGCAGACATGTTGCTTCAGACAAGCATGTGCAGGTTGCGGTTTCTGTTTGCGTCCTCACAACATTTCGGCCATATTGTTTTGTTGATAAAAGTCTTTCGGACGAAAACGGAAATTGCTCTTTTGGGACATTTCGGCCAAAAAAATTCAGTGGCCGAAAATTCGGTGCATCCATCTTTTTTTTTAAGTGTTGAAAGGCCAATCACTCTGCAGTTAAATGTAGAGCCCAGCTGAGACATGGGAACCATAAATCAGTAAACAAAGTGACTAAAAATGACAGTCATGAGTTATTAACAAAGTTCGGGAGGAACACGTTCAAATAATCAACCTAATCACCTCAACTATGACCAGCTGTTGACAATCAGCAATCAGCTATCCACCTGATCGGCATCAACAGAAACCTATATAGACTGGAAACCAACTCACCCTCATTCCTCGATAGTTTCAGCATCCCTCCCCCTCCCCTTCTCCGCATGATTGCATAGTCACCTTACTAACCAGAACAGGGGGGATTGTTCTGGGTTCGGGCCTAAGGCTGAGCCCGGAACCCTCTCCCCGCCAGGAAGCGCTCCGGGCTCAGTACATTAACTAGCTCGGAGCCCTCTCCTCGGACAGCACGCCAAATACGCATATTAATAACTCTGTTCTGAATTATTTGTAAGTGTGAACTCGTGAATCTCCCTGTTGGTGTAGCAAACTCAGAGACTGTAAACAAAAATAAGAAAGACAAGTTAAAGAAATCACAGATATACACAGAAATGCTTTTGGGAAAGGACCTTGTGAAATTTTACTGACTATGTTTTGACTGTGGAGCAAGTTGTAATGTAATTCATATTAATCTGCTAAGCCCAGATAAAAAAGGGAAATGATACAAAAGGTCTGTGCTAGTAATGTGCAAAGTAAAAGTAAGAAACCAGAGAAACCACAAACTGTAAAGGCTGAAAATCCTGGTTGTCGATAACAACTGAACTGTCCCCCTAATAGGAAAGAGATCAAGCGAAGCGATGAAGCTCATTAAAGTGCATTACAAAAACATTCTTGCAACAGACACCATAGTCAGCACAGAAAAACCTACATCACTACAGCAGATAAAGACTGAGTATGCTGATGTATTCACAGGCGATGGCTGTCTGGAGGGAGAATACAAATTTGAGAATGACAACACTGTAAAACCTGTACAATTCCCAAAAAGATGAGTTCCAGTGTCCATGATGAAACCTTTGAAAAAGAACTTCAAGATCTTCAGAAGAGAGAAATCATTGCGCCAGTAGAGAGTAGTACGAATTGAATGAGTAATATGGTGGTTGTACAGAAGCTCAACAGCAGAGTATATATAGATCCGCGAACCTTGAACAGAGCTTTGAAACACTGTCATTTCCCACTACCCACCATAGATGACATACTCCCTGAACTGTCTAAAGCCAAAGTGTTTATAGTGTGTGACGTTAAAAGTTGATTATGGAACGTCAAGCTGGAGGAAGAGTCCAGCAATCTCACCACATCTGCTTCCCCATTTGGAAAATATCAATGGCTGCGAATGCCCATTGGGCATAAGTCCGGTCCCTGAAATCTTTCAGAGGTAGCTCACATCTGCATTAAAGGGGCCTGCCAGGAATATACTTCATTGCTGATGATGTGCTCATTACAAGACAAGGAGAGATCATGATGATAAACTGAAAGCATTTTTTGCGCCGTGCAGAGAGAAAGGTATCAAGCTAAATGCTGACAAGCTAAAACATAAGCAAAGAGAAGTCTCGTACAATTGGACACCGCCTGACATCCGATGGATTGAAAATAGACCCAGACAAAGTTTGAGCAATAACACACATGCCGAAACTCCCTATTGAAAAATCCAGCTAAGACCAGCATAAGCTGGTAGCTGGTTTTAGCTGGTTTAAGGTGGTTTATGCTGGTCCTCCCAGCCTGACAAAGCTGTTCATGCTGGTGGGCCAGCTGGTCTCCCAGCCTGACCAGCTAAGTCCAGCTTAAAAAGTGACCAAACAATGGCTAGACCAGCTTGCTACACCAGCAAGACCAGCTTCCTACACCAGCAAAACCAGCTAAAATCAAGCTGGAGACCAGCTAAAACCAGCTCACCAGCTTATGCTGGTTTTAGCTGGATTTTTCAGTAGGGCTAACAGATGTAAAAGGACTTCAAAGACTACTATGAATGCTAAATTGCCTTTTAAAGTTTTGTGCACATCTTTCAGACCAGTGTGAGGCCCTGAGACAGCTAATCTGCAAAAACTGTCAAGGGAGATGGGCTGTGCAGCATGAAGAGGTGTTCTGTAAAATAAAAGAAACAATTGCAAATGCTCCAGTGTTAAAGTGTTACAACCCTGATGAAGTACCAATCTGATGCCTCACATGGAGGCCTTGGTGCTGCACTCATGCAAGGAGGTAATCTGGTAGCAGAGCATTAACACGCACAGAACGGGGCTACGCACAGATAAAGAAGGAGTTATTAGCTCTACTGTTTGGAATGGAAAAGTTTCACCATTATACATATGGATGGAAAGTAGCAGCACAAACTGATCACCTACCCTTAGACCAGGGCTATTAAAATCTTGCCCTGGAGGGCCGAGCACTACAGAGTTTAGCTCCAACCCTAATCAAACTTAACCACCTGTAATTGTCTAGTGATCATGAAGACCTTGATTACCTTGCTCAGGTGTGTTTGATCAGGGTTGGAGCTAAACTCAGCAGTGCTCCGGCCCTCCAGGGTAAGATTTGAATAGTCCTGCCTAAAGCCCAGGATACACTGCACGATTATTGGCTGTCCCAGACGAAAGATTGCCATCGTGAAACAATCGTCTCGATTTCTGTGATCGTGGCTCTTCATCGGTGGTCCTATGTCGTACAATGAGAGAGGTTCAAAGACGTCCGTTTTCCCGGTCTTGAGTCCAAAGATAGTTTACGATAGTTTTCTGAAAGTGTCAGAAATTTGGCCCGATCACCGCAGAATGTATTTGCTGCTACAACCTGCACGCTGGAATTTGTTTACCACAAGCGCATGCTGGTGATGTTGTGCTAACGTGTGACGCAGCCGCTGAAACTTCTGTGGCATCATCGTACAGTCTACATGCCAGTAGTACCAGAGTTTAAACGATTCATGTCACACAGTGTGATAAGGTAATGATCTTATAGGAGAACAAAAATCCTGCAGTGTATTCCGGGCTTTAGACAATATCCTGCGTAAGCCCCTGCTTAGTGCACTTGAAAGACTCCAAAGAATGATGCTGAGACTTACGATGACTTATGAGACTTCTAAAAATATGATGTGGATGTTGTGTATGTGCCAGGACCAGAGATGTGGCTTTAAGTCGAGCATATCTGCCTGAAAGCACGGCCACTGGATCTGTTGAAGCAGAGTCAGAGACTATTAAAATGACACAACACCTATCAATCTCAGTGGACAGGCTTAAGTTAAGTCGATCTGCAACAAAATAGGACAACACTTTGAAGACACTTATTAAAGGTTGGCCAAGGAACAAAGCTGACACACCACAAGAAATACTGTATGTCATTATTACCTGTTATTACCTGCTGAGCTACCAGGATAGAATTGTTTTCAGGGGTGAATTATCCTTAAGCAACTTTGGAGGGAAATAACCCCATCTATACACTACTCTTACTGGTGTGGAAGGATGCCTTAGGAGGGCCAGAGAGTACTGGCAAGGAATGAATGAGCAGATTAAATCACTTGTACAGCAGTGTGACAACTGCTGCGCAGTTGACTGTAACCAGCAAAGAAGACACTGCGTCCACATGATATGCCAGACAGACCTTGGGCCAAGGTAGGCACGGGACCTGCACTGTCCTTATTACAGAAAATTATTATTCCAATTTTTGGGAAATTGATTTTCTGACAGACACTAAATCTACGGTCATAAGAAAGCTGAAAGGTCGCTTTGCCTGTCAGGGTATGTCAGACATTGTCATCCCTGACAATGGCCCACAGTTTTCGTCACAGGATAGTTTAGTCACCATTTGGGAATTATGCACAAAGCCTTATCACCTGACTATCCTCAGAGTAATGGCAAGGCAGAATCAGCGGTCAAAACTTCCAAGAGACGTTATGATGTTAAAAGCACAAATTTCAAGACAGGATCCATATATTGCAATCCTGGACCACAGAAACACTGCAACTCCAGCCAAAGACTTAGACACTAAGCTGGCCCTGTGAGAATACAACCATTTGGGCATTATAAGATCTGGAGAAAGAGGACGGTGGTGTCATAAGGAGGAACAGGAGACATCTCTGAAGGATCATGGAATGACCCCCAGAGTCTTCAACCAAACAGAGACTGTTGCTCATGACAATACAAAACATGCAGAAACAGCAGATGCTCAATCCCACCTTACCAGCACTGTGAAAAATCAAATGCAGAACACTCAACAGTCAGACATCCCAGCATCGGTTATCACAGTAGCAGTATGTTTAATAAGGAAATCACAATATTTAAATGATTATATGACAAGTTAAAAAAAGAATGAACATGTGAAATAACCACACAGAAGTAAAATATCGTCGCTGCCCGATGAAACTTACGTATGTCCAAAACGGATATTTTTCAGGAAATTAAAAAAAACATCGTATTTCAAAAGCAGATGAATGTAGCGTTGTCATACTTGGTACGGCATCTTTACATGTAACCATATTCTTGCCAGTGTAATGATATAATCCACATTTAACCAAAATTGAGTTTAAATGGACATACGTGCATATTTTACAGTAACGGTGGTCGATACGCGTTCTTCCGATCATTAATTAAAATGGCCAAGTCGTGTTTCATATTGACAGATGAATACGTTCAGTTTATTAAATAGCCTACCTCTTGGTTTATTAAATACGCTTAGTTTATTTAATATTAATTATACATTTATTAACTGTCTTTTGCAAACTATGAAGGGACAATAAATCAATACACTGACATGGTAATGCTAGACAGATACTTTGTTTGCACAATCCTACCGTAATGTTGTCACTCCTAGACGTAGGTCTGGCGTCAGGGGGGAAACGTTTACCTCGATGAAGGAAAGTCAGTAGGTACGTTTACATGCAACCAAATAATCCGTTTGTAATCTCATTGATGGCTCGATTGTATTGAAAAGCCTTCATGTAAACACCTTAATCAATACGATTGAGGACGATCGGATGCAAATTTGGATCGTATTGAAGGGGGTGGTGTACTCCAATCTGTGATCCGATCTGCAGGGGAAAAGTACGCATGTAAACGCGTGAATCGTCTCACCAGGCTGTGTTTATTCGGCTATCCAGTGCTGAGCTTCGATGAAACTTTACGAGACCGGTGAAATGCTTCCACAGGGCGGGAGATCTCAAAATCGGCAAAATGGACATACGTGGTTTTCATCGGACAGCGACGATATATAATGTTGTGTGTTTGTAATAGAAATTGAGTTGTGTTAAAAGAAAAAAAAGAGTAAGTATGTAACAGTAGGAACTTATTGTTAAATGTTTGGTTGTAGTGGGGGCCCAGGAAGAAGGAGTACATCCAGGTAACCACATGTCAAGATGTGTATAGGGCACAAGAGACTATTACAGTTTTTTTAGTCGTTTTGGTACATTTCTCGAATCATCTTCAACATTTGCAAAACAGTAAGTGCATCTCTCAGAACAATTTGTACAAGTAGTAACACCATGGATTACCTGCAAAATACTTATATATGCGTCAATGAAAATGTCAGTGCCGTCAGAATGACAAGTCCTTGTTTTGATGACAATTAGATTGCAAGAGACTGGACAAGATTCACATTTACACTTTTACTGTTTGTACTGTAATTTATTGACAGACCATGTCATTGCGATACAGAAAGAAAAAGACAGCAGTCCATAGCACAAAGACAAAATATAAAGTAGAAACATTCTTCTTAGGGATAACTGTACATGCAATACTGTAGGATTTAAAGTGCAGTTTTCATACACCTCCTGATGTTCCTGCCACAAATTCTCATCCACATCACAATGAATATCTTCTCTTGTGATGCAGCGTGGAAAGAATATTTTTGAGTGTCTTATCCAGCCTATCATTACACGTTGCATCCATGCCAGTCAGAAGGGTCATCTGTGTATGTGGCTGGCGATCATATGCCATTCTCCATGCTGAGAAAAATACCTCAATGGGGTTAAGGAATGTAGAGTAGGGTGAGGGGAACTCCATCAACATTAAGTCAAGGTCAAGTGTCTAATGAAAATGTACAGAAATATGTTGTGGGGGGTGAGACTATTCAACAAAGACCGATTATAATACATTTTGATAAACATGACATAACTAATAATGTAGGAAACAGCAGAGAACTGTACATAATCATTTGCATGGATGTACCAAAACATTTGGCAACTTCTTCAAAGAAATGAGAAACTGCTTTTTTGATGTGTAGTTTTAGTTTTGACAATTTCAATTCTGATCTGAGAAATGTACCAGCGCCTGAGAAAGACTGTAAAAGAAAAATCACGTTACTTTTGGGTGTCTGTCTTTATTTTATAGAAAGTATTCGAGCATCCTGAGATTTCACCAAAAAATACCTCATGCACTGCCGGGCATAGAGTCCATTAAATTTTAACTATATCGTTTGTAAAGTTTATGAAGCCTGCCTTCTTTTCCTAGAAAATCAACCACAGTTTTAATATAAAGTGTATAAAAGTGTTGCAATCATGTTTATTTTAGTATAGTAAAAGTCAAGTAATCCTAGGACATTAACCATAGTTTTAATAGAAATGTCATGGTTAAATTATAGTTACTATAGCCCTCAGAAGGCCTTTATTAACCACCTGGAGCACAGTCAGTCCAAACAATGTAAAAAAAGTCAGAGCAATGTTGCCAACTTGGTGACTTTGTTGATAGATTAAGCAACTTTTTAGACCCCTTTAGTGACTTTATAAAAAAAGCGACTAGGACAAATCTAGCGACCTTTTCTGGCAGTGTTGGAGACTTTTGGAACCTGACGTGAAAGCACGCATCGCCCCATCCAAGGCACTCACAGGCATCCCGGTTCTCGCGCTGCAGTCCATCCGAGTCGCATACACCCGCAACAACAGAGCGATGGCAAGTACAACAAACTCAAAGGTAGCGGTCACAAACACACAAAAAAAACACTACTTTTTCATCATTGAGGTGAAAGGCAATAATGTTTATGTAACGTGCCCATGAAGAAAAAGTCTATCCAAGTCTGTAGTTCTCATCTAATGAAGCACCTCACATCGTCACATGCTGCTACAAAATTAGTGGTTTCTCTTTAGTGTCCATTTCATTCATTTAAAGGGGCTGTATGTAGTTTTCAGCGGCCTTTAGTGGTGATGTTTCAGATTGCAACCAATAGGTTTACAAGCGCGTGCTCGAACTCATGAGCGACGGCCAGACTGAGATGCAAAACACCGGAGAAAGCACCACACAACATGCTGGAAACTTAGGTAAACTCCCACTGCAACGTTAAATTGACTGCATTTAGCCTATGTTATGTGGTGTTACATGGGTACATTTACGGTAAGACAACGAAAACGGTTAGTGAACTACACTGAACAATTTCAGTATAACAGTAAAGCCTGGTATACACTGTCCTATTTTAAATAGTCCTTTAGGATTGTTGCTTGCCACACTGTGCGATCAATACCGTAGTGAAGTCCATGTCAGACTGTATAATCTCAGTTTCCATCAATGTCAGACTGTACTAGTTTAAAGACTTTTAAAAAAGCGGACGCACGCAAACAAACGCGTCCGCAGTTTTACGTCATCGATCAACGGCGGCTTGGCAAACACACGCTAAAGCGAAGGCTAGCAAACCGAAACAACATCTAAAAAACTAAAGCAGAAAATCGAAATATATTTTACATGCTTTGTAGTAATGTTAGCTTACCTGTCCATTAGGATGAAAGCCAACTCCGGATCCATTTTTATACCCAAAACAAAGTGGAGGTTGCTCCATAATTCAAATGCCCTGCCGATGTTAATCCGTGTTTTTGTACGAAGTTGATCCGATTCACGTTTGGCTTAACGAGCTTCAGCAGATAATTTTTTCCTTCACAATATGTGGAGTTTGTGTTGGAGTCTGTGTTGTGCTGGGAGCAGGTCGTTTCAGTCTGTTATCAGAAGCGTTGCAGTGTCGTCGCTGTTGAGTGAAAAGTCAGTAGGCGAGGCGAGGGGCTCGGGAGCGCGCATGCAGGTGACGTCACTGGATTTCGCGCCAAATCCGGCCCGGTACTTTCACATAAAAATAATAATTTTTTTTCAGAGGTAATAGCAAAACCCGCAAAGTGGATCATTTTAATGTGAGATTACAACCCCTTCACACAAAGGTAACTGAAAAGGGATTAGTTTAAGTACAAACACTGCGGACAGCTCCTTTAACACATTTAATATTGGAGGCATCCAAGTTATTTGAAATATTGAACTTTAAGTAACACAATAGTTACTTTCCCTGGTAATAAGTTACTTTTTTAATGAGAAGTAACTACTATAACTAATTACTTTTTTTTAAGTGACATTCCCAAAACTGCTGATAATGAACATATGAATCTATGTGGCTCTTTAAGGATTTAAAGCATTTGAATCAGCTAGCGAATTCAGGATTGTCTGAACTTTTGACAATCCTGAAACGTCAGGTGACAAAGATGTCCGTTGATTAAGTTGGGCATCACATCAGCAAATGTTGCATCAGGATAAAAATACAAAAATAAAACAGTTGATTGTCTTAATATTGCCTGCAGTAAATATCTTTAAAGCTGTTCTTTCTAGAGTTAGCCCGTCATGTCTTGTTGGCTAAAGCAGCAATCAAAATATTCCATATGTGCGTATGAAATCACTTGTTATGATATAGCCTAATGTTTTTATTTGTCTTCATTAAGGAGACAAAACGATGCAGTGTAATATATGTTTAGAAATGCTTGTTGCATTTTCCAGGATAATATGAAAAGAAAGCTGGTATCCAGGGTTTTTTTAACCATAAAGAATAAAAAAATCAAATATTATGTGAGTGGAAGGTACAAAAAAAAGAAAAAGATGTTGTGGAAGGCAGAGGAGAAGATGGAGTCATGAAAGAAAGAAACACAGAAATTGATGGCAAAGAGATAAAAAGAAGTGAAAACACAGAAGAAATCCAGCAGGAAGTGAGTGAAAAGGTTAAAAAAGAGAGTTAGGAGAGAAAGAGAGGTGTGCCTTTCAAATATGTTTTACATCAATAGGTTTGCCTGTTTTATATTGATACATACAGTGCCCTCCACAATTATTGGCACCCCTGTTTAAGATGTGTTAAAAGCGATCAAATTAATTCTTTCTTTTTTTGCAGAAGCATAATCTCTAACAGAAAATTTTTGAAAAATATACCCTTTAGCACAAGTTAATAATAATTTTTAAAAAGTCCACGAATTAGGAAAAAAAAAAAAAAAAATATATATATATATATATATATATATATATATATTATAAAATGGCACCCCTAACAATTCCTATGAAAAATACTTTAAAAAAAGTTTTAAATATATTTTTCTGTAGTTGCTAAAGTTGGTCAGGGTATCTAGGAAGTTTTAATTAGTAATTCATGACTTCCTGTTTCCCTGGAGTATAAATATGACGTGACAAAGAGGTCTAATTCTCTTACCCATTTGTCATCATGGCAAAGACCAGTGACGATACTCTTTTTTTTTTTTTGCTGACTCGACTCCTATATTGAAGGGGTTTTATATTCAGCAGTCAATAGACAACCTTGTAAAAAATTATAAATCCTTTTATAATATTGTGGATTTGCTTGAGCTAGAAATAGCTACTGAACATAAATAAAATGTGCAAAAGGATTTTGAAAAAATACCATTAGAAAGAGCTACTGTAGAGCTTTTGAACATAAATAAAATGTGCAAAAGATAGATATGCGAGTAAAATTTTCAGCATGGTTAAATGCTAAAACTAGTTGTTCACATAGAAAGAGCTTGAAAAAAACTTGTCCATGTCTATGGGTTCAAGAATAACAAAATACTGGCCATTTAAAACTCGAAAGTCATTTATTTTGTCCCATTGTTTTTCATTTTGCGGGTGGTAAAACGCTTAGGTTACACGTAACCCCGATTCCCTGAAATAACGGGAACGAAGCAATGCGTCAGTTGCTGACACTATGGGGGGAAACTCCTGTTTACTCCGCGATTGAAGCCTATTGGTAAACGTCTGTAAAAAATACAGACCGATGACGTTTGGGCCCGTGCGCGGGATGGCACACGTCCTTATATAAGCACGGGATCAAGCATCAAGAGCTCATTATTATTCGACTGAAGCACGCAGCCGAGTAACACTCGCTGCGTAGACGTTTGTAGCACGGCCAGAGACGCAATGCTTCGTTCCCGTTATTTCAGGGAACCGGGGTTACGTGAGTTAACACGCATACAGTGGGGTATTAAACGCACAGGGAAGCACATTACATAGCACAAGACGGTGAGATCACAGAACGCGCCGCTGGTGTGCGAGAAAAAATTAATCCAGAGTCACGTTGGTGAGCTCGCTGAGCGTACCCCGATGTACACATAAAGCGCATGAATGCGCGTGCATGGTTAAGCCGAGAGAACCTGCGCTCGTAAGGCAGGGAGGTCTAAGCTGTAAAATCTGACAAACGTAGACGGCGAAGACCAGCCGGCCGCGTTGCAGATATCAAGAATAGATACTCCTGTAAACCAAGCCCATGATGAAGCCAACTTCGCAGAGAGTGGGTTCTAACATCATAGCTTATTGAGGAAGGCGTGAGCCAGTGCGATGGCTTCAACGATCCATCCAAATAGCCATTGTAGTAACCGGCATACTTAGTGAATGATCTGCGAGGCTTACGAACGGCTAATCTGACTATAATATGCGGCAGAACGGTTCGTAGCGTGGGATTATACAGATACCACAATAGTGTGAACCCAGGTGAGCCCTCGAGGGCATCGGGATGCATATACAGTAGGCAATATTATAGTGCACAGGCCGGCAAGATTCTAGAGCGCGCCGTCATGTGTTCTGATAATAAATTGTGCGCACACGGGTGAACCCTTCAGTGCACCGTGAATGCGCATAGATAAATCAATGCACAGAACGCGCCATGAATGTGTACAGATATGAATGATGAACGTAACGGTGAGTTACTTAAACGGTGTATGTGTCACAAAGGATAACACTGGGCACTGTCCGCATCTGAGAAATGACAGGTTTATGAATTAATGAATGGCCAGCAGTAAAAGCGTGGTTCGCTGTTATCCCCGCCGTCCGCATCGGAGAGATGACAGGCTTGTGAATTAAATTAATGGTCGGTCGTAAAAGCGTGGTTTGCTGTTATCGCCGCCACATAGATATAGCGTAACGATAGCACTTCATGCAGCCGTGTGTAACTTAAAGCATAAGCTTCCCGGCCGTCAGCTCGGGGCGGGACCTTTGCTTAGTCAAACTGAAGTGGTCTTATGAACAGAATGCCACAATATTCAGCTTTCTGGGGCTCGTTAGGGGCAGGGCTCGCAAAATCACTAGCCCGACGTCCCGGGGCTATTGTGCTTTGCAGTGGGCTATCAAAATGCATCCCCGCCCTGCCGGTCGGGCTATCTTGACTTATAGGGAGGAAAAAATATATTTAAATTCTTATGCATTCTTTCACAGATTTGGATGGGTAATAATGGTGTATGAAATTCAGGCATTGGGTATTTAAATTACGTTTGAGCGCACGCTCGAGTTTTAATTTCACTTTCGCGATCGCGCGAAAAGACGCAGTACCGAAAGCAATCCGTGATGATTTGTCATGGATTTGTTGGGCAAATCCTCCAACTTCGCCCTGTCAGTCATTACTATCCTCACGTAAGAAAATTAAATCTCTCGCAGCAAGCTTTAAAGTAGTATGTACGGGCAGTGAAGAGAGTGACTCTATGCAGAATCGCTCTTAAAGCGACAGTACAGTAGCCCCTGTTTTTCTGATCTGTAACTGGATGATCCAAACTGTGAGTTTTGTGACCCACTAAACCACTTTTAAATGGTGAGTATATCTGGTGTGGGGATGAGCAGGAACAGTTGGTTTACATGGAAATCCATTTTTTTTGGTTTGTTAAAAAAACAACAGCATCAAAACAACAACAAAAATAGCATATTAAACATTGTGGTTAGAGGCCCTATTGGCTTTGTATTGGCAAAAAAAGTCAAGTGGCATTTTCTTATCTGTGAATTCAGTTAATATTTCAGATTCAGAATCTGATGTATAGATATTTCACTTCGGTTAGAAGAAAAATTTGTACTGATGATTGATATGTACTGAAAATTGATATGTGTTATTTGTGTTTTGATAGATGTTTTGTCTTAATATTCTACATTAAAAGTAATATATGTTTTTATTCGGGCTACTTGCATTCATTTCGGGCTACCAAAAACTGAATGCCTGCCCGAAGGGCTACAAGGGATTTTGAAATTTTGTGAGCCCTGAGGGGGGGTACGTGAGCCCGCCTTAAACGAGATGCCGCGCGTCTGACTCTGGTGTTAGGCTCGCTTCTGAGCGTCATAAACGAAACTCATTGTGGCGGGTAGCAAGCTCGCTTGAGGTTGATATTACCCTTAATTTCTCTGAGTATTGGAGCGGAGCGGAGGTGTGAGCGTCTTCGGATCCACTGATATAAACCAGCCATATGACCCAAAAACGTCATAAACCGCTTGGCTGTATGCTTTTGAGTGGCCGTCCGGAGAGGGCGCGATTCAAACGCTTGGAGCCATGAAAAAATCTGAGGCTGCCGTCTCTCTAGGAAGAGAAAATAACAGCTGTAAGACCGTGCTCGCCTGCACCGTCAGTATCGTAGCGGAAAAACTGAGGCGGGCTGCGAGCGAATTTAAGCGAGAAACATCTGAATTATTGTTTTGAATCCAGCCCGGTGTCCCTGGAGTGGATGGCCAAACCAGGGTTTTTCGGTGAGCGTCAATATAATTATGGACCATGTGGGCATATATTGACTGCTTGTCAGTAAGGCAAAAGTGTTTAGAGACACCGTACAGCCATGGGGTGTCAATACACAGTATAGTAAGCACGGAAATTGCTCTTAGAGAGCCACTACAGTGAGGTCGCATAACCGACAGTATTACATGTGAATGTTTCTGGATAAACAGAGCACACAAAAAACATTTCAGGGTAGTCCAGCCGAGGTGCGACTTAACCCTTCTTCTCCCAGACAGTCTGTTCTCTGTCGACGCAGCTATGCTGCGAGTAAAACCAGAGCTTGGCCGTTCAGGTGCAAGAGCCTCTCTAGTGACGGTGACCAGAGCGGCTCACAGCAGAGCAGTATGTCTAGGTGGTTTGATGTCAGACTGAACACATAGTGAGCTCTACCGAAGTGAGACAGACTCAGGTCGGTTGTTAGGCTCTTATAATAAGTGTTCTTGGTGCCCCAATAGCGGCGTGTTTGCCCTATCGAGCAGACGAATGAGATTGCGCCGCTCCAGAAGGGGAGGGGCATGAAGCTGTGTAATCATTGAACACTAAACAGCTGCACTTAGAGGCAAGGAGCCGTAAGGCCGCACGCTGACTCTAAGAAGCCGCGAAGAGACCTCACCACTGCGGGAGGAGGAGCGAGGGACTCCGCGAGCGTAGAGCACGAGTGGCTGTGTAATGACAGAGAACAGGGACCGGACCCGCCCGTGTTTGCATGTCCTATGCATCTATCTTAGTTCTACGGCTCCCCCACTTGTTCATCTCAGCAAGAGAGGAACAGCAGAGGGGGGCATGTAACATGGATAGAACAGCCATGTATCGTATGAGCGGTCTTTACCCGGCGATGCACTCGGGGAATTCATATGAGGGTGCCAGAGATCTCACGGCTGACTGTGTGTGGAGCGAGTGTAAAGCATGAACGGTTGCATTGTGACAGAACACAGGGGGGGTAGCCCGTGTGCGCTAGTCTATGCATCCCTCTTAGTCTCACGGCTCGCCATTTGTTCATCTCCGCGAGAGAGGAACAGCAGGGGGAGCACGAAACATAGATAGGATAACCGTGCATGTGAGAGCGGTCTCGGTGTGGGAGGTGCCAGACCGGTGACGCGCTCGGGGGAAATTCATAGCAGAGAGGCTCACTCGAGCCGCTGTGCTGGACGCTTTTACAACAGCGCCTGCTCTTTTAGCTTATATTAAAAATATCGATCTTAACGGGCGGCCGCAGGGGAGACCTCATCAGGCATGTGTACGCTGCACAGGGCTCGTACCATGGCAAGCGAAGGCTATCTTCGGTTCTCAGCCGGAAAGCGGCAGGGGAAGACGCTAGGCCTGGGTTCCACTGCAGGGCTTGTGTCAATGGCGAGTAAGGATTCTTCTTCTTTGGAGCAGCGAGAGGTTCGCGCTGAAGGAGAAATTTTATGAGCTCTTGACACTTGATCCCATGCTTATATAAGGACGTGTGCCATCCCGCGCGCGGGCTCAAACGTCATTGGTCTGAATTTTTTACAGACGTTTACCAATAGGCTTCAATCACGGAGTAAACAGGAGTTTTCCCCCATAGCGTCAGCAACTGACGCAATGTGAAGTGAACCGTATTGAAAGGGAACTACTGTGCACGTCGTTCAAATTCATTGAAATTTCGTTCACTTGTAGTTTAGCAATTAAACTAAATGTATATTACAATTTCAAGAATGTTTTCTGCACATCGCCTGAGGAAATCCGAAGTTGCGTCGAGGGGAACCAAACTGACAGCCGTGACAGCGGAGATTATCACGTACCTACAAAAGGGTATTGAATAAGGCTTGCGTCTGACCTGCAGCTATCATTCTGGCTTGGTGGGATGTCAGCTAGCGAGTCCTCTGATTCTGACCTTGTTCTTCTACTACTCAGAGTCTAAAACAAGGAGGGCATATTAAATGTTCATTGTATTTTCATTTTAACCGAGCAGCTATGGTTGCGCGTTTCACACACAAACACACACCTCTCCAGTCCAGAACACGTTGACACTGACTGACCGACGCATGCGCTTTTAACTTGTAAACGCAAGGGTGTATGGGTAATGTAGTCTCTGCTCTCGGTGGGACGAATTAGGAAGCGTACATTAAGGGCGCTCTGAAAAGCCGCAGCACAGCCAAAAGATTAAATTAAACCTCTGATTTTTTACGCTAAAAGCACGTTCTGGGCGCACGGAGAGGTGGTGGTACGCTCAAGAGCTATTTTTGGAAGTGGCGGTACTGAGTACCGGGGCGTTCCGGCCCACTTAAAGCACTGGCAAAGACAATAGAACACACCATTCAAGTAAGGCAAATGTGTGTTGACCTTCATAAGTCAGGCAATGGCTACAAGAAATTAGCCACTCGCCTTAACTTGCCCGAATTTACATTCAGAGGAATCATTAAGAAGTTTAAAACAACTGGATCAGTGACAAACAAGGCTGGAAGAGGTCCCATGTTTATCTTGCCACAACGCTCAGTGAGGAGTATGGTTAGAGAAGTAAAAAATTTTCCTAAGCTTACTGTCACAGAATTGCATCAAAGAGTGGCTTCTTGGGGTTACAAAGTCTCCATAACAATTATCAGAACCTCTATACATGCCAACAAGCTGTTTGGGAGGCATGCAAGGAAAAAGCCTTTTCTCACAAACGTAAACATCTGGAGTTTGCTAAGCGGTACTGGAACTTCAACTGGGATCATGTGCTTTGGTCAGATGAGACCAAGATTGAGCTTTTTGGCAACAAACACTCTAAGTGAGTCTGGCGTAAAACAAAAGATGAGAATGCCGAAAAGCACCTCATGCCCACCGTGAAGTATGGTGGAGGATCTATGATGCTGTGGGCCTGTTTCTCTTCCAAAGGCCCTCAAAACCTTGTTAGGGTGCATGGCATTACGAATGCTTTGAACTACCAGGACATTTTAAATAAAAACCCGAGGGCCTCTGCCCGAAAGCTGAAGATGGGTAGTCATTGGGGCTTTCAGCAGGATAATGATCCAAAATGTGTGGCAAAATCTACACAAAAATGGTTCAGCAGTCACAAACTCAAGGCCTCCCATAGCCATCTCAGTCCCCAGACTTCAACCCAATCGAAAACCTGTGGGGCGAGCTAAAGAAGAGAGGACCCAGGACACTGGATGATCTAGATAGATTATGCAAAGAAGAATGGTCAAAGATCCCTCTCTCTGTGTTCTCCAATCTTGTGAAATGTTATAGGAGGAGATTAAGTGCTGTAGTGTCCGCAAAAGGGGGTTGTACAAAGTATTAATATCAGGGGTGCCAATAATTGTGGAACGCATGATTTCAAGTTTTTTTTTTTCTAAATGTGTAAATTCTTTACCACCAAAGTAATGTACTTAAATCAAATGTTGGACTTTTGTCTTTTTTTGCATTTGGGTTCTATGTTGTTTAAATAAAAAGGAGAATTTTTAGAAGTCCACAACCACATATTAAACAGGGGTGCCAATAATTGTGGGGGGCACTATAAATATAAGCTATAGTCTTTAAAGTATACCATTATGTCCAACCTTGCTCATCATGGTTACAATCAGTGTTTTTTAAATACTGGTAAGATCTTTGTTTATAATAACTTAAGACAAAGGGTGTTTATAATGTTTATAATACCTTCGTATTAAGACAAAGGGTGCTACAGTAGAGATGATAAAGGTAGATGCTTGGGTACTTATATAGGAACGTTTGATGTTTCGGTTATTTATGTTATAAATATTTTTAGAGGATATATATACATCGAATATAGTATTTAGAGTCTATAATTTCTTGAATCCACCACAACCGTTCAAAAAGATGCTTACTTCATTGCCACCCCTCATAGTTCTCATGCCACCCCCTTAATAATTTTCTAGATCTGCCCCTGCACCCCTGAATGAGACACAAATACAACTGAGCCCTCTACATCAAGACACAACACAGCTTTTATTTTAAAATATTTCCAATTATCAGAGGCCAAAAAATGAAAAGGGTACAAGTGTAAACATGCTGCAGAATGGTTGAACTGTTAGACTCCTGGTGAGGTCTCAAAATCGGTGCTGTTGCCACAGTGCCGCTGCTCAGCTGGAGGGAAGGGGGGTTATGGGTAATGAGACTCTGTGTGGTGAGGAGAGCTTGAGTCTGTGTTCTAAATAGAGCCACGTGTACTCAAAACAGCTGCTGTGCACACACACACACAGCATTACATCAGGGATGGCACACGCTGGCAGCTGCCACCCTAAAAATGAACTTTGCCACCATAACACTGACCTTAATGTCTGAGCTTGCATTCTGAGCTAAAATTATTTGATTTATTGTGATCACTGGTCACTTTTATTATAAGGTTGCACCTATTGATTTTTTTAAATCAATTATTAATCAATTAATCTACCAATTATTATAATGAGGTAGGTGTGACCTTAACAGAAACCCGACCAATGACGATTTCTGAGCGTATGTGTAAGCAGAACACAACCAGCATGCACTTCAAATGGTTTCTCACTATCAGTCCTTCTAACAAAGTCGACACACAATACCACTTTAGTGGAGCTCGTGACTCCTCATGCGCTAATTCAAAATAAGTGTTCGGATTGTCACGTGTGTGGTTCCCTTTCCCAAAACATGTGTCCTGTTTGTCGAGAGATCCTGCGTGCATCACGTGTTTTGTCAAAATAATTGCCTGCTGCACACACGTCAAAACCGTTTATGATAAAAAAAGAGACGCTCACGTTATCAAAATACACGCTAGACACTTCCTTAACAGTAAACTCTGATTAGGCATGAGATTTTGAGAGTACCTGGCAAACGCGAGAGTCTCTTTTGTCGTGAACCCTTTGGGCGCGTCTGCAGCGGGCACTTGTTTTGGTAGGACACGTGGTGCACACACGATCTCTCAAAGCGCAAAACACATATATTAAAATTACGAACCACACACATGACAAGCTACATACATGTTGTGATGAACTTTGCATCAAGCGCCCTCAAAAAAAGTCACCAGCCATCATATTTTGAAAGATTAACCTTGATCCAGCTCACATTAAGAGAAGTTCTGATGTGGATTAATTCACAATAATTTAAGTACTTAATGTCTTATATTAGTAAAACAGCATATATTATTGATAGTATAACTTCTAGAGAGTCAAACGCCCTTGTCCAAAGCAGAGTTAAAAATTATTGATAGAAAACCATTTTTGTAAACTAACATAAAACATAGCAATTGAAAAAACTAAACTGAAATAAAGTAATAATGATCAAAAATGAAAGCTTTTATTCCAAATCCTATGTGACTGTTTTGGGAATTACCTGTAGGTGGCGCATCAGACAAATAAGGTTAGCTTCAAGAGGTCACTTTCATAGGTTGCTCAATTTTTCTATATATTGACACTAAGGTAGAGTAAAAAAAAACATTCGCCAGCTATGTATAAAATAGCGTTTTTTAGACAGACATGATCAAATCACTTTCCAGTCGGACTTGTTGTCAAGGCAACAATTAAGTTAGAATTAAATTTTTAGTTACAAATATCACTGTTTGTGTATACTTCATGAAGCTGTTAATGAACAGATTCAAATTCCATCATAAACAGTTCAAAGTAAACTGTGACTGACTGTCAGAAATCTCTGACCACCCACCACTGATGTCACGTGATCCAAGTTGACCTTTATGGTTTTCCAGTAGTAGAATAGCTGAGGTCGATATCTCCCAATAACAAAATATCTCGGACTCAGCACACTTGGTCAGCTACAGAGAACCACGCAACAGACAAGTGACCAATCCTCAGTGGCGATGTCATTCTACCAACATAATTCAGTACAACATTAGCCTCATCATGCTAAGAATTCCTGGCTGAGAACAGCTTAAAAGCTTAAAAAATGGTAAATACAATAACAATAAAAACAATGTAAAAAACACATTAAATGTTTTAAATAAATATGGTTAATGTAAAAAGGACCATGTGGAGAACAAGCCGATGATGTACTTTATGTTAGTCTCTAAAGTTACAGAATAGAAAGTGTAAGATCTGTGTCTTGACTGTCTACGCTTGATAGAGCAACTATATGACGTAAACACACCATAAACTGTGCAGACGCAGGCAGTGGCTCCATTCACACTTAACTAGCAAAGCAGCACCACACAACAGGCACTAATAAAACATCTACACAGGGATAATTGTATCAACACGGCAAACTGGAAAAGAAGGGGGGAGCGAAGAGGGAAATGGAGGAAGAAAAACAGTTCCCACAGAGCTACCGTAAAGGCGCCAGTTAAGACAGCCAGTACAAAGAGATGAGATGAGAGGAAAGAGAAAGCAAACGAGAGGGAAGAAACATTCAACAGATGCGTGAAGCCCTATTCAGCATTCCTGTTAGGTAATGCAAGGTCAGGAGCCACAGGAAGACAATATGAGGACTATTTAGGCTCCCCCTGTGCCAGATGTGTTTTAATAAGACGGCTGCCCTCCCAGCTAATAAGGTCAGCCTCTGGCTCCAGCGAGACGAGCAAACAAGTCGACTCTTGGCAGGAATTCAGCTCATGCTTGGCACGGACTCCGCTTCAGCTTCCTGCATTCTGAATGAGGCAGAGAAAGCTTCAGTCATCCCTCCACACCAGCAGCTTTTTATTAGACACTTCCTTTTTCACACACACACACACAAAGAGGGCTAAAAAAGAAAGGGGGAATCCAAGGAGACAAACAAAGAGAGTGAGCACAAACTCCATTTCTCTAACCCCATTTAATTGGATGAACACATACATACGATAACAATCTAGTTTTCTTTATGACAAATCACAGCCTTTTAGCAAACGGTCCAGTCAAACAGAGAACTGCAGCAGGTTTGTCATGCTTCAAAAGCCCTGTTTTTCTGAATGTTTTCCACAGAAAAGTTTTGACCTATTCATAATGACAAACACTTGGAAAAAAACTTATATCTATACATATGTCGATGTGTAACATTTGGGTTTGGATTGCGTCATCATTTTACTTTACATAAAAAATCATCTTAAATCCCAGTTAGCAATTATCTTTAAATAATATAATTTGTTGACAAAGAGTAAGCAACCTATCTATCTAAACTCAAACTGATGTCAATATTTTAATCTCAAAAGTCACAGAAATGTTAGCTGGTTAATTTAATTGGTTAAAATTGTGACTTTCTCTGGATTCAAACATTTGGTGTGATGTAAGTACACAAGTAAAAAAAAATACCTATAGTGCTAGTGATTTTTGGACATCTTAATCCTAAAATATTATATATTTAATTACATTTTTTTATTTATTTACATTAATAAAAGCATGAAAAAAAACTGAAATCACATGGGACAACAAAAGTAGCATAGTACAGCGGCTAAAATTAAACCATACTAGTGAGCGGAGTATATAAGAGAGTTCTAAGTTAAAGGGGCCATGGCATGATAATGTTAGCATTGCCACTTTGTAGGTGTGAGCAAAAATTAAGTCATTGAAATTTGGCTCTCCTTATGATGTCATAAGGAGATCTTATTATAATAATACCACCACCTTAGGAGCTAATCACACCAAATGTGCTTTAAACGCTTGGAAACACAAGGCACGACGCACTGCCTTTTTAAAAAAAAAGTGCGACTAGGCTTTTTCATTTTTTGCGACTCATTTTTTGGGTGTAATATTTTTTATTGTAAGCCTTAAAAGTTATTACACTCCTCTGAATGCATGCAGCCACAGTTTTTTTTTGTCTACAATCATGAAGCACATCACAAATTAACTTACTGATAGTTAGTTAGCACAGCGACTCGCAAGTTTCACGGTCCGAAAGTTATCATCCAGTTATGATCGAGGGCCTTCATATGTAAGAAATTATCTTTTAAAAAATTATATTTTGAGCAACATGTCAGGAATTTTGTTCATGTCAACAGAATGAACTTGAATCATATCACCTTGTAACATGATTTCTTGTAAATGAGTATTTTATCAGACTCTTGTTAATAATAACACAACCCCCAACCACTCCCATTAACCCCACATCAAACACCTTCTCCTGCTGCAGGAAAAGTGACCGTAAACTCTGTGTTCATAAGCATTTTGGTTGAGTATCTACTGTATAAGCAGTTCAGAGTAGATCAAAGTACATCATGTTTGGTTAAAGAGGCCCTTCCACATAAAACCGTTTTTACTTGTATTTTTTTATATGTGTTAGGTCCATATGTGTTTGTGTTGTGTCGTGAATGTGAAAATTAACTTCCACCTCCTCTGTCAGCTCTAGCCACTGAAAAGAACTAAGCAGAGAAATCAGGTCAGTTTGAAAATCTTATCAGTGTGACGTGGAACTGATCGAGGTCATTAATATTCATGAGCTCTTCAACTTGAGACCGCGCCCACATATTACGTGTAGTTGAGTTAGTTTTCATAACAAGTTACAGCAAGGATGGCTAAACGTCAACCGTACTGTTTTGTGAGTAAAACACTTTAGTCCTATGTGTCACTGTGGTGGCCGGTGTTTTCTCTTCCGAGGGACGCGAATTCACACATGTTGAAAGGGTTTATGATAAAAGACACGTGTGTGTGAGTAAAACACTTTAGTACTATGTGTCACAGTTGCGGCCGGGACTTCTCTTCAGAGGGACGCGATTCACGCAAATTCATGATGCACACGCATCAAATGTGATAAAAGACATGTGTGTGTGTGTTTGTTTGTGCGTTCGTTACACGCGCGTCGAAAGGGTTTATGTAAAAGACGTGTGTGTTTGTGTGTGTGTTTATGCATGCGTGCGCTGCTACACGCGCATCGAAAGGGTTTACGATAAAAGTGTGTGTGTGTTTGTGTGTGTGTTTGTGTGTGTGTTTTTGTGCGTGGGTTTACGATAGAAGACACGTGTGTGTGTGTCAAAAGGGTTTATGATTTCATGAAAATATGACACTGTGTCTTAAGACACTCACTTAACATTAAACTGATTACACATGAGATTAAATTGAAGTTCGTTTGAACGAAAAACTGTTATCCAATCATAGCAGTGGGCGTTTACTTCCAAGTCATCAATGCAGCCCGCCCATTAAAACAGATCATTTCTCTAACCGGCCTCAAAACCAGGGTACAAAATGGCCTATTACTTATTACTTTTGATGTTTTTGGATGTAAAAACCATGCAAACGTCATGAGTAGACCTCAGACAACAGTATAAAACAATAAAAACGACAGGAAGGGCACCTTTAAGAAGAAGCAGCAAATGTACATACAGTATGGTTTCATTCATCAGTTTACTATTGAGCTGACACCTCTAAATAATCTTCACACAGCCCAAATAAACACCCACCTTATCAAAGCTTGAAGTGTGTGTTAATATCACACAGTGATGTGAATGTGTGGGGTTTTTGCACATTCCTTCCAAACAATCACAAACACAAAGCCCTACTGAAAAATCCAGCAAAGACCAGCATAAGGTGGTAGCTGGTTTTAGCTGGTTTAAGGTGGCAATAGCTTGTCTAAGCTGGTCCTCCCAGCCTGGCAAAGCTGGTCAGCTAAAACCAGCTCATCAGCTTATGCTGGTCTTAGCTGGATTTTTCAGTAGGGAGCAGGGTTCTAAATTAACACCCGCCAAACAACTTACTAGCCATTAGGTATTGCATGCATGATGCATAATGCTCTGTTCTCAGACATTTATCCCTCTGGCAGTACTTCCTACATTTCCCATGAACACTTTGCCGTAATGCTACGTGGTGATGTTTCATACACCCATTGGCTGCACGTAGTTTGCAGTTATGGAAACGAATGGAGCGCGTCCACCAAAACACAAGGAAGGCGGCACGCACATACCCCAGTCTTAATCTTTAATGCCCTGGTACAAATCTCAAGTTAAAATTTTAGCAGTTAACTAGTGTATTCCTTTACAAAGATAATAGCGGCAAAAATGGATCTAAATGCAATGTAGTTATCCAAATGCTTGTAAAAGCGACGCAGCAGGCGCACTGACGTATACACGCACAAATCCATGTCCGCGCGTTTTTGTGTTCATCCATGCACGCGATTTGAGTTAGCTTATGAAAACATGATGAAACTAAAGTAAGTTTCTAAATTATAATGTTAAAGCTCCACTGTGTACTTTTTTGAGTTAATTCTTAGCAAAAACCCCTGTTTTCTTTCAAAAGTATGTGCTCATTCATGTGTAATTACTTCCACCCACTAATCAAAGTATTCTCGTAAGTGTAGAATCTGCTATTTAAAATACATACGGTCGAGTTGCTCGACTGGCGCATCCATGTTGTGCCTCCATCTTTGAAATACATTCGCAAACGAGGGACATTCCTGAAATTCAAGCTTCGCCTTTCGCGCTTTCAGACTACACTCACGCTGGCCGCTAGCTGAAGCCTCCGGAGGTTGCATGTGTAGGCGGTAAACGTCATCAAGACGGTCTTATTTTAGAATATTAACAATTATAAAGCTGACAATTATTCTAAGTTAATTGTAAATTGATGTAATACCCTTATGACTTGCGAATCTGCACAGTTCATTTAAATAAACCAGGCTTGATGACGTATGCAGCCCGGATATGCGACCTGCGTAGACTGAATCCTTCGGATTTTACAACAGCCGCACACCGTGATGATCCCGCGATCTAATGCTTTGATTTGAGGCAGATTTGAAAGCCTGTTGAAGAACTATTCTCGAGGACATTAAAACATATCGCCAAGGAAGCAAAAAGGGAATTTAAAACGACAACGCGACAGGAAAAACATCAAGACCAAAGTCAATATTGGAGTATTGTTAGTTTACCAAGATCATGAGGCTCAAGGGACACAGAAGTTGCATACTTTCTATCTTCTCCACAGGTTATTCAGCATATTCGTTTACATCTATACAGTCTATGTTGTAAACTTGAAGTTTTATAGTTCTTTGGCTAACTATAGCATGGTTATGCATAACACTTGTTAGTGTAAACACGCATGTGGTTTAATGTGTCCACACAGCCACATGCCGTCTCTCCGCCCATTTATGTAATCTGAGGTACTGAGATAAATGTGTTTTTCATCTTTTCTGACCTCTAGCACAAACACACGGTGTACAGCGTTATTTTTAGCCTTTCATTGATAAAAGCGTCTGATCTGCGCGTCTTTCGTTTCATTTTACAAGCGTGTGAAAGTTGAGCGATCTTTTTTCACCAATATCAGAGAAAGCTCTTACATATACACGGACATGTAACGTTTACTTAAAACATAAGCATTGGACTCTGACATATTAGTTCACGTCCATTTAAACCCGTCATTACTCCAGCTCATGATTAAATGACAGGAAAGGGACTCGTCCACAGACCATCTCCTCAGTAATCTGAAGAGAAGCGGTCGAAAATGGACAAAAAGAGATGGATTTAAACACCAAGTGAAAACGTAATGTGTCTCTCTCGTCCACTTGTGATCTGATCGACGAAAACACATCTTAATACCAAGTTTAACAGCCCCTATTATATTTTTCCTCGCGTCAATGAAAAAGGAGTGTCTAAGCTACGTTTATGGTTGCTTTTTGTATGTGATTTTAGGCGGACATATCATGACAATCAGACTTTTTCCATGTTTAACATAAATCTGTGTGCTTTGACGGATCACAGGCAAAGGACATTGCAAATTGTTCATTTTTTTCATTGCTTTTGCTTTGTAGCTACTGGAAGCCATGTTAACCTTGGCATGACACGGCTGGGCCACCGTACGAGTTAAAACGCGTTCCGAATGGGGGGGGGCTAGAAAGTAATATTCAGTTGGTTGTCATATAGAATTTCACGCTTGATGGGAGTAGATCCTACACAGTGGAGCTTTAATCTTACTTTGACTCGATCATTATTGGCTTCTGTGGACATCAGAAATGTTTGTGCAAAGCAGGGAAAGGGAAGCAGAAAGGAGAGATGATGATTTTAAGGGAGGTAAGACAAATTACATCCTCACCCTGTCAGGTCTCAAACATTAGAGAAAAAATCTCAGATATGAAATTAGCAGTAACAGTTAGCAGTAACTATGACTGAGATTAATTTAGTATAGCAGTTATAAAATGACTAGTTTCTTAAAATTTGATAACAATATTCTTGTAAAAATAAGTTATTAATCATTACCATAATTGTATAATGTTGAAAATATGCATGTACGTGGAAAAAAAACGAAAATTTTGTGGTGGGAACAAATAGTTTTAAAGTTGAGGCAGTAAAGGACCATGAGAGTTCCCAAATTCATCAGAGAGTCTAACGTTAATTAAAACTGCCTAGACAGGTCGTATTGAAGAGAGCCTTGCTGGGAGAAGCCTCACTTTATGTGTGTTTTTCATACCAACAATGTTAATAAAATTAACTCATAATTTCTCTTTTTCACCGGAAAAAAATTTGGCTAGTGGAAATGCTGATTGGCTTTAGAAAGTTACCAGCCACATTGGCTGGTGATCAAAAAAGTTAATTTAGAACCCTGGTAGGGAGGTGTGTATAGTTGTGACTAGGGGAGGATATAGCATGTATGTCTGTATTGCAGTGATTGCTAAAAAATGTACAGCTAAGTGCAACTGTAAGCTCTGCGTGGTTTGTGTGTATGTTTGAAAGGGGGTAACTGTTGTGTTGTGAGACACCCAGAGTCGCTGAGCATGTGTTCAGTCATCAGCCCTCCTCCTCCTGTGTGTGTGCATGAGGCTGTTCTGGCACAAAGCCCGACTATGAAGCGAATTTAAACAAACTTCTGTTGCAACCATCTGCTGGAGCTGGGGAATAAATCAAACAGCCTCCAAGCCGCCAGTGATCGAGTTACTATGAGCAACAGCGCCCGCGCGCCTGCCTGGAGCCATGGCGAAGCTTTGCCGGCCAACATGTGGCCTTACTAATTCCTCCCAGAGAGAAGAAAGTGTGTTGGAATGTTTTGATACTCATTGAAAGTAGTTTGTATCAAGCATTGTCTTACCACAAATATTTTCAAGCTATAAACTAATAAATGGCTTTTTCTCTTTCTATGAATGTGTGTTAAATACAGATGTACATTTCATGATACACAAACAGTGGCATGGTTTGCTGGCAATTTTTTATGTCAATTCAGTGTGAAAAATAGCATGTTAAAATAGATAACGTATTTAACGCACACATACCCCACTGTGAAAAAACAAATAAAAAGTATGCTTTGAGAGTGCACACTTGTGTGTTTTGTCAGTTGTCTGTCAGCTTTGGGGTTATTACCTTTTGTCATATGATACAGTTAAAAGCTGCGCTTATCTTCCTGATCAAGTAGTAAACCGTGGATAAATCAGCTATCTTTCTACGTTCCAAGTTGGTATGATTCTTTAGGGTCTTCATTCCAGCGAAAAGTGTTTAGCACACACAAGCAAATTTTGCTCACTCTTTTTGAAATACTTTTCTTCAAATATAAAATCATGACATTTTGCATTCTGCAACTAAACAGTAGCCCGAGCCATCTACTAGTTCCTCATTCTTGCAGCAGCAAAAATTAAGTATAGCCACACAAACCTCCCCTTAGAGAGCTTGGGGGTCGAGACAACAATCTTAGGTTAAAAGCCAGAGATTATAAGGCAGATCTGAGAACGGTTATTATCGCTAATCGTAAAGCGACTGCCAAGAAGCTCTAATGGTTCTACAGGGCTTCACAGGGGCGCCCCCCCCATTGGGGGACAGATCAGACCTGTTCCCCCCCCCAAGGAGTCCTCAGGATTTTGATATGATAACCCCGCCGTCCATGACACTTTGGGAAGTTCCGATTTTTCACCCTTAGTTGCTTTAGAACTGTCAAATCTGTCACAAAACACTGTAGTAATTTTAATTTGATTGCTTCAGGGCACGGAGCTCACGTGTCACACCCGAACTGAGCCTCAAGAGGCTGGTTCATTATTGAACCTGTATGTTTTACAAAACTAGAATTAGCTTTAGCTTTTTTTGTTTAAAATGTGGTATTTTTGAAGAAACAACAGAGGGTTTGTTCTTTTATTTAATATATTGTACATTTATATATTTAATGAAGAATATTTTCTGAAAGGCATTCAAATTTTGTGAAAATCCTAAAAAATGGTGGCGCTGGCTGGCAAATTTTCTAATAAATGCTGCCGGAGAAAAAGTTAAAAAGAAAGAGTTATTTTCCACCGAGGTGGACCTTATGCAGGCTCGGGTGTTGAAAAAAAATAAAAAAAATTGACTCCACTGGAGAAAAGGGCTATAAACTTTGTTCCCCGAGGGGTCTAGAGGGGTCAACCCCTATTGTTTGTTTCCTGTGGGTACCTTGAGGATGAGGCCTCCTACTCAAGTGAGAGTTCCAGCATGGGACCTTACTGTAGTTTTAGAAGGGATTTCCCTGGCACCCTTAGAACCTATAGGGTCTAGTACAGGTAACATCTGTCTCTCAAGTTAGTATTTCTTTTGGATATCACCTCTCTAAGAATAGTTGGTGACCTTCAAGCACTGTCTTCTCCTTCATGTCTGGAGTTCACTCAAGGCAGAATTAAAGCTATTCTACAACTAAAACAGGGTAAATACCTAAGGTTTCTAGTATGTGGCCATGATCTTAGATCTTCACGCCTTTCATCACGAGTCGGCGGATCAGCAAAGATTACATTGATTATGCCCTGTAAGCCCTGTAAGAGCGTGAATGCTAATGGCGTACCCCAAAGTGCAATTTCACGATGCAGTGTCTCGTTCCCTAGCTCAGGGAACAAATGTAAAAGAAACAATTCAAACATGTTTGTATATTTCAGCGATTGTTTTAAAAAAAGCAGGAAGTAAAGTGCTCTCTTAACACTGGAACCCATCGTAATACACTTTTAAAGCACAACTTCTCGTCTCGATCCGGTCGTGATGCGCCAGCGTGACCCCACGCAATACGTCATGACGTCAACAGGTCACAGAGGACGAACGCGAAACTCCGCCCCAGTGTTTACAAGTGTGTTGAAAGAGGACCGTTCCGACGTTGTTGTATGTCAACTGATACTAATTAATGTCTTTGTGTCAGTTTATTGTTTACAATGGTCCGCAAATGTGCATTTTATATATCTAACACATGACCTCTCTACGTCAATACGCATTTACGTTAGGTTGCGCTGGGCCAGACCTAGACGAAAAGTTGTGGTTTAAAAGAGCATTTTTTTTTTCTTGTCAAAAATGACAATCGTTTCGCTAGATAAGACCCTTATGCCTCGTTTGGGATCGTTTAGAGTCCTTTGAAACTCCGTTGAAAAAAACTGTTATGTGTTTAGTTAAGTGTTAAGTGTTTGTGTCCATTAAAGTCCATTAAAATGAGAATAATCCTGCAATGTTTTCCTCAAAAAAACATAATTTCTTCTCGACTGAACAAAGAAAGACATCAACATTTTGGATGACATGGTGGTGAGTAAATTATCTGGATTTTTCTTTTAAGAAAATGGAATATTCCTTTAAGTCTGTGTTTTTTATTCAGAGTCGTTAAGTGCGCGATGACAGACAGCCCTCTCACATGTCATCATATTGCTTAGTTGATCTGTCACGTGTGCAGCTTGGACATTCACATAACCCTGCTGCGCGCATCAAAAGGTTTTTAGGAAGGCAGACGAAGGTAAGTGGTCGCGCAACTGACGTCTTCACCTTTTGAATTGCGCTCACACAATAGCCTTCCGCGCCTGAGCCCAAGTGAACCGTACAGAGCGATCACATTAGTCAAACGAACCAGGCTTTGGGGGTCAAACGCGCCCGAGCACGGTTTGGTTTGGATAGTTTGAGTGCACCCAAAGATGAGACAAGACACAGAGGAAGTTAAATAGCAAACGGAATTTTTTTTATAAAATTTAATATTAACTTGTAAGTCATTGAAAATCCAATTACAAATGATTTTCACTTAAATTTGGCAGACATTTGAGGGTAAAAGAAAATATGGAAACATGTGATTTACAGTTTTTGGAGACTTGCTAGATCCTCAGTAGCCTACTTCCACACACTATAATACTATCTTTAAACATAAACATTCAGATCAGAGCAGCCTAAAATGCCCATCTGTCACAGGGGTAGGGTGTGCAGGGGCAGGTGGCTAAGGGCTAAGGCAGGGGGAATGACCATGTAAAATTAGCATCTGACTCATGCTAGTTTGAATGAACTTTTCCCTCACTGCAGAACTCTTGGCTGTGAACAAAGGGTAGCTAGGGTAGAAACCAATTTGTTTATATTGTTTTAAAAATGAAACAGTACAAAAAAACTTAAATCTAGAAATTCACCAACAGCAGACGAACATGAAATAAATTAAAAAGTTGTCATGAGCAATATTTTTAGTTTCTCATAGATATGAAGTACAGTAGGGTTCTGCTGAAGTCTCCTCAGAGGTTTCCTGAAAAATTACCCTAACATTTGTCTGTGGGGTTTCAGAAGAATTCTCAAAATGCTTTATGTGCTCGGATATGCCAAGATCCCAAAGTCTGCAATCAAAGGACAAACATCTTAATACAGTATGAATTTAAGCATATTCCTGCAAATTCTTCCAAAACTAAATTATCCGAGCTTTCCTTTCCCCTTTAAACCATAGCTCTATACAGTACTCTTCTAAATTTGTCAATAATTGCCTTTGAATTTAATGCCAGCACAAGTTAAAGGCAGGAATAGCCAACAAAGCCAAGAAATTTTAGTGCCAAGAAATCTGTCTGTGTTTTAGTGCGTGCACATAAATAAAATCAACCATCGTCTCTGCGCCCTTCACATTGATAAACAACTGGTACGGATGCAAATGTAATGATATGACATATGAGAAGAATGAAACACTGATTAAAATAACATCAATAATAATGCAGTTTTTTTGTATAGTTTAATGGTCATTTCAAAATATGTGTTCAGTGCGTCATGTCAACCTATGTGCATTATGTGTCATGTCAAAATACATGCCTGCTGCACACGCATCAAAAGAATTTATGACAAAAAAGAGACGCTCACATTCACGAAATACTTGCAAGACACTAACTTAACACTAAACTGAATACACATGAGATTAAACGAGTATCTGGCAAACGCGAGCGTCTCTTTTATCATAAACCCCTTCGAAGCGTCACATAAGTTCACATTTTTTGAAATGACGAGCCACACACATGAGGGCTACATACATGTTGTGACGAGCTTCGCATTGCGCACCCTCAAAAAAGAAGTCACCGGCCGCTACTGCTGGTTTTACCATGGTAAAACTGCATTGGATCACTGTTTTCATTGATAGGTTGACATTACCCTGCATTTATGAATTCTACATTTTATTGAAGTTTTTGTGACACAAAATAGAACCATCTTATGCCTTAAAACACTGTATGAAAAGCTGTTTTAGTGAGTACAAATGACGTGTGCCAAAAAAGCAGATTTATGTCCGTATTTATTCTGCCCTACAAAGGCAAAAGACCTTAACTCGCTACAGTGTGAAACTGAGAAAAATGACTTTAAAGTTTAGACTTATAGTGAGTTTCAGTTGTCAGTTAATTTCTTCTTTATTTTTATTTTCTCGGAAAAAAAAACATAAAATTGACCCAAGATACTAATGCAAATAATAAAGGAGGTCTTGAATGTCTCAAAAATATCAATAAGTAATTTTTGACCAAAACCAAAGTTACTGCCTTTTGCCTTTGTAGGGCAGTATTCACTTCTAAAGTTCGGTAAACAAATCATTAAAAATCATTGTTTAAAAAGCTGTTTTATAATGATAATCTCTTCCAGCACGTATATTCCCAGCAAACATAAGGTCAGCGGTCCACCGGCGGACCACCAGCGGCAAAGTTGGCGGTCCACTGGCGGATGCCGTCAGCGGCACGCCGGAGTTTTGCCCATCGTTTTTCCAGCGGACCACCAGCGGCAGCCGCTACTTTTTCGACGGAGGTCCGCTGTCGGACCGCTGCCCCAGATAACATAAGGCCAGCGGACCAGCTGCGGTCCATCGGCGGATGCCGCCAGCGGCTCGCCGGAGTTTTGCCCATCGTTTTTCCAGCGGACCACCAGCGGCAGCCGCAGAGGGCGGAGGTCCGCTGTTGGACCGCTGCCCCAGCTAACACAAGGCCAGCGGATGAGCGGCGGTCCGCCGGCGAATGCCGCCAGCGGCTCGCCGGAGTTTTACCCATCGTTTTTCCAGCGGACCACCAGCGGCAGCCGCAAAGGTCCGCTGGTTTATACAGGTAATGGTTGCTAGCTGCCCGGTCGGTTCGTGGTTCATAATTGTTTAATCACGCTAACCAAATGTCTTTCAACACAATAAAAAACAATTTACATCAGCAACTGCAAATTTATTATTGTCAGTAAACAGAATAAATATTCAAATGCATATACATTTATCACATGCATTAAAACCAACATGACTTCCAAATAAAAACAACCAGTTTACACCTTTCTGTACCCATGCAAAGTTATCCATGATTTTACCATCATTTGCAGTAACACATGGTAAATATAAAATCAACCATGGTTTCACAACAATAATAAAGAATAAACATTCTCTTACAACAGCATAGGTTTATAGTACTGCATTTTAGTAACCACAAACTTTACCATGATTTAAAAATATACGGTTACCATGGTTTCACTCCAGCATTACTATAATACTACTATACTGCCCAACAAAGCCAAAGCGCAGTAACTATGCATTTGGTCCGAATTGAGGTAAAGGTTGAAATGGGCTTTGTGAGATCTGTTGTCTTGTGACAAAGTCTCCTGGTTTAATTTTGTCCCATCAGAAAAATGTGTTTGCCAAAATTGCAGTAACAAGTTTGACTGGCTGGTGTAAAACACTTTAAGAACTTTTTTCTCGGTTTTAGTGTTTGCGTAGTTACTGCACTTAGAAGAAGAAACTTTTTCAACCCACTTTGTGTTGTTACAATGTCTGTAATATGTACATTAACAATATTTGGATGATGCAAAACATCATTTTGGCAGAGTGTTGTGGACAAATAAATGGAAATAAATCAGTAAAATTAGGTAAAGAATATTTTTTCAAATATAAACATATGTTGTATTTGTAACAATATTAAGTGGGTTGAAAATCTGTAGGGTTGCGCTTTGGTGCAGTAATTACAATATGTTACATTTGGCAGTTGTGTATGTCCATCTATAGATGCCATCATATAATGTCTTTGTGAGTGTTTACGTCATCTGAAGTCTTCACAAGTGAGGCTGGATCCAAACTGGTGCAGTAATTACAATATGTTACATTTGGCAGTTGTGTATGTCCATCTATAGATGCCATCATATAATGTCTTTGTGAGTGTTTACGTCATCTGAAGTCTTCACAAGTGAGACTGGATCCAAACTGAGATGTAAGCTCTCGTTATCTTATGATGTGTATCCTGATGGACAAAAACAGAAAAGCAAAATGAGAATGATTAGGATTGCTGCTGTTCATATTATTTCAAGCAAAAGCTCATTTGCGCATTTATTATTTAATTACTGAAGAACAAGGTCATAAGAATTTAGGAGTAAAATGTGAAAAAGCCTTGTCTTTTTATTGTATTTTGTTAAAGAGCAATTATGGTCCGACTCATGATTTTACATTTACTTTGGTGTGTAAGTATGTATTAGTACATGTTAACGGTATGCGTAAACAATGAGTAACAATGACTTTGTATTGCGTGAGGCTGCCTGAACCTCCATGTCATTTCTGGCTTATAACAAATACCACAACAATGCCTAAAAGCTGCTGTGTGACAGGGTGTGGAGCTAACATAGCCTGGCTCCGCCCTCCTACGTGCTTCCACTTAATTTTCATTTCGCTTTTGTACAATGTCTGGGACTGCTGTGTAGAGTTTCGTTTTCTCCTGCAAAAATCTGCAGGACCAATCAGCGAACAGAGGTCGTGCGTCAGTTTGAGTTGTCATTCAGTAATGGCAGCGGAGAAAGACGTGAGAAAAGCTATTCGGTCCGTTGTTGCAAAACTGCCGAATATACAGAAGTTAAAGCCGGAGCAAGAACAATGTTTGCTAAGTTTTGTTGGTCAAATCATTCAAACTTGTTGTTTCCAGCCGGTTTTGGCGCATGACATACGTCACGACCACACGTTAACAATTGCCTATGGCAGATCCTGAGTGACTCTGGGCAGATCCAATAGTTTTAAACTTCAACAGAAGACCCTCCTTAACGGAAGTAACACTCTGCAATGGAGCGTGGCCAGACTCCCTGTACAAATGAAATGAATGTACGAGAGTCTGGTTGGACCAGGCTTGAGCTAACAAGCCAAAAACCCAGAAATAAGATTTTATAAGCTGTTGACACAAAAAAAAACTAGCGTTTCAAAGACACAAAACTGGATACAGGCAACTTGTCATAGTACTACTATAATTAGAACTATGCACAGTTGCCCACTGTAGGGAAACATAATCAGCGATCCACTTTTGTCTCCTTAAAGGCTGAGTTTTATAGCTTGGTACTAAAAACTTATTTCTGGGTTTTTCAGCGTGTTAGCTGTAGACTCTGTCACGCAGCAGCTTTCAGGCATTGTTTTGTTTTTTGGTTATAAGCCAGAAATGCAATATAAAGTAAATTGAGATGGTTGGATTGTTTTCCCCCGGTGGGCGTGGTTTTCTAATAATGCGCTGTCTGTATAATTGCTCCCGCTTTTACTCATAGCCTACAAATGAACTCCTGTCAGCATTGCATTGTGACCGAATCTTTCAAACAGGAGCGTCACATTTCCGGCTGACGTCAGACATATTCAGGCCAATCACAACGTACATATTAGCTGGCCAATCAGGGACACAGCGCATTTCAGATCGATGAGTTCTGTATAAAATCAATGCGTTTGAGGAAGGGAGGAAATCTAAAGCTATAAAAATTTATGTGTTTTTAACCGTACACCACGCAAACACATTGCATATTATACCAAATACACAAAATAACATTGTTTTTTACCAATGAAATTGGATGCACTTTATAAATAAACCACAACCTTTAACCAGCAATGTATTAGTTTGAGGTTGTACTTACTAGTTATGAGATTCATAGCACCTTAGAGATGTTTTCTGACAGGTCTGCTTCGACTCTGCTGCACGGATATCAGCATGGAAAATCTACAAACATAACATGCAATTTGTCACAAAGCAATCAATATTGATTTAAAAGATGTGAAACACTGAAAAGAAAATTAAAGTATACAAAATATAACATAATCTATGTTTTTAGGTTTACTTGTTCATTTAATATTGCTCATATGGTGCCACTCACGTTTGGATGTTAAAATCTTCCTAGAATAACTGCTATAAACGCAGAAAAATGGCAAGATGCATGGTAATATGTTGTGAAAAAAGTGAGTTAATATGCTCTCAACCTGCCTGAGTTTAAATCTCTGTCTGTGGCTCCCTTCAGAAAATGTTGAAATCTTTCAGCTTTTCTTCTATTATAGAGGTTATTTTGGTCACTCCTAAAATAAAATAACAACTTTTTGTATATATATGTTTACGATAAAACATGTGTTTGTACTAGTTTCACCAAATACTCACGCTATATTAAAGTTTTTTCACCGTTTAACTGTGCAGTACATTGCATATTTTAGGCTAAACAAATTAGCCTAAGTTACTTCCAATAATGCATTAACAACCTGAACAAAGCTATCACATCATCTCATCAACACACGAAGTTGCTTTTTAAAAAGCCAAAACTTAATAAACAATGCAAAAGCTATAGTCACCCTAACATTATCACTTTTGAAAAGCGTCCACGTGCTAACAGAAGACAAAAAAACATTTCTATGAAGTAAATATTCAACACAAGCGTTTCTGTTACGTGTCAATAATAGTTTTGTGTATTATTTGTGTATTTTGAGGGACTAAACTTACCTGAAAACAGTAAAGAAACCCGTGAAAGAGGAGCTTCGTCAGTCCCACCTCATGGTAATCTGTATTGAGGGAAAGAAGGCTGTTCGACTTCCTGCCTGCGGCCCCGCTAGAACTGACAGACGGATGACGTTAAAGTGCCGCGAGAGCGAGACGAAATTACACTTCGTATGAGTTCTCGAATCGTTCTCGCGGTACTTTGACGCCATACAGCCGTCGGTTCCTGCAGCGCCGCACGAAGTCGAACAAGCCAAAAGGGGCACGTGTTCGGTGCGCACAACACACGCGTCATGGCAAATTCACACATTGACATAATCACTACAACAATTTAAAATCTCCTCAAATGATTATGAAATCACTAACTCGTGTTTGTTTGTTGTCTATAAATGTCCAAATTACCACACCTGCACGTGGACTATATTGTATTAAACACTATCTCTCATTTTTTATTTTATCCTTAAAATTCTTTTAAACTGAAATATTAAAAAAATGTATGCATTTCGTTAAATAAGCCCTATATGCAGTCTCATATTGTTTTTCGTGTATTTTCTTAAGATTTTTATAATTCTTAGTTTCAGTACCTAGCAGTTTGCCACTGGTGTACCAACGGTGGTCCAGCAGGGGCAGGCCGCTGGTGGCTTGCCACCCAAGAAACGGCAGCAGACCGACAGCTTTTTTACGTTGGTCGGTTTGCCGAAGGTGCCCCGACGGTGGTCCGACCGCGTCAAGCCGCTGACTTCGTGCCACCCAAAAACCGCCGGCGGACCGTCAGGTCATTGTTTGCTGGGGCGGTTTGCCACTGGTGTACCAACGGTGGTCCAGCAGGGGCAAGCCGCTGGTGGCTTGCCACCCAAGAAACGCCGGCAGACCGACAGCTTTTTTACGTTGGTCGGTTTGCCGAAGGTGCCCCGACGGTGGTCCGACCGCGTCAAGCCGCTGACTTCGTGCCGCCCAAAAACCGCCGGCGGACCGCCAGGTCATTGTTTGCTGGGTTGTGTGCCACGCGACAGACGATTTGAATCTGACAGTGTACGTCACTGTACGTTCAGAAATCCCACACAAACATTACCGTGTAAATGCTAGGATTAGGATTTATTTTATATATGTGACCGATCACGGAAAGGAGGGACACAAGTCGAATCTGGGGCATTTTGAGTTATTCGCGGATTCTGAAAGTGTAGTCTCTCAGCTTTTCAACGATGTGTAACACATAGAAATCTGATAATATTTGGAGAAGTTGTGGCCATTTGAATGTAGGAATTCAAAAAACCTCAAAGCGGAGAAAATAGCCTCTAAAGTTACACTTTTCTCCTGCTGGGAGACACAATAGGGCTCATTTACATCTCATTTAGCTAAGCCATACCCCCTGTAAAGCCGGTTTAAGGTACAGATGTTCTAGCATCATATGTAGTATTTTATGAAAGAAGTCCCGATGACAACATGCAAAAAATAAACAGAACTTTTTAACTTTGTGTTGATCACAAGTCGAATCCAGTCTGTTTCAGATGTGTGAATCATCCAATGACCATTTTTGTCCACAAATGCGTATAATCCGTGAAATATAGATATATAGTCTATTGTTTACATCAGATTTCGCATGAACGCCTGGGAATAGAATATAATATACAATCTGAGGACTATTTACATCGTAACACTGTATATGAGATTACACTTTACGTTCCGGTAAACACATGAACCCGCCTTCAAAGTTTGTATTTAAAATAGGGAGGTAGTATAATAGATAATCCAAACAGCGGCGTTGAAAAACGGGACGTCCTTTAGGGATGTAACCAATCGTTCGCTCATTCCTCCATCAGCCAATGACTTCATGGAAAATATTGATAAAAAAGATTGAAAAAAGTAATTTGTTTTAATGTAAAAAGAAAGTTTCCTAAAAAAGTAGACACTAAAGAACTTTTAAAAACTGTGGGTTTTTTTGTAAACAAAATACAATTTGTTGTTGTTTTTATAACCGTGTGCACGAGACACTGAAATCACGTGACTTAAGCAGCTGACGGACGACGCGGCTGACTGTTATCTGTTGCTGTCACTGACCAGAGGGGAAATATTGCATTCATAATTGCCGATGTATTGCCTGCGATTATGAATGCAATATTTCCCCTCTTGTCAGTGAACTACGCCTATATGCCGCTCCATTTAAAGCAGCTAATGACAATTTATTACTATCAAGGAACACTGACTAGTTGCGCGTGACAATCGCATGCAATTAATTGTGCAGCCCTACTGAATAATTGAGCAATGGGAGATATAAATTATTGTTTCAAAATCATTTTCAATAGTTTTATTTGATCAAATAGTTTTGAAAAACGTGAGGTTGAATGACGACAATAAATGTGAATTTTAATTAATTTTATTTTAAATTAAAGTACTGTAGCAATTGCATGTAAAACATTGTGATTTACGCACCTATAATACTTAAAAAAGTATGATTAGGATGACTGACATGTTTGTATGCAAAGTGACATTTTATGTGCAACCCAGAGTACCTGCTGGCCCCTGCCTGGCCGCCTCTATGGCTTGCATGTAGTAGGATATAGTTGTGCAGCCCTTTTCAGAACATCAATGTTTATGGCTAAATTTAGGCTATATGGTAAGGTGCAACATAATTTTGTGTCATTACTTTTGCTCAGACATACAAACCTCTTACAACTCCTCTATGAAAATTTTCACTGCCATTTTAATAACTGTGTCACTAATGGTTGGAAACATTACAAAAAATTAGAGATGCACCGAATGTTCGGCAACCAAAATTATTTGGCCGAAAATCGCAAAAACGTGGTGTTTGGATGAACAAGTGAAAAGGCCCAAATCAATTTTACCGAACAATGTGGTCTTTGATTACGTGATCAAATAGCAACCAGCGCAGAGTGAGAGATGCACAAATCCAGCAAACATGTTGATAAAAACATTTTGAAGTGCCCAAAAAAGACATGAAAACATGCAGGACTACAAGTTTCATTTATCATTCAAAAAATGTTATGTTCAAGATTATTAGCGTTAATGCCGAGCCTCTACCAAGCAAAAATATGTGCTCTCGCTCTATAGACTGGTTTGCAACAGCCACCAAACACCACAAGAAGAAGATCACGCTCATGTTTGGCTAGAGGCTTGCCAAAGGTTCAGCATTAACCCTTCTCTAAAGCTTCGAATATTCTGTCTTGATTACTACCGAAGCTTCGAAGCTCAAAAACTGGTATATATGATACGTACTTAATATCTCATTTTGACGGAGGTGGCGTTTAACTGCTTTTTCATCCAAGCTCCTTAAATACAGTAGTAAACGTACATACAATTGTCTGATTTTTAGGTGTGGGATGTTTCAGATTCTAGAGATCATTTGATTGGACATTAAATCTGACAAAAAGCTAAATGTAGAATGATGTCATAAAAATGTTAGAATTTTGACGCATTTAACAACAATGTGATAATAATTTTTAAAATGTTAAAATGATTTACTTAATATAAAAACACAACTCATAAAAAGTAGGAGAGACATCTCAAAGTAAAAAAGAGGTTAAGGTAAACTGGTTAGTGATTAAGAGGGGATGTATTTCTTTAATTCCTTTATCGTTAAATAAATTAAATAAAAAATATAATTTAATTGAAATAGAGGTCTGGATAGTCTGAATAAATACTAGCAAGTTAAAAAATTTAAGATATTAAATACCTGAGAACTTTTACTGCTAATTAGGAGAACTCTTAGTGGTAAGATAAAATGTTTTGTGAAGGTGGCCCCACATCTAAAAATAGAAAGAGTCACTCCAGCAGCAGGGCTTAATAAAGCTCATGCTATACAGAAAGAGACAGACACAAGAAATATTGTATAATGTCGTCATATTACAACAAAGAGTTTATGGTTTTTCTGAAATGCTAACACACTAAACCACTTTTTCTAAATAAAAATCTCAACTGTCAAAACAACTTAATTGATTAAATCACACAGTTGTCAATACTGTTTATGTGGATAGACACAATTGCAAAATGCAAATACAAATGGCATGTGTGCTTTCCACAATGGAGGACAGAAGATGAGGAGGTGGAGGAGAAAGAGAAAGCAGAAGATGCAGATGAAGACGAAGAGCAAGAGCCATAATTTAAAAAAAAAGAGAAACAATCACCATGTTCTGGTTAATGAAATGAGGGAAGCAGAGGCCTATACCATGAAGCCGGTTTAAGTGGATAGCCAGGTAAGTTTAAGATTAGTTTGCGCCAACCCTGGGTTTTAGGTACCATGAAAGTAGCGCGGCTTTAATCGGTATTCGTCGCCATGGTATCTTACGCTGCACGGCTAACCTGCCCCGGGGCAGGTTATGTTCTGGATTCGAGATCTGAGACTGCAGTTTGACCAATCAGCTGCAAGCAAAGAAATATATAGCTGATGTAACTATTTTCCGTGTTGATACTACATTTAAAGAAAAAAAGAGGGGAAAAACTAAGAAAAAAAGGAGGCTGAGGGTCGATCTTAATCTTAAACATCCAAAGCAGAGAGAAGTCTCAGGGGTTTCCGCGTAAATTGTTAGAGCACTTCGTAGAGAGAGTTTTTAGCTTTCCCTTGCCCAGTTATTTGTATGAAATATGTAGATTTTCCACGGAAGGAATCTCTTATCTTTGCAAACTTCTTGCCTCACATAAGAAATGTATCACGTTGAATCCATGCCCTTGGGTGATTCTCACGAAACCATTGAAACACCACGGCACTAATGATTTTAGCTTTAAAATGTGTAATATAGTAACATTAAAAAGCATCAGAATTAACACAATACTGTGTTCTACCTTGCACAATGTGTGATTTCAACATAAGAATTTATAATTGTAAATTTTATCTCATTTTCTGCTGAAATTCTCATTACCGGAATGTGTCCCGCTGTGTTTGAACATGCGTTATGTTGTAATTTAATCATATTGACACAAAAATATTAAGAAAAAAAATAAATGGATGTTTTGCTAGACTACTTTAGATGACAGAAAAAATATTTACTGAATATTCATGTATAATAACAATGAAGAAAAATTTGGAAAATTATGTGTCCATGCCTGATGTTCTCATCCTCCGCAACACTTTTTGAGAACAGTTTAAGCACACATACAGAATTTTAATAAAGTTTTGATTTTGAGTGACCAAGCACATGGACCAGTTACTTCAAGATGGCTACCAGGTAAGATCATTTTTTTACAGTTAATTTGAAATATTGTCTTGTCAGAATGCTTACACGACATTTTGATTATCATTACCGCAACAGATGCTTATTAAATGTTAATTTAATTAATAGAAGCATAATACTTTGATTTTAAATGCATGTGCAGAATCTCCAAATTATGTTCTTTCAGGTTTGTCATGTCATTTTAAAAATATGTCAGTGTTGATGTTTTCTGACTGTTGCGGTAATGAGATTTTTTTGTACAAATTTTTTAAATTATGTTACAAAAAGTGTTAAATGATAAGTAAAAGTTTTTAAATTAATGTTCCCATTTACTCCAGACTTTGTTTTTCAATGTCTGGTGGGAAAAAAAGTAAATTTAAGCAATTTTTACATTTTCATGCTTGACATTTTTAAAACCAAGTTTTCGTGAGAATCACCCATTTATAGATCCGCATATACTCATATATATAAATGAGGCAAGGGTGTGAAGTTACAAGCTGTTTTAAAGCATAAAGAAATTACTTTGACAGGTAAAACTTTTACATATGCCATGATGATGTTCAAAAAGATGAGTTTTAACTGATAAAACTCTTGACTACTGTGGGACAGTTTTTCTCAATTGCTAACACACTATAACAGATTTATTTGGCATAATTTCCCAAATCAATAATTCAGTTCTTGAAGCATCAACACATTTCTCAAAACTCAAAATGCCATTCACCTGTTTTCACACAAGTTTCTCAATGCCTTTTGCAAATCTCTTTACAAAAATGCCTTCATTTTGCATAGGTTTAACCATGTTCTCATTCAGAAAACACAAACACATAATATAAGTCAGTGGTTCTCAAACTTTTTCCGCGTGCGGCCCCCCTTGTGTACAGTGCATTCCTTCGCGGCCCCCCCCAAAGAAAATTTATGACAATGTTCTAATATTTAACATTTTAATTAAACAAAACATATTAAGTTATACAAAGTAGTGCTGTTGGTTAGTAGCCTTATTTTTTTTAGGTTTAATTACACAGAATTCATGATAAATGAATGTATTTTATAAAATGCCATAAAATTGGGGCCCCCCCCTGGCACCATCTCGCGGCCCCCCTGGGGGCCCCGGACCCCAGTTTGAGAACCACTGATATAAGTGACCATCATGAGCTGAACACAATTAACACAAACTTGTTAATCTGTTAACACTATGTAACAAAATTGATGACACATCATCGTAATCTCAAGAGATAAAGGACGGGTGATTATTTGCTTAAGTAAATGGACCCTAACTATGGTTAAAGAGCTGAAAGATGTGGGACACAGAGAGGAAGGGACCAAAGAACATTTGTTTTTGATGAAACACAAGCAACACTAGTTGATCATGTCCTTGTGCATAGGATGACCATGAGGTGAAGCTGGCCAATGAGTTCAGCCAAACGTGAGGCGTTTCACAGTTGAATCATTCAATACTTTACTAAAGAATACAAGTACCTGAAATTTGCCAAAGAAACTTCAGTAATTGACAATGTTTTACAGTACGCTATGCTGAGTAGATAGATATACAGTTAAAATTTAGATAAGAGAACCTACATTGTTATTATATGTAGATTTGTGACGTGTGAAGCAAAGCATCAATAGTTGAGTCAACTTTGTTTTTATAGTCCAGTGATTTTTACTGAGTTTTATTGAACACTTCATTCATTGTTCTACTCGGTACAGTTCTGTACAAAATTGGTGCTAAAAAGCACTGGAAGCTCGTAACCAAATTTAACTCCCCGCCCTTGACCAGTTAACTCGTCAATTAAGAGAAAACGCTTCCCTGCCAGTGACAAGTTTTTCTGGCAATCCGTATTTCCGCTCTTATCCACCATGTTGTGCTCTTACCCAACTTATAATACCCATAGATATTCCCTTAGGGCAAACAGATTTCCAGTCAATTAAGGCAGCCTGTGACAACATAGCAGTGCAATCTATTCAAAGTTGAATTTGGCATGATTCTTTTTTGTTTAGCAAGGGAGTGGAATGTGTGTTATGTAGATTACAGGTTTTTTTCCAATTGCTTACACATTAAAATTAAAACTACCAGAATTAGCAAAACCTTACACTTAAGGAGCATAACACTGGCCTATAGGGAGAATCCAGAGAGAACAAGATGGAGGAAGAGGCCTAGGTAGAGAAAAGGGGAGACCTGGAGAAGGGGTAGGACATGCACAAAGAAGACAACCCAATCTGTGTAATGAAATATGTGCTACAATTGTCGACCATGAATGCTGGAACTAGAGAAATTCAAGCTGATATTTTTAACGATCACACAATTTTCATTAATGTCCAACAGGTCTCTCTGTCAACAATAGCCTGTATCCTTAAAAACATCAAGCTCTGATAAAACAACTCTATTAAGTGCCATTTGAAAGAAATCCAGACAGGTCCTGCGGTGTGAATATGTGGCAAACTTTGGATTCTACAATCAAAACAAACGTGAAGCGCGCACAAATATTTTATATATGATGATGCTACTTCATCAACTAACCTGAGCTGGTACATAACTTGATATTCTATATAAGCCAAAATAAACCAGCGATGTACTGTACTGATTGCCTGAGTAAGTGTCGTGGTACATTATAAGATTGATTGACAAAGATAATGAATGTACAATCTCACTGTCCTCACACTGAATCAAGTATGATGTGTAGTATAAAAAGAGGGATGCATGAATGAAGAAATGTAGTAAACTTAAAGGAACAACACGCCCAGATTTTGGGAATTTAGCTTATTCGCCATCTCCCCCAGAGTTAGATAAGTCCATATACATTCCTTTCTCATCTCCGTGCGTGCTGTAACTCTGGCCCTTTTTACATTAGAGCATTTGCGTTTTAAAACGCCATTTTAAAATGAAAACGATCCTCGTTTATACTGGCATTTTAAAAAGAATCTTCATCCACACTTTACACGACCATAAACGCATGAAACATGACCAATTACGTAACTGGGCATGCGCATGAAAGTGTAAAATAACTTATTACTCTAATAATAGCTTACCTTTGCGCATATAGGCAGCCTAGGGGTGTGCGATTTTGACAAAACTTCATACCTGGATCCTTTGCTGGCAACTACAAAAGACACTAATTTTGAACCTATAAAAATGTGTTTGGGAAAGTCTTTAGCTCCCCCCTACAACATATTAATATGATTAATAGATTAATGTTGATTTAATAAAACAAACAGAAAGGTCTTTATGATTTAAAAAGGAAGCTTTCAAGTGAACAGTACTAAACAGTGGCGAATAAATTTCAGCAAATGCAAACTTCAATCAAACATAATAAGAGGTAAACACCAAATAAATGATCTTCCCTTACCTGTCGATGTTAATTGTGTAATTAATTAATAAAAATTAATATGACGTTAATTTTTAAAAGTGTGCGAGGTCTGTGCACGTCCTCTGCTAGCAACACAGAAATAGCAAAAAGCACAATCGGCTAAACGAGCATTAAATATTAATATGAAGTTGATTTTATTGTTTTTAATTTATATTCACACAACTTATCATCAAAACATCGATTAAAATTAAGAAACAAATTATATGAAACGAAATTCATTTTAAAGTAGCAAACAAAACTTAAATTAAACTCGAAAATAATGTCTGACCCATTTCCATTCTCCCTTCATATTGGCCTTTACAACGCCCTATATGGCATTTAAAATTACAGTCTTTAGTAATTAGCTAACTAAATTTAAACAAAACATAAACAACATTACAACAATATTCAAACCTAACAATACTCAAACATAAATATAAAACAGACATTAGGATACATGTTAAAACAATCTGAAATAGCGTTTATAATAGCTGGTTGATGTGTGTTTACTATTTTTGGCAAAACCTCCGTTGCAAACCTCCATTTACCTGAATACAAATAATTTTTACTTTGAAAATGATGTGCTGTCACGTTAACATCAGCGGTTCGTTTACATAAGACTCCGTCTTCGTTCATTTACAATGCAGCGCAACGTCTGAGTTCTCAAACTAAAACAGGGTCTTTAGCGTTTGCGAACGAATCCGTTTATGAGGGTCGAAAACGGTGGTGTAGTGTAAATGAAAGGCGTAAACGTAGCAAAAGTAACGCATTTTAAAGGATAAACGCATTAATGTAAACATAGCCTCCGTCTGACGCAGCACCCGCTAGCTTAGCTAGCACAAAGTCTGGAAGTGAATGGCTCCAGCTAGCAAACTGCTCCTAATAAGTGACAAAATAACGCCAACATTTTCCTATTTATGTGTTGTGATTTGTGTAGTCACACCATGTACAAATAACAAGGTGATATGAGACACAGCAATCTTTTAACAGTATATATACTGGGAACTATATTCTCAGAAGCTGACGCACTGCTACTTGGGCATTAATCTGCCAATCATTTTTTGATTAATCAATTTATTGTATAAAAAAGAAAGACATTTATTTCAATTAAGGTTTTTTGCTTATAACTAAATAAAACCCTAAAGTGGGACTCAATACTACAAGATTTTTACAATTCTGGCTGATTATGAAATCTGGTTACAGCACACACAAGGACAAACTTGCACATTACAAAGAAGGGAATGGAAACGTATAAAGATTGTGACACATTTGTTTTATGATTACATTCGCTAAATAGTACACTTGCCGCTTTTTGCACTTATCACGGTGTGTTTTCGACCCTGCGGTCATTAAAAATCCCAGGATGTTATTCGAAAAGGAGTAGGGGTGTGCCCCGGCATCCTGGCCAAAACTTGCCCATTGGCCTACTAATCATCTCTCATACTAATTGGCTATATCACTCTATCTCCTCTCCACTAATAAGCTGGTGTGTGGTGGGCGTTCTGGCACAATATGGCTGCCGTCGCATCATCCAGGTGGATGCTGCACATTGGTGGTGGTTGACGAGATTCCCCCGTTCACATGTAAAGCGCTTTGAGTACTGAGAAAAGCGCTATATAAAATGTAACTAATTATTATTATTATTATTATTAAAACTTCCACAAGCCATTTCTCTGTCTCTGCTGTCTACAGGACCTTACGGGAGCTTGTTTCGCGGTTGCCATTTCAAAAGGTTTGTCATTCACCTTTATCTCCCATTGGCTATTGTGAAAGTAATGATTTAATGATCCCGATTTAAAATCCTAAGGTAGGGTGGCCATGCGTGCCGTTCCTCCCGGGCGCGTCCTGGCCAGGGCTTCGGTGTGTCTTCCGAAAGTCGTGTTTGTTGACCGCATACATCATAGAGGATTATTGTCATTATTACAGAAAAGCAACCGTTACCTTTTAAGGTAAGAATGAAACTACGTTTGTATGTCTTATGTTTTTAACTGAATGGCGTATGCGGTCAACAAATACGACTTCCAAAAGACGCACCGAAATCCTGGCCAGGATGCGTCCGGGAAGAATGGCACGTATGGTCACCCTACCTAAGGCCAGGCTCACACTACAGGATTTTTAAAGTCCTGTCTGATTATAAAATCTTGTTGCAGCACACATATCAGGGAATCTTGAAAGATTTTCTTTTTATTAATCTTTAACATGCTTACACCACAAGATTTGAAAATCCTTCTGCATCACAGACTACAGGACATTATTAAGATTATCGTGCCAAAGCGAGTGTACGTATTTGTCTCGCGAGAGTTGGCAACACTGCAGCATCCTATTTTACTTTTGTTCATGTGACACCCACTCCTCTGTGCTTAATGCTGTATAGACCCCTTCACGGTTCACGTCACAGGCGGCTCCCACTGCGCATGTCGGGGTCAGAAAAGCCATTACAGCAGATAGAGTTGCGTATTATTCGGTATCGTCAAAAATGCCTACTTACGTCGTGGGCTGTGAAAATCGCACCAGGTCTTCCGATAAGTTTTCGCGATTCATGCACAATCTCAAAAACAAAAAAATACAACATCTGCGTCTGCAAGCAATTAACGTGCAGACTGGGACAATGCAAATATCAAAGAGGCTTGTGTTTGTAGTGCTCACTTCATTTGAGGTAAGTCATCATTTTTTAGCGTGTTAGATTAAATTATAAAGCCTAAATGGTATGAACAGTTTGACCCCATGCTTCGCGCGCACCTGATCGTCATCCAATGTTTACAAACCTTGAAGGGATCTATAGAGCAAACACTCAGTGCTTATAGCTGCGCAGCTCGCTGTCTAATTCAACTAAAGATACTATTTCTATAAAAGTGACTGTGGGGATGTGGGCAGTGACGTCACAGACCAACTAATCCATAATGACATTTGTTAACAACTATTTTTATAATGGAGCTGTTGTAGCACCTTAAATTCAAATCAAATTTATTTCTGTAGCACTTTTCACAAGTTTGCATAGTAGCAAAGCAGCTTTGCAGTTAATACACATAATACAGGTGGTACAGACACTAATAAACAGTTTTTAAAAAAGTTTTAGGAATTATAAAATGCATGGTAAGAGTGCATTTAAGAGTAATTATAAGAGTAATGTGATCATGTGACCGTCAAGTATGGATGGCAAACCATACTCAAAATGTGACGTCTGGTTTAACCCATCCCAGTACAGGGCTCCAGACTAACTTTTTTCACTAGGAGCACAGTAGCCCCCAACTGAAAATTTTAGAGGCGCAACCAGAAAATGTAGGGGCACACACCATAAATCAACATGCTAACCAAATATTCACATTCAATTTCCACTGTATTACTAATAAATACTTTGATGATAGATGCAGAAAGTACAACGTGCGGTTTCAAATTCAGTGTCATATCACAAAAAAAAGGGTCAAATTTACTGGTCGCACATGTGCGACTGGATGTAAAATTCAGTGGCACGCTCTCAAATTTTGGTGGCAAAATGCCACCATTTGGTGGCAGTCTGGAGCCCTGCAGTAAGTAATGAACACATGCACGTGCAAGTCGTGAACACACACACAGATGGAGCAGTGGTCAGTAATTTATTGCAACACCCAGGGAGCAATTGGGGGAAAGGTGTACTGTTAAAGGGCACCTGAGTTGCTTCCCCCAGCCATATATTAGCACTACTTACTGTAAAAATAGTTGTCTGTAGGACTGTAATCTGTTAATTTAATAGTAATGTAAAGCCGTGTAAATTTTTCATAAAGTGTATATTTATCAAGACTAACTATAAAAAAATGAATTGTCTATATGATTGTTATCGGAGTAAACATAAATACAAAATGTGTTTTTAGAGTAGGCCCAGAAAGCAGACGACTCCGAGCCGGATCGGCACCAGAGCTGCTGACTTGGGCACAAATCTGAATTGGATCCGGCACGAAGTTGTCTGCTGTCTGGGGAACTGCCTATAGACATTTATTTTATCCCTTATTCTTAAAATCACTGTCTTTTGAAACTGAAGAGAAAAAATTTGTTAATACCAAATCCTGAGACCTGCACTTAACACAGAGAGAATGCTAACTAGTGTACACACACTTTTCCCTACTAAATGACCACTGTAACCAGAGCTATTGGTTTACAGTGACTGACACATAGACCCATAGTGCAACCTCCATAAAACATAAAATAGCCTTCTCTATTCCATACTGTATGTAAAACACAAGAGCAAGTTAGAGGGAAATGTTACTGAAATGGGGAGAAGCTTAAATAAAAGCAAATAATGCTTGTCTATAACACAGGCAAAAACACCACACACAAAATAAATAGCGGCATACAATATGTCAGATGGTTACACCAACTATCAGTATTTTGTAGATAGATGGATGGATATATAGATGATTTATTTTGGATGCTTTTAGTCACCAACATAATTCCCACAGTTACATTGGTGTTATGCCATAATTTGGATGAGTTTATTATTATTCTGTAATGTGGAAAAACTATATAAATATAAAACAAGTGACTGTTTCAAAACTTTTGACTGGTAGTGCATGTATGTATATTTGTGTGCGTGTGTTTGTTTCTCTGAGACATTACACAAATGCAGACAAAATGCATACATGCCATGAGACCAACAAAAGCTTGACTTGGTTTAGAAAGCCCTACAAAAAAAATGGTTTAAAAACATGCTTACAGGAAAACAGCCATCTGCAAATCGTTTATTTATTTAATGAGACACGCTTCACAATTTACTGTATCTACCCCCTCCCTGCTCAAGCCACCCAACTTGCAAGAAAACACAGCAACCCACCATAAAACTCCAATTTGCTCATGAGTGCATCATGACTTAGCACGCTGGCCCAGAAACAGCCAAAGTTTGCCTAATAAACTGTACCTATTGAAGAAGCCCACAATGCAAAGATGTATGAACTTAGTTTAACCTTGAAATCTGAAGATTTGTAGAATTGTGATAAAAGAGGTGTGTCTTACCTTGTCTTTCGGCACTGCAGTTCCGCCAACTGTCTTTAGGTTCTGTCCTGCCAGAACCATGGATTTACATTCCACACAACAGCCAATGGTTAGCTGTTTTCCATTGTCGATCACCAGGGTCTGGCTGACCCTCGGAGCATAGAGGAACACAGGCAAGCGGGCGACATGAACCCCTTTCAGGCCAAGCGTCCTCTTTTTCTCTTTCCTGCAGAAAAAGCAGACAAAGGTGTTGCAGCTATATTGGCGTGACCAGGGGCTGCTGGACGGGCCTGTTCCCGTGTCCTGAGACTCATGTTTGGTCCACTGGGCCAGCAGATCATGATAACACAGCACACAGGCTGACACAAGGCCCGTAGTATCAACAGGGCGGGCACGTGGGGGGGGTGGGTGTACAGTTAGGAAGGGAAAGAAAGGCTCTTGCTGTCCGCAACGCCCTGGAGGGTTAACGTGAACCTGATACTCCATTCCTCCAAAGAGCTCTTCCCCACACAAGTAACAGATGGAAGAATGGCTTGTGGTTGTTGTAACAGACAGAGGTCCACTTAAGCCCGATGCCATGACTTCTCCTCTGCCAATGGCCAGGTGGTATTTACCAAGGAAGGTGCTGACAGACGTAATAAGCTCCTCTCTCAGACAGAGACAATATTCTGCCCAGACATCCTCTAAGATTCTGTGACACGTGACACAACTGTGTACTCGTCCATTACGCACCTTCTGCGCATTGGGTGGGCACGGTAACGAGTTTATGAAAGGAAAGTACATTGCACTGCAGGCGTTACTTGCACTGAAATGGGCATATACCACTCTGATCTCTTTGCCGCACTCTTGCCCACACAAGTAGCAGGCCTCCCTTTGATTCCGCGTTGGATGGATTTTGGCTAGCCCATGCTCAGATTCATACGTGACAGATGGGGTGGCAACACCAGCACTAAGGGGCACTACGTAGAGTCGTTGAAGGACGGGTACATCTGCCACCTCAAACCTTTGCCACTGCTGGATGAGCGAGGAGTGACAGCTAGAACAAACCAGCGTATATCCACCCGGGCTGAGGGGCACAGCACCAGGTGGAGGGGTGTGAAGCCACAGAAAAGGAAAGAACGGTTCACTGGAAGCACTCTCCTGCTTTTGTACAAACACCCTGAAGTGGCCTCCCGTTAAAAACTGACTTCCACAAATATAACAGGCGCATTCATTAGCTACAAAATTGTGATGTTTGGCTGATGGACTCGTCTCGTCGTTGAGGCGAGATGATGTGGCGCTCTCTCTCTCATCATTAATGCTAAAGTTCATCTTGCAGCTGTCAGACACTTCAGAAACAGCGGAATTGTTGTAAGTAACGGTGGCGTTATTCGCCACTGGTGTGTGCACAGACGGGATGTCATTCTGCTGTTGAGTCATGGAAACTGATAAGCGCAACGTGTGATTGATAAACTTAGACGCACGTCCGTCTGAGTCTGATTTGGGCACATCCTGTAAAGCAAAAAGTCTGACGGGACAAAGGGCTGACTCGGGGCTGCTCTTAATATTTACTGCGTCTTGTCTGTTGCCATTTTTTGACGGTTTATTCGATTCACGGAAAACTGTAGGGTGGTTGTTGTTATTCGTAAAGCCCCCAGAAAAATCCAAGTCCTGCTCGGACATATTGTCATTATCAGAGAACGAGAAGTCTGAATCGTTTGCATCATAGTTGCCGACGCTCATTCTCTGCTCCAGATCATAGGAGACGCTCCTTAAGTCGCACTGGTACGGTCTTTTAAGCCAGTACATGCGCTTCTCTGTGGGCGTCCTGTTACGTTCGAATGAGTTCCACTGTTCGCACAGAAAGCAGTGACACACGGCGCAGACCAGCGCGTCTCCGTTCGGACCGATTTCCAGCGCGCCCGGGGCCGGATCCTGGCCCTGCAGGAAAGGGAAAAACGGACCATCCTTTTCCCGTTGGTATTTCGCCTGTAAGCTCAGCTCTTTTCCCGGAGTCACCGCGCTTCCGCAGATGAAGCAATGGATGAGAAAGACCCCGTTGCGCTTGGCTCTACAAACGCTACCGGGCAAAGTGCTCTCCTCCCCCTGCTGAGCCGCAGCCTTTAGCCGCTGATGCGTTTTGGAGATCGGCGTGAGGTCCGGATCGCTCATTATTATTCCGCGCGTAATGACAGAAATATCAGAGACAGCATGGTTTCATAACCAGCGACGCTTCTGTGCTTTAGCTGATATACGTAACGCATCAAAACTCTCACAAACTTATTTAAACCACCTCATTTCTCTTTCCCGAGTGTGAAAATGAAGATGAAAACCCATCGAAACGCCGCCTGGAGTTACATCCTCGTGCGAATAAGAGCAGAAGGTCTTGTTTAAGTTGCTGGGCGAACTTTCCTGCTGAGGGTCTGTCTGCACGATGTGGCTGTGCAGTGCGAGTGAACACAGCGCCATCACCGCCACACACACACTGCTCCCTGATCATTACAGTCTATCACATTCACACTGATGTTGCAGGATACAATTTTACTTTTGTGTACACAGTCATTCAAACTCTGAAGAGTTATTTTAGCAACAGAAATGAACTTGAAACACATTTATTTGTTACAACTATTTACAGAAGATTTTCTGGAGCTTTTTTAAAACTTTTTGTGCCAACTAAACAGCATGTATTCATGCTAATTTTATAGGCGGCAGTGCGGCACACATACTTTATGATGATTCAAGCACTGTTAAAGGTATTCTGTATGGCAAAATCAGTAACACATCTGCTGCGGATTTTATTCTCACGGTTACAAGAATCATATAGTATCTGCCTATCATTACAGTAAAACATCTTGTCTGAATAATATGCTCATGCAGGCATTATAGTGGAGATAACAATGAAAGCTTAAAAATATCAGATCAAATCAAATTATAGTGCTTACAGAAACTTGGTTCCACCCTCGTGTGGACCAAATTACTTTCATTTTCTGTGTCCGCAATTTGAGAAGAAAAAAAAGGGTTTGTGGCAATAGATTTTTAGAATGTTCTATATAACAATTTATAAAGTAATTTGTAATGCTCTTGAATTTTGTTTAATGATTATTTGCATAACTTCGTTTTTTACATGACATGTTCATGTTAACTTCAGCGCTCTCTTGTGGCAAAGTTATATACTGATAATATACCGTACTATACATTAAACACTACACATGTCTTTTAATCACATAAATACTCTTGTTTATTTTGCATCTGTGTGTAATGCTTTTTTAGAAATACGGTTATCTAGTAAAACAATATGTAGGCTATTTTACTGAGACTATAAGACATTTAGTTAACTAGTTACTATGTTGCATTGTTTCAAAGCAGCTTTATATGAAAGACAAAAAAATGAAACGGTAAATTATTAAATACGGTTTATATGCATAGAAAAAATCAGGACTGATTGACTGTTGCTATAGAAACTGATCTTAGCTGGTCATGCTGGAAGACCAACTGACCCATCAGCTAAAACCAGGCTGGAAGGACCATCTTATACCAGCTACTTCCATATTAAACCAGCTAGCCAACCAGCTTAGCCAAGCTTCCAGCAAGACCAGGGGTGTATTCCAGAAATCAGGGTTAATTTATCATCAGATTAACCCTGAACTCTGGGTTGATTAACCCAAAGCTTGCTTACTCGTGTATGTCAGTTCTAAAACACAGTTTAAGAGTTAGTTCAGTCAACCCGCTAAAAGAAACCCATGCAGAGTAATCCAAGTACACTGTAAACAATTTATGTAGAAATTACAGTATTACTGGGTATTACTGGCAACTAGCTGCCAGTAACTTACTGTAGATTTTACATTTATGTTATTTACTGGCAACATTTTGTTCAAAGTTAAATGAACATGAAACATTTTCAGTCTTTATCTTCTACAGTAAGTTACTGGCAACCAGCTGCATAATTACAGCAAAAATTTTACAGTGTATGAGGGTAACAACAAAAAGGCATTGTCAATGGATCACCTATTTCATGAGTCACCATGGAAATGCCACATAAATTAAAAGTTTTTTAAAAAGAAAGAACTATAAACCAGTGATTTTTGGCAATATTATCATTTTATGATCTAATTCATTCATTCATTATTACATTTAGAAAATACATACACATCTTTAATAGCCTGTATAATAATCATATATTTTATATGATTTTAAATATGTACTCTTTATGAATATCTTTTTTGGCAAATAAAGTGTAGATTTGTCATAAGGCTTATTTACAGTTTTTTTAAGTGTGATTGTATTGTGTAAGCATAAAATGCACTATAATAATACTCACTATATATTATACTCATCTTACTTCTGCTCCTTTACTGTATGTTCCTAAAAATGGTAACACCCTTTGAGTGACCCTGTAAAATTTTTTGACTCTTCATTGTATAACACTATATCACCTTCATTTCTTAAATTTGCTGATAGTCATATTAATGCACAGTCCTTACAGATTTTCAGTAATTTTGTGTAATGCTTTCCAGTACACTACGCTAAGAAAGATCATTCATTTGCATTGGACGATTAGGATCTGTTGCTGTGACAGAAGTGGAGAATAGAAATGTAACATTAGTGCCCATAGTAAAATGTTCTATATGCTATAATATGCCCTGTATCAATTAATATAATCAAATATCTCCATTTATCTAAAAAGTTATAACTCAGGAAAGTAGCTGCAAAAATACTATTTTTTAAGATAAAAGGTGATTTAGAGAAAGACCAACTGTATCAAATGGAGGCTAAGGATCAGAAGTACATGTTTAAGAAATAAAAATTATACTATGAAATATATATTTATAGTTTCATTTTATTACCTGATTAACTGATACTAGGAAATCTGCCATGTTTGTGTTTGCATGAAGTCTGTGCTTCACCTGTGTCATTCTGTGGGTCAGTGTAAAATCATGCCTGTGCTTCACCTGTGTCATTCAATTAACAAAACAAAATAACCATGGTTAATAAAACAATACAGGCGTGCATCTTGAGAAAAAGCAAGGGAAACAGCATCTGAATTCATGCCATCTGCATTAGTACAAGAAATGACAAGGTTTATAAATGTTATTCTTGACCAATCATTGTTACAGATAACATTTCTATTTTATATTGATGGCAAATTCTGTATGTGTGATAGAGCCACCAGTCATCATGTTAAATGCTGTTAGAAGACATTTTAAACCACTGGTTTATTCTCAGTGTTAAGTGTAGATAAATAAACAGAGTTTCGTGAATGGTTTTCAGCATGAGGATCAGTTGAAGAGAGGTTAAAGCATTGATTGCACAATAAAAGCCTGAAGTCCTATTTGTGTAATGAGATTTTCCAACAATTATTGTCTGCAGACTTGGCTGAAAGTCTTCTTTGGGATCACAGGTTATAAAAGTGACTTTTTTTTGTTCCTACAAAATGCATTTGAGATGTAAGGTGGGCCAGGTGATGTACCCAGTGATCCAAAGTTATGTGTGTGGAAGGGGGGATTACGAATAAGCCAGGCATATTTTGGTTAGTTTTGCTTATTGCCTGTGGATTCTGTAACATAAAGTAAACTTAAATAAGTTCAAACTCAGTTTCTCTGGCAATTTATACTGTAGGCTAACAGTCAGGCTAAGCCTCACTTGTTGCTTAACTAATAACACTGGAATGCCATGATATTACCGCTGACTTTTAGGCATGCTGCCATTTTATTTGATTTTATTAATCACTATCAGTCTAAAATTGAAAGAAAATCAACTTCTTTACTAAATTAAGTAACAACAATAATTTATACAATATAGAAATGTGTTCAGTTACAGTATATGGCATGTGATAGGCCTATCAAATCTTTAGACGTGTCACAAAATAAGTTTCAGTCTTAATTACCCCAGTAGAAGTGAATAGCTACAGCAGTACAGTGGTAAAAAATAGCTTTTAGCTTGAAAACACAAGTGATCAAAAGAATTCCAGTGTAGTGACCCACATTTTTAATATTATTTCCTGATTTCATTTTAATATATACAAAACACACAAGTTTTTATATTTTGTTATAATAAAATAAAATGTTGCTTAGTGCAGTTGTGTGTTACTCCAACTGTGGCCTCCTGTAATCAGCATTTGCATCTGTAAACCAAGGTTAGGACCAAATGGCCCATACAATCAAAAGACTGATACACACATGATGGCTCATACAGTATATCCTGTTTATTGAAAGGTCTGCTATTGTTCAAAGGCCATTTGTTATCAGATAAGGTCTGGCCACAGATGGTAGCTTGATAACAAGAACATCACTCCTGAAGAACCACACCACACAAACACCTTCAGTATAAACTCTTTTCCCCACTTGGTCCTGCGTCTATTCTACATTGGCGAGCCATCCAATGACTTCATCTAACAGAATAATTCTAACAGACTTCAGTGAGATTGGGAAAATGCATTTGAGATAGGGCAAAGGCCTATTATTTTCTTCTTTTTTTAATCAGCACATCTCATCGCTTTACTTTATTAAAAAGATTTAACCAGATATAAGTACTTCATCTAGCAAAAACAAACAATTTAACTTCTGCAGACAGAATATAAGTCAGGGTTAAATAAAGAAATCATCGTCATTTGAACATTGAAGTATATAGGCAGATATGTGAGTCTTTGCAATTGTTCGCTCTTCTTTCAATTAAAGAAAAAAAAGTACATAGAAAAATTAAGCATCACTTTCAAATCAAACCAAACCCTCAGAAACTACCTGCTTTTTTAATACTCTGAAGAAATACACAACATTCAGCAATTAATTAAATTAAATTACATAACATAGATCAGTCTGGTAGAATCCGAAATTTTAATTAAGATTATAATACATAAAATACTTTATGAAAACAGGTATAAAACCTCTGTGACACTGGATTCCTATAGCTCATAGTGACAAGCCCAAGCGTGAGGACACAGCACACATGCAATCTCCCGTTCAGTACATTATTCCCAAGTGAGAGAGAATGTTGTTAGCAGACCTGAAAAGGTTTAAGACATGCATCCTGTCTTTATCAAAAGGTTTGACCTCTGGCCAGCTTCAGCACAAATGTAACACAGATTTGTTGATCTCCGGGTTGGTCCAGTCATTTCTCAGGTCATCCAGGTGGTTGTCGAAGTCAACCAGATTCTCGTATGATCTGCTCTCTAAGAGAGCGGAGGTGATTTTCTGTGCCTCTAGCCAATCCTCAAAGCAGTCACTACAATATAAACAGGGTTAAAGAAAACATCCACTCCTATGTTTTCAGCTTTCTGAGCTGCTGTCAAGAAATCCAGAATGTACTTTGAAGTTTGATGCATGCCGTCATGCATTTAATGTCAAAATGATCATCAACCAAAAAGTAATTACTGGTACTCAAACACAAGCTAAACAAATGGCATTGATAGCATAAATGTTAGTTTGAACAGTAAGTTTAATGATTGGTTTGCCTTCAAAGGTGTATGTTTCTCAGAAATGCACTAAACATTCACTATCCACAAGTGAAAGTGTCAGTAATGGGCTTTGAATTTGAAAGACAGTATGCATATAAAGTCAGCCAGCTTTATCATAAATAAACAACCAAAAAAAGAGAAGGGCTTCAAGCTTTAAGTTTCTAGCTACATCCATAATTACAAAAAGGTAAGATCGCTACCGCTAGTTAAGCAGGTAACTTAGGGGCTGTTTACACTTGGTATTAAGATGTGTTTTCGTCGATCGGATCACAAGTGGACGAGAGAGACACATTACGTTTACACCTGGTATTTAAATCCGTCTCTTTTGTCCACTTTCGACCGCTTCTGTGCTGAATACTAGAGGGGGTGGTCTGTGAGACGGTGGGCGAGTCTCTCTGCTGTCATTCAAACCCGAGCGGGAGTAATTATGAGTTTATGTGGACGCAAACTAATATTATGTCGGAGTGCTCTGCTTGTTTAGCAAGTAAACATGCTGCACAGTGTTTCGTACATGAGTATGTAAGAGCTTTCTTTGAATTTTCAGCGCAATTGATGAAATAGGATCGCGCAAATTTCACACATTTTTAAAACGAAACTACGGAGATCAGCCGCTTAGTTTTATCAATGAAAGGCTAAAAATAGCGCTGTTCACCGAATGTTCACGCCAGAAGTCAAAAAAAACGTAAAACTTTTGTTTAATACCTCAGATAGATAAATGGGCGGAGAGAAGGCAGTCGCGTGTGGCTGTTCGAACGCATTCAACCACATGTGCGTTCCGCAACTCCAAAGCGATCCGATCGAAAGTGGTTTCGACCACCTCTGGATGTGGTTGAAAGTGGTCGAAAGTGGACGAGCTCAAAACGTTTTGAACACCGTTTACACCTGGCATTAACGTCGTCCACTTGTGATCCGATCGACGAAAACACATGTTAATGCCAAGTGTAAACAGCCTCTTATACTTTAATAATTAGAGATGTTGTGCTGGAGTAGTTTTCTCTCCCTCCAGTAGGAGGCGTTGTAGTTGTTACAAGTGTTGTGTTTAACATTTACTAGCATGAGAGTTAGAAAAACAGCACATGTTGAAATATGGCTGATAGCAAAATCCAAAGCATTGCTTGTGAGTATTTTATGTTTAATATGAGCCTTGAAGACAATATTTGTGAACATTTACAAATACAAGATTATATTTGATAGTTTTGATGAATGTTAGCCAGGATTTGCATAGATACATGCGAACATAAATGCTGTTTATTTGTTTCTTTTTGTAGTTTCACTCTGTCAGTAATTGAAGGATACATGAATAAAAGGACATCACACCTGTCAATTTTTGAGGAGTTTATCTATCTGCATCTGCATAGAGTCACAGAATAGTGAAAAAGCAACCTATCTAGGCGACAACCAGTGGATGTTACATCAGCCTCCGCATAATCAATAATGTCTGAAGAAGGGAGAAAAAGCGCAGCATCCGGCTGCTCCAAGAAATCCCGGCACTCCAAGTGCTCTAAAGGTTCAGATAAATCATCTGCCAGTATAGCCGCTCTCAATGCTCGAGCTAAAGCTGAAGCATCTCGTACAAGAGCAGAATTTGCAAAAATGGAAATCGAAATGAAAGTTAAGAAAGCAAAGCTTAAAGTAGAAGAGGTGCGCCTGGATGCTACACTACAAGCACTACAACAGCAGTGCGATGCAGAAGCCGCACAAGCTGAGGCATACACTCTAAAAACAAACGGTGCTATATAGCACCAAAAGTGGTTCTTTGCTCGTATTCATAGAAGAACCGTTTTTAGTGCCATATAGCACCGGTGAAGCACCAGTGAAGCACCTGTGTGGAACCATATAGTGCTATGTAGAACCATATTTGGTGCTATAGTGGTTCTATGTGGCCCCTATGTGGTTCTACACGGGTGCTTCACTGGTGCTTCACCGGTGCTGTATGGCACTGGAAGCGGTTCTTCTATGATTGCGATCCAAAGCAACAGTTTTGTTTCTATATAGCACCGTTTGTTTTTTAGAGTGTATGTCTTTGAGAAAGCGGCCACTGATCTTGAAGAAGAATCTGCTTTGGGGTCAGTGAAAGTAGATTCCACGGAACATACTCGGGACTATGTAAAACACCAATTAATCTTAAAAGGCAGATTCAAGTCCATTTGGCAACACAGAGCACAATGATACTCCAGCAACAAATGTCCCATATGAGCCACCAAAACAAGAACCAGGCCAGTCTACGGACACAGAGTACATCCATCTACCCCCCGAGTGCAGACAAACGTAAAGGTGTTCCCCAACTTTCCCAAAGCGTTCCTTTGCAGAAACTTTCATTCGGAGCATTACCGACACGTCAAAGTACGGGATTCACTCCACAAGATGGCAACATGACTGATATAGCCAGGTTTCTAGCACAGCGTGATTTGCTCACTGGTGGCTTCAGAAAGTTCAGCAACAAGCCAGGTGACTATTGGGGATGGAAATCTTCATTTAACAATGTTATTGATGATTTGAACCTGTCTGCTAGCGAAGAATTTGACTTGTTGATCAAATGGGTCGGAACAGAGTCCGTTCAATATGCAAAGCGTCTGAGAGCAGTGTATACACTGCAACAAATGACTTTCTTACTTAGTATTTTTGTCTTGTTTTCAGTAGAAATATCTAAAAATTCTTAAATTAAGATGCTTTTTCTTGATGAGCAAAATGACCTAAGTAAATAAGTCTAGTTTTAAGACAAATAATATACAATTTAAGTGAAATTGTCCTTAAAACAAGCAAAATTATCTGCCAATGGGGTGAGAAAAAAAATTGTGAAATAAGATTTCTTTTTTCTTAAACACCTAATTCAAGTAAAATTTTCTCACCCCATTGGCAGTTATTTTGGCTTGTTTTAAGCACAAAATCACTTAAATTGTATATTTTTTGTGTAAAAACTAGTATTATTTTCTTAGGTCATTTTGCTCATCAAGAAAATACATCTTGATTTAAGAATTTTTAGATATTTCTACTGAAAACAAGACAAAAATACTAAGTAAGAAAGTCATTTTTTGCAGTGTATTAACAGACCCTCCGAAGGATTGGGTAAAGTATGGGAAAGACTGGATGAGTGTTATGACTCCCCTGAAGCCCTGGAGAAGGTGCTACTCGACAGACTTGAGCGTTTTCCGAGAATCTCCAATAAAGACCCATACCTCTTGAGAGAACTTCAGGATCTTCTTCAAGAGATAGAGACAGCAAAGGATGAAGGTTATATCCCAGGACTACTGTACCTCGACACTGCAAGGGGCATTCATCCTGTTGTGGACAAGTTACCCTTCGGTTTGCAAGAAAAGTGGATGACGTATGGATCTTAATACAAGGAGGAGCATTCTGTATCGTTTCCACCATTCTCAGCATTTGTCGCCTTCATTAGCAGGGAATCAAAAATGCGCAACGACCCAAGCTTTAAGCATTCAGTGCGGCCCGGTCTTGTACCCACTAAGATGAGGTTTCAGGACCAGCAGAGTAAGAGAGAAGCAATCTCAGTCATCCGGGCCGAAGTGGTCAGCACTGAGCCAAATCCAACAGCAGGAACAAACATCCATGACCCAAATAAAGAATGCCCAATTCACAAGAAACCTACGTTTGGCATGACCAAAGGCTGTTTCCCGTACAAGCTGAGAACCTGTGCAGGCCTGGAGGAAGCTACGGGGAGGAGAGCATATAACTTCATCGTTGAATCAGTTGATCGCAAGTCATGCCTAAAGCTCCAAACACTTATCGAATGTGACATGCTGCCGGACAATCGCAATGAGATTCCTACACCTGAAGCTGCTTGTAACCATTCCCACCTCCAAGACATTGCATCCGACATTCCAGATGTTGATCCTGAAGCTAAGATCCTGCTTCTCATTGGTAGGGATGTTATTCAAGCACACAAAGTTCTTGACCAACGCAATGGATCCCCAAATGCACCCTTTGCTCAGAAGCTAGCTCTAGGATGGGTGATTATTAGAAAACATTTGCTTGGGCGGAGCTCACAAACCCGTACAGGCCAGCGTTTTCAAGACAAACATCTTGGACAATGGTCGCCCGAGACACTTCCTTCCATGCAAAAACTTTATCCAAGTAAAGGAACGCATCATCCCACACAGCCACAAGTTCAGTCTCCCAAACCATACTAAGAACACGTCTATTGGAGAAACCGTGTTCCAACAAACAAGTTTGGATGAGAGTAGGGCTGCACGATATATCAAAAATGTATCGCCATCGCGATAACTGTGTAAGCCATATGCATATCGCAGGGAGCTGCGATAACTTGCATTTATTTTACGTGTCTATCATTTGTGTGTTGCATGCTTAGATCGTCCAAATTACACCGATCAGAAGGTGGTTCCCACACACTTACTTTACTTGGGCGGCTCTCTCAAGTATATTAAGAACTGCCCACGTATATTTAGCATCAAATTTTGTCTTTTTTATCAACTTTATAATCCATAGACCTGCATTGTCATTAATAAACTATACATTTTATTGTATAAAGTTAGTCTTTCTACACCTCTCACAATGTTAATAAATCCCTTTAAAGGGGGTCATATTCACAAGTTCATTCAGCTTTGTTCATGTCAAAGAGAAAGGAAAGAGAGTTTGGAGTGGTTGGATTTATGAAATTAATATAAATATTCAATAAACCAAAGTACTGCGTTATGGTCACACATTACTAGTTTTTTTTCACATGTATAGCATAGTTTAATTACATCTTAAGAATATGCATTACCTTTTTATTTCATTGCATATCTAAATGCTAAAATAAAAGCAAATAAAAAATAATTTCTCTAAGTAAGACATATCGCAAGGCATATCGCCATCGCACCCACCAACAGAACTATCGCATATCGCATATTTTCTCATTATCGTGCAGCCCTAGATGAGAGACCTGGTTACTCTCAAGAAGAAATGGCCTTCATGCAGATAATGAATAAGGAAGTCTATCAGGCTAATACAAATAGCTGGGTTGCTCCGCTGACCTTTCATTCACATAGGCGACGCCTTCCCAACAACAAGCAACATGCCGTGCAGCGCCTAGCTTCAGTTTGTGAATATGCTGAACAAACGTCCTCATATGAGAAGTCACTTCCAAGAATTTATGCAAACCCTTTTCGACAATGGCCATGCGGAAATAGTGCCACCCCTTACTGGACAAGAAGAGTGTTGGTACCTTCCCTTCTTTGGAGTGTATCACCCCCGCAAGCTGGACCAAATAAGGGTTGTCTTTGACTCTAGCGCGCGACATGAAGGAGTGTCCCTCAATGATGTCCTTTTTACCCTCTTCTTCTGTCTCCCTGCAATCGAGTACTGAGGCCATCTCTGTCATTCAGAAGGCTCAAGAAACCCTGGCCTCATCTAACTTAAGGCTGCATAAGATTGCCTCTAATGACATCACAGTAATGAAAGCATTCTCCAAGGAGGATCTTGCAAAGGGTCTGAAAGATCTCGACCTAGGAGCAGATAGTCCACCAATGCAAAGGAGTCTTGGAATAAGCTGGAACATTGCAACAGATGAGTTCACCTTCCAAGTGTCTACTGCTGAAAAGCCCTACACTCGTAGAGGGGTACTTTCCATCATTAACAGTTTGAATGACCCTCTAGGTTTTGCAGCTCCGGTCAGCATCAAAGGCAGAGCTCTTTTGAGAGAGCTTTCAAAGGATGCAGGTAAATGGGATGACTCACTTCCAGAACGAATGCGAGATGAATGGAGTACATGGAAGGAATCCCTGAAGCATCTTGAACAAGTGCGAATACCAAGAATGTATATATCCATATCATTCTGTGGTGCAGCCAAAAGGGAGCTCTGTATATTCTGTGACGCCTCCACCAAAGCTATTGCTGCCGTAGCTTATGCAAAGGTCACAGATACAGAAGGCAAGAGCGAGCTTGGCTTTGTGTTTGGCAAAGCTAAACTTGCCCCACAACAAGAGATAACTATTCCGAGGCTGGAATTATGTGCAGCTGTTCTTGCCATCGAGATTGCAGACTTGATTTCAGAGGAGATCGATGTTACATTCCATTGTACAAGGTTCTTCACAGACAGCAAGGTAGTACTTGGATACATACAAATTGAATCCAGAAGATTCTATGTCTACGTGTGTAATCGAGTTCAAAGGATTAGAAAATCATCCAGCCCAGAACAATGGCCGTTTTAGCTCCCACAAAGTGTTTGCTATATTTTGCATTTCATCTTTATAGGTCGTTGGTACATGTTTTTGTACTCTGTTGTAGGGGAGAGCAGGGTAAGTTCTCACATGGGTAAGGGGGCGTGCACACCAAAGCTTTTATGCCCGGCGCATGTTCTCAATGGTTTACAATGGAAGCTCTGCGTTTTTCAAATAAGCCAGCAGCTAGCGGTTTTTCTTCCGCACTGAAAACCGGCGCTCAGCGTTTTTCCGCGCTCAGCCCTGAGCGCCGAGAGTTGAAAAATATTCAACTTTGATTGAAAAGCTCCGCTCAATGTCAGTTCTCACATGGCCGTCCAATCACAGTGGAGGAGGGGTGGGATCTTACCACAGCAACCAACTGGCTCACAGCTAAAGTATTACAGCTACCAAAGCGCTCAGCTGAAAAAGCTGGCACTCGGCGTTGTCCAGGCATTTTCAGCTGCGTTTTAAAGTTTTGGTGTGCACAACCCCTTAGTTGTCACACTCTTCATAACTTCAATACTAGAGGTTGCATCTCAAAAAATCAAACAGCCACTTTGAGTGACGGCTTAGCTGGCTGAGATTTTAACGCAAGTACGTCATCACCTCTGTCTGTGTATAGCCCACTTGAATTACAGAAACGTGTATGTGATCTCAACATATTGGCCCCATGAAGTGATCTTTAGATTTTACTATTAATTATGATCTAATATAGATCAAACTCAAATGAACTCCATTAAAGCAAACTGCTCAAATAATTGTACAGAACATACATAAACACTCGGGTCGGCATAAAACAGATGTAAAGTGATTGCGTTGGTTATAAAGTATACTCACGTGCTTGGCTCTTTGCACTTCCACTTGCTGTCCTGATGATCATAGATGAGGAGGACGGGTACAAAACACTCCATTGTAAATCTGCTGTTATCCAGCTGAAGTATGATAAACAATGCAAACTTACGGTCAGATCACGTGCTATGGTTGTAATATTGTGACTTAAATAAGACATAACTAATGTCAATTACCATGATCATTGTGGCCTCACTGAAGTTTTCAGAGATTCTGGTGGCAACCTTCTCAGCTACCTGATTTGGTCTAAAACAGTTGAAAACATCACAACACACACACCCCCACATACAGACAATTACAGAGTAAACAATAAATGGCACAAACTTTACCTGGCCTCCTTAATACGCTCATTTGCTTGATAATAGCCAGCAATGACATATTTGTTCTCTTTGCACCATGTGTCAATCTGAGAAAAGAAAACAAACTTTATTAGATTTGTAATGTAGTCATTACCACAGCTTCTTTGTGATTTTAATTACAGATCTTACAGTTTTACACAATGATCTAAAACTTAAAACCCAAGTAGAGAATGTCGGCCGTGGATCAAGCAGTGTGGAATTCACAACTAAATATCAACAGGATTAAAGGGACAGTAAGTAGGATTATCCCCCATCTAGAATTTGTATTTTGCTTTCAAACGAATAGTCTCTCTAGCGCCTCGCTTTTCCAAATGCGTGTTGCAACTACAGTAGTGTTATGTACTCACTGATTTCCTTGTCCAGTTCAGCTGGTTCATGAGTTCTGAATGAAAACGCGTTATGGAAACGGGTTGTGGAAGGCGGGTGCTTTTTGTCCCTCTCTGCTTTTATAAAGCCTACTGAGTACCCTAATCAATCGCGGCTCTCCTAGGGTTAGTTCTATAAGCGGGAGAATGTTTTCATTGCAAAGTGGTCAAGCTGATGTCTTGTGTGTATTCCACTGTTTGATTTGTAATTATTATTAGATTATTTTTACAAATTTCACTTACCCTGCTATGCATAAAGCTTTTCCTCAATTTGTGTTTTCTCCATTTGAATGTTCAGCGTATGAGGCGGCTGCTGCTTGCGCTGAGACCTAGCATTATAGGCTTTAGCTAACTTTTCTCTAATCGGTTGCATATTATGTCATAGATATATTCCTTGAATGCATAATGCAGTCCCTTTTGTATTTTTCTCTCAGATTTTTACATGTTCGTCGAAAAATGAGGAGTTATCTCCTTGGGAATGTCTAACACCGATGCATACCTAGTAGACTTGCCAGGTGCAAAAGCTTGACCGGCGAAGCACCAGTAACTAAGGAGACCGAGGCTTAGCGAAGGGTCAATTGAGAAGTATTTTTTCTCTTTCACCGATGTTGTTTTAATAAAATAAAAATATAACTCTTGTGTTTTTTTGTTGGGGGCTCGAAGGGTGTAATTCCATGTAGAATTGCCACTGGCCCCGACATGCAAAAGAAGAAGTAAAGCAGGTGTCCCTTTGACATTTAGCAGTATATACGTTTATTGATACACACCTTTATTCATAAATGAATCATTTATTCTTCCTACATAATTATTTTATCAAAGACTTTTGAAATATGTATTCTAATGTCTTACACTTAAAGGTGCAGTGTGTACATTTTAGCAGCAGCAGTGAGGTTGCGAATTGCAACCAACGGTTAAGTCCACTGCTCACCCCTTGCTTTTGAAAGACATACGCTGCGTCCGAAAACTCAAGGCAGTGACTCGTTGCCTCGCTGCCTCATGAGGAAATGACTTCGGAGGTATGAAGGCAGCTCAGAGAAAGACTTTCGGACACACTTCAAAGGCAGCGTGTTTGAAATATAAACAGAGAGCGCCTTTATATTTGAAAACTACAATACTAATTTCTCGCTAGAAATGCAATTAAAAGGTGTAAAAAGTGAAAATCTACCTTTATTTACACTAAATTGGTGGTCCAGTCACGTCCTTGGCCGCCATTTTATTTTTTCGAACTGGACCGGGCTCGACCAATCACATTCTTCATGTACGCCCACGCATAGGTATCTCAGGAGACAGGAAGTAAACCTAACATTGAATTCGGACATGCCTTGATGCCTTCCTGCCTTGGAAAGCTGCCTCAGAAGGCAGCAATTTAGAGTTTTCAGACGCAGCCATAGAGAAGCTACGGTAGCTGCCACAGGACAAACATGACATCGTCGGAGACAACTTAGTAAAAAAAATGTCTGTCAAGGGCTTCTGTACAAAAATTACGGCACAAAATGGCGACTTCCATGTAAGGGGACCCTCTTTGTATGTAGATAAAAAGGTCTCTTCTAAGGTAATAAACACATAATAGTTCATTATGAAAGGTCTTTATACACCCCTGATAATATTGTTTTGTATATTATTATGCATTTCTGTCAAGAGATCCTTCTAAAAATTACACACTGCACCTTTAAGACATTTTCAACAATATAGTTTCTTACAACTGGATAAGCATTCACATGCAAAATATTGAAGTAACGTTAAACTCAAGTGTACCGGCGCCAGTGAAGGGGTTTAAGGAATTTTGCAGCTTTAAATGGAGCAGCTCGTGATGGCTAACAGAATATGAACTTGGAAGTGTTCATGAGGGAAAGCGCAGTGTAAATGCCAGTGTATATCTTACCAGTGTAAGTGCAACCTCCAACATGGGAGCGAGCGCGAGCGTCCCATGGAAGAGCGGCACGCAGTCTACGCAGAGCGTCGCGTCTCTCGCGCCGTCTTTCCGCTTGAGCTTCTCGGCCACCAGTAGTCCGTTAACGGCACAGTGGGGATACTTAGCGGCGTGCAGCAGCATCTTACTGTACGCCTGAGTGCTCAACTTTAAGGGCATGTTTACAGATCTAATGCCCCTTTCTTCAACGAAACCTCTTAACAGGGGCGTTAGCTCGATACCGTGATATGTATGGATAAATAAAGCGTTATGTACTCTGACTGACACTGTCACTAAACTAAAGCACCTGATTATTAAAAGTCCATGCAACACGCCGCACGCCCGCTTACTACACGTCAGTTGCCTCCATTCTGGAGCTAACGTGTGCAGCTGATCCTGGGCCAGCTGGCCATCCCTGTCTCCCTATGATATTGTGAGTGAGCATCCGGAAACTGGTCCTGAATCAGAAATGACCGTTTCCGCACATATGAATCGGAGCCAAAATGGTTTCTGTAGGAAAAATAGTTTAAAAGAGCTAAATCGTAATAATGTAAGTATAAAGAAAAAATCCTAAAGTAATATGTGATATTTATTTAACATTACGTTTGTGTTTTTATAAAATTATATTGAAGCATAATGTAAAATGTATTTTCATTTTGTCACCCAAAATGCTTTGCGTTGTATTTCCGCTTGTATTCCGTGTCACTTCCTTTATCCTTCTCTGAGCGGGCGACGGACGTACGGTAGTGTAAGGTGTGTGTAAGGAAACAAAATCCTTTATAATATTGCAAAATTTGTAAAAAATTTTGTAAAGCTTTTTATTTTTTGTTTTAAGAAACCGTTGGTTATTTCCCTGTGTGTGTTTTGAGAGTGGTTGTTATCTTTTCAGGTTGTATAAGTGACATTGAATGATAGTGATTTCTGCTTTATTTTAGCATTAGCTGTAGATCAGTACATGTGCTATATTTTTTTAAACCCAACGCGGCAGATTACACACGCACACAATGATCTAAAGTTACGGCGGTTATGAATGTACTTTGGTGTATTGTGGAATTGAAGGTGATTGTTTAGTTGTTTACCGAAGCTCAATGATATTTTGACCTTGGAGTGAGCCAGCTAGCTAACGTTGTAAATGTAGTGTTTTTAGCTAATGCCCAGCGTTCCGTTTGTATTGATACATTATGATGTGCTATTCTAGTTACATGTTATTTAAACGTAGTTAAAATAATGCTATTGTATTTCCATTTTTAATCTGTAAGTTACACCAATGCAGAAAGCAAAAGGAACAATAACACATATATTTCATATTTATTTGACACATCTTATTGAACATAAATTTTACGTTAAATTGAATAGGGGCAAGTTGACATTGAAAACACTATGTACGATTTTTGAATTAAAATATCCAAAAATCACTGGCACAGTTTAATATTTAGTGTTTACTGGTTTACTTGCATTATCCCAAATGTTTGAATCCAGAGAAATTAGCAGTTTTAATCAGTGTACATCCAGATTTAAGCCCCTGGTGTAAACTTGCCCAGTATACGTTTTCCCCCGATATTTTATGCCGATATGTTTGGACGATTTTCTGTTTGTAAATAATAATCAAAATGTCCTCATCGTGAGCAGATATTTTAAATGTGTAAATGTCACACTTAAAGCCAAAGTATTTTAGAAAAATTATGACTGGTCTTTCTGAAGAGTTTAAAACCTCCTCCACACCATGCATTATCAAACACAGATAGTACTTGACACAATGCTGTTAACATTTCTTGCTCTTTGCTCTGTTTTTTTTTACCATGGCTTTCATTGCTTTGTAGGATAAAATAGTAGACCTGATAAATAGTTTTATTTTAAGTCTCTTTAAGTTTAGAATGTTATTTAGGACAAATCTTTTTAAAGCACCATTACAATCTGTTTTCTGAGGTGTTGTGAGGGGCTGATTGTGCTGACAGTGACGTCACGTAAATTCATTGTTGGACAGATCTGTTGGTCATTTTCTGTCACACAAACTTTAAGATCAGCACTCATTAATCTCTTTAAATGAGCCCAATCTTTGTGACCACACTGACGGTGCACCGCGAAACATAAGCTGTCTCGCATGCCTCAAGGAGAGATCTGCTTGCAAGAGGTGCCATCACGAGTTTTACAACAACGCTTAGGTGCTCGCATATGTGCCTGCCTATTAACCGGCCTAATTTGCAGCACAAACGGCCAAAGCGTTTTTTTTATATTCCAAAAATCGTCTGATTTATCGGCCAGCCAATCAATCGGTCAATCTTTACCCAGTACAATTGATTTCTTATTCAAATAATCACTCTACCAGGCTGTCAGGGCAGCACTGATTTGCATCATTTACAGGATATTCACAAATTAGGATGGATAACGAAAAGTTTAGAACAAACATCAAGAATACAGAGAAAGGGAATTAAACATAATGGTCCAGGAAATACTCCTTAGCTTTCTGTTTATGGAAAAAAAAGAAGAAAAGATGATGTGTTTGCAAACACTGTGTATTATCATTGTGTATGTTGGATTGTCCTGTCTCTTACATAATCTTACTACCGGTATGTGGCATCAAACAAGTAGCTTTTGTGTTTCTAGCTAAGTGACTACTGACTAACCTTTTAAATTAGTCTGTCAGCTTCCTCCTCTATATGGTCAAAACGTTTTGGGATGCCTAATTCTAATAAACTGGTTTGACTACTTTAGTAATTTCAGTAAGCACAAATCTTTATGCTGTAGCACATAATGATATTTTAGAGAATTGTGTGCTTCAAAATAGGGTATCTTCTACCTCTAAAACATTGAAATCGGATCATCAAAAGGGAACAAACTTTTTACTTGCAGTCATGTATAAAACACGCGTTATAAATGTGAACAGTCAATGCAAAAAATAAATTAAATGTAAATAAAAATTTTTATGTAGCAATAGCATAAACATTCATAGACTTGCGAATTATTTTCCAAAACCAGTTCAGTGAAAGTCCCACCCTGTAGATAATCTAATTGGTTAAATGTAGGCGTTGATGGGTACAAGGCACTTGGAATCAATGGAAAACGTTGCTTAACTAGTGTCAGTGCATAAGCACCAACAGGTACTTGCACACTGAGTGAGACCATCAGCATATGTGCCTGGGCTTAGCCCGGATGGCACCGGCCCAATTTAAACCATGATTGCTTTATTATGAATGTACACACATGAAGTCAACACCGAATAATTTTGAAGAACATTAACTTGTCAACAGTCCGTCAATAATTTCCATTTTTGGGTTTTATTATACTTCTGTGTTGGACCAATGCCGTATAGGCTATGCATCAGTTTTCATTAATACTTCTACATCGTTGTTCGCGTTGACATGCAATTACACTTGCATGTTACTGCTGTAAACTACAGTATCAAGGCAAAAGCCAAAGTTGAAGCAGATTGTTGTGTGCATTGTTGGAGATGCATCAGCAGTGATGGTGGTAAAAATACACTTTTGTTGCAGCCTAATAATTGCTGCTCAACTTCGTCCAACTACAGTGCTTGCATTATCTGAGGATTAACCTGTTAGTTTTGATGAGGTACAAGGCTACGCACAGCCTTCAACATAGCTGCGGCGTAGGTCTGACGCAAAAGAATAAATCGTGCTTATAAAAGGATAGTTCACATAACTTACCTCATCATTTACTTACCTTCATGTTGTTCTTAACCTTTGCCTTTGTAAGATGCCAAGACTGTTACTTAAAGCAGCTGAGGGATGCTGGATGGTGCTGGTTAATGTATGCGCACACATGGTTAATTATTAACTGAATGTCCACACACAAGTTAATCGCTCGCCATAATAGATTTGTTTTATTGTAACTGGTCTTCATTTTAATTAAATGCATGTATGTGATTCATATCCGTTTATTTCCACATAATAATAAGGCCTAAAACCGATATGGGAATCTATGCGCTTTTTTCCTGCTTACACATCTGTGGGTTATATCCAATCTGTGCCACATGAGGGGAAAAATTTGAATTAAGTAACTTCAAACATGCCGTGCAATTTCACAAACGTTCCTTACCAAAAACATTATTAGGTGAGACAAAAGAATGGCACTGTTACATTTTTAGATATGTCAGTGATATGCCAGTGAAAATGACATATGGATGGCATGGTGTTTTTGCTTAAATATGTTTTAATGTAATTTTATCTCTAGTGTAAATATACCCAAGAATGTGCAAATATTATAGTTTAAGTGTATCATACATATATGAACGTGTCTTGTTGTTCATACACAGGATGTTGGCGACTAGAGCATTTCGTCTTCTTGGTAACCGGGCCTTGTCGACTTCCATCTGCCTTCGTGGTGGACATGGTAAGTACATGCCAACAGAGTTCCTCTTTCAGATAATAAATAAATCCTTGCTGATTGCTTTCAGTTGCTTACAAGTTATTGAATGGATTGTGTAATGATTTTGTTGATGTTAGGAGTTGCCAAGGTGGAGGACTACGCACTCCCTGCATACTTTGATCGGCGAGAGAGCCCTCTTCCTGACATCAAGTTTGTGCAGCAGTTGAGTGCTGAGCAGAAGTCTCTAATAGAGAAGGAGAAAGGCTCCTGGGCTGCTCTGTCCAAAGAGGAGAAGATTGCATTGTGTGATATGACCACTATATAAACAATCATGATTTCTGAGTGTTGTTTTCTTGGTTTTATGCTCATTTCTTGATCAATGATTTGCATTGTATCGCATCAGCTTCAAGGAAAGCTTTGCTGAAATGGGAAAGGGAACAGGCGAATGGAAATCAGTAGTTGCTGGAATTTTCTTTTTTATGGGATTCACTGGCCTTGTTGTCTTGTGGCAGAGAAAGTATGGTAAGTTTTTAATGAAACAGTATTCAGCAGTTTTGTCAATAATTTTATCTATGCCAAAACAGGATTTATTATTGGCATAATATTGTGTTTCGTCTCCTTTTAGTTTTTGGAGATGTTCCCCATACCTTTGACGCTGAGTACAAGCAGAAAGAACTACAGAGAATGCTTGACATGAGGATCAACCCTGTCCAGGGCTTTTCAGCCAAATGGGACTATGAAAACAATACCTGGAAGAAATAAATCAATGTTTCTTAAATCTGTTGGACCATGTTGCACGACTCAATAAATTAACTAATAAACAGTTAAGTCTGTATTTATTTGCTCACATGATAACTCTGAATACATGTTGGAAGGTTGCTTCCTCTTAAGGCTCCAGTGTATTATAAAAATAAAATTTCATGATGTATCACAGCTCTTGCATTATTGTCATTACATGTAAACAGTCTTTCTGAGCCTATTGGGAATATTTTTTTCTAAAAAAAGTTTCTTGCTGCCAGAAGGGACATAGATGTTGAATACATTTTAATCTATTTTAACCTTTATTGGGAAATCTTACTTCCTTGTCTGTAATTTTAGATATAAAGTCAAAAGTGCCCCAATGTGGAATTAAAATACACTAGTCAACAATTAAAGTGTTATCAAAACCTTTCATAAAAGTTTCTTAAAACTTATACCCAATACCTGTTCTTGTTTGATGAACTTTTTGGATCCACTTCAAATGTTGACCTAGTTTAGATACTCTGCCAGATACATGGGATAACAAACATTAAAACAATGTTAAAACTAATCTTTTATTTTTTTATGTTACATATTTGACAAATGTTTCCTGACAGAATATGATGTTTGTATTGACGTTAAGAGACATCTTGTATTTCCGATATGCCTTGGACATTCTTTAACAGAGTGTGTACCCGTAAAAGCTAACATGGATTTCCACCGTAAGGTTTATACTTGTATCTATTGGATTTTTTTTAACAAAACTCAATCAAATTTATCTTTAGTGTTGTTTATGTTTGGCCAATGAATTATGCTCACATAACAAGAGTAGGAAGGCAGAAAGAGTTTGTAGCCACTATTGTGGCTAAGAAAAAGTTTAATTTAATAGTTGTTGAAATTTTTCAGGTTATGTGTATGAACGCAATATCAATAATCATGGGGTTTTTATATCACTGGTATGTCAGTACAGTATTGTTGTATACATAACTTGTTGGTTTAGTTCTTTTGTATTTATCTAATACGTTTTTAATTACAAAGACTCACAATTGTTAAATCTGGAAGTCTGTGTGCTGGAATTCCCTTAGTTAAAAAACAGCTTTTTGACGGAATAGTAAATAATATTTTGAGTTTTGACAAAGCTTTCTGGAAAATCATACTTTTTAGACAAGGAGAATGGAGTGTGTTGCACAGTATAAAAGGTGGGTCATGAAAAGGTACTTGGCTGGTGAATGACACTAAAACGTAATGGCTAGCAATGATACTGGGATTGATAGTCTTGCCATAAGATATTTTGATATTGAAATTAAAGTAACATTTTCTTCATACAGTAAAAATAAAAGTTAAAAATGTACTTGCTCCTAAGAGAAGAGACTCTGCATTTTTCCCGCACACTTCTGGTGGGTCCTCAAATAGATTATACCTGTCTTGTGGGTTGTGAAAAGAAAAGTTTGCCAACCCCTGACCTAGACCACAAGGGTGATGCAAAAGTGATTTTAAACAGCATATGCTATGCTATCACTATTATATGTAGGCCTTGCTATAGGTAGGCTAAGGTCGCCACACCAGTAGGTGGTGCTAAATCTCCATTGTTAAGTGTGATTTCCAATTTTGCCAGCACAAAATCACTTGTTTTATAAAAACACGTAATGTACGTTAAATACGTAATTTAAACTACGCGATAACGAGTTAGTTTGACACATTTTGCACACATTTGTTTTCTTTCGACCTTTAATTTTTTTTTATTTTTTATTAATGAACATTTATTGTACATTCATATGAATACAACATTAAATTTGTCACATGAACATACGAGGGGGGGGAGGGAGGGAAAGGGGGTGGTATCAATAAGTCAGTTCATATCAAGTTTGAGTAGCAAAGAGTTCATCATAGAAAGAAAGAAGCATCATGTTTTTCTTGTTGTTAATTCTTCGAAGCGTGGATAAGAGGTACTGAAATTCAATGAGAAACATTTTAAATATTGGTTTTTCTTTTTTGAATTTCTGTTTGTGAATGTAATGTTTGGATACAAGTATAAAAAATTGGTAACAAATTCAATACATTTCTGTTTGTGTGTAAAATAAAAAACAATATATCTTTTTGTAAAAATGTAAGAATTATCAAGAAAAGCAAGGTGATTAGATAACATCAACCAGAAATTACGTACATACTCTTTCGACCTTTCATGCTGATTTGTCCCGTGTTGTCGTGACGTCATGGTTTCGGTAGTGATGGGAGAAACGAAGCTTTTCGAAGCTTCGAATCAATTGAACCAATTGCTTCGAAAAATGATTAAGTTTTTCGAAGCCTCTCGAAACCCACACACGCTGGCGACCCCTGCTGGTCAAAATAGTGTAAAAGCAGATGTGGCGAAACATTTTACACTTTTTTTTTTACAAAATAATAGCAAGATTTTTATTAAAATATGTTTAAAAAAAAGTACGTAAGACATAGTTAAAAGTCTATTATGTGTTTTTAGTTTAATTTAGGGCAAACAACTGAATAAAACTAACTACCCTTTTAATTATGCAAATTTTTGTCATTAAATCTGTCTATAAACAAAAAGTAGACAACATGGCAGTGTTATTAGTCAGAAGGATAAATGTTTAATGAACTTTCATAATAAAACTGACCCGAGTTCACCTAAACTTATTAGACACTGGTCATGTGATCAACTCCCCCTACTGGTGAACCGTCGGATTTTCGAAACGTTTCGAAACAGTTATGACGTAATGAAGCCTCGTTTGCTAAAATCACGTGACTTGGGCCAGTTTGAAACAAGCTCCGAACCACTGATTCGAAACAAAAGATTCGTAAATGTTTCGAAACCTCATGAAGCAGTGCTTCGAAAACGACCATCACATAGGTTTCGGCGGAGGACCGGAAGTTGTGTCCGTAGTTCAAAATATTTGTGTTGCCTTTTTTGCCTGTTATTTTTTAGCTTTATTGATGGTGTTTACAGTTTGGTTCGTAACAAGATGACGCAGATTTGCGGTCATATACAAGCTTTACTATTATATAAATCTACATAAACGAGTAAATCATGGGAAACGGAATGAATAAGGTAATGGAAGTAATATTAATGTATCTGTGCAACGTTAAATGTCTGCAGGTTTATTTTTAACTCATTTGATATGTCTCAGTGAGATAGTGTTTCACATGTGAGTCACTTTATTGTGTTATGCTCCCCAAACAGTACCTTAGTGGGATCAGGGTCATAAATATATATTCTGAACATTAAAATCTTACTAAAACTTCAAACATTGCATAACTATGTTTTAAAGCTATCATAGACGTGCACGTTCTGCTAGTGGCTTTTAACGTAAGATAAGAGCAATGTAACGTGTGCTAAAAACAACAACTTTTATTTACAAACAAAATACTCACGGAGCGTTACAATATATTCAAGTTAATATAGAGTAAAAGTTGTTATTCTATATTACCTTGAAACTTTAATATATAATAAAATGTGTTTGTTACTCAAATTCCTGCTGGATTACACCGCTAGTATGTTTTTAGTAAATTCTTCCAAGCACTTTTTAAAGTAAATTTTTAAGTTTTACTTTCATTAGTGCTGTTCATTGGGTGCTACCTAGAAATTGTTGGCATTGGTCTCTTAAACATAACTAGTTGTTTTCGTAGGTTTTTAAAATAGTACATCTGAGACATTTAAAGATTAATATTACAGTAAATTATAAACATGTACATAAAAAGTAATTTGAAGTCATTGATTGTTTCTACATAAAATTATCTTACATAATGTAAATAACATTCTGTAAAAATATTAACGTTACCTTGATATCTTAACTGAGTAAGATGTGAAAATAATGGTTAAAATAAAAAAGCTGAATTATTATGAGCTGAATTATTATGTGTGATGTGTATTCAAAGGTTAAGTCCTTATTTATTTTTACACATAGGTTGTTGATGGTCTCTATCTTGGAAATATAAGAGGTAAGCAGCAATCTAAGTATTCTTAATATTTTGTTTTCTTAAATATAGTGTCACTCCGTTTCAAATCAACCAAAGTATGGAAACTAGATTTTGATAATATTTTTTCTGGATAAATAAGTACTTAAATGATAAAAAAGCCTAAATAATATATACCATGGCTCAACATTTACTGACTGTGCCTATCAACGGTTTCAGCAGTAACAACATAAACAAGCGGCTGTCGTGGTCCGCCAGTAACTTCCCGTAAACTCCGCTAAGAATAAATTACAACAAAGTTCTTTAAACATAGTTTATTTATATAACAAGCAAAAAACAATACATAGATTACCTAGGAAACCAAAACATTTGTTATTTTCGACGAGGCATTTGCTCCAGAGATCAGTTTAGCAACTAGTCAGACCATTAAAAAAACGAAACCGGAAGTAAAGTTCGGATCCAGACGTGTATCGCGTCAGCGCACGTGCGTTCGATGAAACCGTCTATATTTGACCTGAATTTTAGAGTCATATTACCAGGGGTCAAAAGCCTTAAAAATATATAGCAGCGATGCTAATGTGAAGGAATTCTGCATCAATGCAAAAACAAGAAATATACTGTTATTGTTTTATTTTATTTTCAAATGTGACTCTGTACCACAAAACCAGTCGTAAGGGTCTTTTTTTATTAAAATTTGAACACTGGTTTCCTCACCAAAAAGCCCATTAATTTTTCTCATATACTTTTTGGAAAGATATTTTTTATTGCAAAAAGATTTTATTGCTTATTGATTTCATAATCTTCACAGATGAACAGAAATGTTATGAATTTTGAAGTCCTAATGTGTTTACTAAAATGAAAATCTAACCTTAGGCTGGGTACACACCAAAAGATAATCGGGCTGATTTTGGGCCAATTTCCCCCCTTCCAACAATACTACCCATTTCCGATTATCTTAATGATTCTACGGATTATCTTATCAGATTTTCCCTTGGTGTGAGGTGTTAAGAGTGTCCGAACCTGATCAGAAGAACGCCTGAGCTGCGCCAATCGCGAATCGTACATTTAAAACTAGTTAATAGTTACGATCAGAAATCCTGATTTGTGGGGGGAAACGCGTGCACCCTCTTGAGATTATCACGTGAAACGAAACAATATCCAATCAGAAAGCAAGATGATGGAAGCAGTCATGGTGCAGCACAAAGTGAAGTTGATGCAAAGTGAACTTGTACAGACATGTTTTCGCTGTCTCCACGACTTCACCCAAACCCCTTTCTCTTTTTCCTTGAATTTTCTGTGAAAATCATTTCAAATACTATCATTGAATTTTCTTCCTGCATATCGTCCGCCATGCTTTTTCTGAAGTCTCACGAGATTTTGCGAGATTTCCTGTGTTCACAGTCGAGACTCTGGTTGAAAATCTGTTTGTGTAGTGTGCTGTCTTTGACACATTATGGCACGCCACACACTATAGGAGCAAAACGGTTAAATCTAGGATAATTTATCCTCGTGTTTTTGTTCTATCACATTTTGAAAATCTTATAAGATGTGTAAAATCTTTTGGTGTGTACCCAGCATTAGGCTACAAGCGAACTACACCACTCTCTTGACTCTTCCGACAGCTCTTTCAAACTTTATTAACCACATTTAAAAATCATGTTCCCTGATAAGGAATTACTCTGTTGATAAATCTTTGTTGGGGATTGTGGTGCCCATGTTGGTTTGTTTTTGAGATCTTCATGCGTGATGACATTTAAAATCTCTCATCTCTGCCATGTCAAATGATGACTCTCCGTCTTCTCAAAGAGTGAGATGTGAAGAGCAACTTCACGCTGATCACATAGACCCATCAGTAGAGCCCATGGTGACATAAAACTATTAATTCGCGGCCAAAACCCACCCACAAGTTTGAGAGACAATTTTTTATTAAAAAATACTGAAAATGTATTTAAACTAAAAAGGTTTTATAGAATAAAGTGACACATGTCATAAATGTATCAAGTTGTTTTTGTAGTACATAATTCCCATAGACACAAAATTATCCATGTCATGTCATTGACCCATGTACTTTCTGCAGTCATTTAAACAAGTCTGGTTTATTAGGTTTTTTTTTATGGGTTTGCTTGAGCTTAAATGCATTCTGAATGCTTGTTTTGATGAATGTTAATACATGAATTAAACCCTAAACTACACCTGTTCCTTATATAAAGTGAGATTGATAAATTACAGAAGTTGAGATTATCTGAAAGAGATGTGGTGATAATTGTGACAGCCCTAGTTTACACATTTAGCTTCTAAAATAGTTAACTCATTGAGTATATAATGTCACCAAGCAGCCACGTTATTTTCCAGCATTCTTAAGCCTTGATGTGATTTCTCTCATGACACTTTGCACATGCAGGACAATGGACATATTTACTTCAACAGATTTGTGGCTACTTGCTTAACAAAATGTTGTTTGCGTACACAGATTCGGAGAACAGAGACAGTCTGTCCCGTCATGGCATCACCCACATCCTCTCTGTGTGCAATAATGCCAAGCCTGTGTTAAAGGTATGAACTAGACACCTGTAGAAAATGTTGTATTTGTGCTCAAACGCTGTGGTTAATTGTGTATGGAGGGGTAATATATCTGCCTGATGGAGTAAAGCTTAGGACAGCACATTTCCAGATACATTAAAAGGGATAGTTCACCTAAAAATGCTAAGTCTGAGCTGCCAGTGTATATTTACAAATTGCTTTATATATATCACAAATAAATTCCCAAATACTGTCAGGATAAAGTACACTGATTGTTGTAAATAGGGGTGTGCAATTTTGGATCTTTCAAAAATGTACTTGTGAATAATATAACAGTATAAATGTTAATATGATTAATAGGTTAATGTTGATGTTATTAACCAAACAGAAAAGTCTTTAAAGCATTCAAGTAAACAGTACTAAACAGTAGCGTACTTGAAGCAAAAAGAACATTATAATACAGTAAGTCAAAAAATGCAGACTTTCATCAAACACACCAGTGATGCACAGCTTTACATAATGGCTACATAAGTAGCAAATTCCTCTTCAGGCATTTCACACTGTTATGTCCATTTGAAATATTCTTTTGAACTGACTGTATTCATCAGAAAAACAACAAATAACTTCTCAAGTAACTTCCCTTTACCTGTCACTGTTCTCTATCTGGTGTGTGTGTGTGTGTGTGTGTGTGTGTGTGTGTGTGTGTGTGTGTACCTGGTAATTATCACATAATTGTCCCCACAAAGCTAGAAATACCAGTAAATTTTTTACCTTGTGGGGACATTTTGAAGTTTTCTGTCATGGTTGGGTTTAAGGTTAGGGAGGGTTTGTGTTAGGGGAAGGGAATAGAATATGTTTGTACAGTATAAAAACCATTATGTCTATGGAATGTCTCCACAAAACATGGACACCAGAATGTGTGTGTGTGTGCATGTGCAATGTGTGTACCATCAACCTGTGCACATCCTCTGCTCGTGACATAGAAATTGCAAAGAGCTCGATCTTCTAAAGTATTAAATATTATTATGACATACATTTTTACAAGCCATACACATGCCGCAATCAAATGTGCTGCAACATTACGCTCTTGCAAAGCGCTTGCAAAATGATTTTGTGGGCCATAAAGGCTGGTTTTTGAAAGTGATATACTGGATAATATAATTTTGCACATCGTTAAAACAGCAACAACAATTTTATCACAAACAATATATCTTGCACACCCCTAGTTGTGTATATAACAAAGCTTTAAAAATAGCCCAAATCCTTGATGTACATTTTGACAACCAGCTGACCTTTACTGATCACATCGGAAAGACAACACGGTCATGCAAATTTGCATTATACAACATCAAAAAAATCAACTCCTTGTTCATGCCATTGTTATTTCTAGACTGGACTACTGCACTGCAGTCACAACACTTCAGCAGCTTGATTGTGATTTTATCGTGTATCTATTATTTTTACATTTTCTTTTCTCTCTTTTATATATTGTTTTCTCATTTCTACTGTATGTAAAGCACTTTGAATGACCTATGTGTATGAAATGTGCTATACATATAAACTTGCCTTGCCCTGCTCTTCCAGAAGAGTTCATGTCACACATGTTCATCTATCTTTATTGGCTAGAAATAGCTGCCTGCATCAAATTTAAGTCATTGCTGCTCATATACAAATCAGCCACTTACTCTAGCACCAGCATATCTACCAGTGGCGGCTCGTGACTGCTTATCCGGGGATGCGCTAATTCAAAATAAGTGTTCGGATTGTCACGTGTGTGGTTCCCTTTTCCAAAATATGTGTCCTGCGTGTCGAGAGATCCTGTGTGCATCACGTGTTTTGTCAAAATAAGTGCCTGCTGCACACGCGTCAAAACTGTTTATGATAAAAGAGAAGCTCACATTCCCAAAATACATGCTAGACACTTTCTTTACAGTAAACTCTGATGAGATTATGTGAGTATCTGGCAAACACGAGCATCTCTTTTATCATAAACCCTTTAGACGCGTCTGCAGCAGGCACTTATTTTGGCATGACACGTGATGCACACACAAGCTCTCAAAGGGCAAAACACATATTTTTAAATTACGAACCACACACGACAAGCTACATACATGTTGTGACGAACTTCGCATCGTGCGCCCTCAAAAAAAGAAGTCACCAGCCGCCACTGATACCTACAATCCCTGTGGTTAGTGATTAAACACCTTGTGTTACCTTCACTATTCCTTACTGGTGGAATGATCTTCCAAACTCTGCTTGGTCAGCCTCATCGCTCAACAATATGTACAACTCATCTAGAAACACACTTGTTGAATGCTCTGCCAAATAATAAAAAATCTAATAATCTAAACAAAAACCTAAAACTCTCTCTCCCTACACAGATAGTGTCTCTAAGAAATCCAGAAACTTTATATAAGCTTAAACTAACTGCACTTCTTAGATTGCTTGTCTAAAGCTGCGTGGCTAGTATTTAAGTGTCATGAAGGTTTTTCATTTGCACGTGTTTTGAGGCTTTGCCAATTTTTTGCACAATTATGCAGTCATTTATGCAAATTATGACTAAATGCCTTTTACTTAAAAGCTTTGTTAGGTTCACAACATATGCATTGTTCAGGTACTTGGTCCTGACTCTATTCAGGCATTTTATTTCTGTTATATAAAAGTCATTTGTAAATACATGCTGGCAGCAGATGACAACAGACTGGGTCAGCCAACCAATCAGAGTAGACTGAACATTTCATTCATGTCAAGGTGAAGCTTTAAAGAGACAAGAACGACAACAGAACATTTCAAACAACTGATAAGAGGTGCTGTGTCAGTGTACATTGTGACAAATAATTTTAAACTTTGAATTTTGTGAATGTATTCTAGCAGACTCAAAAGAACAAAAAAATTGACTTGAAAATGGGCATAATAGCACCTCTTTAAAGTGTTTATTTATTGGACAGTTTGTCTATTGTGAGCAGCAGGGGGCAGCAGTGATATACTGTAAAATAGTGATTCTCAAACTTTTTGGAGTGGCCCCCTTGTGTATGATGCATCACTTTGCAGCCCCAACAAAGACAATTCATGATATAAAACAATATTAAACTTAGATTTTGAGTTAAAATATATTATTTACAATGTACTGCTTTTGGTTAGTAACTTATTTGTCAGAGGTTTAATGACATAGAATTTTTGAGAATCACTGCTGTAACAGCTGAGACTGATAGACTAACATCTGGACCCTTATATAGCTTAAAACATACTGAGACCTGAAATGTATGAGGAGACATGACCTTTTTAAGTAATTCATAATATTTCTATCTGGATGGCATGCTTCAAGCTTCTGCAACAAGATATGTTGTAGTATTCAGAAAATAAATGAAAGTGACTTCACGTGATGTAAAACACATTGCTAACAGAGTGCAGAATTGCCATTGCAATATGAATTTATGACATAAATAATTCATTTTCACTTTTAAGTTGACTTTTAATTTCATTTTATCAATTATAATAATTCATTACATAGCCATATTTTTTGTGGTTCGTATCGCTTGCTTAACCTCTGATAAATACAGCAACAGTTTTTTTTAATTCTCCACAATAATCCTATTGGCTAACAGTCACTTTTCCAAACAGTGCTGACATATATAATGATACAGTACAATCCATTTAATAAAGAAACCCAAGCAAAATTGTGAGTTTCAGCTGTCATGCATGAACCTTTAGAAAAGCTGGTGTGTTAATAATGTGTTTTTTTTCTCATTAACAGGACATGACCTATCTGTGCATCAATGCAGCCGATGCCTCTAGCCAAAATCTGTGAGTCTTGCACATACCACAAAACCTTTTTTCAATACACACAAACAGTTTATAAATATGTACAATATTTATGTAGATATAAAGCTGCTTTCATTTAATTGCTGAGTTTAGATACTACTAGAAAACTACAGCTGTTTCTCACATTTCCTCACAGTCACATGACTCTGGTATTCGTGCATATGGATAGACATTATCACAACAGTATAACAAAGCTGGGTTTTCCTCAGTTAAAGGGTTTGTTTCAAGCATGTGTCGTGTAACTATATTCTTAATGGTACTTGTGTACCTGTTCAGACGGCCGAACCTACAGAAGTTTCTTAGAGATAATTGTGTTCTTGAAAGGCTTCAGACCAATGACTCATACTGTCAATTCATATAACAGCTGAAGGTTTATTTCAGCAGAGCATAAATTAGCATTATCATGAACAATCCAGAATCCAATATAAATGAAATGAGGACAAAAAAGTACATTAAATAAAGTTCCAGTGGACCGTAGGTGAAAATATGCATGCTTTGACTGTAAACTTTATGAAATACAACAACTCAAAAACAAAAAGCTAAACATGTCACACATGCTTGGAGAGCTGAGATTTTTGTGGTTTGAATGATGTAAACCATTTTAAGATACAATGAACACAGCAGGTGCAATATTAGGTTCTTATTAGGGATGTCTTGTTTTGTTTCAATTATTTATTTGAACACAAAATCAACACAAAATGACATATTAAGGGGTGGTTTCCCAGACAGGTCTGAAGACTAATCCCAGATTAAAATGCATGTTTGACACATAGGGGCAGTTTCCCGGACAGAGATTAGACTAGTCCTAGACTAAAATAAATGAAAGAGCTGTCCAAACTGAAAACAACTTACACTTACATATCTTAAAATACATCAGGGCCCTTTATTTTACTTCAAAATGCGCACAGGTAACGTTTTTAGTAAGGCATGTTTGTTAAAACTAGTTATATTTCCTAATTAATCTACAGCCTAGTCCTGGTTTAAGCTAATCCCTGTCCGGGAAACCACCCCATAATGTGTTAAATTAGTCAGCTGCAAATATGGTTTGACCCTAAATAATTATAACGAAAGGTTTCTCGGTGGTTTACAGTTGTATCGGATGTACTTAAGAACATAGAAAAAGTTTGCCAAAGTTTGACTCCAAGAAAGGCTCAATTTTCAAGATGGCGGCTGTCAGGTCCTTAAAATGACCATTACTCCATTGTATTCCCCCTAAACCAGGAATACCGGTGCCGGATACATGTTTTGACCATGTAATATTTTAATAAGCATATTTGAATAATAAATAAGTGATTACAAGTACAATTATATATTAAAGAAATTGGTTACAAGCATATTTATGTGAAAAACAAGTGCAAGAAACTGCATATTTCTCCTTTCCCATATTGATTTGCCTTGATTTGGTGGTTTCTGTAGTTCAATACCATTCTTTTGATTCTTATAAAAAATTAATTCATTATAACTGTGTGGTACTGTAAAATTAGTCAAAAGAGGGCTGCCATGTGAAGGCTCAGTACCGTTAACCCCTTTTATTTTTTTATTTTTTTAAAATTTTAGAATGTGTTTTTTACTTTTTTAATACTTTTCTTATGTATACACATCTTTTTTATTTTCTTCAGTTGTTTCCTCTTATTCTGGTTTATTTTGTATAATTTTTTGCACTGTGACCTTCACTAGATTTACCATTAGTCGTCACACTCTTTTTCCCATAGAGGTTGATTATAGTGATTCTCACAATTCCCAACTTGACATGGTCCAGAAGTAGTCCATATGCCCTGCAACTGCACTGTTGTGTTCGGCAGACAGTTGTGCAGATACAGTGGATCATCTGCAGGAGGCTTTCTGGAGCAGCAGTCTTTCCATTGCATAGACCCCACAGGTCGGGTTGTGCAAGCTCACTTTACTTTGGCTTGGTTAGCTTTTAAGTTTAGTACCACTTCGGAGTGGGTTTGATTGTGCTGGCTTGGAGTACCACACGCTCAAGAGTCTTAGCAATGAAGGCCAGGAGAGATACTGGTCTGTAGTTTTCTAACATTGCAGGATTCATTTTGGGTTTCTTCAGCAGTGGTGTTATCCGGGCCTCTTTAAAAGCTGTGGGGAATGTACCAGTGGAAAGAGATGAGTTGATCATGTGGGTGAGAGCAGGGATAACCAATGGAGGAATGGCCTGAAGGAGTTGTGTGGTCATGGGATCTAGTGGGCAGGTATTCAGGTTGTTATAAACAAAGATTGTGGAAACATCTTGTTCCACTAGAAGAGATAAAGAGGGGAGCAAACATGCATCAGGAGTTTGAGCATGTGCAAGAGGTGGCAGCGCAGAGAACGGACTGCTGATAGTGTTACTTTTCTTCACAAAGAAAGAAGCAAAATCGTCAGCTATTAAGCCAGATGAAGGTGGGGGGCAGTTAAAGGTTCAAGTTATATTTAAAAATATATCTTTATAAAGTTATATTTTTGGTCTTTTATTTAAACAGTGATAGAGGAGAGGACAGGAACGTACAGGGAGGTTGAGGGTAAGGGATCTGCAAATGACCACAAGCCGGGAATCGAACTCGGGTTGCCGAAAGTGCAAAAGCACCACATGTTGGAGTGCTGCCCACTACAACATTGGCTCCTACGATAAAACTAATCTTGCATTTAGTGATGACGCTGGAAAAGATGATTCTCTCAGACAAATCAGTTATCTACAGTGCTTTCACATCACGTTGTAGCATCAGCTCAGCTGGCTTGGAACGTCAACTGAGGTTGTACTAAAAAAAAGTGTTGTTTACAATGTACTGTTCCCAGTAAAAGCCCCCAAAAGTCAGCTGAAAAGCTTCATCATGGTTGTCCACCAGTTTCCATCCCCAAATCTGGGTAGTGGTGTGTGAACAAAATGGAATACACTGTGCTGCCACCAACATTTCAATGAGGCAAGCAATATGTCAGTATTCTCTTCCACCATCTTTGCTAACAATTGTGAATTTAGTTTTGTTAGGTTTAGTATAATGCAACTTTAACATTCAAAATATCTATAGAGGATGCATTACATATGTAATACCTTATTGAAATTGAAATGAATAACCATTTTAGAGGGCTCACACACAGGCTTCTGTTCGGTCTAATTCAGAGTTGTTTATGATCAGAGTTTATGATAATTTTTTGGTGCAATACATTTTACATTAAATGTCAAGTCTGTGTTTTAGAAAGAAATGGATATGTGTCTAAAACACATATTGACTAGGAGTTTCATGGCATAGGCTACATCATTTGCATCTCTGGTTCATCCCAAACAAGGATAAAACCTTACACTAATCTCACAAAATCATGTATTCCATAAGTATGTAATCATGTCAGTGAAATTTAGACAAGTCCAATGGATTTATAGACCCATAAATCATGGGGTTAGACACCAAGATTACTTGGCTAGCTCAAATAATAAAGGAGTTATTTTAAGGACTTCCTGCCTGACTTGGACGCCATCTTGAAAATTACACCTTTCTAGTGGTCAAACTTTGGTAAACTTATAGTATGTTATTAGGGGCACCTAATACTACAAAAACAGCTGAGAAACCTTTTGTTAGAATTTTTTTCAGGTTAGGTGTTTTTATTTCATATATGCAGCTGCCTAAATAGCACAACACAAAAAATTTGTAAAAATTAACACATCCTTTCTTAGAGTGCAGGGATGCTAAGGGGTTAAATACAAGCCCATGAGTCACATTGTAACTAATAATCCAGAAAAAAAAACATTTTTTATCAGTCTGTGTTACACACCAGATTAAATGCTGTTTCAGGCCATGGGGTTTAGTAGCCGTAAAACATAATTAAACAAAAACATTAAATGTAAAAACCATAATTGTCTAATCATATCCCATATGTTTCTGTCACTCAACTGTTAGAGTTTTTCAAAGGGTTGATCCCAGAACACACATACTGATAAATGTATAGCTTGAATGGCTTTGAAACAAAACATCTTCCAAATTCATAAAGGTGTTGTGAAAATGTAGTTATTGTGTACAAACAATAAAAAGGAAGATTCACAAACATTGTCAATCTTGCAATCATCTGTTGAATGTCTGGACCTGGATCTGGATCTTTTAGAAATGTATGTGCAAGAACTCTTAAAATGACATTTGTTTAGATTAGATGTCTGGGTGATGTATGTGTGCTATCTGTGTGAGACACCATCCCCTTATGCAATCCAGAGGGAAGGAAACCATACACTATTAAAACCCCTCTGTCACAATCCCTCAGCTTCAAAAAGATAACGGTCAGTCTGGATATTTCATCACATTCTCCTAAACGAGTGGCACACAAACTCAGATTTTTAATGAAGTACACTTTATATCAAAAAATGTGTTTAGCATATCTGCTAGCCACTGTTTAAAGGGATAGTTCACGAAAAAATAAATTCTCTCATTATTTACTTTGCAGAACAAAGAAATTGATACAGTTTTGGAAAAACTTGAGGGCAGGCAAATAATGAAAGAATTTTTATTCACACTGACATGTGACCTGTGACAAAGAAATCTAAAGGAAAGGAAAGTCTCTTCCTCTTTTTTTGTTTGCTTTTAGTTCAAACTATTGGGCATTAATATTCAAGGTCATGGAAAGTTCCTTGAAAAAACTTTTAGTTTCATATTTTCATGTTTTTAAGTTTTGCAAATGTGTTGCGTGGCACCAATTTTAATACAGCAAATAGAGTTATAATGATTTATTAGGTTATGTTTAGTTGTTTATTTTGTTAATTTTAATATATTTGGAAAACAATTTTTCAATAAAATTTTATAAATATAGTTTACAGTTTTCTTCCACTTGTATGTGCTAGAATAACTGTGTAATAACTAGTACCAGATCTGAACCCTAAAGCATATTAATTCCATAAATATGTAGATACCAAATCACTCAGTATGTTGTTATGTATAATAAATTGAAACTTTTTTTTTATTCATTAGTTGTCTTTAACCTATAAAACAGTACAATTTGGGGTTGTGAGATTTTTTTGTAGTAGGTTTTTAGCTAGATTGGGAAATCAGCACATTGCATGTTTTTGCAATTGCATGTTTCACAATCTTACCTGTTTTTTTTACTTTTCTAATGATTTAAAAGTAAATATTTGGTTTTTATGATGTGCTTATAACATTCCTAATATATTTAACCGCCTTCCACCTCCAAACTTCAAAAATGTCTAGAAACGCATGTTTTAGTATCAATTAGAAGCTGATTTTTCCAACTTTCAGATGAAAATTGAAATGTCAGGTCAAAACATAAGGCATGCTATTATGTTTTGTAAATAATTTTGCCAGTGTTTAATTCTATTGAATTGTAATGTTTTAAATTCCCTGGTCATTTCAGTTCAACATTCTGTGGAGTTTTGGCTTATTTCATTCTGCTCATAAATTGAATATGGCCTTCCTCCTAGAGGTAACTAAAAGTAGTTTAAAGGAACAATACCCAAAATGACAACATAACATCAGTTGAGGGCTGCAACTCCACTTTTTAAATGACAATATCCTGGCCAGACCACTGTTGTCAATGATATAAGTATTTGAAATGAACATGATTTCTTAATGTCTAGTGACATATCAGGGCCATTTCATGATTCATTGATATAAATTTCTTACATACTGTTCCTTTAACGTCACTTCAGACAGGAGTGTTTTTTTGTGTTTTATTAAAGTCATCATGTGATCAGATGAGACCCACTAAACGTGTTTGGAGGAAGAAGAATGATGAGTACCATCCCAAGAACACCATCCCTACTGTGAAGCATGGGGGTGCTAGCATCATGTTTTGGGGGTGTTTTTCTGCACATGGGACAGGGCGACTGCACTGTATTAAAGAGAGGATGACGGGGGCCATGTATTGCGAGATTTTGGGGAACAACCTCCCTTCCTCAGTTAGAGCATTTGAAGATGGGTCGAGGCTGGGTCTTCCAACATGACAATGACCCGAAGCACACAGCCAGGATAACCAATGAGTGGCTCTATAAGAAGCATATCAAGGTTCTGGCGTGGCCTAGCCAGTCTCCAGACCTAAACCCAATAGAGAATCTTTGGAGGGAGCTCAAACTCCGTGTTTCTCAGCGACAGGCCAAAAACCTGACTGATCTAGAGAAGATCTGAGTGGAAGAGTGGGCCAAAATCCCTCCTGCAGTGTGTGCAAACCTGCTGAAAAACTACAGGAAACGTTTGACCTCTGAAATTGCAAACAAAGGCTACTGTACCAAATATTAACATTGACTTTCTCAGGTGTTCAAATACTTATTTGCAGCTGTATTGTACAAATAAATAGTTAAAAAAAATCATACATTGTGATTTCTGGATTGTTTTTTGATTATGTCTGTCACAGTGCACCTACGATGACAATTTCAGACCCCTCCATGATTTCTAAGTGGGAGAACTTGCAAAATAGCAGTGTGTTCAAATACTTATTTTACTCACTGTATGTTGATTTGACAAAAATGCTGCATTTTTTTGCAGTGCAGTAAGGTAAACGTGTCGTTATTTGTCAGTGTTTTAGTCGACCAAGGATCAAGCCAGAGGCAACTGGTATTTCCTTTGTAGTTAATATAACAAACAAAAAACAAACCAGATATATTCTGAATATATTGTCTAATATTGTTTGAACTGTAAGATTTATAAACAAACAAAAAGAAATAATAAAAATTGATACATTTTAATACTAAACGGTGAACTACTTTGAAGTAGACATCTTCTATACAGATTTTACATGATTGTTCTATAAAATATGTTATTCCCACATTGTTTAAAACCCACATTTTCACCTAAAAAAAATCACTGAATGACTATAATCATACTTACCCATATCTTTCATTTAAATGTTGTTAATGTATCTACTTTCTGCTTTTATTGTGGCTTTAATAGAAAAGGAGATTTGTTTTTTGTTATTTTACAGGTCACAACATTTTAAAGAGTGTATTCGCTTTATCCACGAGAGTCGACTCAATGGAGGGGCATGTCTAGTTCATTGGTAAGCCAGTTCATTAGTGTTATAAAAACAGTGTGTGAGCTTTGTCAGGAACAGTGGTTTAACTGGAACACCTTGTTTGTCTAGTTGCATCATCATTGCTTTCTTACCATTTCCAGTATTACAGTCTACACCAGTGTTTTCCAACTTCAGTTGATGCCCTCATCAGCAAAACACACATTATGTTTCTAACAAATTTGACAAGAACTTACATCTTTATTATACGCTTGCAGATTTATTTGACTATTGCAGCTATTAGTTGACTTATTCACAAGACTTTTTTTAAGATGTAAAATATATCTTTGGTGTTCCCAGAGAACATATTTGAAGTTTTAGCTCAAAATATCTCACAGATCATTAATTATAGCATGTTAAAATTGCCACTTTGTAGGGTTGAGCAAAAATTTGCATCTATCCTTCACAAAATAAATCCCAACGGCTCCACGATGATAAACAAAGGCCTTCTGAGGGTGGTCCCCGCCGTTTTGTTGTGGAGGTGTCCACATTTAGAACTTTGTGGACGAAAATGTCTAGCTTCCGGTAATGCCGCCATCTTGGTCGCGTCCGCATTCAAGATGAGAGCGTACGCAGTTTACGGAGGTTACTCTGCTGCTGCTCTGTGCCCCCGCCCTCCGAATTTGTCATGCGTCACTAAGAAAAGTGTTTACACTACGCTGATACTCTCTCTTAAATTCAGCTAGTTATTTTCTTTTGTAAAGTTTTAAATATGGATATTTCTACAACAACACTGCACGGATTACCCTCAGAAGACCTTTGTTTATCATCCTGGAGCCATTTGGATTTCTTTGGGGAAGGATATATGCAATGAAAATGTGTTTGTCTGAAAAATGATGGACATATGCATCTCGGACAGCTTCGGGGTGAGTAAATCATGGGTTTAATATCATTTTTGGCCGAACTATCCCTTTAATAGAATGTGCTTTGTTGGGCACCTCACATACTCTGTGTGGTCACCCACGGGCACCATGTTGGAGACCACTGGTACACAGTATATATATATACTTTTTTGCATGTGAAAATCGTTCCATACGTAAGGACTGGAGTTGGGAAACACTGGTCTAGACTGACTTAACAGTCTGTTTAAATGAACCTGAACTTAATGCCAAATTATTACATATGTTATTTTTTACATTGTAAGTCTTGCCTCAACATGTTTGAACCTCTTACGTTTTCATTGTCTTGCTGGAGTGTCTCGCAGCACTACCATGGTAGTAGCTTACCTCATGACCGTCACTTCTTACGGCTGGGAGGAGTGTCTGAATGCTGTGAAGGCTGTGAGATCCTTTGTGGGCCCAAATAATGGCTTCCAGCAACAGCTTCAGGAGTTTCAGATGAAACATGTGTCTGAGGTACATTTCATCTGTTACAAAATCTGCATGTACACTTGTCACTAGTAGAGATGCACGGATTGCAACTTTCTTGACCGATTCAGATTTCTCTGTAGGTGTGACCTGCCGATACCGCTTTTTGCCTATTCCGGTTTTCTTTCTACGAACTGTAATTGACAGCATATAAGCTACAAACAAAAATACACTTTTCTTTAAAGGGATAGTTCGCCAAAAAAATGAAAATTATCATAATTGACTCACTCTCATGTTGCTACAAACCTGTATAAATTATAATAAAATATAAAGATATTTTGAGGAATGTTTGTAACCAAACTATTCATGAGCCCCATTCACTTCCATAGTATTCTCTTTTTACTATGCAAGTGAATGGGGCTCATAATCTGTTTGGTTACAAACATTCCTAAAAATATCTTTCTTTGTGTTAATCAAAACAAAGACATGTATACAGGTTTGTAAAAACACCTGTATAAGAGAGTGAGTAAATGATGAGAATTTTAATGTTTGGGTGAACTATCCCTTTAATAAAACATAAAACTTCATTTTCATCATTAAAGAAATTATTAAACATTGCACTTCAAACGGCATTTAATGACATGAACTTCTTTCATTTGAACACATCACAAAATAAAGTGCTCTCATATTCAGTCAGGCTCACTGACATTGTTAGATGTTCAAATATGGGATGTTCAAATACCCTGTCCGGGTCCGCGAATGCTCCACACCACACATATCAGTCTTATAAAATGTGCATCTATTTGCACAACATGCAAAACTTAAACTAAGTTATGTACTGGATAGAAAGTTTAACTCTTGTTGTGAATGCACACCATCATAACATCACGCTTTAAAACACACCCAGTCACAGCACAAGGATTCATAATAAGCAGCTTTAAGTCTTTTGCTATCATTTTAGCGATTAGCTGTTTCGTGCTCTCACCTTTCTCAATCAAGATGTAATGCTCGTATGGCTCTCTGGTATCTCTTGACATTTTATGTTTAAATATGAGATGATAATGCATTAAACTTGTGATGGCGCTGTACATTTTGCACCTGGTAACAAAAGGACCGGCTTGAAATTGGAATGTTGTGAGACTGACTGACCAGTTCCCAGTCTCTTGCCAGTCGATCGTTACATCTCTAGTAACTATTTCACATCCCTTACGTACTCATGGCTAAACCTGCTGAACATTTTTCACAGATGAAAGTATTTTGTGCATAAGGGATTGGTAGAGGGTTCACTGTTTGCTCCAGGTCACTGCCACGAGACTGACGGGTTATACTCATACAAGATGTTTTCCTCTGGGTCCAAAGTTGGCCTTCATTTGTGGAGGCTTTATGTCAGTTCCACTGGAAAATGATGCTTGACCAGCAACCAGAGAACAACAATCTGTTTTCTGTGGTTTCTTGTAAATAAAATGGCCTTAATAAGTTGCGAGAAAAACAGATTGCTAATTTACTCAATTACTCAAGAGAAACAACAACAGATTACTGATAAAATAAGATGAATCGGTCTACAAATGAGGTTACTGGCTAATATGATTGGTGTAAGACCAAATAATGGGTTGGCCAGTTTTAGGGTTTCCAAAAGACATTTCAATTCGAATGTTCAGTCTCCGCCATTCAGATATTGCAGATGGTGTAGAAAGACAGCAGTTGTTTCGAAAGTTTCATAGTTTTTATGGAATAACTATAAGATTTAAAATATCTATATGGGTGATTCTCACGAAAACTTGGTTTTAAAAATGTCAAGCATGAAAATGTAAAAATTGCTTAAATTTACTTTTTTTCCCACCAGACATTGAAAAACAAAGTCTGGAGTAAATGGGAACATTAATTTAAAAACTTTTACTTATCATTTAACACTTTTTGTAACATAATTTAAAAAATTAGTCCTAAAAAATCTCATTACCGCAACAGTCAGAAAACATCAACACTGACATATTTTCAAAATGACATGACAAACCTGAAAGAACATAATTTGGAGATTCTGCACATGCATTTAAAATCAAAGTATTATGCTTTTATTAATTAAATGAACATTTAATAAGCATCTGTTGTGGTAATGATAATCAAAATGTCGTGTAAGCATTCTGACAAGACAATATTTCAAATTAACTGTAAAAAAATGATCTTATCTGGTAGCCATCTTGAAGTAACTGGTCAATGTGCTTGGTCACTCAAAATCAAACTTTATTAAAATTCTGTATGTGTGCTTAAACTGTTCTCAAAAAGTGTTGCGGAGGATGAGAACATCAGGCATGGACACATCATTTTCTTAATTTTTCTTCATTATTATTATACATGAATATTCAGTAAATATTTTTTCTGTCATCTAAAGTAGTCTAGCAAAACATCCATTTATTTTTTTTTCTTAATATTTTTGTGTTAATTTGATTAAATTACAACATAATGCATGTTCAAACACAGCCGGACACATTGCGGTAATGAGAATTTCAGCAGAAAATGAGATAAAATTTACAATTATAAATTCTTATGTTGAAATCACACATTGTGCAGGGTAGAACACAGTATTGTGTTAATTCTGATGCTTTTTAATGTTACTATATTACACATTTTAAAGCTAAAATCATTAGTGCCGTGGTATTTCAATGGTTTCGTGAGAATCACCCATATAGGTATTCACAGGCTGTCCCATACAGTTATACTTAGGTTTTAAAATACAAAGCTTACTACAAATTGTTTCTAGAAATAATATGGCACCTGTTACATCGGCCTTTAGCAGTCTTCTAATGAACAGAAAAATACATTAGGATTAGAGACATCACTTCCAAAGAAAAAAAAAAACGAAAATACATCTTTTGTTCGCAATTTTCAAAAAGGTGTTTGTTTACAGTGTAATTGACACAAGCTTTTATTCTAATAGTATTCCATCTGCTTTGATTTTATCTGTATTTTCAGTGAAAGAGGGTTTCCTGTTGGAACTGTTTTACATCTCATTTGAGAAATTTACATTTAGACATTTAAAAGACACTTTTATCCAAAGATTAGGAAAAAATAAATAGATTTGTCATTTGGAGGCCGAAACAATGCCTGTTGAAAGAAAGAGATGAAGATAGTTTTTTTGAAATAGAAGATAAATGAAATTGAAAAGCAGTCAAGATGTACTTTTGTTTTTAATTCGTTTTTAATTATTTTTTAATGGTGTGAGAGATGTTGACCAGACTGCGTGTGTAAGTTCATTCCACCAGCAAGGAGTATAGAAGAATGAGCAGGAAAGTAATTTTGTGCCCTTTTCTGAAGGTATCACAAGGTGCTGCTCATTTGCTGTACGCAAAGTTCTGTATTGGGTGTAGAAATTTAAAGTAACAAACATTTAAAAAGTGTTTTGAGCATTAGTGGGACTGTGAGTGTATGTTGAATGTGTAAATAAGTGAATAAGGGGAACTCTGGTTTATGGGGACTTGCTGATATTGCATTAGATCAGCACTGCTTATCACGTGAATGTCATTAGTGCCAAAGACTGCGACATGAGCTCTGCTAAAAATAGTGTTCACTGTATGCTGGTTGATTTTTCAGCCTGAGAATGTTGTTAACAATATACAGTCTCTACAGATTTTCATTATTTGCAATCACTAAATGCAACGTAAAATCAACAGACACATCTGACACATTTCTTTGTGATCCTGCACAGTTTTTCATTTCAATGCAGAAAAATTGCAAAAATGTAATAAATAGCATAAATTGCATAAATAGTATGTTATAGGGGTGGTTTCCTGGACAGAGATTAGCTTGAGCCAGGAATATAACTAGTTTTAATAAACATGCCTTACTTAAAACATTACTGGCGTGCATTCTGAGGCAAAACAAAGAGCGCTGATATATTTTAAGATATGTCACTGAAAGTTGTTTTCAGTTTGGACAGCTCTTAAATTTATTTTAGTCTAGGACTAATTTAATCCTTGTCCGGGAAACCGCCCCATAATGTATTATTTTCATAAGGATGCAGATGTTGTTCAAGTGATGTCAATAATGTAATACAATATAAAGCAATTGTTCAATTGTTTTGTAGTTCTTTGTCACAAGAAGTCTTCTGTCAATGACCATGTCAGCAGGAGCTTGTGCCTAAACAGTCAAATAAAGGGTCATTCCACGTTAAATCAAACAAATTTTAAAAACTTCCCCATGGCCGAAAATTTTATTTTGATTATTCTTTTCTGGATAAAGTAATGTAAAATAAAGTAAAACAATGCTGAAATATTGAATGCCATGGATGTATTTACTAAGTAATCCACTCATTTTAAAAGATGTCAAAATGATAATTTTCTTCTACAATTTGGGGCCAAATTACAGAAGGGTTGGGGTGGCATCATTATTTTATTTCTACATAGAGATTGGTAGGTCTATAAGTAGAATCTGTTGACTTTGTCACAATTGAACAGCAACAAGGATTATGCTAGTTAATCTGAGATAAAGCACTTTGTGTGTCTTTCCAAAATGTATATGTCTGTAACTCAAGATGTATTCATGTTTTCATAATAACAAACTTGTCTTGTGGTATCTATACTTACATGGCTCTATACTACAGTGCCATAGATATTTGGCCCTCGATGTGGCTCCAAGTGCAAATTTCCTGACAATTTTCGATGGTCAGAAACTTTGCATTCTGTATTGCTGATAATTAATGTATTTGAGATTTGGCGACCCCCCCCCCACAGATATCCACATATATGAGGAGCCGGCTTGCACCAGCCTTTAGGGCTACCTTTTGCAACGCAGGAACTGTTTTGTAGTTCCAGAACCATTTTCCGGAAGTACCTGCTTTTTGTTGTGTTCAGACCGCAAACACCGGAAACAATTTTAGTTCAGGAATGCATTTTGGTGAGAAAGGGTCTAATGATGAATTCCAGACATCTCGGAATTCGGATATTATGACGTTAAATATCCTTCCTCCGACCTCAATGCGTAGACGGCGAGAGACATTTGTGCTCTTGTGCCAATTATGGCAGAAACTATCCATGTACTGGATATTTCAAAATTCATGTTTATACATATTACATGGTGTAAAAATAGTTTAAAGTTTGTTTCCGGTACACATAAGGCTGTGACGAGCTAGCCGCCATCCTTACACACGACAAATGAAGCGTCTTGCTGAGGTCAGGATTAATAGATCTGCCCCGAGTTTGAGAGGTCAGATAGCGACTTCATTTGCCATTCCAGATGTTCACTTCTGGGTTTGAAGTCAGTAAAACATCTGAGTTGTCTGGTATGCTTGGAGGGAGTCCAGTGCAATTTTAATAGGACATAGTAAACATAAAAATATTTAGGCTACATGTATATCTCTTGTTCAGCTAGCTCCATGAAAGAAAAAGAAACTAAAACAGAACTACAAAAGAATAACCACAACAAAGACTGTCAGAGTGGTTCAGACCACAAAACAATCAAGTGGTACCATTTATCAGATCGTATCCTTGGCCACAGACCAGCTTATGTCGGTGATGCAGCGATACACCAAACAAAATCCTCGCTGAAGGTTAGTGCATCTTGTATACTTAACGGTTAGCATCATATATTAAAGACACTTACAGATTTTGTAATGTTGAGTGACTTTAATAGAGAATAAACCGTTGTTTGCTTTAAGTGTGACCTAAATTGGTCGCCACATGAGGAGCACACATTATAGATTAGAACCGAGTGAATCGTACGTTTTTATCGCATACATTTGAAGAAAGTTGAAGACAAATGTTATATAAAGTAATTTATCTGGCACAAAGCTTACTTTTTTGGCAAAGTAGTGTTATAGTTTTATAAAGATTTGATTTAAAATAGATTATGACCCTGATATGTTCTTTTTTATGTAGAGAGAGAGTAGCAACAGAGTCCTCTTTGTTGACAGTGGAAAACTAAAAACATTGGAAATGCCCATATGACAGATGTAGCAACAGCTGCCGTAGCTCTCCTCCACTTGTCAGACTAGGCAATTGCAATCATTTATTTTTTTATATGTAGAGTAAATGAAAAAGGTCTGACACCAGTGTCCAAACTCTTGCGAAGCTATGCTCATTTTCAAAGCCTTGTGGACATGCTCAAGGAGCCCAGAGATATGAGCGTCAGAGTCATTCGGTGAGTCAAGATCCAATCACATTTTAAGACCAATGACATGTTAGACAAAGTTTTAAGGCTATAAAAGCAATTGTTTAATTAAACACACATTTTTTTTTGGCTTCCGATGCCTAGAGAGAAGTGAAGAAGTGTGAGGAGCTGTGGGCAGAGGCGGATGAGTCAAGGCGGCAGGGTTGTGGCAGGGGAAAATCCTGGATGACTTGAACACCTGAGTTTCTTCTCTTCCAGCAGTTTAAAAACTTTATCTTTATTGATATGGGCTGTACTTTACCCTGATTTATCTCTCTTTATACAACAGTTCTTTCTGGTTCTCGAATCTGATTGGCTAAGAGCTATGCGATATTGTGCTGATAACGGCACTGTAACCGCTTCACCTTTCGTATCATTCCGCCACCTAGTGAATGGAGGTCCTAAGCAGGCTCATCTCTTAATGGAACACAGACGTGCTGTTTTTAAACACTCTCCGTGTGTCTTATTAGTTCACTAGCTCGTAAATCAGTCTGTGAATCCCAATCGGAAGTTATTATTCCGTTAAAGATCAGCGCTCTTGGATGTTACGTTTAACTTAATGGGATTAATGTCTTGTCACATCGTGTGGACACTTGGAAAGAGGAATGTAAACACTCGGTTTTTCTTCTGGAGCTATAGACCATTTCAAAAGATGTAAACAACACTGGTCTAGAAGCACTTCCTGTTTCCGTTTTTTAACACTAGATAAACGTTGGGATAAAATAAAACAACAGAACATATAAACCTGAATTAACTGAAGTTAAACAAACATCTTAAAGATAATAATACATGTGAAATAAAAAAATAACTGTCACAAACTGTAACAGGAAGTGTTTCTGGACCAGTGTTGTTTACATCATTTGAACTGGTCTATATCTCTTATCAGAATGCAAAAACATCGTGGAACTGCAGGTAAGCACCGCAGCTTTTAAATGTGGACATTGATCATTTACTTTATCGTGACTTGACTATTAAAACATGTGTTGAGATATCACCACTGGTATATTTATAAGCAGCATGCAAAAACATCTCTCTTACACTTATAAAAAAAAGTTTTATATAGTACTGACAAGAACAAAGTTTAATAATAATCGAGTGCTCGTATCGCGTTAAGAGTAAATGGGAAACAAATAGTAACATTATATAAGTATAGTTTTATTAACTTTTACCTCGCGCCAAAACAATAACAACACAAAAGACACTAAATATGAATAAAAAAAACAAGTAATAGTTTGATCATGACACCAAATACTGCTGATTTGATCTCATTTTGAACATCAAAAACAAACAAGGCGAATATCAGAGCCAGGGAATCCCTGTCAGAAATGTAGCCCAGATAGGGGGGTGGTCAGTCGGTCGAGTGAACACATATCCGCTCATGGCTCTGGTTCTCACATGCCGAATCTTTCTAAGCAAACGTTCAAACATCTTTACTAATCGACTGTAGATTTAAATATAATAAATATATATTCTCGACTGAACTAATCTTAAAACTACACTTTGTGACCAAGAAACATTAATATAAAGAAACGCCTATCCGTCCATTGAGTTATTATGAGATTCAAAGCAGCCGAAAGTGTTACCTGTCATTCTGGCAGCCCTCAAATCCGTGGCGAAAGAAGTAGTTCTCAAACAAAGAGGCTTTTAAAATAACTCCGTTGTTGTTTTCTAGTTTTCGTTTTTCAAACGTGTGCCGTCGAACTGTTGTATAAAAGCAATATCGCTCTCGGAGTCGTGTGATATAGCTTTATATCATCACGGCTGTGATTGCCTCCGGCACTCGGCCTACGGCCTCGTGCCTCTAGCCTAATCACAGCCGTGATGATATAGAGCTATATCACACTCCTACTCGAGCGATATTGCTTAAATAAACATGTAGGGGTGAACCGGGGCAAAAGTAACGCGGGACGAAAGTAACAACGCTATTTTCTCCGAGCCCTAATAAAAACATTTGCATCCCAAACTACGACAGCATCTTAGGCACACAACCCCTGACAGACATGACAAATATCACGTTATTTACTCACCATTTTCCGCATGTAGATCCAGAAAGGTGTTTTCAACCATGATAAGTAAATTCCTAAAGCGGTCATTTTGTTCTTATAACGCGTTGTGTTTCTGGTTTCATGTGTTACAGTACTGATCAATCTACAAGTTATTTAGTGCTCTAACACATCCTGAAGTTTGACATCTCTGAGTTTTTCAAAATAAAAGTAAATCGGGTTTAAATGTGAGGAGATCCTGTCGGGTCGAAAGTAACACTTGTTACTTTTGTTCTGCTGCTAATGCTGTTGTATATGTTGAAAATTGATATTCTAATTTGATTTAATTTCACATTTACATGTTCATAGTGATAGCGATCGGATAAATATGATCTAAACCAGACTAATGCCTGACCACTTATGCCAACATAGTTTTCAAGTCTATTGAGTAAGATTGTGTGATATATTGTGTCAAAGGCTGCACTAAGGTCTAGTAATATAAGAATTGAGAAATTTTCAGAAAGCAAATGGGTGGGACTTTTCATGCATGTACCTGCAGAGCGACCACCACCAGACTTGTTGTGTTAGAAGTTTTAATGTCCATCCAAATTTATATTTCAATCTATTTTATTAAGATACAAACAGTATCTTACAGTTTTTCTCCATTGGTTTGGCTCATTTCTTGAAACAGAAATTACATTCTCAAAACAACATGGACAAACCTCCAAACCACGTGGCAAGTGTTCACAACAGAATTGAATTTCTCATTCATTTCATCAAATTGCAAATATCTAAGTACATGTCTCAATAGCTCAGTACATCTTTGCAACTGATTAAGTACAGTTAGCCTACATTTAGCAGAATTTCCAAGTGAATAGATCTTGTTGATCTAAACTGATTGGTTGATTCTCAGTCTAATGGTTGTTTACTCCAAAATGTGTCAGCGTTATTTCATTGTATAAGTCATCACATGCACAATAGTCTGTTCAATTGGCAAAATGAGTCAAGAACATAATACCATGAATAACATATATGAATGCTTTGAACATTTGATAAATTTATTACAGCAATTGACAGTCAGGGAAAACTAAAACTTGACTAACAAAGTAGGAGTTTACGCTTTTGTAGAGAATAATGGCATTGGAAGGAAACGAGGCCCCTCACATCCTCGTGTTTGTGGATGAAGCTGGCTTCAACCTGGCCAAGGGCCGAAGACGTGGCCATAAAATTATTGCCCACCGGGCCATGGTGGATGTCCGAGGCCAGTGAGGGGGCAATATTACTATGTTTGATGCCATATCTGAGAATGGTGTGGCCACTCACATCCCCAGTCTTGGCCCATACTATACACAGATGCTCCTCATCTTCTTGGACCGCCTTCAGTTTGATTTGATCCCTCAAAATGAGAAAGGTCTCGTCGGGCCTCACCTACCACAATATGTCATTGTATGGGACAATGTGAATTTCTACCGTGGCCTGCTAATCAGGGACTGGTTCACTACTCATCCAAGGATGGTCATGGTGTTCCTACCACCTTACTCTCCTTTCCTCAATCCTATTGAGTTTTTCTCCTCTGGGAGGTGGAGATATATGAGCATAGGGCTCAAAATCAAAGGTCCCTGCTCCATGATGAACGCTGCATGTTAGGATATTACAGGAGATCAGTGTAGGGGATGGTTGCGACATGCATGCTGTTTCTTCCCTTGTTGCATCGCAAGGGAGAATATACACTGTGATGTGGACGAGAATCTGTGGCCAGAGAGACAGCAGCGTGTGGATGGTCAGGAGGGTGAGGATGGTGGCCAGGAGAGGGTGAGCACAGCGACCAGTGAAGAAATGTTAGTTCTGAAACTCCATCTTTATTTACAGCACTGTAGGCTGCATATAATTTCCATTTTTTTTGTGTTTGTATTCCAGTATATTATACAGTATATATTTTCATTTTACTCTGATGTATGGAAGTTACTTTGTGTGTGAATAAAAGTTGTTACAATTTCCTTGGCAGTGTGAGTGCAATGTGTCGTGTCAAACCTCTGAGGCTACTCTTACCCTAAAATCCTATTTTCGTTTTTTCAGTTTTATACACAATTGTATTCTGTTAGCTGGACAAAAAACAGTACAGTAACCATTGTCAATGAAGGACTGGGCTAAGACTGAAATGTGGACATAACGTATATTTCAATGGTCCTCTGCCATAGTGACAAAACATCTAAACATTTTGACTTGCAGTGCTTACACAATGCCAAAGAGATAAAGCATTTTGGGGGCATTGACTGTTTAAATGAGAAGGAAATTTAGTTTTGACACATGAGTGAACGGTTTTGGGAGAGGTATGAGCTTTTGCAGGTGAACCATGGTGTTGTGCCGAACCATCCAAGTTATTTTGACAAAAGCGCCAAGAGTGTTGAGAACGTCCAGTCTGTTTCAAGAAATGAGCCAAAGCAAGGATAAGGATATTTGCCATTTTTGTGGCACTGACGCTTTATATGAAAAAGGAATTTATTTTTGAAGCATGAATGAACAGTTTTGGGAAATATATGAGCTTTTGCAAGTGAGCTATAGTGTTGAGCTGAACTGTAAGACTGTTTTGCCAAATGATCTTAGAGTTTTGAGAATGTAATTTCTGTTTCAAGAAATGAGCCAAACCAATGGAGAAAAACTGTAATAAAGATACAAAATACATGAAATATGTAAAAAAAAATATATCTATTTTTAGGACTAAAAGTCTTCTTCAGGCATCATCTGGGTTAAGTGTGACCTCTCTTGGCACTAAACACATCTTGAGCGTTTTTGAGTAAAATGAAGTAAAAAGACTAATTTCTTTAAAATGAGAAATTATGATTTAATTTTATTTAGGTTTAAGAGATCCTGCAGTTTCCTGCTATTGCTCAAGTGTAAGGGGAGTTTACCCTAAAAACTTGACACATCAGTTTACATTTTTATAAAATTTTTAATACTATATACACATTTCCTGTATTTTCTGGATGTATTAAAGAGACTGAAAAACAATTATATATGATCACTAAAACATTGCAAAAACCACAAATCTAATTCTGGCAAGACTTTTGCACAGTACTGTATATGTAAGAGCTTTCTCTGATATTTCAGCGCATTTAATGAAATAAGCTTGCGCAACTTTCGCAAAATAAAACTAATGAAAGGCGCGGAGAGCAGCTGCTTTAGTTTGATCAATGAAAGCCTAAAGATAGCGCTGTACACTGTGTGTTCACAATAGAAGTCAGAAGTCAACGGTCTTTTGTGGCTGCTCGAACACATTGGACCACATGTGCGTTTACACCACAAAAGCAATCCGGTCAAGTGTGTTTTCGACTACCTCTGTGGTCGAAAGTAGCCTGGCTCCGCCCTCCGACGTGCTTCCGCTTAATTTTTATTTCGCTTCAGCAGTACGTCTGGGATTGCTCTGTAGAGTTTCGTTTTCTCCTGCAAAAATCTGCAGGACCAATCAGCAAACAGATGGGGGTGGCTAAGAACAATGGCATTGAGGTCGTGCGTCAGTTTGAGTTGTAGTTCAGTAATGGCAGCGGAGAAAGACGTGAGAAAAGCTATTCGGTCCGTTGTTGCAAAACTGCCGAATATACAGAAGTTAAAGCGGGAGCAAGAACCAGGTTTGCTAAGTTTTGTTTGTCCGATTATTCTGACTTGTTGTTTCCAGACGGTTTCGGTGCATGATATACGTCACAACCACACGTTAGCGATTGGCTTTGGCAGATCCTGAGTGACTCTGGGCAGATCCAATAGTTTTAAACTTCAGCAATGGACCCTCATTAACGGAAGTAACGCTTTGCAATGGAGAGTGGCCAGACTCTCTGTACAAATGAAATGAATGTACGAGAGTCTGGTTGGACCAGGCTAGGTCGAAAGTGGACAAGCTCAAAAAGTTTTGCACGCCTTTTACACCTGTCTTTAGCGTCGTCCACTTGCGATCCGATTGACGAAAACGCATCTTAATACCAAGTGTAAACAGTCCCTTAAATGCAATGAGATGCTCCTCACTCCCTTATGAACAGACAGTGAACGCTTTTAGTTAAAATAGATCTGATTTTTGTAAACACAGTCTGAGACAGTAGTATCTTTAGCCACATTAGTGTAACAACATGCTATATAAATTTTTTGGTCAAATTATTCAGTCAGTCAAAGGCCGTGGGCGGGGTTTTGTTTGTGTGAATGTTAATAAATACAATCTGTAATGTGTTGTCATTGGTCCACTGCATTTGGTGACCACATACACAAGTAATGCTAATGTAAAGCATGTATGTGTTAAGGCATGATCAAATGTTTATAAAATGTGACATTTTTCTACTTTTGCCTTATATTCGCCTTGCAAACATTTTGTCTCCACAGCAAACAGGGCAATTTTTCTAATACTTATGGAGGGCACTCTTTATTAGATTTTTAAAACACATAAGGTAGTCCACTACTAGCTTTTCACTCCAGACCTATCAATCTGCTCTTGCCTGAGTAAGTGTTTTTTACCCAAGGGAATAGACCTGCTAGGTCCTCTGTAACACATCAAGGGGCCAGACATGGAGATTCCTGGGGGTGCCATAATGTGGGCTGTTGTGAGCAACACAAGCTCAGAGAACCAAATCTGGTTGGGCCAATATGGCGCAAATAGCAGAAGTTGTTCTTTATTCTCCCTGAGCTTGCACAATACTTATCTCACTGGTGGGAACACATACTTGCATAGGCCTCGTGGCCAGCATGAACGCAGCACACGGCGCAAACTCTTTTTTTTCAATCACTGCGCAAAGACACTTGGATTACTCTGCTGATTTGGACATACAGATATGATTTGTACATCATTTAAAATGTCGTTTTTTTGTGTCCAATCCCAATTAATGAATGTTGTGCTTTTCACAGAATTAAGAAAATAAACAGGATATATATAATTGAAATATTTTGACATAAATTCACGAGTATACCTATATAAAAACCATGGTTTTATTAATTATTATTATTCCTTTATTTAACCAGGATCTCTTCTTCAAATGCGACCTGGACTTTCCTCTTACATTCCTGCCTAAAAGGCTCATTATGCAGCTCATTATGCAAGTCTTTGTTTCCTCAGGTGTCAATCACAGATTATCCAGGAGCTTTCACGCCTTTCTCAGCAAAAAGTCTCTTAGAAATTCTAAGTCAATATATTGTTTTATGTCAGGGATGGGCAACTTCGGTCCTGGAGGGCCGGCGTCCTGCAGAGTTTAGCTCCAACCATAATTAAACACACCTGAAGCAGCCAATTAAGGTGTTACTAGGCAAACTAGAAACTTTTAGGCAGGTGAGCTGAGGCAAGTTGGAACTAAACTCTGCAGGACACCGGCCCTCCAGGACCGAAGTTGCCCATCCCTGTTTTATGTGAATGATTAGGCAGAATGATTTTCACATACTTCTAAAGAAAAAAATCTTGACTACTAGATCCTGTTTTGAAAAGTCTTGAGAAAACATGTTTAGTTTGGGTTTAATCAGTGTTTTAAAAATTTTGCTTTTTCAAAAACCACGCATAAACGTTTTTCTCTCAAAAATACAAACATGTAAATTAGGGCTGTCAATAGATTAAAAAAATTAATCTAGATTAATCGCAGGATTTCATGAGTTAACTGCGATTAATCGCAAATTAATCGCACATTTTTATCCATTCTAAATTTACCCTAATATAACACTTTTCAAGTTTTTAATATTCTAATCATATATACATATATAGATGCTTTATGCAAATGTATGTTAACAACAGCCTGTTTACATTTTTAACAGGATCATCAGCCATTGTTTTGTATACGAATTTTCCTTTAAGAAGATTTTTCTTTCTCCATTTTGTAGAATTAGCAAATTTAAAAAAAAATAGTTGTTCACATTTTGACATTCTCTATTAAAACATAGAACAATGCATGATTTGTTGAAATATAACAAAATATGACAGAACTACACGTGTTTGAAGTTGAAAGAGTCAAATTACCACAAACATTTCCACATCCATACATTATATTACCACATCAATACCTTAAAATCACTGGTAAAACTAGTAGATTTAGCACACACAAAGCAAAAACATCATCAATGTATGTTCAACTTTTTTTCCTTTTGTTTGATTGACATTGTGACAGACTGCTTAAAATCTAAGTGATCTAATATAATGTTACACATCAGATATTTTTACCCAACAGTTAACCAAACATTTACTTAAAACATAACAGATTATAGATCCTACCTTCGTGAATTCTTATCAAAGCAGATATTTGTAAAACTGTAATTTTGTGTAGATGTCTATATATCCGGGTCGCGCACTTGCGCGTCTGTGTGCACGCGCTTCAGATGTCAGTCAGTCAGCGTGAGGGGATCGCTTTTGAGTCTTGTCGCTCTTAATAACTCTTTAACATTAATCAGGTACCGAACTTTAATGACTCTCTTAATGACTATTTTAAGATCAAGCAAGTCCTGCAGTCTATTTTATAAGTCATGCATAAAAGCGAAACCAAAATGAATTGAGACGCATTTTTGTAGAAGATTAAGCATTAGGAGGACGGTAACGTTACACCTCTCAGACGTATAAATAAAGATCATATCAGATGTCCAACGAGCATTTAGAGCATTGGATTTGGTAGACGATTTGCTTAATGTTCTTATTTCTATGAAAACCTTTTACTCATTTAGAGAGAGTCACATTTGTCTGCGTCTCTGTTCATTCAACTATGGGCTGGACCAAGGGTCAAACAGAAATTGCGCGTTGCGTTAATCTCCGTTAATAAAATTAGTGGCGTTAAAATGAATTTGCGTTAACGCGTTATTAACGCGTTAATTTTGACAGCCCTAATGTAAATACATGTTGCTCATGAGGACAATAAGTACTTGAACACCCTGCTATTTTGCAAGTTCTCCCACTTAGTGACCATGGAGAGGTCTAAAATTGTCATCGTAGGTGCATGTCCACTGTGAGAGACATAATCTAAAAAAAATCCAGAAATCAAAATGTATGATTTTTTTAACTATTTGTATGATACAGCTGCAAATAAGTATCTGAACGCCTGTCTATCAGCTAGAATTCTGACCCTCAAAGACCTGTTAGTCTGCCTTTAAAATGTCCACCTCCACTCCATTTATTATCCTTAATTAGATGCATCTGTTTGAGGTTGTTTGCTGCATAAAGACACCGGTCCACCCCATACAATCAGTAAGAATCCAACTACTAACATGGCCAAGACCAAAGAGCTGTCCAAAGACACTAGAGACAAAATTGTACACCTCCACAAGGCTGGAAAGGGCTACGGGGAAATTGCCAAGCAGCTTGGTGAAAAAAGGTCCACTGTTGGAGCAATCATTAGGAAATGGAAGAAGCTAAACATGACTATCAATCTCCCTCGGACTGGGGCTCCATGCAAGATCTCACCTCGTGGGGTCTCAATGAGCCTAAGAAAGGTGAGAAATCAGCCCAGAACTACACGAGAGGAGCTGGTCAATGACCTGAAAATAGCTGGGACCACCGTTTCCAAGGTTAGTACAATAAGACTCATGGTTTGAAATCATGCATGGCACGGAAGGTTCCCCTGCTTAAACCAGCACATGTCCAGGTTCGTCTTAAGTTTGCCAATGATCATTTGGATGATCCAAAGGAGTCATGGGAGAAAGTCATGTGGTCAGATGAGACCAAAATAGAATTTCACTAAACGTGTTTGGAGGAAGAAGAATGAGGAGTACCATCCCAAGAACACCATCCCTCCTGTAAAGCATGGGGGTGGTAGCATCATGCTTTGGGAGTGTTTATCTGCACATGGGACAGGGCGACTGCACTGTATTAAGGAGAGGATGATCGGGGCCATGTATTGCGAAATTTTGGGGAACAACCTTCTTCCCTCCGTTAGGGCATTGAAGATGGGTCGAGGCTGGGTCTTCCAACATGACAATAACCCATAGCACACAGCCAGGATAACAAGTAGTGGCTCTGTAAGAAGAATATCAAGGTTATGGCATGGCCTAGCCAGTTTCTAGACCTAAACTCAATAGAGAATCTTTGGAGGGAGACCTGGTGAAACCTGGTGAAAAACTACAGGAAACGTTTGACCTCTGTAATTGCAAACAAATGCTTCTGTACCAAATATTAACATTGACTTTCTCAGGTGTTCAAATACTTATTTGCAGCTGTATCATACAAATAAATAGTTAAAAAATCATACATTGTGATTTCTGGATTGTTTTTTAGATTATGTCTCTCACAGTGGACATGCACCTATGATGACAATTTCAGACCCCTCCATGATTTCTAAGTGGGAGAACTTGCAAAATAGCAGGGTGTTAAAATGCTTATTTTCCTCACTGTAATATTGTAGCCCAGTTTGTGCTGAACACATTATTGTGTTTTAAAGCAACTGAAAAAGCACAAATGTCAGTGCAGGTCAAAACTGCTCAAGGATGCAAAATCAGCCAAGACCCCATAGGGTTAATGCCAAGAGGGTCCTTGATTAGGGAATGCCACAGGGTATCGGGGGTTTCTGATCTTGAAGTGAGATTTGTTCATGAGAGTAAATCTGCTGCCAACACATGCTTACCCTGAATCAATGGCTGTATTGAGACCGTTCTGACTGTTAAGGGCACAGGGCCTGTGATAAAGTCAGGTTGGACCACATACTGAATGTTTGGTAGATGGTTGGCTGACTGACTGCTTGACAGCTTGTTTGTTGGAGAGCCAAGCTGTCATTGAGACCTCTAACTTTAGGCAGGGAAAAGAGATTGCTCTGCAAGGGACCCGGTGAACAACAATCTTAAGATTGGGCTAGAATTAGCAAATATGCAAATGGCCTGCTCCCTCAGTGGAGCAAGATCAGCCACTGTGACTTTCGTGAGTACTTACAGACAGAGAACGAACGACATGTGCCTAAAGCGTTGGCTTTTGTCATGAATTACTCATGTCAGTCCACACTCATAAGACCTCTGTTCATATTTGGAACATGAAGATATTTTTGATGACATCCCAGAGCTTTCTGAACTCTACAGACAACAATGCAACTCCCACATTTAAGGCCCAAAAAGGCAGTCTAGTTCAAGCGACAATAATGGTTCAATCTTCATGTCAGAAAACAACGAGAAAGATATGTCTTCACGAAAGTCAAGGCACATGTCGTTTGTTCTCTGTCTGTGAGTACATGTACGCTTTACGAGTTTAAATTGTAGCAGTTACAAATGACACACACATGGTCCACAAGCACTTTCTCCCCCTAAGCCTTTAGATGTGGGTTTGTCAAGCCAACATTAAAGCTTGTTCACAAACTTTACTTTATAGGTAAGCTATAAAACTTTCTCAAGTCCTGTAAGAGAGAACAAAGTTCTTCAGTAGGCACATGATAGTGACAGCACACCTCAGTCTCCCACGTTACAACATTGCTCCCTTCAGCAGGAAGAGGAGTTATACAAATTTCCGGACACTGGTATAAAAGACCTCCTGTGGCATTCTGTGGTGGTCTAAGTCTATGGCTAAATGTGCTCTGATGTGCCTTTTAGTGTGGCGTGCAGGGGATGAGGGTATTTTCCTCAGCATCCTCCTCTCTGACGCCACCACCAAAGACTTCAGTTACACTCCTTCCCAAGATAGAACCTGATTTCCTGATCAGCTTGTTTAGTCTGTTTGCACTAGCGCAAACTGAAAATGAAAATGACGCAGCAAGATAAAACGTCTGCATCATGGTTCTGCAAACATTAAACATTGAAATGATTCAGGCTTAAACCCTTCTTGTACAGAAGCTCAACTTTTCTTTTGTTCACTCCATCCTACTGTCTGTGTGGACACCCAGATTCTTGTAGTCCTTAACAGTGTCCACTTCTGTTTAAACTGTATTTGTACTTTAATGTACATTATTTTAACAGTTTAGAGGCAATGATAGTATGCGGTTTTGCGCATTATCCTTTAAAACATTGAAAGATTTTCTAAGTCTAATGGTTTTTGACCTAATTTTGTACAGTTAGGACAAAAACGTCATTTATGCTGAAGAGGCTGATGGTTCAGAAGGGCTGTGGGCAGGGCCAGTTTCCACTCACAGAAAACAGTGTATCCATGAGAGAACCGAAATGAAAGAAGGCTTCTATATGAAGGGGGTGTTGTTTTAAATGTCACTCTTTATCTTCAGTTTTGGACAGGTAACCATTAAGAGAAGTGAAACACAGTCGCACTGCCACTGATGCCCAGCTAAACGTACTTGTATGGCTTTGACGTTATATGTGAAACTCTTTAAAAATTACATCTGCGTATACATATACTGATGTTTTTAAAGAGTAAAGTATTGACTGAGTGTTTGTTTTTTAATGGACAAATTTGCTGAAAAATGTTAGCTAAATCTCAGTACCTGCTTTTGGGATCTCATCAAATGGAGAAGTGGTTTTAATGTTGTTTTATATATATATATATATATATATATATATATATATATATATATATATATATATATATATATATATATATATATATATATATATATATATATATATATATATGATGCACATTTTTTTCCAAACAATGCTTTGTCTGCAGTAATTATAATATCTTTGCTTCAAATAAAAAAAGTCACTATTTGTGTATGTGTGTCACAACTACATTTTCTCAGTAATAACTCTTTACATTCCTCTTTATCTAAATCTAGATTAAGAAATTGTACAGCTGGAGTTTAAGGTTATTTTAAGGTACAGTGTTAAAACATGCTTTCAGTTGGTGATTCCTCTTAATCTGGTAAGGAAAGTATGCCTGGAAATTAACAGGATGTCTGTCCTCCCACTCCATTCCTGAACAAGGGCTGTGTGCCAGGGATTTTTCACTGCTTTCCTCAAGACATGGCAAATCCACACTAGACTGTGACAGATATCAACCTCTACTGGAAAGGTGTGTTTGTAGGCAATGATACAGATTTCTGGGGAAATTAACTTAAAGACCGTGTAATGTTGTAAGGACGTGGTTACAGTGATTAATTTAATTCAAAACATGGTGCAACACTAGGATCCCTAAACAAGAGGGTTTCTGTTAGTATGAGGCCTAGTCTGGTCCAGAAACATTTGGTCATTATTTGCTTTTTTATAATTGGCTTATGTCGCTGTGAGCAAAAGTGAAACGCTTACGGATGCCAATTTTCCAGAGAATCCTGTAATAGCTTTCAGGATGCATTTACTTGTGGCCAGGAGTGTTTTTATATATGGACTCATGCCTCTGAACATTGAAGCAGTGCGATTTAGGGTGCTTTCCCACTTCGATTGCTCCCTCTCCCAACCTGGTCTGTGTTTAAATAAAATTATTTCGGTCTGAACCGTGGTAAGCTTGCATCATCGAACTGCAGCCATGTTGCTGGGTACTAATTATGCCCAAATGGACAGCGTTGTTTGCATCACTTTTCTCCTTTTTTAACCATTAGATTTACTTTCAAAGAATACAATCTAAAATTGTCCAAAAATTGGCTTTTTGCAGGGATCAGCTAATACGTAATCAATTGCGGGTCAAAGTGGATGACAAAGTGCAAATAGTATAGAAGTATGTTTGGACCAAATTGCTCTCCTTGTCAGGATCCTGTCAGAATCTTGTCTTGTTTTTAATGTCTAGTTCACTTTGACAGGCTCCTGACATCCCCGTATACTTGTCTTGTGTCTGTGTGGAGAGTCATGTGCTCTGTGTTTATGTTTTGTGTACCGCGTGCTCTCCTGTCTTAAGTCTTATCCTGCCCCCTCTTTCCTTTGTTAATTATTCATGATTGGTTTATTTCCTTCACATGTTTGTCATTGTTCCCTAGTTTAGTTTTCCCTATTTAATGCCATTGTGTCTTATGTCTTGGGCCGGTTCATTGTGTATCTTATGATATTGTCTCATGTGTGCCTTTATTTTTCTAGTTATTGTCATTGTTTGCCCCCTCGAGGGTATTTACAGTCCTCTTCTATTTTTTGCAGTACCGGGCATGGCTGCAGGCCAGCTACAGACCCAGTCCCTTTAACGACCAGGAGCAGGTTCAAGCTTTACTAAGTCTATACACTGAACAACAGCAACAGGCCCAGCAGCGTGAAGAAGAATTTCTGAACCAGTCCTCTAGCACCTGCTACCTCCCCTACAACCGACACAGCACACCAGGCAGCAACAGATGAAAGAGGTCCAGATGCCCTTCCTAGCATAAATCTGCTTTAACCTCAGCCAGACAGTAAGGCGGCATGGGACGAGCCAGAGTTGAGGACTTTTATTGGTATACTAGACTCAAATGTGCATTTCGTTTCAAACTGTACTACATTAAGTGAGATGAAACTTGAAGTATTTTTTGTGTCTTTTAGCTTGAGTTGAATACAAAACTTGGCATAATGAAGTGGTTGTATAATACAGATCTAATAGAGATTAACAGTATTTAATAAATCTGAAGTTATAACAAAATATTATTATGGATAAAGGTGTAGAATTTACGGACTTTTGTTCTCTCTGAATATTAAAATAAACACGAAACGATTTGGGTGTGTATTTAACATATTTAGCACGTAGTCATAGTACAAGACCACTTTACTCATGGTTGTCTTTGAAATAGTTAGAAATTACTGTTTACAAAATATGGGAAATATTTAGTTGAATTGAATGTTTGTGTTCTATTTCCAATGACTTTCCTGTTGATCAATTAAAATAAAGCAACATTGTGAATATTGCGATTATACAAATGCACAAGTTTATTAGCATTTCTAAAAAAAAACTGTTTTAGTGTTTGCCTATGATCTGCAGTTTCTCTCTCAAGGATTCATGTTTGTGAATTTTTTTGTGATTCAATCAAAATTGTGTATTATTCCATTTAGCCCTGATAATGAGGAGCTCCCGGATATCGGCTTCATTCCAGTTTGCAGACTTTTCCTTTGATAACCTTGATTTAATAATACTATAACCTGGTGGTTTATAGTAGGACATTCTGTGGTCTTGGGTGCAGCCGTAGTAAAAGAGTTTGCATGATCACTACCCTACTGAAAAATCCAGCTAAGACCAGCATAAGCTGGTGAGCTGGTTTTAGCTGGTTTTGCTGGTGTAGGAAGCTGGTTTTGCTGGTGTAGCAGGCTGGTCTAGCTGTGTTTTGGTCACTTTTTAAGCTGGTCTAGCTGGACTTAGCTGGTCAGGCTGGAAGACCAGCTGGCCCACCAGCATAACCAGCTTTGTCGGGCTGGGGGGACCAGTGTAAACCACCTTAAACCAGCTAGGGCCAGCTGCCGGCTAATGCTGGTCTTGGCTGGATTTTTCAGTAGGGTACATCATTGTGATAACACATCACGTCATCACTACGACAAACCCCTTACTTCATTGTTTCTGCCTTTTATTCACACACAGGGCACATTCTAGGACTGATCCCGGCAATGTTACTAGGTCCCTATCCCTAGGATTGATGCCGGGATTAATCCCAGGATGTGTTTGCATTTACACAGAAGAAACTTTAGTGTTGGAAAGAACATGTATAAATGCTGTATTCTGTGCTTTGACCTGTTTTTCTGATTTAAAAATGTAACTGTTTCAGAGTGACTCTTTTAGCTAATATTATCAAGAGGCTGAAAAATACAGACATCAGCTTTAATGTGTTGAACCACCAGTCTGATAAGAGAAGGTCAGGAAGAGTTGAGGGCTGGTAATGGATCGCCCTACATCAAAACTAAGCTCTTCTTATTAGTGTAATGCTCAGCTTTCACTTACACGATACCTTCACCACGACCACTGCCTGTGCTCATTTCCTCCAACACTGCACCAGTATGTAACCTCACCTTTCCAAGATCCGCTTTTTCTGGTTTCCAGATGATCTTTAAACTTCCTGACAGGTTAAACGCTGCTTTGACGTGAGGCGTTAAACATTTTAGAAGATGCCTGTTTAATAACAATCAGTTAATTAAAGAACAATTCATTTAAAAAGTGCAATATGTGTACCTGCTGTGTCATTCAAATGACAAGAATCTCAGCTTTCCAAAGATATGTGACACCTTTAGTTTTTTGTTTTTGAGTTGTATGTCATGAAGTTTACTGTCAAAGAATGCAATCCGTTCCGCCCACATTGAAACTTTAAACGGTTAACACTTAAAGTAAAACTGTGGTTTATTGACATTAGGTATATTCATATTTAAATGTAACTTAACATAAAAACAATGTCAAATACTGTTCTATTCAGTAACACATGATATAGGTTTACAGACAATAAAACTCATTTTTATTATTAGATACTAAAATGTGCTTTCTTTTCCCTCCATAACATACAAAACCTCACATTATATGATTCTGTATATAAGATATTCCCTTAATACCACATCAGTGATTCATAAGCAAAAATATATTTTAATTAAGAGTGATGTTTTGGCTTTGACAATCGTTAGGTTCCCCTAATGGTGCCCTCGTCTGTGGGATATTCGGGAAAACTCACTAAACTGGCAAGACTTCAGTGAGGGTGTAAAGTCCCTCTATGCTCACAGGTCACACATCCAGAGCTGGAGGAAGATTTCTCGTAAATGCCTCCGCTTCACAGAAACTCATTTACATATTCAAGAGACTCCAGCCAACAGGCGCAGAGATTCGACGCGTGGGCGTTTCGCTGGCCAATCCGCTGCGTCGATGCCCTTCATTCACACGAGCGAGCGTGATTCTTTATAAAGTCTGACCGTGAGCCGTGTTTTCGTGATTTTTGGAGGGTAACGTGTAGAGACATGAATCCCGGGGGTCGCAGACTTAAACAGTGGCTCATCGAGCAGATCAATAGTAATATATATAATGGGTTATTATGGGAGGATGAAAACCGAACAATGTTCCGGATTCCATGGAAGCATGCAGGAAAACAGGATTACAACCAAGAGGTGGATGCGTCCATCTTCAAAGTAAGCATACAATAATAATAACAACAATAATAATGTTGCTCTTGTGTTTATGCTGTACAGCTTTTTAATATAACTTTATTTTACAACGCATATATATCACGAGATTTTAACTGCTTAAATAATTTATACAGAGACTAATAAAAACCAATACATGAGTTTGCAACAGGTCCAATCACAGCACGAAATCAGTTTCATTTCAATTTTTCTTAAGGATGATTGTGTCATCTTACTGAGATTTTTTATTACATTTATTGTACATCGCACGCTAGCATTTTTTTAAAAGTATTTTTTAGGTGTAAGAACGTGATATTACAATGCATACATCAATGAAATCTTTTAGGTTCTTTGCGAGTTTTTTTTTGTGCATAATTTTCGTATAATAGGCTATGCAATAAAGATTGCGCTGTCATGTTTAGTTTCTCAGTAAACAGGCAAATTCATTTAGAGGAATTCAGATTGCGGTGATGTCTAACTAAGCATGTGTTTTCACAGGCGTGGGCAATATTTAAAGGGAAGTTTAAGGAGGGCGATAAAGCTGAACCAGCGACATGGAAGACAAGACTGCGCTGTGCGCTTAACAAGAGCCCAGACTTTGAGGAAGTTACTGACCGATCCCAGCTTGACATCTCTGAGCCTTATAAAGTATACCGGATAGTGCCAGATGAGGAACAGAAATGTGCGTGCTTGTGTGTGTGTGTGTTTATTCAATCAATCTCTAAGAAACATTATAAATAGACAAATACACAAACAGTTCATTATTCTTAATTTATAAATGCATTACAATTAAAAGTTGATATTGTCACCATGTAATATGTAGATAAATGCTACTTTGTTAACAATCTGAATGAATATCATTATTTTTTATTTAGTGGGTAAAAATTCGATTCCTTCCATGGACTGCTCACCAGAACTGGATGAATTAATCAAAGAGGTAAATAGTCTTTCATTTCTTAATCTGTTATTTCTCCTTCATACTGATGACTGATTTATATGTTTGTGTGCAGTCTTCAAATGATGAATACATGGGCATCATTAAGCGAAGTCATTCTCCTCTGGACGAGGCCAGCAATGTCTCATCTGTACAGGAATGGTGGCAGCAGGACTGTCCTAATGGTACCGCATGCTAGTCTCACTCTCTTACATGTGAATAATAGTGAAGAGAATACAATGTAAAAAAATAGAGTAAAATAGATTGAGCTGCAAATGAGTTAAAAACACAGCTACAGATTTGCAAGTTAAAAGGACAGGATGTTTAGTGTTCTTCAAAGAAATATTGACTAACTTCCGCCAAAGGGTTGCTGATTAAGCAGATTTGTGTCTCTCTTTCCCATCGTCTATCTATCTATCTATCTATCTATCTATCTATCTATCTATCTATCTATCTATCTATCTATCTATCTATCTATCTATCTATCTATCTATCTATCTATCTATCTATCTATCTATAGTCTCAGCTGCTATTGTCCATCAAGATCCATCACCTGCAGGAACATTTAACGCTGGTATGTCATTGTTTGCACAAGTGTTCATTTATCAACTTGCTGTTTTTCTTTTAATTAAAGTTAAAGTCATTTACTTTATTCCAGCACAAATATGACACTCGATTGATAAAATCATTTAAGACTTTGACTGCTGGATGATTAACTGTACTTTAACTTCTCCAGCGTTCTCTCAGATGATGATCTCTTTCTATTATGGAGGGCGGCTGGTAGGCAACACACTTACCACTCATAGCGAGGGTTGCCGTATCTCCCCCAGCCAGCCCCCTGTGGCTAACGCCCTTTTATATGGGCCAGACAGTCTCCAGAACATCCGCTTCCCATCGGTGGACATCATAGAGCACGAACGACAGCGTCACGTCACTCGAAAGCTTTTCAGTCACCTTGAGCGTGGCGTGCTGCTGCGTGCCAACAGAGAGGGCATCTTCATCAAGCGTCTATGCCAAAGCAGAGTGTTCTGGTGTGGCCAGGACTCCCAATACAACCCCGCCCCTTGCAAACTGGAGAGAGATGCTGTGGTGAAGATCTTTGACACTGCCAGGTTTCTGCAAGGTAACCAAAGACCTTCACAATTTAGGCAATGAATAAAAATATATAAAATAAACATTGAAAAGCAAGTATGTCTTTTGAGGAGGCAAATTTTTTTTATATTCTTAAGCTTGTGCTTAATCTCTTGTTTTTGTTTTCTTACAGCGCTGCAGTTATATCAAGAGGGCCATTATCAGGTCCCAAATCCCACAGTCACGCTCTGCTTTGGGGAGGAATTCAATGATTTCAGCACAGTCAAGAGCAAATTAATCATTGTGCAGGTCAGTAATATATAGACTGATTCCTTAATATTAATGATAGATTATAGACAGAGAGTAAAATGAGCATCTTTCCATTTCTGCTACATTTATTTCATTTAGATCACAGCAATAAATTGTCAGCAGCTAGTGGAAGCGGTAACTGTCCACAGATCCCAGTACAGCAGTGGGAATTTGGAGATCTCTGATGAGATGGCCAGTGATCAGATGGCTCGTATATACCAGGATCTTTGTGGCTACCCCGTTCCCCAGCGAGCTTCCTGTTTTAGAGACAACCTGCCCATTCCAGTCTGAGGCAGACGTCAATCCAGCTTTTTTTAAAGAGCAAGTCATTTTACAAACTGACGCAGAATCGTGATTTTTGTCAATGTCATTACATGAAGAGTATTTTTGTGTAGCATCTCGTTCTCTCAGGACTAATAATAAATACAATGTTCTCAGGAAACACATTTTTTTTCTAATAGAAGGAAGTGAATTTCTTAAAATGATGTATATTTTACAGTTGTTGCCAGATTGTAGTTTTTGTTTTGTTTTATCATTCGTCCTAATCGGTTCGAGTCCTCTCTTCCTTACTGTGTTTTTTATTCTGTATCATGAAATGTTGATAGGTTTTACTATCCTTCATTTCTGTATTATAGTTTTTAAAGGCTTATTTTTATGATATCTTTTTTTAAGAAATGTAGCTCCAAGGCAAATTACACATGTTTAAAATAACTTAAAAATAAAAAAGAATGCAAACAGGAGAGTCAGTGGATTTTTTAAAGAGATCTCAGAATTTCCTTCATGATATATAAACGAGATAACTCAGTTTTTAACATTTTTGTCAAAACATGTTTATTATTATGTTATCATGTTATTATTTTTTTATTAGCTGTATTTTTTAAGCTATGAAAGTTTAAATCAAAACAAACCAACTGCAGTTGAATTAATTGGAATGCACAACCAAAAAACAAGATTTCTGAAAAATAAAAAAAGAGGAGTTATCTCGTTTTGCAAAATCCTTATATGTTGAATGATTAAATATGTGCAGGGAAACTCAAAGTCTTGAGTTTGTGCTCCAGACAGTGCAGGATACAGTTAAACACACTGTACACACAATAAAAAAATAACACATTATACACAATGTACACAAAATATATACCCAATCAAATCTGGCAGGTGATGGCAGTGTTGATCATTGGATTAAAGTCCCGTCTTTGACATATGATGGAATGGGGATGCGATGGGTGTAAGCTGTTTGTGTGGGTGCAGATGCTGCAGTAATGTCAGCCTGAGGCAGCAGAGAGAGCACTAACCAGTGATGCTGTTTCTGTACCGGTTGGTGATGCAGGCTGTCAGAATGCTCTTCATTGTGCAGTAATAGCTTTATCTGAGGATACTGGGGCTAAGAAAAAAGAGATGTCCTTTCTGATGTCCTTTCTTCAGCACTGCATCTGTGTGAGCAGATCACGTAAGGCCCAGATGGATCTATCTTCTACCAGCAGCTTCTTGGTCCTGACACCTCCTCTTTGTAGGCATCATTTTCTGTCCTAAGGACATTGGAGCTGTGTGTAACTGCACAGTTGTATGTGGGGCAAACTTCCAGCCTCTATCGTGAAGCCAACAGTGAAGAGACTTAAACTGCAATTCCTTTGACTGGCCACTAGACACTGGCTTCACGATAGTACTACAAATAGTACATTTTTAGTTAAGTAAACTTCATTTTAAGTTGATTTAATTTGTAATATCAATTGCTCTGTCCAACATCTCCACTTAGTTAATTATGTTAAAATATTTCCTTACCTTTATAATACTTTTGGTGATATAAATGGTATTTTAACACAAAATTCACGACTGACTATATGTCAGTCATTGAATAAACTTGATTCTCCACAAAAGCACATGAAACTGCATTTTTGACATGAATTGTCAGTACTGTAGAGAGAGAAATACAATAACAAGGTTCATGTAGTAAACACTGATCATCTGAACGGTGACTTCACAAAATTATCATTTACAACAAAAAAACATCAATAATATAAAATATAAACCTCCATGACATTTTCTTAACAAATATTTAAGTATTTAAAGTTCTTATCAGTTCTTATTCCGTGAAAAAGCAAAAATCATTAAATTATTGTATTAATTAAGTACTATGGGTATTCCTCACAACATGTACTGATAATTTTAAGTTCAGTTTACTTAAATGTTTTAGTTTAATAAAGGAAAAAAATTAAGAATTGGTCCAAAACACAAAATATTAAGTGAAGTTTACTTCATTGTTTAAGTAAAGACAATATCTGTGTTTACAGTGTAACAGGAAGTTCAGGATTGAGTTTAGTGTCAGAGATCTGTTAAGGTTCAAGGCCCTGTGGTATGGAAGATCTTATCTGCATTTTTCTTTTGTAAAAATACATAATAAACACATTTTTGAACAAAGAGTACACTATTTCAAACCCCTAGGGAGTCTGCAATTTTATGTGTTACATTATTACTACGCTCACTATAGTACGGTTTAATCTTAGCAGCTGTTTCCTGCATCTATTAATGTAAATCCCCTTTGAAACAATTAAACAATTGTGAAAAGTGCTATATAAATAAATTGAATTGACTGTCCGAATGGTACACAAAACTGTACACTTTCTGTCACTTTTCTGTACCCTAAGGTTCTGTTTTGTATATTAAAAATAATACAATGTCATATCTTTTGGGGTACATCACTGTACCTTAAGGATCTATTGTGTACCCTTCAAATGTACATGTAACTGTTTTGTAACCCTACAATTTAACTACACAATAGGTCCTTAAGGTATAATATTGTACCCCAAAAGGTACAACATTTCAATGTTTACAGTGTAGAGACATATGTTTACACTGTATAGAAATAAGGAAATAAAAAGTAAATCAAAGAAACAAGAACACAATAAAATGCACATATAATAAACACAATGTTTTAGAATACATGAGATTATACAATTTTTTATAAGATGTAGGCCTACATTGGTGATGCCAATTGTAAATTGTCTACCTGTAGGAGTGTAATTCGTGCTATTAAGAAGGTATGTATGTTTTAATGTGATCTAGCAGTAAATGTTAAATGGACAACATATCTATATGTGCCTTCCAGTTTAACTACATTTTTAAATAGCATGATTCAGAAAAGGTACATCTGCGCATATTTATGGTTTTTTTAACGGGTGACTGACATAATGCCATCTACTGAGCACTGTTCAATGTGTGGCACAGAAAAATAAAATGGTAGAAGAAAACAATCTATAACTCAAATAAAATGTCATAACCTTTGAAATGTAAGACTTTCGCTCAGGAGGGTGAATGTAGACTTTTAGGTTCCTTTAAAAAAAAAAAAGGTCTATGAAAAATGCTGTGGGGTACTACAGACTGCTATCAAACATCATGGCAGATGCAATATGACTCCACAGTAAGACAAATAAAACCTGTATTGTAATATGTATTAAATGTGGTCTGGGGATACAGTAAAGGCAACTAGAAAACAACTATGATTGGGTCCAAAAGTCTTACTTGTAATGCCATGCAAGAGAATCTGTGAGACATGTTTAGTGAATCACTCAATTTATCAATAACATAACTGCGGATGGATTGAAAAATAACATTTTAATACGGCAGTCTGTGCATGAAAATGACATTAGTTCGATTAGCAAGTATTTGTCTACATATTTTCGATTTATCTGAGATAAATAATCAGATGACAGTCTGCGTATCTCTTCCATGAGAAGTTATTATTGTGAAGGCAGCCAGAGCTGATGGTTGTGGGATTGAGGCCACATCCATGTGAGTATTTTTCTGCAAACAGTCGCAGTGTCTGTTGTTTGGTCAGACTAGGATTGCGACACGGCTCTGTGGTGACAGACGCTTTTTCCAGGTTTAGAAGATGATGCAGGTGTCTCGCTCTTAATTCAAGAGTTACATGTGCTCTTCATATATGCAGATGCAGGAATGCCATGTTGGTTCATTATTACAAGGATATTTGTCTCTGTTATGTTTTATTTTGGCTTTGCATGAGTTGGTTGCGCTGATGCGCGTGTTTTAAACTAAGGGACTGTGAGTGTGGCTGCTGTGTCAGCTTGAATTTGGCCACGTTTAGCTGAAGAATGTGAATCCCCGCTGAATGTTGCGTCAGTTTGCCACAGAAGTCTGGAAATGTGCTGTCTGTCTATCAGCTATTTTTTCTTTTCTTTGAAATGAAAGAGCGTCCAAGAAAGCGGACAGATCTCCCATGGGGGATCAGTGTTTACTGACAAATATCTCTCTTCTCTTCATTTTTCAAAAGTATTAATGCATTTATTCTCTGAGTGTAAATGCAGTATGTTTTAACACAAATAAATTAAAATTTGTTCATTTGTCAGAAATGTAAAACACTTTGACAGAAATCATACAAAATATTTAAGATACGTATATTTCATTAGACTGCTCTGTCCCTAGATCCTGGGATAAACTCCTGCCCTCCTTTAACCCTTTAAAGACTAAGCAGGGATGGAGAATGAGTGAAACCCTTAAATGCATGCCCTCAACCCTCGTTCATTATTAAATAAAGTTAGAACTCCAGCTTTTTAGTATTACCAAAATGTCAAATAAAATCTGCTTTATAATTAATTCAAGATGATTGTGTATAGACTCACTATAGATCCGAGGTATGTTATAGTGTGAGTTAAAAATGATAGGTAACTGCGTTTGGAAAATACATGAATGGATGGATGTATGGACTAAAGTTATTTGATACAAGTGTTGCAGTTTTGAGTTCCAATCATGTAAGATAAACATCCTGGGTCACTAAAGACCCGAATATGTAATAATGATCAGGGAAACACTTATTTAAAGGTTAAACAAGATTTTTATATAAAGTTCTCCCACCATTAAAATGCAGCCACACAAAAGCTGGAGTTCTGTTAAGGAAAACATTCAAACGGTTTAAAAAAAATAATTAATACGTCTAACTATTTCACTTAACAATGTTTGACAAAAATACACTTAACATCAGCACACTGGCGGGGCATTCTTCAGGAAGAGTCACTGGGTGTGACATTATGCAATGTCAAGAGTTTGCTTCTACCTCAGAGTCTCTGGGGAGCCTGTGTTTGCGTGTGTTTGTGTGTGTGTGTGTGTGTGTTTGCGTGTGTGTGTTTGCGTGTGTGTGTGTTTGCGTGTGTTTGTGTGTGTGAGATGAAACAGTGTGAGAGGAACTGGGAGACTGGTGAACAGTAATTATAGTGCAGGAGTGATTTTAGAAGCTCTTTATGGGGGTGCTGCAGGTGGTCGAATGAAGACCTCCCCACAGTCACCTGACCACAGATGCTTTCACTGACCAACAGCTATACACATTTCCTCAAATCAGTATCAGTTCAATCGAAACACCTCAAATCCCTTGAACCAGCCCTCCCCCAAACTTGTTGATTTTACTAACCTCCTCTACACTGCACCTTTATACTCTGCTGTATATTATAGCACAGGTCCTGGACGGCCACCTTTCTGCTTCGACTCAAATCATTGCATTCCTACTCAAAGCCAAAGGGCTTAACTTAGGCTGTTATGACCAGCGTTAGAAAAGAGATCTATACTGTTTTAAATATGCCATTTATTACCACATCATTATATGAGAAGGCATAATGATAATTTATAATTAATATTAAGGTAAAGCTATTTTTTGACTTCCGCAGCAAGCTAAACATTTATGTGCTTCCTCAGACTATGATATCAAAATGCTTGAAAAATAAGTGACTTTATATGCTTTATATTTATATGTGAGCACTGAGTAAAAATAAATGTCTTTTTAATAAAAATGTCAGAATCTTCAGGATGTCAAAAATTGGCAATACAGAGACAAAAAAACATAAAAGAGGCACATCACAAAGAAAACAAAAGTGAATATGACCATAGAATATGTGGATTTTATTTGTGCTCTTTGACTAACAAATATGAAAAGTCTGAAATATACATAAATAAGTTGATTACATTCTAAACATGTTTTCATTCTGAGACCTAAGAGATCAAAATAACACCAGAAGAGTTACTATAATGGTTTATGAAGTGAAAGCAGGTTATTTTTAGTCCTGTGTGATTAAATGAGATTAAAATGATGATCAAGTTCAGCAAATAAGAAAACAAAAAAGTTCAGTTTTGATAAAGAATGTGAATTCAACAGGCAATACAGTCAATTCTTTTAAACAAAATCCTCCACTCTTCCTTGAGTAGTTTTAAAAACATAGTGACATTTTATTTTTGGGGAAGTACTAGTACTTTTACATTAGTATTTTGATTTTTTTCTCTCCACCCCTAAACTCTATATGTCTATACATCTTTAAAGACACTCTTAATCTCTTGAAAGCTTTATTTAGTTTGATGTTTGATTGTTACATTGCAAAGCAGCTTTAAATGAAAAACTGGAAAAACTTATTATTTAACATGAATTGATATGCAAAGTCATAATACTCAGAGTTTGCAATAAAAGTGTTTGTCTGAATGCAATGAAAGCTAATGGTAAAATTTCAATTATGTGGCAGATCACTAATTTAATTACTGACTTCAGCTAAATATTGCACAGCTGTTCCAGAGAATAAATAAATACCGCTTTGGTCTCTCTTGTGTTTCACACACTGAAGCATTTTCCAAAATAAATCGAAATGAATCATTATCAAAATCATTGACAGACCTGCTTTGGCTGCCAATTGAGGAGCTGACTATGATTTCATACAGTAACCTACGTTTTATTTAAGTTTAAAAATAATAATAATTGAGGCAAAGTAAAAGTAAGTAAAAGTCAATGAAACTTGATAGAAACAAGAAAGTCTTTTGATCCTTGACTGCGCAATCTAGCACTCAACAGGAAAAACCTGGGGGGAAAAGAACTTCTCTAAAAATGAGAATAAAACAGGGAACAAACATTGTGACTTGGATGATAGCCATAAAGAACACAGAGTGAGATATGTTGAGATGTGTTGAACATACTAAAAAATAATAGATTTTTTTCGTTTCAATTTCATTTTGAAAAAAAAACTTTAAATACAACAGAAGAACTGAAAAGTACACTATAAAAAATTAAAGTTGGATCAACTTAAAAAATAACTTAAATTGTTAACACCTAAAAATAAGTTGTTTCAACTTATATGTTTACGTGAAAACACTTTAAATTAAAAATTTCAGTTGAAAATTTTCAGGTTTTTTGTGTGGTTACAAATTGAAGTAATTCAACGTTTCACTTTTTACAGTGTAGTCACACCGCATTTAGTTAAGAATCTAAACTTAAGGATCTAGACTTCAGTGATAAAATGTAATCAACGTATTCCATGAAAAGACTAGAAGTAAGGATCAGGTATATAAAAGGTCAACTTTGCACGAATGAGGAACAGGTTTGGTTTTGGTTAGATATAAACCAAAATCTTTTTGTCCTTTTTATCACAATGCCAATTTTTTAAAAGAGCGGGCAAAATGTATGGAAGAACTGGGGCGAAAGTAATGCGGGATGAAAGTAACAAAGCAAATTTCAAACTATGACAGCATGATTAGCGTGTAACCCTTGACAGACCTGACAAATATCGCGTTATTCTGTAGCCGTTTTGGACCATGATAAGTAAATTCCTAAAACGGTAGTTGTTTTCTTATATCGCACCATGTGTTACAATACTGATAAATCCAGTGGTTTTCAAACTGGGGGCTGCGAGATGGTGCCAGAGGGGACCCCAGTTTTATGGCATTTTATAAAATACATTCATTTATCATGAATTCTGTGTAATTAAACCTAAAAAATAATAAGCCAACTAACCAACAGCACTACTAGGTATAATTTTATATGTTTTGTTTAATTAAAATATTACATTTTAAAACAGGGCCGCAAAAAAATGCACTGTACAAAAGGGAGGCCGCACGCTGAAAATGTTTGGGAACAACTGGATTAATCTACAGGTTATTTAGTGCTCTTACTGCTCTAACACATCTTGAAGTTTGAGTTTTTCAAAATAAAATGTTTTATTCTTAACAATTCAAGTTTGTACTGTCGGTTTGCTTTTGAAACATTTGATGAAACTGAAATTTAAATGAAAATGTAATTTCATTATTTTTCTCAAAGATAAATTACAAAATATGTTTGCAGTTAAATATAAACTAGGTCATAGTCATGTATATTTACTAAAAACAAGTGTAACACAAAAATCTGTCTTGTTCTGTTGTGTTACTTCTGACCCACCTGCGTGTTACTTTCATCCCAGCTGACAGGGTCAAAAGTAACAATGCCCTTTCATGTTCAAAGTGAAATTATTCTGAAGTTGTTTTATATTTGATCAAAATCCCACCTGGTATTGATAGACCACACTTGTGAGTTATTGACCACAGCAAAATATATCTCTGTCTAAAACATTATCTTTTAAAATTAAGCTTTTCTGAAAAATTGTACTTTCGCCCTTGCTCTTCCCTACTATTACCAGTCAACACTGAACATAGATGTTAAAAACGAGGTTTTTCTTTTATTAAAATTAAATTAAATTAAATTACAGTGATAAAAAAATCAACAAAAGCTTTGTAAGGAGCACGAGTCTTTAAATCAGCACATTGAGATTCGTTCAAAAAGCACCCGAAATTCAAACCTGTGACCGGATCAAAGCCCACTCAGTCATGTGAAATAAAGACCACATATACATGTTTTTAAAAATAAGACCTTTTCACGGTCTGTTGAAGGAAGTGTTTAAATGCATAATAGCAGCCACGGTGGTGGGGATTTTTGTCACAGGTGACTGCTGAGACATCTGTATTTTTAGTCAAAATACACAATCCAAAAATATCACTGTCACTAACAGAGCGCTCATTTAACCTGTGACATTACCAATATAGATATTATCACTTCATAACCACTTATTCAAATGAATTTATTGAATATAAATGAATGTTTCTATTGTTCTTTCTAAACCTTGAGTCCAGTTCTTGTCATCTACCAGTTATTAAAGTATTGTAGACTGCCTACTTGATTTTGATCATCCCTTAACAGACATCCAACTGAATATCTTTACAACTAAATGTCAACTTATTCTATTAACTTTAACCTCTACACTAATACTTTAATGAAAGTTAGCTGGCATATAGATATAAAGTTACGTATATTTAGTAGAAAGTATAAAAAGTACTACTTAAATAAGATGCAATCAAATGCTGTTTTGTGTGTGTGTGTGTGTGTGTGTGTGTGTGTGTGTGTTTGCGTGTGTGATTACACAACTCCGATGTACAAAAGAAACCACTATGGCCGCAGGTGTTCAGGGTGGGATATTAAAATAGTTTCTGCAGCTGAGAGGAGCCAGCGGTCAGACCTCAGACAAACTGTTCAATGAGCACAGAGATGTGACCCCATGAACACACGGCCCTGCAAAATTGTTAAGTGTGAAAATAATGTAGAATAGAATAAGACTGAAATAATATAACTAATGAACTAAATATATAAAAATAGTATGGATAAGAAAGAAATTAAATACACAGATGTTTGTCAAGACACTTAAGTCTGAATTTCAGTCACTTCAGTCTTACACACTATCTATAATGTTGCTATGCAAGACGGCATATTGTCTTAAAGAAAATAAATAAATAAATAAATGTCTCTGTACACTTGAGCAGCAGGGCTTGACTGCAAAATGATAATTTGCATGCCTAAAAATGGCAATCAGATTAACTCATCTTATACCGGTATGTGATTGTGGTCAGTCTACACTGGTTTTGCTGGATTTTTTTTACATTTGAAAAAATGTGTTATTTATTGCACATTGATTTAGTACTTCAAATTGTATAAAAAATTTAAATCTAAAAAATAAAGTACTTGATTGGTTTGACATCAGATGATGTTGTTTTTCTTATTTCTTGTTTAGGATCAGATAAGCAGTCAATACAGAAAACTTTCTGTAAGGTCAACTGGTTTTTGTTAGGGGAAATGGTTTTTAACAATACCCTGTAGGGATTGTACAACCACAGCGCCCTCATCTGGTTAACATGTAGACAACACTATAACTTAAAAGTAACACATAACAACCATGATCTGTCGATGTGAAGGAGGAGAAATATAATTTTCCTAACAAGATTGAGATGTTTACCAAGAATCAAGGTCATATTATTACTGTAATATATCTTTCAAGCTAGGAAAAATTAAACCAACAATCCTCTTTTAAGATTTTTTAATGAATTGGTTTAAAAAAGTTATTCAAACTAGCCACTGCCCAGTCAACATTGATATGTGGGCCCCACGTGCAGGGGGCTTCCATTTGGGTAGGGGTGCTAGCAACATGTCCCTACCAATATTCAGGGAACACTGAATTATCCCTAGCAATAATTTCAACCAAACAAATGATATTTATTTATATATAACAGCTGATGTCTGTCTGTTTCTTGTGTTTTTACTTATTTAATTTAACATGAATTTATTCAGGAATCATTTAAATGAGATTTAAACTCTCATAAAAATAAAAATAGCGCTATTTGTAGTACACAAATGGTTAAAAGATGAGTCCCGCCTCCATAACTTATATCACTAATATGATTGGCTTTACCTTTCTTAAAGGATAATTCCGGTATTTAACACTTTGAGTCTCATTTCTGGTTTGTTTTGGATGAACTACAGTGATGGACACCGAAATTTTGACAACTGGTCGTGTCTTGACTTTTTTGACTCGTTTAGAAGTGTCTCTTGACTGTGCATGGACCTTGACTACCATTCTGAAGCAAACATGTCAATAAAACAACACTTATGCTGAGTCCCAATTCGCATACTATCTGTCCTAAATAGTATTTGAAACTAGAATTAGTACGCCCCAAATCGTAGAGCCAGCTGCCTCACAAAATGCGTTTGGTTCTACGATGACTTCATTCCTCAACTTGGTAGAACACATTGTAGAATGTATTGTGGAAAAAAACGATGAGAAAAAAAGATGGGAATAGTAAAAAAATTACATTGGACATAAGTTATAAGAATGAATGAAATATTGTTAACAGTCGTGATGTGCGTAACTAGGCAACCACGTTTTTGCTGCATGACGTCATCGAAGTACGTCCCAGAACGTGCATACTCTTTTGATACACACTCAAAAGTATGTACGTTTTCCTCACAAAAACAGTACATACTTTTAGGTCGTAGTATAAGTAGGCGAATTGGGACTCAGCATAAGTGTTGTGGTGTCCTTGAGCAAGACATCTACACCCCAGCTGCTCCTGACGAGCTGGATGGCACCTTGCATGCGTGACATCGTGATCGGTGTATGAATAAGTGTGTGAATGTGAGGTAACTTGTAAAGTGCTTTGGATGGCCATATAGGTCTGTTAAAAGTGCTATATAAATGCAGTCCATTTGCCATTTTCTATCCCCTTTTATTCCCAATTTTCTGAATGGTGGGGTCAGTAAAGTAAGGAATTTAATTGATTTAACCCAAGGTCAGTGGAGAACTGTGCAACTAAAATCCCTAAAGGATTGTGGGGAGGATAATGAAGTGTATTAAAGATGCTTTCCCTCCTACATTATTTTCCTTCATAAACTTAGTCTTGGTAAATGGTTTTATACCTCAGAACTTTCCTGAACTAAGAGTGATACCTAAAGATGAAAGAGTTTAATCAGATGACACTGTTGAAGGGACATGGGGATATGTTTTTTCATGATATTGATAAGAAAGTTCTTTATCGTATTTGTGTTAAATCTGTACATGTTGGGCAATTGCAAGGAAGGACATATACAGATAAATGGAGGGTTAAGCTCTCTTTTGGTGAAGAAATGTATACTGTTGAAAATGTAATCTGCAGTCTCTCTCTCTCTCTCTCTCTCTCTCTCTCTCAGCGGAGTGCATGCTGGGAGTGGAGTGTGGTGTAAGCGTGTGGCTCATGTTGAGTGTTTATTTATTATTTGGTTTATTGGTTTATTTTGCAGATTTTGAATACTTATTTGTGATTTAAAACATGGTTTTTTTTGGGGGGGGGGGGGTATGACTTAAATTGTTTGTTGGAGGTAGGTTTGTCCACGTGAGGCATGGGGGCTCCAGGAGCGCATGCTTTGAACTCACTTTCACGTCGTCATGGAGTGAAAGTGGTGTCGAACATGAATGTTTAGAGCTTTTGTTTGGCTGTTGGAGAAATAGTTGGCCATGAGAATATTCTGTTCGCTTCTAAAATAAACAGTAATCTTTTTGAACACGATTGAGAAAGCAAATGAAATACAGAAAGGCATTGTTCTTGATGGTGTCTTTACATCTGTCTTACCACTTTATTTAACATCAAAAAGGGTCACTCTTTCAAATGTTCCACCATTTGTAAGTGGTGCTGGTTTAACACAGGCGCTGACTCACTATGGCAAATTGGTCTCCTCAATTTAAAAAAATTCAGATGAGTTTCTCCTCTTCTGAAACATCTTGTTTCATTCAGACGTTCAGTGTACATGATTGTGAACAATGATTCTGATTCTGATTATGTGGTCTTTGTCACCACAGAAAACATAAAATGCTTCGGCTATGGGAAAGTAGGACACTTAGTCATTGCTTGTCCCAATAAAACTGAGGATGAGCCTCTATCACAATGGAGCCTGGAATGGTACATGCAAGCGAACTTGGTGAAGTTCAAGGTGCTGAGTATGAGATGGAGCCTTTGGTTTTAGGGGAGGAAGAAAGTCAAAACATTTTAAATGGCAATGACAAAGCGATAAAACTAGTTTTGTAAATAACAATGAGGCGAGTCGAGAGTGTGATATTAGACCTATAAGGAAAGAGGTTTAGAGCAAATATTGTTCAATGTGCCAGTGAAAAGGACAGACAAAGGTCAAGTTCACAGACAGTTAAAGAAGTTTGAAGTGGAGGACAGTGATACTGAGTTTTCTGATTCGAGTACTACCATGTCTCAGAGCAAAATTTCAAGTCGAGACTACAATGTTGACAATATCAAAATGTTTCTCAAATTAACAAAAAAACAAAAGATTCTTAGTTAATAAGTATTTTTCTGACATGACATAGCATAGTTTGTGGAAAGAGAAAAGGGTTTCATTGCTGAAGATTGTTTTTTAAAGAGTACCAATGGTCCGATTCACATTTTTGCAATTCCTTTGGTGTGTAAGTGTGTATTAGTAAATGTTAACGATATGCAAAAAGTACAAACCCCAAAGTAAACGATGACGCGAATTATTGTTTCCAACATAAATCTCTTTTCTTGGACTACAACAAACACACGGATTGTAGGCAAGCTGTATGCAGAAAGACGTCATAGAAGTGGAAAAGTGGACTAACAACTGGAGCTTTAGAATGGCTGTGGAAAAAAAATTAAGTATTATGTTTTTCAAAGAAAAAGAAATGACCAAGTACTACACTTGAGTTATATGATAAGGTATTAGAACAGGTCTTAGAATTTAGGTTCCTTGGGATCTGGATGGATTCTAGACTTACTTTTGCATCACAGATCAAGATGTTAATGTTCTCAAGTGTCTTGCAGGAGACTGGAGGGTAACTCTGTATTCTTTAAAAAGAGTTTACTGTGCAATGATTAGGTTCAGCAGCGCCTTCCTAACTAGAGAAAATAAATGGAGTGCAATCCCAGGCACTGAGAATAGCATGTGAGGCAAAGATAAAATGTCTCCAATCTCTGCTCTACAGGTTGAAATGGCAGAAATGTCTTTAGACATTCAGAAAATTAAGGTGAAAATGGCGTATTGGTGCTCCGAAGGGGACATAGAGGTACAGATGCTTATCCAGTAAAAGATGTGTTAAGAGAATGTTAGGAGCAAGAATATGCAAGTCTAAATAGTTTTAGATGGAATGCTGGAAAGTTGCCAAAGACATTGGAAAAGATGCTATAGTCATAAGCCATACGGTAATTACATTCATTTTACCCCCTTCGCTGTACAGAATGCCTTTAGTGGACCTACAATTAGACCAGTGTCTTTGACTCCCATGATGTGGCAAGTGTGCAAGTGGCAAGTGTGCTGCTTCCTTGTTCAGAATCCATCAAATATCTTTGTAATCTCTAAGTTATAAATTTGAAAGTGAACTACTCTTCGAAACAAACTATACTTGGCCAGATTTTCCTTTGTTAATTTATGGATTAATCTACTATTGATAGGACTTTTTTGCTGCAAACAAAGTTAAGAGGCCTTTGGGCCACCAGGCCTCAACAGGACTAAGAGCATAAATGCACTTTAGGATCGCCATCCTGCCTAATCTACTATCGGGAAATTGAGGTAAAGACAGTATTAGACCATCATTGGGATACATCGTGGTAAGAATATCATGGCTCCCAAGAAAAATACATCATGTGAGGATGAATCTGCTATCACCATGGTCACACAATTGTTGGAGCAGCAAAAATAATTTTACAAGGAAATGCTAGATTCATTCACGTGATGAGTACTAATAAGAGGCTGGATGGTGTTATAAAAGACGTCCAGGAGCTGAAGACAAGTTTGGAGTTCACACAAATCAAAATGGAGGAGGAGATGGCATAAGGAAATTGTAACTAAAATAAAATCCTTTGAAAGCGATATTATGAAGTCAAAACAGGACATTGATGAATTGCTTACAAAGTTGGATTACATCGATAATCAACAAAAAGGAAAAATATCATTATTGATGGGATACCTGATGTTGGAGGAGAAAAATTGAATGAATTGCAGCTTAAAGTTCAACATATGTTCTCTAGTAATTTAAAGCTGGATTGTACCAAGATTGAGATGGAGCGGGTACAGAGGATTGGTTAGTACCAAGAAGGGGGAAGGCCAAGAAAAATCATGGTGAATTTACTGCGGCTAAAAGACAAACAGCATATCCTCTCTTCTGTCAAACAGCTGAAGGGGACCAACATCTATATAAACGAGAATTTCTCTGGGGCAGTGCAACAGAAAAGAAAAGAACTCTGGCCAAAGCTGAAGGCTGCGAGGGAAAGGGCTGAGGTATGACAAGTTAGTCATTGGGCCAAAAGATGGACATACAGAAAATTTATAATTTAAAATGCATTTTAGAACTTGAAGTATGGTATTTTAAATTATCTGTACATTTTTACATCTTTAGCTATGAATTTAGATACAACCATCTTTGTTAAAGTTTTCTTAAACATATGTAGCCTCAGAAACAAAGTTGAAGAAATAATTACACTTTGTCAATCTGAGAATATTTATATTTTAGCATTGACAGAAACCCATTTGAATGACAGTTTTGATAACTCTGTTGTTGCAGTTGATGGCTATAACCTGTACAGAAGAGACCGGGATAAACATGGTGGAGGTGTAGCACTGTATATTAAAGATAGTATTGTAGTCCTGCCAAGAAATGATATAATGTGTGTTGATGTTGAAATATTATGGATACAGATCCACATCCCTCACTCTAAGCCTTTATTAGTTGGATGCTGTTATCCTCCAAGTGCTCATGTGAGTTACTTAGACAAAATATGTGAAATTGTAGATAGAGTGTCTGATGAAAGTAAAGACGCTTTTCTTTTAGGGGATTTTAACATAGATTGGTTCTCTAAAAATATCTACATGTATTGATCTAATATTCACTAATATACCAGAGCTTTGTTCACAAACAGTTTCCAAAGCTGTGGGATGTAGTGACCACAATTTGATCGCTTTATCAAGAAAAACTAAATTGCCTAAATCTGGAGTCAGAATTGTTCTCTGTAGGTCTTTTAAAAGGTTTAACCCTGATTCATTTATATTAGACATAAATAATATGCAAAGGTCAGATGTTCTTGAAGAACAGAATGTCAATACTGCTTTAAATATGTTTATGAATAAATTAATGAAATTGGTTAATATGCATGCTCCCCTTAGGAAAAGGTCAATAGACCCCTTCACGGTTCACGTCACAGACAGTTTCCACTGCGCATGTCGGGGTCAGAAAGGTCATTACAGCAGATAGAGTTGCGTATTATTCAGTATCGTCAAAAATGCCTACTTACGTCGTGGGCTGTGAAAATCGCACCAGGTCTTCCGTTAAGTTTTCGCAATTCATGCAGAATCTCAAAAACAAAAAAATACAACATCTGCAGCTGCAAGCAATTAACGTGCAGACTGGAACAATACAAATATCAAAGAGGCTTGTGTTTGTAGTGCTCACTTCATTTGAGGTAAGTCATCATTTTTCAGCCCTGTTAGATTACATTATAAAGCCTGGATGATCTATAAGAAGTAACAGTTCTCCATGGCTGGACAATGAATTGAGATCATTGATGCTTCAAAGGGATAAAGCTAAAGCAGTTGCTCAAAAACAGGGAAACTTGAAGATAGGAAGACGTACTGCACATTAAGAAATAAAGTTACAAAACTAAGTCATAGTAAAAAGAATGGTTATTTTAAACAGAAAATGTATAACTCCGTGAATGACGGGAAAAAACTGTGGAAAATACTAAATGTATTAATGTGTAAGAAGCCAAAGTCATCCCCAAAATTTGTTGAATGTGAGAGGCAGTTCATTACGAAGCCACATGATATTGCAAATTATTTTAATAATTTTTTTTTACAAGAAAAGTGGATAATTTAAGATCTGACATGAACAAAACTGATAGTGATGCATGCCGGAAATTGGTTGACAACATAATGCAGGGCAAACAATGCCATTTCCAATTCAATACTGTAACTCAGGATGACGTAGAGAAGCTGCTACAGGGTCTATCTACTGAAACATCTGCAGGTATAGATAATTTAGAAGGAAGAATACTTAAAGTAGCTGCGACTCAGCTTTCAAAACCTATAAGCCACATTTTTAATAAGTCTGTTTTGAGTGGTACTTTTCCTGAGCTTTGGAAACAGTCAAAAATTATACCTCTTCTTTACTGGATCGAATAGTAGACCATTCAGTTTACTTCCAGTGTAGTGCAAAATTTTGGAGAAGATAATCTTTAATCAAATAATGAATTATTTCAGTACAAATGAATTGATGACAAGGTTCCAACATTTATAGAGACAAGGCTTTTCCACAAACACTGCGCTAGCACAGATGACAGAAGAGTGGCTAACATGTTTGGATGAAGGGAAACTAGTAGGAGGTGTGTTTTTTGACTTTAAAGCAGCTTTTGATGTAATAGATCATAGTCTTCTCATAGCTAAACTCAAAGCATATGGTTTTTCACACTCAGCAGCACTAACTTGGGTGCATAGTTATCTTTCCAACAGGATGCAACAGGTTTATTTTAATGGTAGTCTTTCCAATTGCTTAACAACATCATGCGGCATAGCACAAGAAAGTTGCCTGGGTCCACTTTTATTTTCAATATATAAACGATTTGTTATGTTTAACCTTAGCCGCTATCTCTACTTCTTATATTATCTATTGATTTTCTGTGTTCTCCTCTACATCTTCTCATGTAAAGCTGCTTTGCAACAATTAAGACTTGTGAAAAGCGCTATATAAATAAAATTGAATTTAATTAAAATGAATTATGTATGCTGATGATGCTACTTTGTTCAATGCAGGATCAACATTACCTAAACTCAATGAGAATCTTCAGCATGAGTTAAAAACAGTAGTGGACTGGGTGAAAAAGAATAAATTACTATTGAATATTTCCAAAACTAAATGTATGATATTTTGCAATAGATACATTTTACCAAGTATCACCTTACTTAATTTGCAAATAGAGAGCAATGTGGTTGAACAGGTTACCAGATTTACACTGCTGGGTGTTAGACTAGATGATATATTATCTTGGTCAGACCAGATTGACCACGTTGACCACGTGGGCAGGGGTATTGCTATGTCCAGAAAATGCTCTGTATATTGTCCAAATGCTACATTGATAAAACATCGTCCAAAGTCTTGTTCTGTCTCACTTATATTACTGTCCAGTAGTTTGGAGTAGTGCGGCTCAAAATTATTGTTTAGTGGATATGGTCATGAGCATGTGACACGTTCAGTCAGTAATAAGATAATGATTACTCCTAGTCCAAGATGTAATTTTATGAAGAAAACTATTGTATACAGAGGGGCTATAGAGTGGAACTTCCATCCAGCGTCAGGAAACTCAAAAGTAATTTTTTTTAAAAGAAAACAATAAAACCGAGATTACAGGTTATTTTTGCATGTTTTGTTTTAAACTGTTTTAATTTGTATGTTGAATAGATGTTGCATAACTGCTTAATTTGTACTCCTTAAATGTGTGTCATCATGATAGCTAATATATCGTAAAGTTTTTATAGATCTTATTGATGTATTGATTAATTGAATTTTGTATTTTTGTATTGATTTAGTGGACCCCAGGAAGACTAGCGACCACTAAAGTGGGAGCTAATACGGTTTCAAATAAAACAATAAAAACAATAAAAACAATTAAACATAATAAAGAATGAAAATGATAGGTATTTACCTATGATTATGACAGTGGTAAATTATTTAAATCAAAACTATAATAATAGTGTTTAGATATTTACAGATGAGTTTAAAAATCATTAATCTGGATATACAGCAGGAGCAATATATATTCCTCATATCGAACAAAGTACTGTTTAAAGGATGTCTAATGATATCTCAGTGTTTACAACAGAACTCATGGCAATATTAATAGCAATGATATGGGTGAAAGAATCTAATATTAAGAATGTAGTTAAATGCTCTGATTCATTTTTAGCTTTGTGCATCTTAAAAAGTGGAAAGTCAGATGCTAGAAAAGACATTTTATACGACACATTACAGATTTTGTACAGATTAAATCCACTAGATAAAAATATATCATTTTAATGGGTACCAGCTCGTGTAGGAGTTAAGGGAAATGAGATGGTGGACAAACCGGCAAAGACTGGATTAAAAAAGATCAAAATCGACATAAAGATTCCATTAAGCAAAGCTGAAGCTAAGTGCATTGTAAGAAAATCTGTTATAAACATTTGGCAAGACAACTGAAATACGAAGTTAAAAAGAAGACATCTGTATAATATTCAGTATAAAGTGGGGACTGAAAGGAGAAAATATAGATCCAGAAGAAATGATACACTTATCTTGACGCTTATCATTGGGCACACCAGATGAAATTATTATTTACACATGATAGGAAAAAGTGAGACAGATGGGGGCATCTAACATTTAGGGTATGGGTAACGTTATTTCAACTGTGTATTTCACTCATAAAGCAACATGGCCTATCAGAAGAGAGGCTCATAAATATTACTTATTACAGGCCAAAACCACCTGTTCTTAGCAGAGGTCCTGAAAGAGGAACTGTAAAAATATATAGAGATTGTTTTTGGTACTGCAAATATTTATTCCTAAGGACATCATAACCTAAAATAAAACTCTAAAGCTTTGAAATATGGGACCTTTAAGGATTGTGCTGTGCCAGATGATGTGGGAGACCAACATCCATTTCTTTCAGATGAAGGCATTTCACTGTCAACAAGTGTCCCCGTGTTTTTTATTCATCTAAATTTAAAGAACGAAAGAAAGAAAGAAAGAAAGAAAGAAAGAAAGAAAGAAAGAAAGAAAGAAAGTCATTTAAAAATACATTTGTGAAAGCAGCACAAAGAATTTCTTGTTAATGAATGTATACATTTGCTGCTCACCATTTTCAATACATTCAAGAGCATTACTACTTGCTGATATTAAGTAATTAATGCTTTTGAGTTTGTCAAAACAAGGGAACAGAATTTCACAGAACAGCAGCAGAGACAGACAGAGAGGAGAGAGAAAAACCAAGTAAACAAGTCTCAAAAGCATACAGAGTTAATTTTTTTGTGTAATCAACTACCAGTAATTATTCATTTGACATGAATTTTAGCGTTTGATGTTTTGCAAGTGCCAGCCGATATTTGCAGATTCAGCATAAGCATTGGTCAGCAGCGCTTTCTGACAGTTCTTTTCCGCCTCTCTCTCCTTGGCAGCATCTGAATTTGTGCAACCCAGCCAAATGGCCTTCCTCACCTCATATAATAAATGACGCCTGACAGACTCGGCCTATCCAAAAGATGCTTTACATTTTCAGCAGCAGTGCTGAAAAACACGTCAACCTGATGTGTTGACATAGAAAGCCCTCGGGGCTGATATTATTATACCCTCCACCTCATGGAGGAAACAGACCATCTGAAACCATTTCTGACAGATCTTACAGTCTTTAACTCACAGTTGGATTGTTAAGGCTACTGCTGATGGACATACGTTAAGGGCACTGATGTGTGAATGTGTAATTGCCTATGTGACTGCTGGGATGAAACGAAAAATAAAGATAAATGTACGTATGTTTATTTGTTTAGTTTTTAAGCAACAGCAATCAGTTTAGATTATTCCTTTTTTCTTTTCTCACTGATGTAACTTTAAATTTGAATGAATACAAATGTAAAATGTGCACCTTTTAATAATGGCTATTTATAACATGTTTCACAAGTTTCATATAAGCAGGGAATGGGCGACAGGTTTTTTGTCAGAAGAGTGTCCATTTGTAACAAGGTGTGCGCCCATATACCGATCCCTGAAAAAATCATATTATTTTCAAAATCTCATGTAATTAGAAACATGCTGTTACTGAGATGTGTTAGTTGTTTGTGATTTACTTCACATTTATGTAAATGTTTATAATTCATGTTATATTAAACTGTTGTAATAAAAAAGTTAAAATGCTTGCTTTTAAAATGAGCATTTTCAGACTGTTTTTATATATGTATTTATAAATGTAACAACAACCCATAAATCATAATGAATTATGGCAAGTACTTATGATAAACTAATTATGAGACATTTTGAAGATCACTGTGACATGTTTGTTAGTAATGTATTATTTAACAAGTATGAAACTAAAGTGGTCACTTTTCATGTATGAATTAATGTCTCTTTATTAGTTTGTCATAAGCACCTGCCTTAACTCATCATTAGTTTATATAAAAGTAAGAGTTCATTTACCTCAGCTCATTATGATTCGTGGACTGTAATTATTTTTGTGTTGGGTCGACAATCTAAAACTTGCCTATAGGGCACCAACAGAGACTGGGCCGATCCTGCATTTAGGTAACATGTTTCCTTACAGTATTTGTGCAGGATCCATTGGCTGGCTGTGGGCCTATATGGTCCATGTATCCGCTATATGTGTGAATGATCAGGCAGGTCAAAGACTTTGGATCATAGTGTGATGGATGGAGCATTGGATGAGAGACTTCCTGGTCTTATTTAAAGCCCACAAACAGCCAATGCTTGTTTCTATGAATTAGTATTTAATCCTTGTACACTTATGAGTTGCAAACTTTAAGGGAGCCAGAGGCTTAGTGTTACTTACTATGCATGCCATCAACACACTTGAACAGAAAACTTGAATATTGGTATTCAATAATCACATCCAATGATCACTGATACTTGCACAGGATAATATCAAAGTCTGCATAAGTCTACCGTATCAACAAACTAAATGTTTAAGGGAAAGTACGTTTTGTTTCTGGTTCCTGCTCACAGGAAACGACTGATGCTCCTAGCGCACAACACATTTGGGATATAACACAGTTGAGCAGCAATTAGCCCTTGGGTCTCTCTAAAAAAGATCAGAACTGAAGGAATCAACTTTTCACAGTCTACACAAAATCCAATTAATGTTCTTCTTTTTTTTGCTTATCTTTTAATGTGTCTTAATATGTCTTTTTCTCTTACCTAAAAGATAAAAATATAAAATCCAATCGATAAAGACAATGGGCTGAAGTACGACATTCAAGAACAAAATTCCATTTCATGTAAAAATGATTAAAAAGTGTGTCTGGGTGTCATTGTCAACAACATTCACATCATTAGCTATTTATAAATGAATAAACTTAAATAACCCTGAGTGGAATCAGAAACAATTTTAGCTAAAAAAATGATAGCTAAAGTTTCAATCGGACACACACACAACCCTGGCCACTGTGTCGTCCTGACTTGAGACAGCCATGCCTCCCAAACCCTGATTACAATGCTGTCCGTACAAGACAAATGAGCACATGTAGCACATGTGCTGCCAGACTATCTTTAGCTGCAGACCCGGCCAACAGAAAAAGCATCGAGCCATAGAGATGAACACAGTAACACAAACAACATGGCTATAAGCATGCAAATGAATACAGTTCTCTCGCTGCTACGGCACACACAAGACAAGACAGTCTGAACAAAGACACGGTCTGTTATAAATGCTTGGCACTGGTCACATCATCTGTCAGGGCCACGTTTATGGGGCCTCTCCTCACTGTTGCTTTAACCTCAGTGGGCAGTTGACTGGGAGGCGAGGCAGATGTGATTTATGGACAGCACTCAGCGCTGAGGTCTCAATTCACCGCTGAACTCCTCTTCATCCCACGCAAACACACAAACGACAGAGAGACACTCAGACAAAATGAGACGGATGGAGATCAACCCGTGTCGAAGCTTGTGTGAATAATGTTGTCAGGAGTCCTGTTACCACTTTCAATTCATTTAAACTCTTCTAAAGAGCTATAGGGAAATCCGAATAAATTGAAAATTTCTGCCAACACATTAATGGAGCCCTTTCCGAGTCAAATTCATCGATGATTCATAATGGTAACATTTACAGTACTGACAAATCACCTGAACGGCAAAATCCGAAATTCTTAAACAACTTGTGAATTTTTGATTTTATTTTTTAAATCTATATCATTAAATGCTCATTTTTAAAGGTTATTATTAGTATTTGTAATAATATATTTTATATGATCAGAATTCATTATAATATTATAGCATTACTGTCACTGAAAGTTCAACTGAAAATAGACAAGAGTTTCACATTTATGAATCTTTCAAAAATCTTGATAATTTTCCAATGGTTTCGTTTTCACATCTTGTGTTTTACAAAGCATTAAAACCTATTCAGTATGTCAGATGTACTTAGCCTAACTAGCAATGGTGCAAAGCCCAGTTACATAAAACAACTTATAAACACACTTATAAGGGCTTTCACAAAGTGTTTTCTAAATGATGGCTTTGTTGCTGATTCAGAATCTGATTCAATTCACATCATATTGCTATTCATAAATCCTATTTTGTGTTTATAAAAACTGTTTATTTCTAATTTACAAAGAATTTTGTGTTAGATGTTCATATTAGATTTATATACTTCTAGGATTAGACCTTGTCCAATTAGTGCTGCTTCACTCCAGTAGGGGGCGCCCTACCCAATGAAATGAAATAACACCACCCACCACAGCAGCAATATGCAAACTGTTCAAATACTATTTAAATAGGAAATACCATTTAGTGTATAAAAATGTCAATGTGATTTTTGGTAGATGTATGAAGTGTAGGTGTGCCGAGTTTAACCAGTGTAGATGTTATCAGATGAATTGCTGACATATTGCACTAATGTTTGACAACTACAATACTACTTTAGTCAAAACTACAAAAAAATGTATCACCGACACTGACATCAAACATGTGTTTTTCTTTTACACCAAAACTGTTCTTTATTTTCTAAAAGTTGAGAAATCATTTTATGAGGCATCACTGCTGAATATCTCTCAAACAAACCTTTAGGAGGGAAATATACAGCAGTGGTTATGACATACTGAACTTTCCCTGGAAACCAAGACAGAGTCATGAAACAGCAACAAAACTGACCACATGGACAACCTGGTGGTCCGGTCACTAACACACACACACACACACACACACACACACACACACACACACACACACACACACACACACACACACACACACACACACACACACACACACACACACACACACACACACACACATACACACAATGAAAGGATGTACAGACATATGGAAGAGAGGGAACTCGGGGGAGTTATGTGCCAGTGTCTGTGTAAGAAGCAAGAAAATTCAGGATCATCTGGAAATCTAGCCTGAGAAGGAAATATTTGTATTCCCAATTAAACTACTCTAACACATTATCTATAACATATCATTTTAATTAACATTTAAACAACATTTAAACAATACCCAACGATAAAACATTTAAACTTTTTTGTTTTGTAATAGCACAGGCAATGCAAGTATTAAATAGTAATTTTTAAAAAACAACAGCATTGGTGTTTGGGTCTAATTTAATTGGATTTTTATTTTATACATTTATTAGAAGATTATAACTCTGAAAATATTGACCCCAAAATTTAAATCCTCTAAATGAATGTTGTAATATTAGACAGAAAAGACACAGGGCAAAAGATGTGTGTTTTATGCTCATTATGGCATTTTCATGAAAAACAAGACTCATCTTTTCCAATACCATCAATCACAGGACAGTGATCTACCTCCCCTGCACACACACACACACACACACACACACACACACACACACACACACACACACACACACACACACACACACACACACACACACACACACACACACACACACACACACACACACAAACACAAACACATTCTGGTTTCCATGTTTTGTGGGGACATTCCATAGACGTAATGCATTTTATTCCATACAAACTGAATATTCTATATTCCCCTTACCTACCCCATTCCCTAACCCCAACCATCACAGAAAACTTTCTGCTACTTCACATTTTCAAGAAACATCATTATGTTTGATTTATAAGCTTGTTGCCTCATGGGGACATCAAAATGTCCCCACGAGGTCACAAAAATACTGGTATTCCTATCTTTGTGGGGACAATTGGTCCCCACAACGTGATAATTACCAGGTGCACACACACACACACACACACACACACACACACACACACACACACACACACACACACACACACACACACACACACACGAAAGTTTTATTGCTCAGATGTTGTATTTGCTCAGACTTTATATCATAGAATTTAAAATGTGAATTCATCACACATTGAACCTGCAGCAGATGTTAATTGCATGTACAGTTCCATCACGATCTGTCTGCAAAGCGACATGCTGGATGCTGAGCTCCTCTGAGAGCACGCTGTAAATGTTTGTTACGAAGGTCCACTTCCTCCACACGCACATACACAATTAAAATGTGAAGTTCTGGCATGGCGTGCAGCTGAGACATCGTGTGCACTCACAGGCGTGGGAGTGATTAATGTGTGTGTTGCGTGTGTTAAGCACCACCAGGAAGATGGAGAGATGTAAGTGTGTTTATGCGTATACAGGACATGTGCACATGTCCTTGTTATCTAACGGAGAACGATTGCATGATCTACGTAATCTGTATGATGAAGGTTTAGGGACAAATTATTCATGCAAAAAGAATTTTTAACAGAACACAATTGTTTAAGATATGAATTAATAGTTTACAACCCCCCTCCAAAATAGATTTTCTTTATAATACATTTTCTAAAGAAATTGTGAAGTGGTGCTTTCCTTGGCAAAACTTGGGACACAAAATGTTACAGTAATGTACCAGTTGCTTATAAAAAGTGTAACATTGTGTGAAAGTTGTTCATAAAATATCATATTGCAGCACACATAATGGTTCATGTGTTTTACATAAAATTAGCAACTAACCAGCAGACTTAAATCTAGAACTGATTTTATATAGACAATGCAATACTTTCCCCTGAAAATAAGGTCCTAATGACCCAACTAATATTAAACCACACCTATTATGTCCATTTGTACAAAATCTAATAGAAGTATCAGGAGTCCCCAGAATGATTCTGTGAAGTTTCCTATCATGTCCAAAATGCCCTTATTTGGGTAGAGGCAAAAACTCATTGTTTTCATGTCTGTAGCTTCAAAGGTCACGTTCTTCCTGATCCCATTTTTCAAACTTTAGTTAGTGTGTAATGTTGCTGTTAGAGCATAAATAATACCTACAAAATGATAAAGCTCAAAGTTGAGTCACTGCGAGGCGATATATTTTCTTTAACCAAATTCCCCTTTCAAAGCCTACAACGAACAGCCGGTTTGGACTACAGCCCTCTACCTCCTGCTTTAATGACGTCAATAATACAGTATTTGACTAAACCCCGCCCACAGGAATACGTCAGTCACCAGCTTTGGCTCAAACGGCTCTGCTAAGCTAAGCTGTTCTCGAATCACAACACACTAAACAAACTACACAATCAGAACTCGATACATGTTTCTGAAGAAGGGACTTCATAGAACAAGGAAGACATCAGCCCGTTTTTAGAACAGTGAAAACAGAGCTATACAGATAAGTACAATTGTGTGAAAAATACTGTGTTGTTTTTACACATGAAACATGAACACATGTTATATTGCGCACTGTAAACACAATCAAAGCTTAAAAAACACAGAAAGAACTGGACCTTTAAAGAGCCAGTAAGATGCAAATTTTAAGTGTCCTATTACTGTTTATAAGTCCTGGACAACAGGTTTAAATGCATGCATGGTTAAAAAACATTTTAATTTTCTCAAAATATAAATTTAAAATTACCCCATTTCTCAGAGATCCCCAAACGATTCGTGTGAAGCCGTTCAACGACTCAGTCTGCCTAAACCCCACCTTTCAGTAGCCAACTCTGCTCTGATTGGTCAAATGACAGAGTCTCCGCACAGATCAGTGGCACAGACCAACAATAGTGCAACATGTATTGACCTAGTGCTAACACGATTTACTGAGAAGACATTATCAACATCAATACACATCATTCATCATTAATCCAAGCAATAAAAATGCTGACAGACACTAACATTTTACACTCATTTAAGCAAGTATGTAAGCTAACCGAACCATTGCAAAAATATAAACACTAAGTTAGTGCTCATGCGTTAGCCGCTTGCTAAAGTGACTCTCTGACAGTATTTTAAGAGTTTTAACACCGACATCAATACACATCATTCATCATTAATCCAAGCAATAAAAACGACGACAGACACTAACATTTTACACTCATTTAAGCAAGTATGTAAGCTTACTGATAAGACATTACAGTAAACTAGACATTTTAAAACACTCGGGGGAAAATAAACACAATGTAAAAATCATACTGAGAGGTTGTGGTTAAGAGACGCATGTTGTTCCAAATAAAGTGGGTACCGAACCATCTTTGATTGCCAAACGTTAGTAAATCCCTCCTGGAAAAAGTAATTTTAACCACAGATTCTTCATATATCTTCATCCTTTGGTGAAAATATAATATGACGACTCGTTTCAGCAAATCAGAGTCGACTCCCTACTTTAGAAGCCAATAACTTTATTATTCGTGCACTTTTTGGTTCAAATACTTTGTTTACATTGATGGACAGCTACATGACACACGCCAATACAGGTCATTTTTTGATTTTGAATCTGTGTGGCTCTTTAAATGCAAATGAGCTACAGCTCCAAACTCCCTTTTTAAAAGAGAGAGTGAGTGCTTTCAGGTAAAACACACACACACACACACACACACACACACACACACACACACACACACACACACACACACACACACACACACACACACACACACACATATAGAATGCTTTTAGACAACACTAACTAGTGCAAAACATGAATTAAGAGATATAAGATGAAACACATCCTTATAGCCTTCTTGTAAAACACACACAGCTCTGTTTTGTTTCCATGCGTTCTCAGCACTGGATGACGCACATTGGTAATAGTTGAGAAAATAATCATGATTTTATTGCACCAGTGTCATCCCACACAGAAGTATAATGATTGGTTTTAGCAGCATGAGTCAACCGTGAACACCTTCTTGAACATCAACAGCACAGGCCAGTGCTGAAGCATATAACATCTGAAGTACAGTAATTGTCCTTTGTAAATACAAGGGTTACCTGTAATATGTATCCTCTAACGCAATTCCTATGAAAAGATCACTGACACTCAATATGACCCATTGGGGTACAGTGAAGAAACCCTCCAGCCCCTGGCCATCTCCATTAGAGCTCAGATAAGCTGTGCATCCATTTACAATCACAGCTTCTGTGATTTTCTTACTCTAAATAAGTAAATTACCCCTAATACCCTCTCTCTAGCACTCAGCCTTTTTAGCTTTTATGTAAACCAGATGTTTCGCACACACACACACACACACACACACACACACACACACACACACACACACACACACACACACACACACACACACGCACGCACGCACGCACGCACCCACACACTCACACGCATGCACACACTTCTCTATGCTCAATACACATTTCTGTTCATTGGTAGGAGGATTTTACCTGCAATGAATCATATTTGTATTTCACTCTGATATTTGTTGTTTTTCATGCGACTTATTACTGATGTTATTAATGGAGTCACATTGTTTAATAATTGTATTTAAATCATTCAGAAAACTTTTAAAATACAAAATGTTCTCAGTTAAATAAAATTATTTGTTCCTTCTGATTTGATAATTATGGATCTTGCTTTCATCTTGCTTCACGTTTATGTATTTGTCACGAGGTGACGACTTTTCAGGGCGGAACCAAAAATTGAGGAAGTTGGTTCCGCCCGGATGTTTCCGCCCCGACCGGAAAAATGGAAACACCGGACATCCGGCAGTTTTGCGGAGGCTGTAATCAGCGGATTGAGCACAGCTGTGCCTAGTTGACGAGATCGCCGGGTAATTGGATAACGGGAGTGTAAGGAGAAGTACAAAAAGCACAGTTAGATGACAGTTGGAGTTGTAGTATGTGCTGAAGAACGGAGCTGTGCTCATTGTTAGACGTGGTGACTGGCTATATCTCTCTCTCTTCCCTTTTCTCTTGTTGCAGTTACGGTGGACCGGCTGGATTTAAGAAACAACCCTACGGGTGGAGAAGGAACTCCGGTCCAACTAGTAATTTGGAAGGAGTAAAGCGAGAAGCGATTTGATCGCATTGCACAACGTACACAAAGGCTATCCGCTGTGAGTATGCCCGTGGTGTAGTATAACTAGCAGAAACTTGCATTGTGGGATTCGTTGGAATCCTCCAGGATTAGGAAGGCGGCCCTACCCCTATCATTAGCGTGGTAGGCGAGCCGCTAGAAGCATACATTTCATACAGCCACCGCGACGCGACTTTGGTCTGGTCGTTTTGCCATCGCCTCTACGTTAGCCCCAAGCACAGTGGAAGAGACCGGGCGTTTCCCTTGTGGTGTTGCACTTGCAGTGTGGTGAGTGAGATTTTACATATCATAAGCTTTTTCACGTTAGAGTGGTGCTGTGTATTTGCCGTGGGTTGCTGTGTGTCTTGTCAGAGAAACCCCGCACCATCCATTCTCTCCCCTGGAAGGAGGACGGAGGGGCCAACGACCGTAGACCTCATTGCTATTATACACTGTGTGCTGTTTTAAGAGTACGAAGAGACGCAGGCCAAGAGCTGTGGAGGACTGTGAGTATTATATTAGAAGCATTTGTGGTGTGAGCTTATCTGCGTTTGCATTGTCGCAGAGTCGGAGGCGAACGGGTCCGCTACCCCCGTGGTCTCTACGAAAGGGCGCCCCTATCTGGGATTCGATCAGCCTACGGACAGTGGGGATAGGGCAGCGCTCGACCCGGCGAGGTGGTGTGTGACCTTCGCCCCCCTGCTGACCTACGGAAGAACCGACTGTGAGTAACATCTTAGAAGCATTTGTGGTGTAAGCTTACCTGTGTTTGTATTGTCGCAGAGTCGGAGGCGAACGGGTCCGCTGCCCCCGTGGTCTCTACGAAAGGGCGCCCCTATCTGGGATTCGATCTGCCTACGGACAGTGGGGATAGGGCAGCGCTCGACCCGGCGAGGTGGTGTGTGACCTTCGCCTCCCTGCTGACCAACAGTAAAGAGCCGACTGCGAACGCGATACTTACTCAGAGAGCTGTAAGCAGCGGAGCTGGTGAGAACCATTCAAAGATCAATAACAGTGTTTCTGTGTCCTAGCGATCACCTGTGGAGAGAGAGAGGAAAACGAGAGTGAATCAGTGAAGAGCCGACTGTGAACGTGATACTTACCCAGAGAGCCGTAAGCAGCGGAGCTGGTGAGAACCATTCAAAGATCAATAACAGTGTTTCTGTGTCCTAGCGATCACCTGTGGAGAGAGAGAGGAAAACGAGAGTGAACCAGTGAAGAGCCGACTGTGAACGTGATACTTACCCAGAGAGCTGTAAGCAGCGGAGCTGGTGAGAACCATTCAAAGGCCAATAACAGTGTTTCTGTGTCCTAGCGATCACCTGTGGAGAGAGAGAGGAAAACGAGAGCAAGAGCCAGTAAAGAGCCGACTGTGAACGTGATACTTACCCAGAGAGCTGTAAGCAGCGGAGTTGGTGAGAAACATTCAAAGACCAATAACAGTGTTTCTGTGTCCTAGCGATCACCTGTGGAGATAGAGAGGAAAACGAGAGTGAATCAGTGAAGAGCCGACTGTGAACGTGATACTTACCCAGAAGCTGTAAGCAGCGGAGCTGGTGAGAACCATTCAAAGGCCAATAACAGTGTCTCTGTGTCTTAGCGATCACCTGTGGAGAGAGAGAGGAAAACGAGAGTGAATTATTGAGGAACCGACGGTGAACGGGATACTTACCCAGGAAACTGTAAGCAGGGAGCCGGTGAGACCCCTTTCAAAGTCAGTAACAGTGTCTTTGTCGTCCTAGTGGCCGCCTGTGGAGAGAGAAGAAGGCGAGAGTGAGCCATTGGGCACGGACAGTGGGAAAGATCCCTACCAGCCACACCAGAAATTGTCTGCCTCCAGGAGAGAAGAAGGAGGGCGCCACGGCCAGCAGGGTCCAGGCGGGAGCCTGACGTTTCCCCCTTGCCCCCGTTGATGGTGGTTGGCATCCCTGTTGTTTCCATCCCTGTCACCCGTGGCTGTAGTCCCCTGGAGGGAGTAGAAGAAGCCATTAGTTTTAAATTTCCCTTCCCCAATTTCCCCAGTCCTTTTAAGTATTTAAAAATTCAATACAGCTTGTTTTAAATTTTACTCACCTGTCTCCGTGTTTGTCTGCTCATTGGGTCGGCTTTGGGGACCTCCTCGAGGTGGGAGTTGAAAAGGGGCGTGGCTTAGTCAAATACAGCCAGCCCCTAGTGGTGACAGATTTTGGCGTAGTCGGCAGGGTCCCACCTCGAGTTGAGTAACCAAGGTCACCCAATGACTGACAACGCGGGGCCAGCAGCCCCACCCCGTGCCACACCCGTTATCATGGGCAGTCCATGGGTCCAGAGATACGGAGGAGCCGAGTCGGAGGTACGCCTGACCGAATGGAAGGCCCAGCTGGAGTACTTGTCCGATCTGCAGGGCCTTAGCGCCGCCCAGCGGCTCCAATTTGTGTTAAACTCCCTAGAAGGAGAAGCACGGCGAGAGGTACAAGCCGCCCCCGAAGCGATTAGAGCCACCGCCCAGACTGTGTTCCAGTTCCTTGCTGAACAATACGGTGACCATACCCCCGTAGCTGTCCTCCGCTCACAATTTTTTAATTGCAAACAAGGCCCCCGACAACCTATTCGAGCTTTCGCCCTCAGGCTGCGGGAGCAGTTCACTCGCCTGCAAGCCCGACGAGACCATGGGCTAGGAGATGGAGAAGCTTTGTTACGCGACCAGTTCCTCCTGGGGATGAAAGAAGGCCCCGTGAGGCAAAGTCTGAGGGTCCAGTTCCGGAGGGACCCCGGGCTGACCTTCGAAGATCTAAAGAAGGAGGCGCTAGCCCTGGAGGGTGATGAGGCCGAAGTAACCGAAGCCCCCGTGTGTGCAGCCGTAAGTGGAAACACAGCAGCGCCACCTGAACACACAGACTGGAAGCAAGCCCTGAGGGTGGAATTGTTGAAAGATGTCCGAGAGCAGATGTCGGAGCTATCTAAGACCCTCTTGGGAGAACTTCGCCAAAGTAGGGCGCGAGAGGAACCGAGGCCGGCACCCCGAGAGCGAGTCTACTCTGAGAGGGGCCGAGAGCCACCGGGACGCCCGAATCGTTTGAACCGGCCCCGCTTTGAGTGGGATGACCAAGGGCGGCCAATCTGCAATCGGTGTGGAGAAACGGGGCATTACAGTCGCCAGTGTGGGCCTCGCAGGGCATCAGAGGGGGGTTTTTAAGACGACCGGCCACAGTGGGTCGTGTGGCCGGGACCCCCAGAGAAGACCCTGGAAGACGTAAGGATTCTAGAGACCAGATGGTTGGGCACAGCCCTGTGGCGGAGGTGAAGGTATGTGGCAAGACAATACAGTGCCTAGTAGATACGGGCTCTCAAGTGACATTGTTTGCGGAAAGTCTCTCGCAGGAAGTATTTGGGAAGCAGAGTGCCCAAGGAGGGGAGGCCCCCTGGCTGACGTTGCGGGGCGCCAACGGCCTAGAGATCCCTTATATTGGCTATCGGCTGGCGGACTTAGAAGTTCATGGGGTGTTGGTTCCCCAAAAAGGAGTGATTATCGTGGAGGACAGATGTTTGGGTGCCCATCGAGCCCTATTAGGGATGAACGTCCTCTCCGAATGTTGGGAGGAGTTATTTCGGGCTAAGCCCGGCCCTAGGATCCCCCCTGTCGAGAGGCCCCTATGGGAGCAAGTAGTGGCCGACTGTCGTCGGGTCCAGATGACCCAGGTCCGCAGAGGCCGGGAAGAGGTAGGAAGAGTGATGTGTCGATTTGCTCTGTCTATTCCCCCTAGGAGTGAGGCCATGGTGTGGGTGAGAGTAGCCCCCCGAGGAGTTGGCCCCGAAGAATGGGTATTGGTCGAACCTCACGCCGATTGCCCCCAAGTGGAAGTAGCCCGAGGCCTAGCGGCGGTCCGCCGGGGGAGGGTCCCTGTGAAGGTCCGAAACGACCACCCCTACCCAGTATACTTACACCGACACCAGCGGCTGGCCCGATTAACGGGGGTTGCGCCCCACCAGGTGAGGGAGGAGAGAGACGTTAGGTTCCGTCAGGTGTGCCCCACTGTCATCGAGGTGGCCCTGACCCAGATGGAAGCCCCTTCGAACAACAGAAGGAGGGACGTGCCGAGGCACTTGGCAGGTGAGTCCCTGCAAGGGGAAGAGTTGGAACAGGCGCAGACACAAAGACTCCAAGCCCTCCTTCAGAAATGGCAACATGTATTCGCAAGACATGAGGAGGATTATGGGTGTACGAAGGTGGTGGAACACCATATACCGACAGGAGATGCAGGACCCAGTAGAGAGAGGTACCGGCCGATCCCACCCACCTTGTATACAGAGGTACGCTCGCTACTGCAGGGTATGCTGGAGCGAGGAGTCGTCCGGGAAAGCAGTAGCCCCTGGGCAGCCCCCATCGTACTTGTGCAGAAAAAGTCAGGAGCTTGGAGGTTTTGCGTGGACTATCGGAAGCTTAACCTGGTGACCAAGAAAGACGCGTTTCCCTTACCCCGGATTGAAGACTCCCTTGCCGGTCTCACACGGTCCGCTTGGTACTCCACCTTGGATCTGGCCAGTGGATATTGGCAGGTGCCAGTGGCCGAGGCCGATAGAGAGAAGACCGCCTTTACGACCCCGTTCGGACTATTCGAGTGGGAACGGATGCCTTTCGGGCTCTGTAACGCTCCGGCCACGTTCCAACGCCTCATGCAGCGCTGTCTTGGAGGTCAGTTAATGGAGTCAGTCTTGGTATATTTGGATGATGTAATTGTGTATTCCCCAGATTTCGATTCCCACCTCCGACACCTCGAAGAGGTTTTCCAGGCGATGGAGAAATATGGGCTGAAGTTGCAACCCGACAAATGCCATCTGTTGAGGCGGGAAGTCCAGTTCCTGGGCCACGTGGTCAGCGCTGCTGGGGTGGCCGTAGACCCTGGGAAGGTCTCCGCGGTGAGAGACTGGAGTGCACCCAAGACTGTGAGGCAAGTGCGGTCATTTCTAGGGTTTGTGGGGTACTACAGACGGTTTATAAAAGACTTCTCAAAGATTGCCAAACCCCTTAACCAGCTACTGGTCGGCACAGGGCGAAACCGGGGGCGGGGGTCGCCCTCTATTGATTGGGACGAGTCCTGTGAAGGGGCATTTCAGAGGATGAAACAGGAATTGTTACTGGCTCCTATCTTGGCCTATGCAGACTTTACCCAGCCATTCCTGTTGTATACAGACGCTAGCACCCAGGGACTGGGAGCAGTCTTGGCCCAACGACAAGCGGGTACGGAACGGGTGATCGCCTACGCAAGCCGAAGCCTCCACCCAGCGGAGAGGAACGACGCGAACTATAGCTCATTCAAGTTGGAACTGCTGGCCCTGAAGTGGGCCCTGAGCGAGAAGTTCAAGGACTACCTCTGGGGTGCTAAGGTAACGGTGATTACAGACAATAATCCTCTGGTTCATTTACAGACAGCGAAGTTGGGGGCTGTGGAGCAGCGCTGGGTGGCACAACTTGCCAACTTCTATTACCAACTGCAGTATCGGCCCGGCCGGGAACACACGAACGCGGATGCCTTGTCCCGATTGCCAGAGGTGGACGGCCCCGGTGGCTGTGATGGCCAAGAAGAGGAAGGCCAGGGGGAAGGCTACCTGATAGGGGTTGTGGAAGCACCAGGAGGCCAGCAGGAGGCGGTACCCGGGAGCTGGGGTTGGGACCCCTGCCGGTGGAAGGAAAGACAGGCCCAGGATCAGGATTTATGGCAGGTGAGGATGTGGGTGGAGCAAGGCCGGCGACCAACGTCGTCCGAGAGGCTGACCCAGACAGAGACGGGAAAGAGACTGCTGGGACAGTGGGACAAGCTGGAGATACAGGAGGGGGTGCTTTGCCGAAAAGTAAGTGATCCGAAGCTGGGCGAGGAGGTGCGCCAGATCGTGGTGCCCGCCGACCAAACAGCAGCCCTGGTGTCTGCCTACCATGACCAATTGGGACACCAGGGACAAGAACGGACCGTATCACTGCTACGCAGGTTCTTCTACTGGCCGGGGCTGGAAGCATCAGTGCGTAGCTTGGTCCAAGCTTGCCCCAGGTGTACGTTATTCAAGTCTCGACGAGAGGCCCGAGCGCCGATGATACCCATATGTGCCAAAGCCCCCCTTCACATCATGGCGATGGATTTCCTGACCCTGGGCCGGCCACAGGACCGTTATCCGAACATCTTAGTAATCACCGACCTATTTACGAAATATGCATGGGCAATTCCCACCCTCGATCAGACGGCAAGTACCACCGCAACGGCTTTATGGCGGCACGTCTTCCAAACGTTTGGATGTCCAGAGTTCTTACACTCAGACCAAGGGGCAAACTTCGAATCAAAGGTGATCCGGGAATTATGCCAGCTGTATGGGTGCACGAAGACCCATACGACGTCCTACCACCCTCAAGGAAACGGCTGCTGCGAGAGGTTTAATCAAACCCTGCTGGGGCTCTTAGGGACCTTGGATCAACGCAAGCAGAGTGATTGGGTGAGTGCTCTACCGAACCTCTTACAAGCTTATAATAACAGCATTCATAGTACGACGGGGTATGCCCCCACTTATCTGATGTTCGGTAGGCATGTGCGGATGCCGACGGACCTGGTCTTGGGAGCGGCCGCGAGCCAGGAAGAAGGAAGCGTGACCGAATGGGTAGGGCGCCACCACCAACGGCTGCACTTTGCCTATGAGCAGGTATCCCAGAAAATACGGGCCACCGGAGAAAAGAACAAGCGGTTGTACGACCGAACGGCCCGGGAAGCCCCCTTGCTGCCAGGAGAGAGAGTCCTGGTACGAGATAACCGGCGGCAAGGCAAAGGAAAGTTGAGCGACCGTTGGGAGGCCACCCCGTACGTAGTCTGTAGGCAGCAGAGACCGGGCCAGCCGGTGTATACCATCCGGCCGGAAGGAAAGGCCGGCCCGGAACGGGTGGTTCACCGAAACATGATTCGCCCTTGTCCAAATTTTCCCGAGGTCACGGAGGAGGTAGTTGCGGAGCCAGCACCGACGGCCCCCTGGATGGAAGGATGGGCTGTGGTACCAGGTTTACCTGTGGGGGCACCACCCCCAGCCGCCCCAGGAGAGCCAGAACTTGCACCTGAGCCAGCTGAACCCCCAGCCGTCCAGAGGCAGCCAGGACCAGCACCAGAGCCAGCCGAACCCCTGGCCGCACAAAGACAACCTGAGGTTGTGCCCGAGCCCGCTGCACCTGACTCCCCTGTAAGACGCTCCCAACGGGAGAACCGCGGCCGGCCCCCTTCCCGCTATGGTGAGTGGACTACTCAAAGGCATTCCAGGGACTGGAATGTATTGGCGGGGGAGGATGTCACGAGGTGACGACTTTTCAGGGCGGAACCAAAAATTGAGGAAGTTGGTTCCGCCCGGATGTTTCCGCCCCGACCGGAAAAATGGAAACACCGGACATCCGGCAGTTTTGCGGAGGCTGTAATCAGCGGATTGAGCACAGCTGTGCCTAGTTAACGAGATCGCCGGGTAATTGGATAACGGGAGTGTAAGGAGAAGTACAAAAAGCACAGTTAGATGACAGTTGGGAGTTCGAAGTGTGTGCTGAGGAACGGAGCTGTGCTCATTATTAGACGTGGTGACTGGATATATCTCTCTCTCTTCCCTTTTCTCTTGTTGCAGTTACGGTGGACCGGCTGGATTTAAGAAACAACCCTACGGGTGGAGAAGGAACTCCGGTCCAACTAGTAATTTGGAAGGAGTAGAGCGAGAAGCGATTTGATCGCATTGCACAACGTACACAAAGGCTATCCGCTGTGAGTATGCCCGTGGTGTAGTATAACTAGCAGAAACTTGCATTGTGGGATTCGTTGGAATCCTCCAGGATTAGGAAGGCGGCCCTACCCCTATCATTAGCGTGGTGGGCGAGCCGCTAGAAGCATACATTTCATACAGCCACCGCGACGCGACTTTGGTCTGGTCGTTTTGCCATCGCCTCTACGTTAGCCCCAAGCACAGTGGAAGAGACCGGGCGTTTCCCTTGTGGTGTTGCACTTGCAGTGTGGTGAGTGAGATTTTACATATCATAAGCTTTTTCACGTTAGAGTGGTGCTGTGTATTTGCCGTGGGTTGCTGTGTGTCTTGTCAGAGAAACCCCGCACCATCCATTCTCTCCCCTGGAAGGAGGACGGAGGGGCCAACGACCGTAGACCTCATTGCTATTATACACTGTGTGCTGTTTTAAGAGTACGAAGAGACGCAGGCCAAGAGCTGTGGAGGACTGTGAGTATTATATTAGAAGCAATTGTGGTGTGAGCTTATCTGCGTTTGCATTGTCGCAGAGTCGGAGGCGAACGGGTCCGCTACCCCCGTGGTCTCTACGAAAGGGCGCCCCTATCTGGGATTCGATCAGCCTACGGACAGTGGGGATAGGGCAGCGCTCGACCCGGCGAGGTGGTGTGTGACCTTCGCCCCCCTGCTGACCTACGGAAGAACCGACTGTGAGTAACATCTTAGAAGCATTTGTGGTGTAAGCTTACCTGTGTTTGTATTGTCGCAGAGTCGGAGGCGAACGGGTCCGCTGCCCCCGTGGTCTCTACGAAAGGGCGCCCCTATCCGGGATTCGATCGGCCTACGGACAGTGGGGATAGGGCAGCGCTCGACCCGGCGAGGTGGTGTGTGACCTTCGCCCCCCTGCTGACCAACAGTAAAGAGCCGACTGTGAACGCGATACTTACTCAGAGAGCTGTAAGCAGCGGAGCTGGTGAGAACCATTCAAAGATCAATAACAGTGTTTCTGTGTCCTAGCGATCACCTGTGGAGAGAGAGAGGAAAACGAGAGTGAATCAGTGAAGAGCCGACTGTGAACGTGATACTTACCCAGAGAGCCGTAAGCAGCGGAGCTGGTGAGAACCATTCAAAGGCCAATAACAGTGTTTCTGTGTCCTAGCGATCACCTGTGGAGAGAGAGAGAGAGGAAAACGAGAGTGAACCAGTGAAGAGCCGACTGTGAACGTGATACTTACCCAGAGAGCTGTAAGCAGCGGAGCTGGTGAGAACCATTCAAAGGCCAATAACAGTGTTTCTGTGTCCTAGCGATCACCTGTGGAGAGAGAGAGGAAAACGAGAGCAAGAGCCAGTAAAGAGCCGACTGTGAACGTGATACTTACCCAGAGAGCTGTAAGCAGCGGAGTTGGTGAGAAACATTCAAAGACCAATAACAGTGTTTCTGTGTCCTAGCGATCACCTGTGGAGAGAGAGAGGAAAACGAGAGTGAATCAGTGAAGAGCCGACTGTGAACGTGATACTTACCCAGAAGCTGTAAGCAGCGGAGCTGGTGAGAACCATTCAAAGGCCAATAACAGTGTCTCTGTGTCTTAGCGATCACCTGTGGAGAGAGAGAGGAAAACGAGAGTGAATTATTGAGGAACCGACGGTGAACGGGATACTTACCCAGGAAACTGTAAGCAGGGAGCCGGTGAGACCCCTTTCAAAGTCAGTAACAGTGTCTTTGTCGTCCTAGTGGCCGCCTGTGGAGAGAGAAGAAGGCGAGAGTGAGCCATTGGGCACGGACAGTGGGAAAGATCCCTACCAGCCATACCAGAAATTGTCTGCCTCCAGGAGAGAAGAAGGAGGGCGCCACGGCCAGCAGGGTCCAGGCGGGAGCCTGACGTTTCCCCCCTTTGCCCCCGTTGATGGTGGTTGGCATCCCTGTTGTTTCCATCCCTGTCACCCGTGGCTGTAGTCCCCTGGAGGGAGTAGAAGAAGCCATTAGTTTTAAATTTCCCTTCCCCAATTTCCCCAGTCCTTTTAAGTATTTAAAAATTCAATAAAGCTTGTTTTAAATTTTACTCACCTGTCTCCGTGTTTGTCTGCTCATTGGGTCGGCTTTGGGGACCTCCTCGAGGTGGGAGTTGAAAAGGGGCGTGGCTTAGTCAAATACAGCCAGCCCCTAGTGGTGACATATTTTTTCTAATTAAAATGGAAAGTACAATAAGCTTTGAGATAAAATACTGATACATTTGTGCATTGACAGGCTATTTTCTCAAACCTGATAACCAAGGCGAGTTAAAATAACGAAAACATAATAAAATATGATGAGAGATAATGCTGCAATAGACGGAAAGTGCTTTACGCACAATTATAAAGGAATACATTTTTTTTCAATTCAATTCAATTTTATTTATATAGCACTTTTCACAATTGGTAATTGTTTCAATGCAGCTTTACATTAATAGAAGCAGGGGAAAACACAGAAAACTCGACAGACAACATAAGTAGCAAAATACAGCGGCGATGAATAAACTTTACGAGCAAGCATATTAATAATGTAATGTATGAAAGAGGGTGCTAAGTTAAGCCAATGTCTGCTGACTCCCCTATGAGAAAAACCACCCTAGGAGAAAAATCTCTTTTTATAGCCAGGAGGGAAAAAGTCCTAGGAGAAAAAAACCCTTGGGATATATAAGATGCGTACAAATGACACGCAATGTGATTATCGTGCAATAGATACGCCAGTCCTTCCCATTCACTTAAATGGCGAATCGTTTTGTGTTGTTTTATTTATTGGTTTCTCATTTGTTTTCTGTTTTTTAAACCATTTTCGCTTGGGTTTAGGGTTAGATATCAGATTTGTTTAAGCAGGTTATTTAATATACAGGTTTCTCTATGTTTTTGTCTATATTTAAGCCATGGTCGCTTGAAGTTGGGGTATCATATGCATGCAAAAGCAGAATTTGGTGTATCTATTGCATGATAATCACACTGCGTGTCATTTGTACGCTTTTTGGTGAGAATGGGTAGATATATATATATATATATATAATAGAATAAATTTATGTACAAATTTCAAAATGCTGGCCATGATTTCTAATGGTCCTACAGGTCACCCCAGTAATGAAGTGTAATAAGCTATTGTAACACCTGAATTGATTAAAACATCTTGGCTGGCAAATATGTGTATGTAAATCTCTTATACTCTAGTGAAGGATTAAGCAGATCATTCAATTTATATGAGAGTTAAATGATTAAAGTAATTTAATGTTGAACTGAACTTACAAGTATGGTTACTTGCTAATCACATTACATAAGCCTTGTATTCAACACAAGTCATATTTGTTACAAATGTTTTAGAATTATTACATTATTAAATATAACATTTTACTTCTAAAATCTAGAACAACGTGTGTGTTTAACGTAATTGTTGCTAAAAATTATTTTCAACTTTACATTTAATGTGTTTTTTATGTAATCAGTTGCTTTTAAAATGTAAATAAATAAATACATTCACATACTATTTTAATTTGTTTCTTATATTACTTTATGTTTATTCATTTTAACAGACTCATTTAAAGTGGCAAATAACATGCAAGCTATACATTTCACCAGTATGCGTGTTTGTATAGACAGTTAAACCCATAACTGGCATTTCAACCAAACAGATGAAACTTCTAGTAATTAACATCTGTGACAAGGTCAAAAGCTGTACTTTACGCCTTGGCTAATATTAATCAATCAGTTATATAGTTATAAGAAAGACTAAAATGTTGATATTTGTCTCAGTTCACTTCATGTAGTCTAATTCACATTGATAACACAAAAAAAACCCGGCAACAATTCTCAGCATTCTCAGCTGGGTGTTAAATTTAGAATGAACGAGATTATTGGCATTTGTTGATGTTTCTGTTTTGCTAGCAGCGAAAATGTTTGTGGGTTTGATTCCCATGAAACACATAGACTGATAAAATGTACTGTCAACAAGTCATTTTAAAGTGGATTAATTTGTTACTTTCATAAAGGTAAGGAGAGAGGGTCAAAGACACAAATTCGACTCATGTTCAAGCACAATCGTTTCCATACGTTTTTACACAAGCCCTCCTGTAAGAGGAGACAATTAATAGGAGAGGTGTGTTACAGTAGACCCGTGTGACCCATGCTTTTATTGTCTGTCTCATTTACTGGTGTTCACCATCTAAACACTGCGGTCATTGTATGGGCAGAGCTGCTCAGAAACACAGCATTAGAGAGACAGACCCGAGAGCCCGGAGGAATGAGGTGAAATGCCATCTACACACGTGTTAGGGTTTTACACAACAAAAGCATGGAAGTGTGAATGCGAGTGTGTATTGGTTAGGTGAAAAGAAAAATACCTTTCTATGTGTGCGTGTGTGTGGGCTCTTGTATTGCGATACACCAAAAGTGTTGTCACTAGTTAAAAATGTCCTTAACAATTTAATGAAACTTGTACAACAGTGTCTTGTATGACATTAGGCTTATAGCCACTGTACTTGTTTGAAATCTCTAGCAAATCTCTTTAAACGTTAGGTTCAGAATTACGGGTAGAGTTAGGATTAGGGTTATGGTTACAGGTAACGTAGAGCTAATATTGGCGACTGATTTATTAAAACTATAGAGTTTGTGTGTCTAGCAAAAGTAAGATGCAGGTGTGTAATTAACAGACAACATCTGGAAAGCATTGGTAAATTACCCTTCAGCCTTCACTCCTGTGTCTCTGCCAGAGCCATGTACAGTATACCATTCTAAGACATAAAATACTAAACTCATAACTTTCTGAACAGAAACTTGAACAGAACTAGAGGACATGAGGGTCTTTTTTGAAGACTATATAATGAAAAGAGCAATTGAGGGCCACTGAAATTAGAGAAGACATAAAGAACATTAGTTTTCATGTCTTCAACAGTGGAGACAACTAAACCAAAGTGTGTGACTTAATGAATAATGTCTGAATGAATGAAGGGTTGGGTTAAACGAAAGACTTGGAGAATGAAAACATCATTAGCTTAGTGAAAAACTCAATAAAACTGAATGCATAAAAAGCAAACTTGTGGCGTGAGTGTGTGTGTGTGTGTGTGTGTGTGTTGTAATCCGTCTATCAGACTTATGATGATGAATTAGGTTTGTTCTGCTCAGGTTAATCAGAGTGAATGTGCTTCCAGCAGATCTGTGACAGTGATACATGGAGTTCAAGAGTTAGATGTGATTGCCAGACCACCCAGACCATCTCTCCAGACAAACACTGTACAATGTGTACCACCACTCCACTGCCTCTCTTAGGACAACACCAGTGTCATGCACCACATAAAAGAGGATTCACTTGTTCCTCAGCTGGTAATGGTGGAAAATGTGTACAGTAATGCACATAGACATATATTTCCAGCACTGCATATACATATTTAGTGTTGTTTATATGCAGTATTACAACACAACCATAACCTTTAACAATTATAACTGATAACATGAGAGCCACTGGTGTGAAAAAATTACCAACATCTATTATCAACGCGTTTGTGCAAATAAAAGTTCTTATGCATAGTGGGGCCTTGTTTTTACCTTTTGAAATCCTATTACTTAGGCCAGCACTCTTAAAGTTTGATTACAGATATATTGAGTGAAGCCTGCTCTTACAGTATCTTCATTCATCAACATCTATTATCTACCCAGTCTCACGAGGTTTTCGTAATTTTTTTTATTATTTTTTCGTGATATTATCACGAATTTCCATGTTTTTTCGTGATCGTATAACGAATTCCTGTTTTCGTGTGATTGTCACGTATTGGTTGCTCAACTGTTTTGTCCTATTTTCTTACCATTGTCGCTTCGGTTTAGGGTTCGATTTACATAAAATGACATCCCTACCCAAACCCAACTCTAACCCTAACGCCAGGCGACATATAAAAAAATAAATCAGATAAAAAAAATAAAAAACAATATATAAAGTGACATTCTAATGCAAGCACCAAGTCTAACCCTAAACCGAAGCGACAATGGTTTAAAACAGTTGAGTAACCAATACGTGATAATCATACGAAAACAGGAATTCGTTATACGATCACGAAAAAAGTAAAAAATGACGTGACTATATAATGAAATTTTGTGAGACTGGGCTGCTACTATCAACATCTTGTCTATTTGTACAACATTGTCGACCACTTTTAACTTTTCAATTAATGTCATGAATAGCTAAAGTGTTAGGTTAAAAGTTTCATAAAATAATTATTTGTATTTTGAAGAAATTTTTACTCTCACATAACCAAAAGACCAGGGGCCTCATTTATAAAGTGTGTGTATTCAAAAAATCTATGGAAAGTTAATATTTTCATATTCATATTCACATCTGAAAGTGAGGCCCTTTTGAGAAATGAGTTTCTGTGCAACATTATGAATAAATGTGGCCCCAGAACATCAAACACTAAAAATGCACCAATATATCGGCCTTTAATCAGTATCAACAAATAAAAGCATCTTTTCCCCATTGTCAGACATCAGCTGAGGGGGTTGGGGGGGGGGGGGGGTTGTAGAACGCTCATACTGAGTGATTATTTTTAATTCCAGTTTGTACGCTTTCTGCTTCTAGGATTTTATGACATAATAGTTTGAAACTATTTTCAACTTTTTCACTGATAGTGAGATAAAAGAAACTATCAGTATCGGTAGATGTTAAGTTTTCGAATACCGGCATTTGTATCGGTGCATCCCTACCAAACAGCACATGAACCGTTCATCTTCCCACCTGAGCTGAATGATTTACAGAACATTACGGCTCAAATAACTTGAACTAGGCCACCAGCAACTGCATGCCCTTCATTTAGTGATATATGGGCAAGGCCTGATTTTATTCACTGCCAATTGATTGAATTGTAGACAGGAAACCACCAGAGCTGGTGAGAGAAAATGTAAATCATTTAAAAGAAGAAAAGAAAACGTGTGAGAACTCATTTTTAATAGGAATTGGATTACGAAAGTGCTTAAAGTAATTCAATAAATTGATTTGAAGCTGCAGGGATTCCAGGGAAAAGACAGTAACCCATCTATTTATACCAGTTAAGGTTTATAAGAAAGGCAACGATACATCTGTGTGCTCATCTCTGAATGCACGGCTTTGTGAAGCAGTGAGGGTCTCTGTGGAGGCTGGTGAAATATCTCACCCTGAGAGGACGTCTGTGGGGCGTTTGCGCCATGTCTTGCCCAATAACCTCTGGAGGGGTTTTCAGAATACAAGAATGTTGTGATTTCATCCAGGCTTTCCAACCACCGTCAACAGGTCACTTCAGCTCAGACTCTATAAAGATACTTCCTCTGAGATCGTCGTCACCGAACGGCCACCCACACACACCCAGCACACTGGCCTGTCCAAACAACATCTGTCTCTGTCTTAATCACTCCTGAAACACACACACGCCGAAAGGAAAATGTGCCTGTAGAATTGTATGGCATAAGGATCCAAAAGAGAGAAAGACAGCAAGACAGACAGACAGACAGACAGACAGTTTAAGCCTTAAAAAAAGACTCCTGGCATGACAGGACCCAATCAGACATCCTCCCCTCCGGCTCACTCAGACTCATCTCTGGTTTTAATCAGCGTGACCCTGCGTTCGCTCTCTAAAAGCTCTGCTGCAGACATTAGGAGAGAGACAGGGTTACGCCCGCTGGGTTCTCCAAGGCTCCTGATCCCTCCCTGCACTATTATCTGCACAGACCTGAGAAAGCCATGGCAATATTCCCTTGGGCATGTCTGCACATCTCTGACTGGCGCTCCAAGAAAACCACCATCTACGCAGCACACGACTTATTTCAAAAGTTTGATATCACCTCCTGGGTTGAGAGTAGAAAGCGCTGCAGCCAGTATTGAACTATGTTCATCAAGACGAAATTCAATTTTACCAAGAAGCAGTGATCCAAAGCAGTAAGGTACAACCTATAGCGTAACCGATGAACTCAATCAAATCTGATGTTATCAGCAGTTATATAAAATGTTTATAACTGGAGAAAATATATAATAGAATGGGATAAATAATAATGAAGACTATAAGCTCAGAGAAGGGTTTGTCTAGTAAAACCAATTACAAATTCAATTTGATTCTAATTGAAACACTTTTTTACCAGCATCATTCAGAACACAGACATTGACCTCCAACTACAGCCGAAAGTAAAGAGTTTTGATTTGTGTCACAAGATTTGATTTGTGAAATGTCACTGTAATCTGAATGTACAGTATTTACTGCATAGTAAACATAGTAATCAGATTACAGTTACATTTTCTAAAAAAAAAACTTTTTTTAAGCACTGCTTGACTGCACAGTAGTTCCTGTTTCTGTTGTCAGTGATGACTTATGTGAGCCACCTGCTGGTGCATGCGCAAAAAACACGTCTACAATCTCCTCAGATTGTACACAGATTGAATCGCAGCTAGTTATGACAATGCTCCCCGCGGGGAAAGTCTTGTAAGCTAAAATGTGCTTAAAATCTGTGGTTGATATGATTGCAGTTGTGAGTTTTCTAGATGTTCCGGAAACTGTAGAAGTTAAAGAAATAGTCCATTTTCTAAAAAAATTATAATTTACTCACCACCATTGTAATCCAAAATGTTGGTGTCTTTCTTTGTTCAGTCGGGAAGAAATGTTTTTTGGGGAAAGCATTGCAGGATTTTTCTAGTTTTAATGGACTTTAATAGAGCCAAACGCTTAATACTTAACCCAACACTGAAACAGTTCAAAGGACTATAAACGATCCCAAACGAGGCATAAGGGTCTTATCTAGCAAAACGATGGTCATTTTTGACAAGAAAAAAAAATGCACTTTTTAACCACAACTTCTCGTCTAGGTCCGATCCTGTGATACGCCAGTGCGACCTAATGTAAATGCGTAGTGACGTAGGGAGGTCACGTGTTACATATATGAAACGCACATTTGTGGACCATTATAAACAATAAACTGACACAAAGACATTAATCAGTATCATTCCACATACAACAATGTCAGAACGGTCCTCTTTCTCCACACTTGTAAACACTGGGGTGGAGTTTCGCGTTCGTCCTCTGTGACCTCTTGACGTCACGACGCATCGCGCGAGGCCACGCTGGCGCACCACAGGACCGGAGATAGACGAGAAGCCGCGGTCCAAAAGTGCATATTTGTTATTTTTCTTGTCAAAAATGACAATCGTTTTGCTAGATAAGACCCTTATGCCTCGTTTGGGATCGTTTATAGTCATTTGAAACTCCGTTGAAAAAAACTGTTAAGTGTTGAGTTAAGTATTAAATGTTGGGCTTTATTAAAGGCCATTAAAATGAGAAAAATCCTGCAATGTTTTCCTCAAAAAACATAATTTCTTCTCGACTGATCTAAGAAAGACATCAACATTTTGGATGACATGATGGTGAGTAAATTATCTGGATTTTTCTTTTAAGAAACTGGACCATTCCTTTAACAGATAAATAGTCACAATGTCCCTTCTCAATCTCTTGCAGACAAATTTAAAGTGATGTTAGCTGTATACATTTTTGCCTTGTTTAGTTTCACTTGAGGAGAAAAATTTACGTTGAAACAACATACTTTTTAGGTATTAACAATTAAGTATTTTTTTAAGTTGATCCAACTTTTCACTTTTGGGACATCCCACCATTTGGTTTTGTAACTTTTAAAAATGAATCTTAATTTTTTATCTTTTATAAATACTATATCTAACAACACGCATTGAAATGTACATTGGTCAATCTCAGGCAACTTTTAAAATGTTATTAACAAACTAATATGCACACTATTATATCAATGGACCAGAGAATGCAACTTACTGTATTCTTCCTGATTGGTGATGTGGACAAAAAGATTATCATAATTCCTCCCACTTGGACTCACAGCCTGTAAATTAATCCCTGTTAGCATTGCATTGTGAATTTTTCAAACATGGTAAGGAGCGTCACATTTCCGGCTGATGTCAGAGGTATTCATTCATTTTAAAAGTAACCCTCCCAGTTCTGTTTTTCATACAGTGCTTTAAGTTGTGAGACGAAGTCAATCAATTTGTCAGACCCCATTCGGGATTATGGTGTTCGCTCTGAATTGTCCAAACAGATATAGCTCTCAAAATGTTTGCTATGATTAAAATTTAACTCGATCCGATTTTTTTATGTCGGACAAGAAACCCCTTCAGAAGGACATTTCCAAACAATTCGAAGTCCATCATTCTACAATGAGGAGGATAATTTTGCAATGTTGTCAAGAAGAGTAGGCCAAAATTCCTCTATAACGCTGTGGGAGACTGAAAATGTCAACAGTGAAATCTTACTAAATGTTGTATATGTATATGGCTGTGTATAGAACAAATAAATATCCTAAATATCTTTTAAATGTCTGGAAACCTACATTTGCACATCATTGTCACTAACCCTAACCTTATTCAAGATACTTTAAGACCAATGAAAACTTCTGAGTAAGGCACCACATCATCAGTGCATTTCATGTATATATTTGCGTCATCTGACTTAGAGAAGGAATGCTTACCACAGAGTATGTAGTGTCTCATTGCCTCTTTAGACATTAAGTCACAGAAGTGAATAATAAGACGTCACACATAACGCTTATCTGCTACAGTCAAGATGTTTCTCTGAGTGCAGAAACACAAAGACTTTTTAACCCAGAGCAGACTGTTCTGTGTGGCACATCTCACCCTGGCAGTCATTTGGTAAATATTGTCTTTCCTGTCTCCACCTTAACTTTGTGGTAATTGGCTTGTGTTAACCTCCTGACCTGCTGATGGAGAGAGTTTGTTTCAGGGGCGACTCGGTAAGCCAGGACCCTTGGCTTCGTAATGCCCTGTGCTGTCAACCCCATCGGTCCTGCATGGGGTGATTGACCAGAAAGGTTTTGGCTAGTGTTAAAGAGAGATAAATGCAGCCTGCCACAGCAGAAAACACAAACACGTACACCAATATAAACATGCATGGCCATTCTTCAAACACACACTCCAGCGTCTCAGTTACTGTATAACATCCGGACGGTGTGTTCTTACATGTTCAGGAGTGTATAAAAGCTCAAATGCGATTGCTCTGAGGGTTGTGTTAATTTGTTAATATGTCAGCAGAGATATGTGACGTGAAATTACACATATCTCTTAGGAATTAGATATGCTTCAGAAGTGTGAACAGGAAAAAGAGCCACAAAACAGTTGTGTTGACACACACACAAACACACACACACACATATACACACATCACCTTCTGATATGAAGACGCTGAGGTAAAGCAGGTCACTGTTTTTCAAGGATTTCAAAAGTTCAAAAGTGCCATTAACGCACGCACGCACGCACGCACGCACGCACACACACACACACACACACACACATATAAGAAAAGAAAAATGTTATAAATCAGTACTAGCTAAAAGATGATACGATTATATTCTTGTATGTAACTTTTACTTAGGATAGTAAATTATATTTTTGCTTTAACAACTGTGGCAGTAACAGAGTTTTTATACATTTAAGACACCACAGGTCTACTGAAATATATTTTTTTGTTGTTTATTTAGGTGAACATGCCAAATTTAACAGACCCATGTTTTTTAACTAGTAAAATCTTTAACAGAGGTGGCATAACTTAATTCAAATGTCTGTGGATATTAAATATGCATATATAAGTAAAAATAATAGTACAAAATAAAATACAATTCATGCATGTAAAATCTATTATATTATATTTTACTGTCATTCGAATAGCATTTCTGTCTTAGCATTTTACAATTAATACAAAAGTAATTTACACGTTACATTTACATTTGGTTTATTGGCAGATGCTTCAATCCAATTGTGTAACATTTAGTACATTCAAAAAGATAATTATAAATGTTACCAAAACAATCTTAAATCATATTGAACTCCTGGTTTCAAATGCATCACATCTAGTAACAATGTTGTTGAACATGTTTGCAGTATTCTGTAAAGTCTTGGAAAAGGTATCATTTCTGTGAGACAAAACACAATCCCTGCATCTGAATCCACATACTGTGATGAAGTAGATGAAGTACTTACTCATCGACCATTAAAACAGTAATTATTATTATTGTTTTAGATTAATTCATCGCCGATGTGTTAATCAGAGATTTAGGTTTTTAGTTTTTTTACCAACTTCTATTAGATTTTAAAACCAGCAATATACAAGATGATGAATTATTATGGAATCATGTGGATGTTTTAATTATAATGATAATTGATACTGGACAAACAATTATCCTTTATAATTATACTTTATATACTATCTGGTGAGACTTGCTGCTGTGACCTGTTAATAATATATTAATAATGAATAAAGTTGATCAATTAATCAATATGTTTAATATAGTATGAATATGGGTGGTGTGAATGAAATTCGGATGTACTACATCCACCATGTTGATAGATCACTTGACACACGTCATCATAACAGGTGAACCTCCGTTAGGTGACTGTTCTCCTGGGGGCTCACGGGATAGTAAAGTGTCCATCGGATGCACACTCCATAATCTTGCCGGTTCAATAGTTTGTCTGCCCGTTCGGTTCTTAATGATTAATGGTAAACAAACTTGGCTTGCTGTCCTGGAAGGAAGCTCTGCAGCTGAGCTCTGAACCTTCAGAGAGAGCGAACCTGCGGCCGGGACTCGAGCCCCAAGTTCAACCCCCCTTTGCAACAGAACTGCACACAGGCAGATAAAGAGCACTGAAGGAGGAGAAGGGATGCCGGAAAAATTGCAGCTGGACCGGCCGGGGGGCTGAAGGCTGCCTTATATATGCCCATAATGATGATTGACAGACCTGAATGTTTAGGCTCCTCTCGAACCTAGTAGATCATCTGGGTACTTTCCGTTTACTGTTTTTTGAATACAATGAATTCGGACATACTCCTCGTCTACTGCTTTCGCCTACTATACAGTAGGCAAGTAGGCGCTTTCAGACACAGCAAGTGTCACAATAAATTATAATGATAGCTTTTTGACTGCTAATAGTGTATTATGGGTAATTGTTATTCTATCACAGCTTTTACATTATATACATGTGTGAGTTATCAGCTTCTTAGTTTCCAAACTTTTTCTAATATCTTAGATGAAATGAATAAAGTGTAATTTGCATATAATTTTATATTTTGTTGTGTTGTAAAAATTCCACTGTTGTTATCAAAGCTGTGTTAAGAGGCTTAAAATATAGGCTAGGAGCTGCATGAATGAGGACTTTTTCTGATGATCTTGATATCATGTTGACTTTTTTGCTATACAGTCCAGAACACAAATTCCCCTAACCAAGAAAGGAAAAACTCCCATTATTGCACTAGACTAAAGTCTACCTATTAGACAAATCACCCCAAATGTTGGGTGAGCATGATCTCACGTATTAATAAACATTATGTTTCTTTAAATGTTCTGAAAGGGCACATCATGATGACCAATCTGTGCATTTCCTGCATTACAGCAGCACTTACATAACAATAACAATGACCTACAAATGTAATTGCAATAAATACAGGACTGTGGAGAATTTCGTGAAATGACTTACGAGTGTTTGAATTTGGTATTACGACGGGAGATAAACAACTTTAAGACACTTGTAAGCAGCTAAATAAATCAGCGAATCAGATTTATACAGAGCGTTGCCATGGAAACACAGGCCGTAGAACATGATTTAGATGCTTGGAATGATATACTGTAAGGACAGAAGTTCAGCACACAGAAGAAAACATTCACAGAGGGTGATAACAGCAGTTCAGTAGACAAACTTAACTTTCTGTCTTCTGTCCAAAAGCAGAAAGTTTTTTACTAAAAATTTTTGTAGCATGCACAATTTCTATTTATATCATTTGTTGGTCACATCTTCACGTGATACAAATTCACAGGTCAGAGTTCATAAAACTTGCTGAAATGCAACATTTCTTCTCATGAGCTTGCGTTTCCGGTATGCCCGCATGCGTACAAATGCAAGTCAATGAAACAAAAGCCACGTGTGACGGTGGCACAAGGCAGTGATAGTATGTGATGTAACACCTGCAGTGACTGTGAGAGACAGATGATCTGCTGGAGGAGAAATGATTTTACTTTAATCTATGAGTTCAGAGTTCAGGAACCTTGTGACGTAAACAGACTTTTAACATTGAAACACAACATAGTAGTGACGCCTGCCAAGAGTCCTGGGGAGAAGCAGGGAATATGTGACCCAAATTAACACAGAGAGGGAGAAAGACATGGAGAGAGAGAGAGAGATATAGGGAGAGACAGAGACACGGAGAAAGAGGCAGGCAGATTCTCCTGGGTGGCCTCTGTTGAAATGCATGCATAAAAGGCAAACAAATGGGAGGATTACAAATAGTACAGCCAACCCATCACCAACAGTCTGTCTGAGCCAAATCCACAGCAGACGTCTCTCTGAGGTCACTATCTGTCCAGAGAGAGAGAGAGAGAGAGAGAGAGAGAGAGAGAGAGGAGAGAGAGAGAGAGAGAGAGAGAGAGAGAGAGAGAGAGAGAGAGAGAGAGAGAGAGAGAGAGAGAGTTTTAACAGTATATGTGGAAACAGTTGTCTATAAACTTAACTCTTCCATGTCAAATGTAGCTTTTTATAAAACAGACCGGTATTAAGTTTGGGTATATCCTGGAATACTTATAAAAATAAGTAAACATTTCTTAAGTTTTAATTAATTTCAATTGTGCCAGTGGCGTAACACAATTTTTCCCAGACATACTAACCCTTACTAACTAAATGTGGAATTCCAGTCATACAGAGATGAACATAGCTCTGTTTTCCATCTATTTCTTAATTAAAATGCACTTTAATCCTTTACAGTGGTGTTGTGTGTAATTGTCCAAAGACCAACAAACTCTCATTAGTAGGATTAAACAAACTTTTAATATTTAGCATTATTAGTATTTTAATTTTAGTCCACCAAATCAATGTCAACATGCTACAAACATAATGAGAAAGAGTAGTATAAAAGAGGTATTTATTTCCAAAGACCCTGTAGATCACTAAAATTGATGTTAATTGCAGTATTTTCTTTTGAAAACCTTGTCTATTTTTCAAACTTTAAAATAATCGTTTTAAAAAGCTATGTTGTTTTTTATTTGACATTTTTTTTATATCTTTATTTTAACAGAAATTATTCTTTATGACTCCATATTAGCCACGAAACCACATTGAATGAAAATGTTCTAAGAAAAACAGAACCCGAGCATAAATGTGTAAAACAGCACCATATAAGATGAGAAGTGAGGGAGGTCTAAAAACTGCACAAGAGAAAGTATGTATGAGTGAGATCTTGTTTGCTCCAAGGTGACAGCGTCATAAATTCTCCCAGTGAAGACGTCAGTAGAGGTGAAGAAATTTCGCCTGCCTCCCTCCTCCCAAGCGTTTTCCCATCAGCACCCGCGCCCTTTCTCCTCTACAGCTGGCATGCCTTCATAGCATAGCACCTTTAGACACAAAGCGAGGCATCGTTTAACTTCTGCGATTGCAGCAAGCAACAACCAATGAGGTGGGCAGCTCCCTGCCTCCATCCTAACAGCGTTGCAGCCCCAATCATCGGACCAGACTACACGTGTTGTTGTGCATTAGCCAAATGTGTCCTCATCCTCCTCCACCGGGCTCCAGTTACAACTGCATCGGAGGCCAGACAAGCTGGAGAGTCTGTCAACAAGCAAATTACAAGCAATTAAGGAGTGAAAAAAACATAACATTCAAGGAGGAGAATATGGGAGAGGAAGGGGAGGAGGGTGCTGTTGGGGTTAACTGGAGTGCTGGATGTTACTTGCAGACTTCAGTGGTCAACTTTTCTTTTTTATTTAACTGGCCTGACCTCTGATCCGCTCCACATGGCCTTTTGGAGACCCTGCGAGCGACCTCTTGTCTAGCAGAGCACACGATGAACCAATCAGCGAGACTCAGGCAGAGCTCTGATTGGATGACTCTCTCGTGTGTGAGATGGATTGGTGGAGTGCTGATACGACAGATGTAAATACCATGTTCAACAAATTGGCACAGAAACACAAGCAATGCTATCAGATATGCATATCGACCAGGCCAACGAGGAACTTCTCACTGTGGGTGTCCATGTGTGCACGTGCTCGCATGACTCAAAACACCTACGTGCTCATTTACCACCACCGACGAACATACACAAACAAGTGCGAGTGCCCGCGTACCTTCAAACGCACACATGGGGACAAATATACAAACATACTTACAAATCACACCCACGCCACGCTCGCCGATTTTATGGCCTCTCAATCTGCTTGCCAGATCGGTTGCACGCAAACCTCTCCACGATGATCGATTTAGCTAAAAGACTGTTTATACGTGCTATTTTCACCAACCTGCCATATATGTCAAATGAAGAGATTAAATGAATGACCCAGTTCAAACCTCTCGTAATGAGAGCAAACAGAGAGACGCCAGCAGAACAAAGCCATGGAAATTTGAACGACGAGAGGTGTCATTATGGCTGAACTTCTGTATGGTTAGTGCTTCCCACACTAATCAAACGTCTGAGTTAAATACAAGAAAAGAGAACAAAGCAGTCTTAACCTTGCTAAAGTATAATATAGTGTATAGTACAGTACAGTGTAAATGCACAGTAGAAAACTTGCTGTATGCATAGACTACCCAGATGATCTTCTACATTACAGCATCCAACTAACTGACCCATGCCAGCCAGCTTAACATTTATAAGAAGTTTATAAATAATGTTTATAAATCAATCGTTATTTTTCAATTTGGTGCACATTGGGTTTGCATTGACATTGGGTGGCTCATTTTCTAACACTGATTAAATTTTAATGTCTCAATTAAATATTCCATGTAGATGATTCTTAAGGTTTCATTTTACTTGGCCTCACTCTTAAAAATGACTTTCGTGTGATGTAATTGATTAACCAGAATAAAAAAGTGGGCAATTTAAAAAAGATTCTTTCTCCTTTTCCATCTTTTCATGCAGAATCAGTGAGCTGTTTGTAGACTGATTGAGCTGTGCCTTTACTACAGGACTGTAAGACTTAAGATCGCACACTTATAAGGGTTTGCCCCAGCCCCCACACACCCAGTAATGTAAAAACACACATTCAGTGTGGCCCACAGATTTAGAAAATCATGGCACTGCTTAATTTAAACAATGCCCGTCATCTGTCATGTTGCTTTTGTAATAGTGCACATACTGTACTACCATCACTGTAACGCTTTAGAATACTGTTATATACACTTAATAGGAAGTTATACAGGAACTAATGCAGAACAAATGGTTAGTGCTGCATTAACACTGTAGTCACTACTGATAACTAATACGGAAGAGTAAATAATTCATCATTAAGTAATAGCATACTGTTTGAGGTAAGTAACAATTACACTGTAAAAAAACAATGCAGCATGAAGTTAAAACAACTTGGTTTTGCAAGTCAATTCAACCTTATATTTTAATATTTATTAAAGTAACATAAAAAGTACATGTTGTCAAAAGTGCTGCATTTTTACAGTGTAGTTCCTTGTTAATTATTTAGTCATTATTAACTACTACATGCTGTGTACCTCATGAAGAAGTATACGTAACTAATACTTATTTAAAATAACTATAAATTAACTACTTTAAAATAAATTATTCAAATAAACAAGCCATGCATTAACATATTCCATCTCATGAGAATGGTCAGAGTATTTTCAAAGGAAGTAGGAACATTTAGGTAAAACCTGAATAGTTACTAATAAACTACCATGTTTTTTTGCATTATAATACTCAGGGTCGGCGTCAAGGGGGGGCATTCGCGAGCCGTGCCCCCAAAACAGGTTGTTGTGCCCCCTACACAGTTTTATAATAATTTAATATATATATATCAAGAATAATTAAAATAAATGACTTTTAATGTAATCAAATGAGAAAAATATAGTTTATATATGCTTTTTTAAATTAAAATAGACCTGTTTCTCTGATTGGTTGTATTGCGGCATCTTTACGTCTTTAGCATATTAATGTGACTTGATACTAGCAACCTGTTTTTTCGCGGCATTTATGGATCGTGTAAAATATGGATATTAGAACATTTAGAATGAACCAGCACCGCCTGCTCCATCTGACTTCATGCAAACACCGATTGGCTCAAACTCAGAGATTAGAAGTCGATGAGGAATTTATCATGTATGTTACAAAACAACCATCTTTATACCATGTAACACTTTTCACCTACTCTAAAAATGTCTATTGTTTTGCCATGATTTTCTTAATAGTTAATATAAAAAAAACCTTCTTTTAATGGATTAATTTAATTTATATAGTAATTTGGAACATTTTGTCCTAATAAGTTACAATATTTAGTCTTTTCTTTGGTTATAGGTAATAAATGATTCAAAGCTTTTTGAAAGTAAACAAAATTGGTTAAAATTGTATTATTAATAGTAAACAGGATCATACAGTATATAGCCTGTGTTGGCATAAGTGTTTAGGAAAACTAAGAATTTATGGTGTGTAGAGATTAAATTTACTAGATGGCATCTATTGCTTGCACATGTGAGTAATATCATGTGTGTGTGTGTGTGCTCTCACTGTGTGAGACGGTTTGTGGAGTACAGCTGTGCATTACGACAAACACTGAGGAGCCAAGACCATATCACTCAAATCGCAACTTCAACACAAATGGATTTTGTCAGAGCACGCCAAGTTCATTAAAAGAAGCGGGAGCGAGACGCTGTACAGCTGTGTTCATGTGCTCACTCTTCTACAGCAGCAGAGGGGCTTTGATGGGGGGTGTGATTGTGTGTTGTATGTCTGTGTGTGAGTTTATTTGCCAGGGCCATTTCCTAGCCATAGTATGTGTTTGTATGTACAGAAGACTGAGCTCCATTTAAAATAACAAATATCTGAAGAATTCAGCCTCTATGTATATGTACATAAACATGACTGTATAAATCTATACAAGTGTACCATATTCTCTATGTATCATGCTTCTATATATAGCACACTTTGTTTCAGGTCCATTTTGAGATTAACAAAGCAAAGTGGATCAAAATCTTTCCTAAATGTTGTCCTAAAAAAATCAATACCCAAAACCTCCTTGTCTTCGGACAACTTTGATGAATCTTTTTGATCCACTTCAAATGTTGTCTTCGTATAATTTCAAATATATTAACAATAACCAGTTTAATGCATCATATAGTCCATCAGATGTACTCTACAACATATTTAATTCAAAGAAGCTTAAGCACTTCTGTTTGGAGAACTGCTGCAACTTCACTGCCATGATTGTGCCCCGAGAGAATTTTCCCTTAAATATACAGCAGTTGTCCTGCTGTCACTACACATCAATCAGTACAAATCCTGATACACATTATGTTTCAATGCCCACTACACCATTGTCTCTTACATACTTGTACATTTATTTTGACAGCATTATTTGAAAACAAAGTAAGCAAACTCTATATCAACATACAAATATTTGGCTACTGACACATTGAATTTTTGAGTTTGACTGACACATTTTGGAACTGGAAATTTTCGCCCAGTTTCATTAGTGCTGCTTTAACACAACAAGAATCATTCATGTAGTCCAGGAGGGGGGATCCCTGGGTCACTGTTAGTTCCAACCCTAATCAAACACACCTGAATTTCATTTCCAAGTAATCCTGAAGACTTTAATTAGATTTTTCAGGTGTGTTTAATTAGGGTTGGAACTAAACTGCAGGACAGTGGCCCTCCAGGACCAGGTCTCCCCACCTCTTATGTAGTAGTAATTTGATGTACTCAAATTAATCAAGTTATTTGATCTGATCAAATTTTTTAATAAGGGTTGAATAAACTTATTTAACTTGCTGCTATCAACCTAGAAAATCTGAAAAAGATCAACCCAGTAACTTAGTTTTGGTAAACCATTCTCTACAAGCACATGAAAAAATAGGTTGTCAAGATTTGGCTCTCCTTATGATGTCATAAGGAGCTCTTATTATAATAATACCACCCCTTAATCCAACCACAGCATTGCCATTTATTGCAGAGAGAAAAGAATTTACCGAACAATTGAGTTTCAATTTCAACAAACCACCATCATTGTGATCTGTGTTTGCACTTTATCCGCTCATGTGCATTTTAAAGGACACACCCAAAACGGCACATTTTTGCACACACCTACAAATTTTAACATGCTATAATAAATTATTTATATGGTATTTTGAGCTAAAACTTCACATATGTGCTCTGGGGACACCAAAGATTTATTTGACATCTTAAAAAAGTCCTGTGCCATGGCCCCTTTAAGTTGTGCTTGCTTTAACAGCATAAAGTAAATAATATGTTTAAATGACTAAAAAGGTGAAAAATGTTACAGGAACAGAATACTTAAAAATTTAAGTTAGTAGAACTTAGTCATTTAGTTTACACTACTATATATATATTCAATTACACTGAGCATTGGAGTTTACAGTGTTCTGTAGTGGCCCCATACTTATGAGCATAGCGTGCATTTGTTAATACACGTTGTAGACAAAAATCTCCTACATTCATCTGATAATTCTATTAACCTCAGCTTTTATGCTAGATCAAATTGGGGTGGCAAGGCACGGATAACCTTGCATGCCCCGCATGCTGCTGTCAGACTGAACAAGACCAGGCAAAATCACAGTCCAGTTTTTTCTGGTCTTGTTCTTATTCATTCTGACAGTAGTAATGCTCCATCAGTAATCTGACACACACTTTACCCATCCAACCATCTCTACTCTGGCTTTACACACAAAAGCATGTGAGGAATGCCCACTACGGCTGAAAGTGGGTGGGGTCACTGTTGCAGCTATAACACTAGCCAGAGCCCTTGTGTCCCCAACCAAGTATGGCACAGGCCACCCTCACAGCACAGGGTTGCAGTTTATTTATACAGCTTTAGCAGACTATCGAACTAGGGCGAAAAGGGTCTTTACCCCCTTTCCCTATATCCTGTCACAACTGCTTTCTTTCTACTGCAGAAATTTGTTCATGCAAACGTCAAAGGAACAAAACTACTTTACTAAAGTAGTTATATGATGCGATTTCATGTTTTCCTTAGTCTTTGGAGTGTTTAAAGCTGTTTGTGCATGTAGAAGATCTGTAAAGTTGCAAAGATTGAAGTCTCAAAAACAAAGAGATATTCTTTCTGAAAGTGAAGGCTCATCCACGCCATTCTAAAACGCCTCATTCAAACACACACCAAAAATATCCACGTTGCTGTGTGAGAAGACTGGCATAACATTGGCCAAATGTATACACAAAGAAAGAAGGTGTAAGTTTTATTCTTGCTGTAGTATTGTTACTGCAGTTACCTTGTAGTAGAGATGTTGTGCTTTGGGAGCTGATATTTCAAATATTTTAGGGGTGTACATTTACATCTTACAGTTAAGGTATTCGGCCAATCACAATGCACTGGATAGCTGGCCATTCACGCTTTTCAGAACAATGAGGTTTGTAAACATTTACTTGTTTCAGAAAGGCGGGGCATAGACAACCAACAATAATATTGTATGTGAAAAATAATGTGTTATTTTAACTTTAAACTGCAAAACACATCACATACACATCATTATGTTCTTTGGGATAGAGATGGGACCCAGCTAGGTCTTATGTAGGTCTCTTAGCACAGATGGGTTGATGATTGAGCCTTAATGGGCTCCATATAGGGCTCATATGGGTTACATTTAGGCATTTAGCAGACGCTTTTGACCAAATCGACTTACAAAGATTAGGAAACAATAAAAGCGATGTGTCATTGTGAGGCAATAGTAAAAAAATATGCTAATAACAAGATACAAGTATTCACTATTTCTAAACAATACCTGTTGAGAGAAAAGAAAGAGTTAGTTTAGGTATTGAAGATAAAACATCTCCCCCTGTGTCAGACTTTTCACAGTTTGGTTTAGGGAGAACAAGAATAAGTCACTGGTCTGTGTATATTTTTGGGGTTGGCACTGTTTCAAGAACCAGAGTCCCGACCCCGACCAGTGGGCTTAACACTAAAAATCGATACCCACCGAGTGTCATCAATAACTGGTTGAGTAAGGGGAGATGGGAAAGAACCTGCACCAGCCATCTCCCTGATGCCTGTCTAGGCTTCATTCTACTCTTCCTCAGAAACCTCAGGAGGAGGGCCAAGCATATGATAACATTATGCTATACTTAATCTTTTATTCTTCACTCTGTGTTTGGGAATGAATAGCCAGATTTTTGGGTTTTATTAGTCTTGTTTTAGAGTTATGGCCTCGTTCAGTAGACTGTATTTTTATTTACTGAAAAGGGAGAAGAGAAAGAAATGCGGGCCATATCTGTGTCAAGTATTTGAGGGTTTTGGAGATGGAGGAGGAGGGTTTTTAATAGTTTTTTAAATGTTTCAGAAGATGTGGCAGACCGGATTGCAATAGAAAGGTCATTCCACCAGCAGGGAGAAGTGTAGAAAAATTAGCAGGAATATTATTTAGTGCCCCCTCAGTTCTGTAAGTGAGTTATAGCGACTTGTACCTGATAAACACTTCAGTCGGTAGCCAGTGGAGAGAGAGAGATGAAGAGCTGCGTTACACGAACCATATTGGGCTCCTGGAAGATGAGCCGAGCTGCTGCGTTCTGAACTAATTGGTGTGGTTTAATAGACCATACAAGAAGGCCAGCAAGAAGAGCATTGCAGTAGTCCAGCTGGGAGATTACAAGGGTCTGTCTGTTACAGTACTCCCCCCTCTCCCTAGGAGCATCCCACGCCGTAACAAACAACATCAAAGTGGAGGGAGTGGGGAGGGAACAACAATGAAATAAGTCAATAGAAAAGGGGTGGTGACGATGGTGGGAGGAGCCATGGAGGAGCCAGAAGAAGGAGAAGCCTGATGGAATGCCAGAGATCAGTCAGGGGGAAGTTGCCGGAGGGAGGAGCAATAGTGAAAAGATGGGACTCAACACCCTGGAGAAGTGTGTTGGTGATGACAGCCAGGTAGTAGGTGACCAGGGCGGAGCCAAGCAGACAAAGGGCCCGGGGTAAGCTGAGGTTCCGGAGGGCCAGGGTGGAGCTGACAGGTCTGGCGACTGAGGCAGAGGCGAGGATCCGTAAAGCCCGCGAAGGAGCCAGAGCGCCTGAAGACCAAGGCAGAGTCAGAGGGTGGGAAGAGCCCAACAAAGCAGGCAGGATGGATTGAAGAGGTGTAGCCAGAGGAGTATAGTCCAGAGAGGACGACAGGACCATGACGCACGTAGGAGTTTTCCTTACTCAAACATGTTCTGAGGGCAGAAAGAATGTGATTGGTTCACAAAAACGACCAATCAAAATGCTCGTTACTGGTTTAAGCCCTCGGCGGAGCCTCCAAGGCAGCTTCTGCAGTGAAGCAGTTCGAGCTCACCGTTGGTAAGATGAGTAGCGCAGATATGATAAAATAGGAATGAGACTGTTTTTGAATTCAGCTTGAAACGTTTCGAGCATTTAAGTGACGCGTTTTCACGTGTCCGTGGCACGACTTTCTTTTCGTGCCAGTTTCACGTATTGGTTGTTCAATTGTTTTTCCTATTTTCTTACCATTGTCGCTTGGGATTGGGGTTAGAACAACTTTGTTACATAAAATGATATCCTAACCCAACTCTAACCCCAAGCAAGAACAATTTAAATTTCTGACAAATAAACGTATAAACAATGCCATTCTAACCCAAACCCAACTTTATCCTCGCGCGAAAACAGTTTAAAAATGTGACGAAAACCACAAATCTAATCCCAATCCCAATCGACAATGGTTTGAAAAAAGGAAAAAAAATTGAATAACCAATACGTGAAAAAGAAAGTCGTGCCACGGACACGTGAAAATGCGTCACTTAAATGCTTGAAACGTTTCAAAAACAGTCTCATTCCTATCTTACCATATCTGCGCTACTCATCTGACCAACGGTGAGCTCGAACTGCTTCACGGCAGAAGCTGCCTTGGAGGCTCCCCCGAGGCCATAAACCAGCAACGAGCACCAATCACATTCTTTCTGCCCTCAGAACATGTTTGAGTAAGGAAAACTCCTATCTACGAAAAGCACGGCCACAAACCCAAAGTCTGGTATGGTGTTCCTGATTCTCAACCTGTGGACAGTGCTAAAAGGAAGTTTGGGAACTTAACTAACAAAGCACAGATGACAACAGGTTTGCTTGAGACAGCGCAAGCATTAAGGTAAAGCTAATCTTGCTTTTAGCATAACCGTCATCAATCAGTGATCTACAGTGTTTTCACCTCACGGTTTGGTATCAGCTCAGCTCGGTTGGAACCCTAAGCTTAAACTAAAACTTAATTCAGCGCTGCAAACCGACTGGCCAATGTCATCAAATTAACGCGAGAATCTGGGCGGCACGGTGTCAAGTTGTAACGAACTGTCACTCAGATCGGGATCCAGCTGCAGCTTTATTGAAGACAGTACTGTTAAACAAAGATACAAAACAGATTTCCACAGATTTCAGATCCATCTGGCCCTGCTTACTGTATAACTTGTTTTATACATTAGTCCAAGTCAAAAAGAAATTTTGTTCAGATAACCCAATCTCAATAATAAAGATTTATGTGAGGCAAAGAGGAGGAAGCTGCACAGCAAAAATTGGAGAGTTAAAATTTCAGTGTTAAACATTTCTGAGTTGAATTCAACACCCAAAGAGTAAATTTAACATATTTAGGGGCGGTTTCCCAGACAGGGATTGGCTTAATCCAGGACTAAACCTTAGTTTAAATAGGAAATATAACTAGTTTTAAAAAGCATGCCTTACTAAAAACATTACCTGTGTGCATTTTAAGGCAAAACAAAGGGCACTGATGTATTTTAAGATATGTAAGTGCCAGTTGTTTTCAATTTGGACGGCTCTTAAAAATGTTTTAGTCTAGGACTAGTCTAATCCCTGTCCGGGAAACCGACCCTTAGAGTAAATTGTTGTTCAGAGTTGGAGTTAATCTACAGAGTTAATCATGCCGGTGTTAAACTAACTCCTTGGAGATGTAATTACACTCCGCCCACACATTTCAGTCTTCCATTTCCATGTGTCCTGCAGATTGAATTGTAAGTACAACTAATTGTTTACACTATTTTTTTGTAATGCTCCACTGTAACTTTATCTTCTCTATCACCATCTCTGTTTGAAACCTAAAATTGCATTTTACATCTATCTTGTAAAGTTTGTTGGCTGTTTTATTTAAAGTCACCATCATTGTGATCAGTGTTTCCATTTCATTAGCTCATTTGCATTTTAATGGTCACAGCTAAAAATGGCACACTTTTGCCTGCACCTAAGTGGTAATTTTAACAGGTAAATTATATGTGGGGTATTTTGAGCTAAAACTTCACATTTGCACTCTGGGAACACCAAAGAGTTATTTTACATGTTAGAAATCTCATAATATGACCCCTTTAACACTTTTTTGAGTCAAATAAACTCTGGCATAGTGTTAAAAAATTAACTAACACTTTTATGAGTCAAAGAAACTCTGGCGAAGTGTTAAACATTTTTATCTTGAAAGTGTTCATTTAACTCTGATAGGTGTGGAGCTATATAAACTCTGAAAAAGTGTTGAAATCAACTCTGTGAGATAGTGATGGTCAACCCGGATCTTTTTAAGGATTCGGGTTATTCTGAGTCACTCACTAATATGATCCGGGTTGTGCGAGTCACTTGAGTCACTTGAATCACTTGGTCAAAATCTCCCAGTTCCAATCGCTAATACTAATGCAACCAAGCAACTCAGATCACGCATGCAGCTACGAGTCTACAACTCCTCTGCTCGCAAAAAAGGGCTCATGTGACCTGAGGAACTTGTAAAAAAAACATGCATGTCCGTGCTAACATTATCAATAACATAATTGTAAAAGTTCGGTGTATGTGTTTAGTTTCATTTCATAACGACAAATATATCAACACCACGTTTAAAAGATGTGAGGCTTTGTTGAATTGGGACGTGGGAGGAACGTGTCCTGTTTCAAATTGACTTACAAGATCCACGATAGGCTTCGGTTAATGCAGCCACACAGTCACTAAGCCGGGCAAGAACATGATCTTGTGAGTGAGTCCCAGACAGAACCGCTCGCCCGCTCCTGCACGGGTCCTGTGAGTGAACAACTCACGTCACTCTGAGTGACTCAGTCAACAAGAGGAGCCGTGTACGTCCGTCGTTGGAAATTACGAGTGAGCTTTTGGCTCACTCGGTACCTCCAGTCGACATTTGGTGATGTAAATTAACTCGTTGTTGCAAGTTATAGAACATATGGCAGCTTATGTGTTGTAATTCTGTTGTAAACATTTGAAGAGCTGTGTGTTTGATCCAATTTCTCATTTTTAAAGCAAAATCTGAGAGGACTCAACTGACTCGGGTTAATGGTCACTAAGGACTCGTGGTTCTCGAGTCATTTTAGGGATCGGGTTAAATGATCCGAGTTTCGAGTGACTCGCTCATCACTACTGTGAGAGTTAATTTAACACTGTTAAAGTCTGAGTTTACAGACTTTTTCAAAAGATTAGTCACTAAACACATAGGTGTGGTTTCCTGGACAGGGACAAGCCTAGTCCCAGACTTAAATGCATTTTTGAACTGTTTTAACTAAAAAACAGCAGGCGTTGACATTTTTTTGGGCCGATACCGATTTAAACAGACAACTTCTGGCCGATACCGATGCCGATACTGATATTAAACACTTGTATACAATACTATACAGTTGGTCTATTAGCTAGTTTATTTCTGCATCAAATAATTTTTAGTGAACATGTTTTGGATCGAATTAACATTCAACTGACCAACATAATAAGAGAGGCACAAATTAAGCTAAAACAAATATAATAAGACAGCATGACAACCTTCAAAGGTGGTTTCAGCTATTCAGCATTTATTTTATTAACAACATTAACTCATTTTTTACATATAATGGATTTCTTTATGCAGTTAATTAATAAACAATCGGTATTGGCCTTTCTCGTGCTATTGCCGATATGCCGATGGTTTCAAATTCATAAAATATCGGCCGATTAATATCTATCTATCTATATATCTATATATATCTATATATATCTATATATATATATATATATATATATATATATATATATATATATATATATATATATATATATATATATATATAAATGTGTTGTTTTTTCTCAAGATGCATACAAGTAATGTTAGTTAACTCTTTCGCCATCAGCGTTTTTAAAAAAAGTTACCACCCATTTTAATGCCTTCCAGAAAATGTTCTTCTTTAAATATATAAACATATAATATACCAAATGAAAGAACAGACCCTCTGCTTTCAAAAAAAAACCCATTTCATCCTACCTTCAGTAATTCTTTTGTAATCAGCTTTTGAATATGGGTAGGTTTCTGCAAAAACACCAGATTTTCAGCAAAAGTTGAGATAATTCCATTTTTTGTGACGGACTTTTCATAGAGAGCCCATTCAGAGCAATCTTTAAAACAGACATGGACATGCAGCCCCTTATCATAGCGCATTACTTCCGGGTTTAAAAAGTTGCGGAAGGTTAGGGATTAGGGATAATAGCGGTATTGCGGAAAGCCGGAAATACTCGTCATTGGCAGGGAAGCGTTTTCTCTTGATTGACGAGATATCTTAGGTCTAGTCCTGTCTGGGAAACCGCCCCAGAGTCTACTTGTTTGTTGCCACATGATGTAATTTGGAAAGCAAAATCCTATACTTCTGAAACATTTTATTAAAGAAAATAAATCACAAAATTTGCAACTTGACTATGGAGCCTTGCAATTTCAATTCTTGTTTAATTTTGACATTTCCCTCAAATATTGTTCACAAATCTGTTTAAATCTGTGTTATTGAGCACTTCCACTTTTTCCGAGATATTCTATCCAACTTACAGGCAGTGGCGGAACTAGAATTTTTTTAATGGGGTTGCCAAAGGTACTTTAGGGGGTCCATAGTCCATAAAAGAAAATGACGTGTAATCATAAATTAATCTTTTGATCGCATTATATGTAAACATAATAAGGGTGAATTTTAAATCTTTCTACTGTATTTCTTACATCTGATTACGTCTGTTAAAGGGATTAACCCAAAAATAAAAATTCTGTCATCATTTACTCACCCTTATGTTGTTCTAAACCTGTATTTTATTTTAATAAACACAAAAGAAGATATTTTGATAAATGATGGTAAGCACACAATCCATTGAATTCCATCATGTTGTTTTTATTCCTAACATGGAAGTCAATGGTTAACAGCTGTGTGCATACCATCAAAATATCTTCTTTTGTGTTCATCAGAAAAAAGAAATTCGTACAGGTTTAGAACAACATAAGGATGTAAAAATGATGACAGAATTTTCATTTTGTGAAGTATCCCTTTAATGAAACCAAAGTTTAGGAAATCTAAACTCCATGATAAACCTTAAACTTACTTCAAATCGCAGTGCTCAACACAAAGGATGTTTGGATTAATCTTTATTTACGAAGATACAGAAGATGCAAAAGTTTTCTTTTTTCTTTTGATATTTAATTAACTTTAATGACATATTTCAACACGTTAGGATAAGACCGAATGCAATAAAATGTTTATTCGTTTAAGACGTACAGTAACCAAATGTTTAGTATGAAAATCACCAAAACAGCTATTTTGACATATGAGTATTTGTCCGTTTAAGCCAAAAAGACGCGAACATGAAATCGTTTAAGCTCTGGCTGTGCACGCGCACTATTGACTACAAGTTCAATGTGGCAATCCAGTCGAATGAACAATCATACAGTAGCCTTACTAGCCTATAAAGATCACGTCAAGAATGAAAACATGGTGCTGTGATTTGTTGTAAAAAGAATTGGCAATCTTAGACTTTATTCAGTCCACAAGAAAATTACCACACTTCCAGCATATACGGTGAAATCATGTAGTATTAGCAAGCAATGTACGACTTCACTTACATAATTTTAAAGAGATTCCAAACATTATGTAGACATAACATTTATCTTCTGATGATATGAAAAGTATTCGTTACAGTAATTTTTCTGACGCGTTTTTGAAAAGACGTCACTGATGGAGAGATAACAGAACGCGCATTATGTATATTTTCTTAATTTGTGAAAAGCACAACATTTAGTTTTTATAGACACACAAAAAATGACACCCTGGACACCCCTCTGGCTCCGCCACTGCTTACAGGTGTGGCATATAAAGATGCTGATTAGACAGCATGTTTATTGCAAAGGTCACAATAAAAGGCCACTCTAAAATGTGCAGCTTTACTATATTGGCAAGTCCAGGGGGTGGGGGTTGTCCAAAAACCAGTCAGTATCTGGTGTGACCACCATTTGCTTTACGCAGTGCTTCTCCTTGCATAGAGTTGATCAAGTTGTTGATTGTGGGCTGTGAACTGTTGGTACACCCTCTTCAATGGCTGTGTGAAGTTGCTGGATATTGGCAGGAACTGGAACACACGGTCGTATACACCAATCCAGAGCATCCCAAACATGCCCAATGGGTGACATGTCCGGTAAGTCAGCTTTCAGGAATTGTGCACAGTTGCTTGCAACATGGGGCCATGTATTATCATGCTGCAACATGAGGTGATGGTCATGGATCATGGTCGATTGCACAACATGGTCGATTGCACAACAATGCGCATCATGATCACTGTATCTCTGTATCTACACTGTATCTCTGTATTAGCTGTGGTGCTAACTCTAGCATATTTACATTGTGTACTTGTACTGATGTTCATCAATATGCACTGTCCCTATCTAAATAAATAAACTAAACTAAACTAAATCTTTGCTAGTGAACACCAGCTAAACCAGCACCAAACCAGCACCAGCATTAGCACCAGCACCAAACCAGCATTGGCACCAGCTAAACCAGCATTAGCACCAGCATCCCAAGCTGGTCATACCAGCAAGACACAGCATATGGTGTGTTTTGGTGCTGGTATGCTGGTGACCACCTAAACAAACACGCCCCTACCCCAATAGAATCTGGACCTTCTGTTGATAGACCCGCCCCACACATACGCAACCCGGCAAGGATTTCGGTAAGTAGACACGCTCCTTACTGCTGATTGGCTGTAAAAGTGTTTCGGTAGTCGGCCCGTCTCCTTTTCCAAAGCGTTTTTCAAACATCATGGACTCCGCCTTTAAACCCAATTCTTCTACATTCTTCTACATGTACCAGAGTTATTTTCTGTTTTTCGATAGTGTTGTTGATACTGTTGATACTCTTACAGACACAATTATGATGATTACTGCATTATCTTACTGCTTTTATCCTGTCAGCAATAACCTGCTCGCGCTGAATGATGTGTCTTATTTGATAACTTTCAGTTTCCATGTTGCCAGATATTAGTACGAAAAACAAGCAAAAATAATTGGCCTTAAAATACAAAGTTGGTCCGTACCTCTGTGACCTCGTAGCTGGCTATGGCCATGCCCACAATGTGATAATTACCAGGTACACACACACACACACACACACACACACACACACACACACACACACACACACACACACACACACACACACACACACACACACACACACACACACACACACACACACAGACACAGACACACAGGTTCCCATGTTTTGTGGGGACATTCCATAGACGTAATGCATTTTATACCGTACAAACTGTATATTCTATTCCCTTCCTCTAACCCAAACCCTAACCATATTCTAAGAAGTATGATCACATAAGAATTACATTCAGATTACAATCCATTGCGTACATTGCGGTGACAAAATTCTGGTCACTTAACCCTCCTATTATCTTTTAAGTTAACGACTGTAAAAACATGACATAATACTTTTTTTTTGCTTCAGATTTCATGACTTTCCCTAATTTAATGAGAACAAGTCAGTAAACCAAAATGTAAACCCACATGATGTTTTTTCAATGTCCTCTACACATTTTATAAGTAAATAAGTAACTTACTTGTGTAAATTTAACCCCAAGCTCTTTAAGCTTTATAAAAAATAGGAAAATCAAAATTTTACTTACAGTTGTTTTTGGGTGATATTGAGGTCACTATGCTATATTTTTATAATATTCACATATTCACAAATTGTATACATTCAATATGTAAATATTATACATATTCAATATTCAAAAATCTTCCCCCTGTTTCAGAGATCTAACCTAACAACCGAACTGCGAAAACCACTTATTGTTCACATGATCCTAATTCTTATGAGAACTTTGATATTTCTGTGCCGTGGTGGAGGGGTAAACATGATTCTTATGGTTTAGATGAGAAGAGCAAACATAAAAGCCTGCACAGAAGCCTACTAAACTATTTCTCTTTGTGCTCTGTGGGCTCTCTCTTTATGCTCACTCGCAATTGAAAATGGCCTCTAAGCAAAGGTTTTCTGTCAATGAGATTTTGTCAGAGCTTTTTGACTGTAAAAGTGACATAGAAGAGAATGTGTCTGAGACAGACGATAATGTTGAGGAGGGCCCTGATTAAGAATGAGACTCCTGACCCTCTTGTTGTTTCTCAACCACCAGCAGACACTATACCTTCCAATAATGGAAAGTAGTTATAGTCCCACTCCCTACTTGAACGACAGGGTAGACTAAAGGCCGAAGTATAGTCCAGTTTTTACATGTACTGTACTTGAGGGTCCGCATACAGTGCGTGTGCCGCAATTTTCGTCATCAGAAGAGTGTGCACGTTATCAGCCATGTCCAATATATAAAATCAGCATTTAAGCTTTTCGTTACACCATCAATTGATTGATACTTATAAAGACTGATGTGACTGACTTGCCTACATTGTGTTGCTAATTTTGTCAGGAGTGTACAAGTTAGATTTTTTTTGTGGTCAAATTCATGTTACTATCCTTATATAGTAACATGAATTACTACAGATATATATACATGTCCTTATATCTGTAATTATTTACCCAACAGGGTTCGAGAATAAGACACAGTCGATCAATTTAAGTATAAACTAAAGACATATCTTTTTGACAAAGCATTCACATAAGTTGTCTAATAAATATACTCAAAAGATAGCTTGTCCGGAGAAGGCGTTCATTTATTATACTGTGTTACACTTGCATTATATGCATGTGAGCGGCCCATATGTCAATAGGATTTTGTTTCTCATTACCTGTCTTTTCCTCGAACCCAAAGACACTGGGACTAACAGACCCAGTTACTGCTGCCGTGAAGCTCATCACACAAAGCACTGGCATCCCATTATCGTGATGCCCTGCCTATGTCTGACCAGCGACCACTGACCACTTCCCTTTAATTTCTAAATTGTTTAATTCTTATTAAATCTTATAGTATAATATTTTGAATACATAGCACTTCATAAATAGTATTTTTTCCACTGGATCACCTAATTTGTCCAGTAACAAACAATTGCTTTAACTTTTAATTAAAAATTTAAAAAAATCTTTAATTGCCATAAGTAAGGGATTTGTCCGGTTTTTGTACTTAAATTGCTATTGTGAGTAGGACGACTCTTTTGCTTGTTTCAAATGTAATTTTAAAGCTGGCAATGGAGGCTTGAGCCGTTAGTAGCATTCTAATGCAGCTATTACAGTTTTTTTCGATTGCTAAACGACAGTGGGCACAACTGGAGCTACATGTGCAAAACTCTAACTACAGTCTGCACTACCAAAAGTCACCTGAGCTAAACTGTACATATCACCTGCAAAACTCACTTCAAGCAACACAACTCTAAACACATGACTCAAAACAGCTCAGTGCAGCCAAACACTAAACACAACCCTCAATGAGATAAGACACACTGTCACTCACAACACACTGAGAGGAAAAACACTAACATCAAACACCAATACACAAAATACTAACTTTTTATCTTTACAGATTGAACAATTTCAGTGACTTCATACAAAGTAATGTTTTCTTCAAAGAATTATTTATTTGTTGATTGATTTATCACATGATTTATTGAAATTTTTAGAACAGAACAATTCTTTAAGGTAAATGAAAATTAGCAGTTTGCTTCAATAGTTTGTAGTAATTTATGGAATTACAGTAATGAGGAAAAAAGGTAGAAACTAAAAGTACATACTGTAATTCAAACAAATAAATGAGGGGCTAATCCTGCCTCTCTATAGCATCAGGCCACTACCTGCCACCCTGCCCCCTCGCTCGAACTGATTTTGCCCAGTGGTTGATGTCCTCAGGGCAACATTATGTTGACCCTGGAACAACATTTCAATCAACCAATCAGATTTCAGAAATAAGATTATAGTTTGTTTTACGTAAATTTAAGCTTACAACCAAGATTAGCTGTTTCTAGACCATGGTTTTTGACTTATCCGGTCCCTCTGATTTGAGGTTTGGGTTTTGTTTTGGGTTGGGTTTTGGGGTTGGTTTAGTTTTTACTTACAAAAATGTGGGCCCTGGGAAAACACAATATGTTGCCCTGAGGACATCAACCACTTGGCAAAATCAGGAGAGCCCTTCTGCTTCCACAAACCCGTCATTTCCAAAATTTGTCTTTCTGAGCTATACCTATCATAATTTTTTATATATATATATGAAATTGGAATTTATATTTATATGAAATTGCAATCAGCAGTGTTTGAAAGGCACAAGACTGAAATCAATTCTGTTTTGAATGTTTGGTTCACAGTTTTGACAGCAGTGTGTTAGCATTTGAACAAAGTGCTGTAAATCCACAGTGTTGTGCAGGTTGTGTTTAAAGTCATGGGATAAGTGTGTAAAGTTTTGAAAACTGTGTTCAAGCAATGAAAAACGATTTAGAGTTTGGTCCACATGAACTGCTGCTGTGCAGACTGTAGTTAGAGTTTTGCACATGTGACTCCAGTTGTGCCCACTGTCGTTTAGCAATCGAAAAAAACTGTAATGAAGTTATTAGAGAGAGAGAGAGAGAGAGAGAGAGAGAGAGACAGAGAGAGGGCGAGTGAGAGAGATGTTGTGTGAACGAGGCTACCTCTGTGTGTCTCTAAACAGCGCTGTTATTGCCTCTGAAAATTGTATGTCATGTTGTTTTTGTTAGTCCGTTATTACACTTAACTATGCAAAGTGATATGGAACTGTAATGAGGTCAAGAGAGCTGCCTGGAACTATGTTCCCTGTGCGTTTCCCAGAAAATAATTGCACACCTCAGATTGTTCATCAGCCAATCAGATTCAAGCATTCAACGGACCCGTAGTATAAAATTTTATAATAAAGTATTCAATACATACTATACAATATATTCTATAGGATCAGCTAAGTCTGGTTCTCTCTCAATGGGGATTTTTTCTCCCAAGGAAGTTTTTCAACCCCTTGGGAGTCAGCTGTCAAATAAATCGTTGGTATCCTCGAAGTACATATGTGAAGTTTTAGTCAAAATAGAATATAGATAATTTATTATAGCATGTTAAAATTGCCACTATGTAGGCATGGGCAAAAATGTGCCATTTTAGGGTGTGTCCTTTTAAATGCAAATGAGCTGATCTCTGCACTAAATGGCAATGCCGTGGTTGGATAGTGCAGGATAAGGGGCCAGTCACACCAAAAGCGCTTTAAACACTTGCAAACGCAAGGCGCGACGCACTGCCTTTTTAAAAAAAAAGAGCAGTGCGACGCAGCTTTTCATATTGCTAAGCAACCACAGAGTCAGCTGTCTTGTCAATCAAATATTGAAGCGTGAGCGCTCTTTTGCTGTTAACTGTCATATTAGCAGAAACTTTAAAAAGATGGCGCTTGCTCTGACCTTGTTTGAGGGTGAGAGGTGCACAAACACGCAGGAGAGAGTGAGCGAGTGGAGTCCGGTTCTTCAAAGCAACTGTAAACTTCACTCACCACAACGTAAGGCCCGCCTCTCCCCTCATTCGATTGGACAATGGAAAGACGCGAATGACGTCGGGCGCTTCTCCGCTCTCAGCGCTCCTTCAAAAACGCGTGCGCGGCAGGCGGCAAAAAAAACGCAAGGCGCTCGGCGCGCATAAACAGCGCGCAAACGCGCCCTGCCCATAGAATATCATTCAAAAAAGGCGCCTGCAACTGCCATAAGCGCTTTTGGTGTGACTGGCCCCTAAGGGGTATTATCCCCTTCTGACATCACAAGGGGAGCCTAATTTCAATGCGCTTTTTAACATGCTTGCAGAGAATGGTTAACCAAAACTAAGTTACTGGGTTGTTCTTTTTCACATTTTCTAGGTTAATAGAAGCACTGGGGACCCAGTTATAGCAGTAGTTAAGTTTTTTCATGGTATGTCTTCTTTAACTTAGAACTTTCTTCTATACAAAACATTAGTACTCCCCTTAGTAGTACGGTTTAATCTTAGCCGCTGTATATTGCTACTTTTGTTGTCCTCTGATTTTTCTATGTTTTCTCTTGTTTTTATTAATGTTAACAATTACACAATTGTGAAAAGCGCTATATAAGTAAAAACTACCATTGGAAACGTTGATCAGTTTATTCATATGGTGGTCATGATCATAATAATGAAGTGTGCACCTCTAAGAGGATTAATTAAAGTACATTTTAAAATGAGCAAGCATTGGCTGGCCATCTACATGTAAAGTCAACCTGGCAGCGTCCAAGCCTGGTTCAACTGTGATTGTGAGCCCACAAACAAGTGCAATACTAAGTGAAGAGCTATACCAGAATATCCAGACATCCACAGGACCATTCACCACGTTGATTGGACTCCGCCATTGGGCCAATGGGTGGTCCCTCTACAACCCCTTCCATCAGTCATGTTGACTTTATCTTAAATGGATCATGCATCTATATTTCATTGTCCATGTTGAATAACATCAGTGTGTAAAATGATTTAGTGATTATTGATATTCACGTTCATTTACACAACAGCACCAAGTTCAAGGGGACATTTAAATATAGTTTAAGTCCACACTTCACACTGGACCAAGATATAAACATATATCCCAGTTAAAAATTCGGGACACAAAATCTAAACATGTTTACGCTTAAAAGTACACTGCACGGTATACTATTAATATGTTTTACAAAGGTTTGCTGTTAAAACATGCAAGCTGTGACAACATAAGTCATTACTAAATAAAAATAACTGCACATTTGTACTTTTCAAAGGATACACTGCCGTCATGGTGAATGTTGACACATATACACAACAGCTGGAATTGAATCACACACATGTAGCTATCTACTGTAACTGAGCCGACAGTAGTGCTGGCTATTTGTGCTGGTGTGGGGCTTCCTGTCTAGACTGGAGGAGATAGGGTTAATGAAAACTCAGGACCGTCACAGGACGCTGTCTACAGTATTCTGTGGTTGAACCTCAGCTTCAGAGAAGAGGGACCATTTATGAGACGGTCTCAGAATAAATGGTGGTCAACAGTTCAGCGCTTTGGCCCAGCGTTTTCTGTAAATATAGATGAGAACAGCCAGCCACAGAGAGAATGTGTGAGTGCTTGAAGTGGCCAGAGGAGCACCTGGACAGTGTTAATCACGCGCTAATATAAACATTTCCTCCGCTGAACATTCGGCAGAGCTATTTGCCTCTACACAGCTCACTATCCTTCACTATAATCCTGAACACACACACACACACCCAGCGAACACACTCTAAGCTGAGCTGTTCATCTTGCAGACATGTTCCAATCGTGAGATCTGTTTCTGGATCATCGCTCCAGCAGTTCATCGTAGTGGCAGTTACTGCAAATCTGCTCTTATAACTTGTGTGGCATACTTGTTTCACACATAGTTGTGTTGCACTGTGTTAAGCATGCACACAAAGTTGCCTATAGCCTCTGCACAAATTACACAACCCTTAAGGCTGAATTGCATTGGGCCTAGTTGAGAAAAGCTCTAAAATATGTCAAGCCAAATCACCAATTCAGATACTTTAGTCAAAGTTTATGCACTGATAAACCAGATAACTACTGCATAGTGTAAGAATATTGAGTTTATCTACCAACTTCACCATAAATACAAGAGATGTGTTTATAAATAAAAATCAATAAACGGAAACAACTAGCTAATATTCTTGATATTTTTATTAAGTATCTATTAATAGGAAGGGACATATTAAACTTTAACTTTCATACAGAACAGGTGGAATTTTGTAGACTATATTTTTCTCTGAGCTGCAGAACTTTCTTAAAAAGATAAGAATGAAACAGCCATAAATTCATATCGGTAGGAGGGTTTAAGATTCTATTTAACATGACATGATAATTTAATAATTAATGTATTCAGACTCTGTAGCATACAATCTTGTTTTTTTTTATTAACACTTTCCTCCTTTATTATTTATAGTTTGCTCCACGGTGCCTTTTTACCACAGTAAATAAACGACCTTCATATGACCCCATTGTGTTGTTGTCAGATCCTTTTCCTTCCTTGACAGAAAACCCAGAAGATTAAAATTTACCGTCATGTTTCACAGACAATCCTTCTCCCTAAAACTGTGTCAAGAACCTTTTCCTAACCTCTGGAGAGCAAAACACTCTAAATCATCTCAATGGCTTACAGCCATCCATAGTCTTATCTGCTGAAAAAAACTGGACAAGGTTACTGGATCATTATTATTCTACTTTTTCTACCGCTAACCTATCCTTTCCATTTTTTTAACAATCACCATTATGTTTTCCCTGATTGTACTTTTATGTTGTGTAAGTGTGCGTTTGTACATGTAAATGATTTGCAATGTTACAAGTCCACACTAACACATGCTATCTCCTCTAACAGAAATCACTTTTCTTAGACTACAGTGAAAGTCTGATTTGCAGGCTTGCAGTTACTTTATCATTTCTTTGTAGTATTTCACTCATTTAAATCTCTTGATGAAATTGATGGCAGTGGTCTTGGTGCGGCATCTATCTGTAGAGCAGAAATCCGAGACACCCAGCGGAAGTCGCAATGGTTTCTGTGCGACCTCTTTCTGTAGGACTGATGTCGCGATGGCCTCTGTCTGTAGATCTGATATTGCGATGGCCACGATGCGGCTTCTGTCTGTAGATCTGATCTCGCGATGGTCTAGGTATGGCCTCTTTCTGTAGATCTGATGTCGCAATGGTCTCGGTGCGGCCTCTGTCTGTAGATCTGATGTCGCGATGGTCTCGGTGCGGCCTCTGTCTGTAGATATGATGTCGCGATGGTCTCGGTGCGGCCTCTGTCTGTAGATCTGATGTTGCGATGGTCTCGGTGCGGCCTCTGTCTGTAGATCTGATGTTGCGATGGACTCGGTGCGGCCTCTGTCTGTAGATCTGATGTCGCGATGGTCTCAGTGCGGCCTCTGTCTGTAGATCTGATGTTGCGATGGACTCGGTGCGGCCTCTGTCTGTAGATCTGATGTTGCGATGGTCTCGGTGCGGCCTCTGTCTGTAGATCTGATCTCGCGATGGTCTAGGTATGGCCTCTTTCTGTAGATCTGATGTCGCAATGGTCTCGGTGCGGCCTCTGTCTGTAGATCTGATGTCGCGATGGTCTCGGTGCGGCCTCTGTCTGTAGATATGATGTCGCGATGGTCTCGGTGCGGCCTCTGTCTGTAGATCTGATGTTGCGATGGTCTCGGTGCGGCCTCTGTCTGTAGATCTGATGTTGCGATGGACTCGGTGCGGCCTCTGTCTGTAGATCTGATGTCGCGATGGTCTCAGTGCGGCCTCTGTCTGTAGATCTGATGTTGCGATGGACTCGGTGCGGCCTCTGTCTGTAGATCTGATGTTGCGATGGACTCGGTGCGGCCTCTGTCTGTAGATATGATGTCGCGATGGTCTCGGTGCGGCCTCTGTCTGTAGATCTGATGTTGCGATGGTCTCGGTGCGGCCTCTGTCTGTAGATCTGATGTTGCGATGGTCTCGGTGTGGCCTCTGTCTGTAGATCTGATGTTGCGATGGTCTCAGTGCGGCCTCTGTCTGTAGATCTGATGTCGCGATGGTCTCGGTGCGGCCTCTGTCTGTAGATCTGATGTCGCGATGGCCTCGATGCAGCCTCTGTCTGTAGATCTGATGTCGCGATGGTCTCGGTGCGACCTTTGTCTGTAGATCTGATGTCGCGATGTCTCAGTGCGGCCTATGTCTGTAGATATGATGTCGTGATGGTCTCAGTGCGGCCTATGTCTGTAGATCTGATGTCTTGATGGCCTCGCTGCGGCCTCTGTCTGTAGATCTGATGTCGCAATGGTCTCGGTGCAGCCTCTGTCTGTAGATCCGATGTCGCGATGGTCCTATTTTAACGATCTAAGCGCATTGTCTAAAGCGCACAGCGCAACGTCTAAATGGGCGTGTCCGAATCCACTTTTGCTAATTTAACGACGGGAAAAATGGTTTGTGCGCCGAGCGCATGGTCGAAAAGGGTTGGTCCTATTGTAATGGGAGTATTTTGGGCGTAACGTGCAGTAAACCAATGAGAGTCACAGCTCTCATCCCCTTTAAAAGCAAGTTGCGCTGGCGCTATGTCTAATCCCTATTTAGATGACGGACTTTGTAAACTGAAAAACTAAGCGGAGGAAGAAGATCCCCAGTTTAAGATTAATGTTAAATAATTGTGTTGTTTTTCCCTTATATTGAAATTGTTATTTTTTTTTTATTAAAACCTTTAAAACCCGTTTTCTTTTAGTCATGGAAGTAAAAAAAGCAGGCTTGTAATTGCTTTAAATGTATGGCTATCCAATATCATCAAAACATAATTTACAAGTATGTAAGATAAGGTTTGTACTCTAAAAATACTTTTATAAAACGGTTAGTTCCAATCCTTGATTCTGATTGGTCAATAGGTGTGCTTTATTCATGATAAAACACTGCTATGACCGCTTCACCCAACAGTTCTATTTAATATCACTGCGCCCTTAGCAACATCCTTAGCAACACATAAACATATAATGAGACAAAGTCTGAGAAAAGTTTGTTGTTTTTATTTGAGCTTTCATGTTATTGTTCGCAGTCAGGGACTATTTTTTCTAGCGGAAGGAATGCTTTTATTGATTTAACTTTATGAAAGTTGCACTAATATTTTTTTTTTACTTTAATATTGTGTAGTAACCGTTTTATAAAAGCAATAAGGTACTCGAGGCAAGTGCTGTATCATGAATAAGTAATGGCGATACAGCACAGCCTCTCGTACCTTATTGCTTACGTAACAAACAGGAGATAAAGAATTTTCAAACGGCTCTCCTCACGTTTCAGCACTTTGGACAGCGTTTTTTTTAGCAAAGAGTTTTTTTTAAACATTACTAAAAAATGTTTCTCATCTCACCATATCCACAGGTACAGAGTCATCACATACAATAAATCCGTGAGGTAGCATTAAAAAAAACATTTAAAAACAGATGCATTTGTTCAAAGCAAAGCATTTATTTACTTACCAGACTGCAGGTGAAGCAGCTCTTTGCGCCTTCTAACATCTCATAATTAGTCCTCATTTATGTCCAAGAGACTCAATAATAATCCTTTACATTCAATCCTTTAATCTTTCATATTTAAAAGCATTTTTGTGCTGCTGTGCATTTATGTACTTTGTGATAAGCAAACCCGCGTTGTCCTCTCGTTTATAGGCGCATATTACTAATGCGCTCTTTAAATAACATAAAACATATTGCGTCATTGACTTTAGACTTTAGACCAGGTTTTTGTTGGTCAATGGTGTAGTCTATTTTAGTTGCCTCAAAATAGCAACGCGCCAACAATGCGCCTGAACACACCTCGTTTTCAGACCAGAACGCCCATGAGCGCAAAAGGGGACGCAAATGCATTTGCTATTTAAACAACGTGGCGCTAAATGTGAAAATTAGGGTGGAAACTAGCAAAAGACACTTGCGTCGCGCATTGCGCTGCATTGTGCCGGGTGTAAGATAGAGCCCTAAATGTACTTTAATTAGTCCCCTTTAGAGGTGCACACTTAATTATTACAATAATTATTTCTTACTAGAGTTCATGACCACCGCCATAGGAATAAACTGACTGACTTGACAGTGTCAGTTTCCTTAATCAGTTTCCTATGTACACTTAGATGTAATAATGTTAAAATAATCAGAGGTTGATTGCTCACCTTATTTAGAGGGGCCAGAAAACTATTTTGTTATCAGCTGAATGAATTCCAAAACGGTAACAATCAAATGTTTAACTCTAGTGGAGCTGGAAAATTAGCATATTTTCAAAAGAAGTGGAGTGTCCCTTTAAATTTGGTCGAAGCCGTCAAAAGCAAATGGGTTGATAACCTTGCTCTGCTACATGCTAGAGTGCAAATACCTGTTGGTGTGTGCAATGACGAGAAGGGAGCATAATGTGTTTTCAGTTAATTACTGTGAATGGCAGGCTTCACACTAGCGAGTGCCTTGTACCTATTAACGACTACACCATGGTTTAACCCTAACCCTTACCCTAAACCTAACAAATGAGATTAGCTGCTGCATGGCAGGACTGTCAGTGAACAGGTTAGGGGGAATAATTTTGCATATTACAGTGATGATTTTGCTCTTAGCACGTGAAGAGTACGTTTAATTTATGTTTTTGCACTGACTGATTATGCTTATAACTTATGTGACATGACTCCAAGTCAAAGTTTAAAGGAATATTCCATTTTCTTAAAAGAAAAATCCAGATAATTTACTCACCACCATGTCATCCAAAATGTTGATGTCTTTCTTTGTTCAGTCGAGAAGAAATTATGTTTTTTGAGGAAAACATTCCAGGATTTTTCTCATTTTAAAGGACTTTAATAGAGCCCAACATTTAATACTTATCTCAACACTTAACAGTTTTTTTCAACGGAGTTTCAAATGACTATAAACGATCCCAAACGAGGCATAAGGGTCTTATCTAGCGAAACGATTGTCATTTTTGACAAGAAAAATATAAAATATCCACTTTTAAACCATAACTTAGAGTGTTTCTCAACTCAAGTCTTCACCCCCTTCAACTCCCAACTTCTATAACTTCTGTTATAGAAGTCTCCCTATATAAAACACTTGATTCAACTCATCAAGCTCTTAGTGTGTTAAGTAAGGAATAATGTATAGGCAGCAGGTTGTTAGCGCAGAAATACACAATAGCAGAGGGTCTTGTATCACACTGAAGGGGCTTAACAGCTGCCTGTACATTATTCTGCTTATTACACTTATTACACATAAGTAAGCTAAGGAGCATTAAATATATATGCTCATTTTTAATGAATGCAAACCTTCCGCGAGGAAAACCTGTTTACTTTCGGGTTTAAGACGTTCAAATGTGCACTGTAAAAATACTTTGCCGCATTAAAAATTTTTGTTAAATCAACTCGGATTTACAAGTCATTTCAACTTACTATTATTTATCTTGACTAGAGATGAGTTGTTATAACTACAGGTGAGTTGTTATAACTAATAAAATTAAGTTGATTTTTCTCAACTATATTTTATAAGTTGTGACAACTCATCTATGTTGACATGACTTATAAATCTGAGTTGATTTAAAGAGTAACTAAACCCTAAACCAACTTTTTTTAGTTAATGATCTGTAAGAATGATGCCTTATTAGTGCTGTTCATTGATTTTAATAAGTTTTTTGACATTTTGATATAAAGTGTTTCAATACTACATATGGTGTAAAAACGAGTGCTGCCCTCTTCAGGTTGAACGGTGGCTACTGCAGTTGAATTTTCCTATTGGATGTTGGGTCCAAAAAATATCCTGTGATGTGAGCTCACCACGCCCTTGTTACGATCTCATCTTACACTTGGTACGAGCTTAGTTCGTCCCCTCTATCTTCATTGGGATCTGCCCACTTTTCTTGCACTTTTCAAATATGGCCAGTGGGTGGAGTCAGGCTCTGACCAGGGGTTTAGTTACGCTTTAACAAAGTATTTTTTACAGTGTGACGAACACACTATTTGGTTTAATCATTTGTAAATATAATGTCATATATGTTATTAAAATATATATTTCTATTTAATTTGTGCAATATTAAACTTTATCTGCCAAAATGATTTGCAGCATCTGGGTTACCATGTGTAATTAGTTTTGAGCGGATGTTGCCACAGAATAACATACACTTGAATGTCACGACTGGCCAATCAGAATCAAGCATGTTAGAGCACCATGTAATAGCGTGGGATATATTTCAAACATTCTGGAAGAAATTTCGATGAGTTGACTCAAATGTATTTTCCGTAATCTCTGTGGGAAAGGGGATCATGGATAGTGTAGGAATTGGGTTGCTAGAAATTCCTTGGTTGCCAGGAATTTCACTGCTTCATTGTTTAATTAAACATTTCCTTATGGATATAATAAAAAATTAATTTTAGGACAGACAATAAGAAATTTGAAAAAATATTGTCCCCTTTAAAAGCAAGTCTAGTTTACGTTTGGGGACACAATAGGAGACAGTTGTTAAAAAACAGTGGTTTAAAAAACAACAACATAAAAACAAGCTTTGTACAGTTTCCCTGCATTTCTTCACATTTTTGTTTTACAGCATAATTTTTTGCCACTATTGTTTAAAGAAAATATAAAAGAATAAGTATTTTTTTTTATAAACCAATAGTTAAAGTGACATACTTACGCAAGCACCAAATCTAACCCTAAACCGAAGTGACATTGGTTTGAAAATAGGACATAAATGTTTTAATCTAGAAGGCTGACAGTGATTCTGAGAGTCATAATTACAGCAAATCATACATACTCTTTCAGACACGCAAAGCCACCCTAAAATGTGATTTTTATCCCTACATTTCTCCTAGCACCATTAGACCGAAGTATTGTCCATCCGATGCCTGTATGCCATTGGATCAGACGGCTGATCATTAATTACATGTAAAGTTTGCATTTTCAGGATTTAACACCACTATTAGATCAAAGGTTTCAAAGTTCAATATAAAAATGGGTTAAAAAAGCGCAATATACTTTAATAGACATATATTTACTTATAAAACCTTAATATACAATGTTTTTTATTATTATTTAACTGCTTTGTTGAATTTAATACATTTAAGATTTGAGTGTTACACAATTACATGATTTTTACATGATTTGTGGTTTTTGTATGTAGTAAAATTTTGCATGTAAAATTGTATGATCTTCATTGAGGGGGTGCCAGTAAGGGTTTCGCCTATGCCAAATTATCTAGTATTGACAGTACTTTAAATGTAATTAGTCAAACACAAACACATAGGAATTGTCTGCTTGTGCTTAATTTTACTGAATGTCAATTGTATAATTTTTTCCTGTCATTCCTATTTAAATGTAACTTCCTGTGGTTCCAACAAAAAATTAGCCATCTTGTATAAATGTAATAATCAATGTTACTAATAAGCATACAGCATGCAGACTCTAAGAAAGGATGTGTTATTTTTTTTTACAAATCTTAACACATTACGGTATGTGTAATTTTGTGTTAAAATAAAACACAAGTTGTGTTAAAAGTAACACAAAAGTGTTGTTTAAATAATAACACGGAGATCCGTTCTAAGAGTGAATAAATACACTCTAAAAAAATTTGCTGTAATTTTGCAGCTGGTTTCCAGTAACTTACTGTAGAAGATAAAGTCAAAAAATGTTTCATGTTCATTTAACTTTGAACAAAATGTTGCCAGTAAATAACATAAATGTAAAATCTACAGTAAGTTACTGGCAGCTAGTTGCCAGTAATACCCATTAATACTGTAATTTCTACAGACATTTTTTACAGTGTATGCTCAGCCTTACTAAATAGCTAGTACTCATTAAATACAAAAATGCCAGTATCACTGCAAACTTAGTATTATAAGTTTTATTATACAAATATTAAATGTAGTATTAATCACACCTATAGAAAATAAAACATGCAAGACTTGCCAGCTCTTGGCATCTGTGTCCCAATCTCTGCCAAGCGGACCACCAACCAAAGGAACAAATCTGTTTGCAGATACCACAGTCTGTGCAGACTGAGCATGTATTTAGAGAGAAGAGTGGGCACACTGCGGGCTTGGCCTGAGTCATGGTTTACAAAGTTATTCAGATTGACATGTAGTGGCCAGGGTCAAATCCATAAACCCCAGGTCTACTGTCAAAACATTTTACATGTGACTGAACATGACATCCTGACCTTCAGCATCTTTCCGTCTCAATGCCAGCCTCCACAGGAAGTCTCCTCACAGACTGCAGGGCGGGATTCTGGATGAGGCCCTAGAATAATGAAACCATTTAGCTTAACAAACTAGTATCCAGTTTTCATCTGCACTGACTCAATAGCATGGAATTGTAGCATATTCTGATCAATACCAGAAGGCCTACTTTTGCATTAGGGAAAAGTATATTTTTAAAAGAAAACAGATTTTACCCCAGATTTTTTCTGTTACAACTGCATTTATTAAATAAATATATAGGTATATTTTTATTATTAAATATATATTTTTAATGTTAAAATATACCTGAAATATACCTGACCTATGACCTTGGTAATATATAACTGCTAACATATTTTGCAGTTATATATTTTACCTATATCTAATAAAAATATTACATTTAAAATTTCAGTTTCATCAAATGTTTCAAAAGCAACCTGACAGTACAAACTAGAATGATTGAGAATAAAACATTATTATTATTGTAATTATTATTGTTATTATTATTATTATTATTATTATTATTATTATCATTACTAAAATATCAAGAACATGTAAAACGATTTACTTTTATACAGAAAAAAATCTGAGAGGGCAACCTTCAGGATGTGTTACAACACTAAATGACCTGTAGATTGATCAGTACTGTAACACAACTTTGAATTAGTAAAAAATGACTGCTTCAGTAATTTTCTTTTCATGATCCAAAAAAGCTTTCTGGGCCTAATTGCGAGTAAATGATGACAAAATCACAAGATATTTGGCAGCCCTCTCAAGGGTTACCTGCTGAACGTACTGTCATAGCTTGGAATGCAAATGTTCACTGGGCTCTGAGAAAATCATTTTGTTACTTTCGTCCCCACTCTCCCCTACTCCGGAAAAGAATAAGTCTTTCTTGCTACAATGAGATGTACTAAGCAATGATCATACCAATTAGCTAAAATGTCACAAAATCTTGCTTATGTAAACTATTTTATCAATTAAAAGCTACAGATTAGGAAAAGCTCTACACTGTAAAAAAAAAAACTCTGTAAAGACAAAGACTTGTAAATGTTAATGTTCATTTAACTTTGAACAAAATGTTGCCAGTAAATAACATAAATTTAAATCTACGGTAAGTTACCGACAACCCAGCTGCAATTTCTACTGATTTTTTTTACAGTGTAAATATAATATCCCTGAGTATACCTCTATGTGCTGTGTGTGTGTAGAAATGAGAGAAATGAGGTCCCTTTAACAAAAAAGCGCCTAGCCATTGGCATGTTCAGTCAAAGTATAAACCACACCAGAACTTTCAGAGTTTTCCTTTACCAAAGTGATGCAACATTCCATCCTCATTGACAAATTTGGGAAGCTAATGGGTTATGTGAAGACCAAGCTGGGAAATGCACATGTGGGCAGCAGGCCTACGGCCATAGCTTGTGGGTACACCACCCATCTCTCCACAAACATACAGTACATCTGGTCTATCAAACTGTAAAACCTTCCATCTGGTCATATCCAAACCCAAAGCTAAAGCTGCAAAGCCAATTTTTTAAGCCTAAAACTATCTCTCAAATTAAATTAATAATGTACCTCAGTCTGTAAGTGTTGTTAAATCTTAACACTAATTGCTAAAACAATTAAAATAAGGTTGGTGGTATTGATCTCCTACTTGTTTTTGTCTTGAAATGTTTATTTAATATTTATTTATTATTGGGTTCCTGTAGCTCAACTGGTAAAGCCCATGTATTTGATATCCTGAAAACACAAATACTGAGTAAATGTATAGCTTGAATGCACCGCAACTCAATTTGGAACATCTTAAATTTAAATGTTATTCAGATCTGATGTTTAGCCTACCTCAATGTTTGAATGTTTGTATCTCTTTTCTTGGACTACAACAAACACACAGATTGTAGGCTACAGTTTACTTCCTCGGCCTGTTGACGTAGACAAGACCGACATTATCATAATTTCTCCCGCTTGGACTCACAGCCTTTAAATTAACTCCTGTTAGCATTGCATTGTGACCGAATCTTTCAAACATCCCTTAAGAAAATTAACCATGTTTTTTTTTGTGGTAAAAGTGTGGCAACCATGTTTTCTTGTGTATTTTGTTTTTTGTGTATTGATTACTATTAGCAAAACCATGGTTTTACTATGTTTTTTTTAACTGTAGTGAAACCATGGTTAATTTTGGGATGGTAAGTAGCGTCACATTTCCGGCTGACACACAACGTACAGATTAGCTGGCCAATCAGCGACACAGCGCTTTTCAGATCAATGAGTTTTGTACAAAATCAATGCATTTGAGGAAAGCAGTAGGCCTATCTGGAGCTACAAATGTACATTATGTTGAAAATAATGTGTTTTTTTTTACTATAAACCACGTGATCACATTGTATATCAAATACATATCAGCAATAAAATAGGCGCACTTTTAGAAAATATCTTTTCAGACATTTGCAAAAATGTTTCATGAGCTTTACTTACCTTTCCACTGCCTAATCTGCCCAGTAAGGTTACTTAAAAAGACACACATTATTTGTTAGGTCATAACTTAAGCTATGAGAAGAATGAAGGTGTGGTCGGAGGAAATTGTGATCATACGTCACAATTTTGATAAAACAAGCGTTTGTATTAAGACGATTCTAATGCTCATCACTTTGCAAAATGAAAATTGCTATTTTACAAACTGACTGCAAGACTGACTTATGAATCAATGTCAGACAATATGAAAACATTCAGTCATTGCAGAAATAACAGAGACTGTCTGTTACTGTTTTCTAAGTAAAATCATAGGGGAGAGCAGGGGCGAAAGTAAATTTTTTTCAGAAAAATAAACATAATTTTAAAAGATAATGTTTTAGACAGAGATATATTTTGCTGTGGTCAATAACTCACAAGTATGATCAATCAATAACTGGTGGAATTTTAAACAAATGTAAAATGACTTCAGTATAATTTCACTTTAGGCGACGAAAGTAACACACAGGTGAGTTAAAAGTAACAACAAAGCAATATATATATTTGTGTTACAATTGAAATAATCACTTTTGTTTGTCAAAAAGTTACTTTTGTCCCATGTTTATTTTGCCTTGTTTCTCCCCTACTGTAATGTGAAGAACATTTTGTGAAAATACAACCTTGATATGTTTAATATTGTCTGAGAAATCATGTTTTGATGTTCGTCAAGAATTAGGTTTTGAGACTTTAGCCTGGTTTTCACAGACATGGTCACATACTGCAGCTGTGTCCCAATTCAAGGGCTGCAACCTACTAAGGATGCGACCTTAAAAGGTGAGCACTCGGTCTTTCAAGGTGCCAGCCTCAGAAGTCTGCGAAGAGAACTGAAATGAGATGGTTTAACCTTCGGAGGACCCATAATTTGCGTCACCTGCTGCATGCACCCACCGTACCTGTCAGCAGGACACAGTGGAGATGTTTCTGACTTATTAAAATAAATATGGATTCGGAAAAATATTAATTATTTTAGAAAATATGACATGTTTATGTAAATTAAATAACATAAAAAAAAATAACATAACTTATAAAACTGAAACAGTGGCAAGTAATGTTTTTCTGCTAAAATACACACTTTTATTCAATAAAGGTTTCAGTTGTTTATTTTAGGATATCCAGCCGTTATATGCAGCTGTTGCAATGAATCTGAGGATAGCCTCAGCTGTAAAGGATCCATTCGTTCTATCCATAACAGCGCGGAGAAATAAAGATGCATTTTGAGGCTTCATTCTAATCATCCTTTGAATTGGGACAGCCTTACTAGCCTCAAGTCACGCTGCTGTGATGAAATTGGTCTTAGAATACGTCCTTAGAAGGTCATAGCCTTCAAATTGGGACACAGCTTACATGTCATACATCAGCACACTCGAAATCTGAAAGCAAAACAAATTATTGACACGCATCATTTCTTTAAAAATCAATAGACAACCGAACTTTCAACCTTGCAAATGCATGCTATACTCTTTCAATCGAGCCACAAAAAGTAGTTTGACTAGAAGAAACACAGGAAGAATTCCATCAACATGTCCAGAAAGCCCTCTGTAGTAAAGTTATGCCACAAGAGTGAACATTCAGGACACACAGTGCATGTAACAGGCCCAGAAATTTGGATGAACCCATTTCCTGTCATTCTAAATGTGTCACAGGGCCTCTGTGCAGAGATTCATATGGGAACACCAGCGGAGCGAGATTTGTTTGCGTCAGAACAAATGGGATTCTTCCACACAGTGACCTCACTGGAAAAAATGCCAGCAGCCACTACACTGTGAAAATTTCATTTGTTGACTGTAAAATAGTTCAGAAAACTAATTTACATTTTAAAGTAAAGCAGCGTATTAATGTCTAGTTGGCAAAACTAAAGTAGAGTAACTCTGTTCATTAAGCATAATTAAGTACTAGTGAATCTGTATAAGGTTAACTTACCCAGTAAGTTCCTTAAATTATACTGACCTGTTCACTACATTCACTTAATTTGGTGCTCATGTGGATTGTACTGGTAAAACTGAACGTCAAAAATGCTTTTTGGTGTGTATTTCTTTGGAGAATTGTGATCATTTAAATTCAACAACCCAGCATATTTTAAATTACAGTAGAACCTAATGGGTTTGGTTCGTCCCTTTTGACCCAATGTTGGGATGAAATTAACCCAGCATTCTTCAGAGTGTACTTTGGTGTTTTTATATAATGTACTTAAAGATATGAAATTCATGACTCTATCAGAAATACACAGCATTTTTATTACAGTGGAGACAAATAAGATGTTAGTTGAATGGGGTCCATATTTATAACCGAATGGTTATTTAATAGAAAACAACATCAGTAATACTCGAAAGGGCTTAAACATCCTCTTAACAACACCTACTTGAATATCTCATCAGCTCTTATTTTTTGACCAAGCATAAAAACGCCCTTATTAGTTTTCCTCCCTGCATATTGTATGATTTGAAATTCATTCCCCACTGGATTTCGTGGGGCTAAAAAGTTAAATGAATTTTTTTAAGTAATGTTTACTTACTGATTGTTTTAAAAAAAGACAGTTTGGTTTTACAGCGCAGGTCTGCAGTAGACGCATATCTCCAGCATGACTACGTGAGCACACGTTCTCTTTCTGTCTGGCGTATGGAACGGCACAGCTTGGGAGGTCTCTTGACACTGGTAGATGTCCAATTACATGACGTGTCTCCAGTGGAAGGCTTTTAACCTTGATAAACAAGAGAAAACCCCATGTGTCACTTGCTGTCATTTGCAGGAATTCATTGCCTCGGATCTTTCCAAACGTTCTTCTTATTTACCCATTTACCTCGTTCTATCCATAAGATTGTAATGTGTGAATACCGGGCCTCTCCGCTGCAAAGGCCTGAGATTTTCCCCATCACAGCCCATAAACAGAGTCCAGTAATTAATGCATCAGTCATTTCACATGAAAGCTTAGGACTTGTTTCTCTGCTCGGCTCATGCAGCTGTGTGGCTGAGTGACAGGAATATGAATGCTGTTGGTGGTAAATGAGCTTTGACGGTTCCTTGGGGTCTCGCCGCATGGTCCACCCGGCCTGCCGTCCTACTCCGGGACTGCTGATAGAATTAGGGAGCTCCTGAACCATGCTGCTCTCACTTCCGGAAACAATTACTGCGAAGCGGCGGGGCCACCGAGCCTGGCGCATTATATGTTTGGAGTGGTGGGGGGCTTCGGCGATGTTTAAAGAGAGCCGAGCAGGGTGCATCCAACCACCCACGCGTGTACGGAAACAGCCCTTTTAGGATGGGGCAAGAAAAACTGAGATTTTCTCTTTTTCCATTGTTTTTGCTGAGAAAGGTTCACAGTGAAGAACTGTAATGGGTGGAGCGTACTGTAGAGCTTTTTCTGAAAGATTACTGACTTGGCATGTTAGGCTAGGAAATATTACATTATAGACAGATGTCTCTGTCTAAGCTCCCAGGTTTCATTTCGTGTGCACAGAGAAACAGAATGAGGTCTTGTGTTTCTGAAGAAGATTTGTACCAGATGCAAAATGAGTTTCCACATATTCGCAGAGTCTCAATGCACTTTGCACGAAAAATCGATCTATGTGGTTGTTTCTGAAATTAACTGGATGTTTTGTGTTTTTTGAAAACAAGCATTCTAGTTGAGTTTGTTTTCCAAACGCTTTGCATAAAATTGAATTAATGGCAAAATCACAAGAATTGCTAGAAGTTCTATATGGAAACATTTAAAGATGTACTTGAAGCAGGGGCGTAATTTCCACTGGGGATGGGGGGACATGTACACCCATTTTTCAAAATCCTGATCGTGTCCCCCACAATTTCAAAGTCATTTGTTTTGATTTTTTTAACCGCATGTTGTCATCACCATGGAAGAACAGGGCTGAGCAGAGCAAGGAGAGTCTGCCGGTGTCGACGGGGTGCCATAAGGGGGGATGCTTAGGACGATTCTTATGGCCCATGAACTTTTGAAGTCCCCAGCCATAGACTCTGCTGAAGTCCCCTTTCTCTCCTTCGCTCCGCCTCGTCTTTACTCCGAGTTTTTAGTGCGGTCTCGCCGTGCCGAATAAACTTCAGAAAGGTGTGTGTATTTCCTGCTATTTTACTGAAGTTCCTTTCTATAAATGCAGTTTACATAATGCCGGAGCAATACAATTCAGATTTACATTGCCTGGTTTGTGTTATGAATCTGACGCGAATTCAGCACTTCATAAGCCGTTTTAATTAAAATAGCCCATATAAGCTAATTAACATAAAGTAGAAATTCTATTAGTTACACACCCCGATGTTTTGTAACACAATATGCCAAGGAAGTATTTTATGCATCCAAGATTTGTGTTGATTGTGATGAGACAGAAACGCACCAGCTTTAAGAAATCAATCGAATTTTATTTTGTAATCTCCTATAGTTGTCCTCTTGATAAAAAACAAAGAATCATTTTAGAGTATAGCTGTTTTCTGAAGTTAAGTTTCAATGATCTGTTGTTATTTTTGTTTATAATACAAGCTATACAAACTTTGGTCAAGCATTTCTTGACCCACTCAAGATTTCAATTGCTTGACATTACATTACAGATATGACATTACCCAGTCAATATTCAATTTGTCAAGTTTATATTTTCACAGAATGTTCCATAATGTAGGGTGATTTTATGTAGAAAACAGTAAACCACAAATAAATCGTATACATCGTATAGGAGCATATTCTTCTTGGCAAAAATTATCATTATAATTAACTTAATTATTTATTGTATTTTGTATCGCCATAGTCCTTAGATTTTAGAGATCTTGTTCAATCGCTTGTGATAAAGGGACAAGCATCAGTTTTTCTTCTTGACATGATCAGACTCGTCAGATTGTTTAGGTCTAATCAGTTGAATTCTGTGCATTCTAGTTGCGTTTGTTTTCCAAACGCTTTGCATAAAATTGAATTAATGGCAAAATCACAAGAATTTCTAGAAGTTCTATAGGGAAACATTTAAAGATTTCCCCATGGAAGGTCACCAGTGCCTTGTGAAGGGCTGCGGGGCACGGCGCTAGGGTTCAGGTCAAAGGTCTGAGGAACCTTCTCATTCCACGCTGCCCTGGCGCCTGCCGGCAGAGCCCTCAATTTGTAAAAGGCAAACTCTGACCTCTGGGGCTTCCCTGGCAAAACACAGGACTTAAATACTACCAGCCATCCTGAGACAGGTCAGTTCAGCTTCCAAAACCCCCTAAAGAAGAATTGCCCAAAGTTCTGCGAGCACAGGCTCTAATAACACAAATTATCCGTCCAAAGAGATGGTCCAGCCATCAGGCCCTAACAGGAGGAATTGTTTCTCTAAGAGGACTGATTCAGTCAGCAGGCCTTATTAAGAGGAATTAAGGCCACAGTTGTTCAGGTCATTACTCTAGATTGATGTGGCCCGATATACTGTGAACACAGAGATGCTTAACACTATGACCTCAACTGAAAATAAGGAAATTAATAAATAGGATTCTTTTTGTAGAGGAAAAGTTAAACCATCACATTTTTCTTATTTCAATGGGTCATCATCACTAGTCTCAATTTGAACATTATGGAGAATGCAAGTTTCCATTCCTTGTACAGTATAAAAATACGAATAAAAAAGAATAAGAAAAGATAATCGCAAATATATGAGTGTCAAATTAATATAGCTCCTGGGTGGCACTTAAGTGCTCTAATAGAAGTGGGAATACAGCCACACAGACAAGAATGTCCGTGTGCCCTCCGGGTAACTTTATCTTCATACGCCAGAGGAGGTCTGTTTGTATTAGTTGGAGTTTCATCCATCAAGCAAGCCTGTTGCAGCGAGACAGTTTCACCGATAAAGGTTTTAGCAGATAGACGGGCAAGAGACAGACGGAGCTAAATTCCGAGGGATCTCACTTTCTCAAACATACTTCCTATATCTTTCTCCCTATGTTTATATTATACCTTCTACAAAAACCTCTAACGGCGTAATTTTGCCCTAGTTTTTCCAAAACCAGAACCAATGTACCCAGTGCAGGTAGGGAAAGCAAAGGTCCCCCCTCAGTTTCTAACAAGCCCCTCCCTCTCTCTGCTCTATGGGCTGGGTCCCCGGGTCTGATTTGGCCCAGCTGGAGGAAGAGGCTGATCAGAATTGGGCTGGTGCAGACAGAGCTAAAGTAAACAGCCGCGGTGGCTGGGCAGGCAGTTAGCAGTCCTCGGACAGATGATCGGGGGGCCTGCGCAGACCACACACGCAGGCACGCAGCGAAAGACCACACAGAGGCTCGCTTGACGGGGGGAGCTCGGGGGCCCTCGGCACGCAAATGCACGGCCCATCGACAGGGTGCTCCTACGGGCAAAGGCGAGCCCCGGGTCAGCGCCTGGCTCACGGAGAGAGCAGGGTGATGAGGACGTGCCATCTGCGTGGAGACTGCAAAAAAAGACGCACAGGTTTTTCCTCTATGTTATGCGTAACAATCAACTTTCATCCAATAAGCAGGAGAGCTTGGGGTAAACACAAACAGGAAGCAGCTTATAAAGACGTCATTTTCAACTAGATTCATGATGAGACCCTGAATGTGCTCCTAAATAAAAACAGATAAACAGAGAAAAAGGCACGCCAAACAGGCAACCAAAATAAAAAAAAATGTATATCTGACAGATTCCTCTTTCCTAAGAACTATTTATAGGTATTTAATAGGGAGTTAACATTTAGCATAACGTGCCCATAAACTTTAAATTAAACATCTAGGTTTTCAATTTTTTTTTATGTTCAATTTCATTTATATATGTTTATTTAATACATTTAAATGAAATATGTAATATTCGAAAATTATAATAATAATTTTGAAAAGTTAAACAAAAAGCCATGATGAAACATTATATTCTGATCTCATTGTATCTTTTACTGTAAGCAAAGCAATTTGTGACATTGGGTAAATTATCTTATTGTACAAAAAGGTCAGATTTTCATCTGTAAGATACACCATTGGTCCACTGAATCGCCTTGTGTTGTACATGACAGCTAGAAAACACCTAGCCATATCAATTTATTGTATTATAAAATTGTTATACTTTATTAAATATTGATAAAAAAACATTGTCATTTGTGCTTTAATATAGCACTGCCTACACAGGAGACTAAGCGGTAGTTTTCACACAAGGAATTTGTCACAAGAGCTACACCTCAGGAACTACAAAAGTCTTATAAAAACAATAAAGTAAAAAAAAAAAAGAATGATGTCCTCCAACCCTAAAATCAAAATAATTTGCCAAATTGAAAATCATAATGCCATACTGCCCTATATATCCAGGATTATGTGAACTACATAATCAAGGTGATTTTTCCTAAAAGACTGAACTGTGTTGTCAGGATGTTTTTCATAACATGTCAAGCCCAGACCAGTCAGAATAGTCTTAACTGCTCTGAATCAACTTATTAATTGCATTATTGGTGGAAAAAAGCATTAGCATTATACAGACATGCACATAAAGATTGTGTATATTTTCTGCAGGAGGACAATACAGGTCATTAGTGTGTGCGTGTGTTTATCTGGACAGTGTCAACTTGACCTGAGGGGAGTAAATGGTCTCAATCACACTTACTCCCCCTCTGCCTCCTATCATGAGAGAGAGAGAGAGAGAGAGAGACCTTGATTCAACACCTCAGCCGAAGATAAGCTGGATTTCATGCTAATGCTGAACACACTTGAGAGATTGCAGCTGGAACATAGAGCCACAAACACACACACTCTCTTTATCTTACATGAATTATGACGGCTTGATTCGGCGAGAAACACACTTTATATTACACTTGCTATATTTTACACTTGCTATTCATTACACAATATTACTATATGCATGCCATGTGCTTTTGCAGGTGTTCACAAATTCTATTTAGCAATGCAAATATTTTCCTGGCTGTTGCATTTACTAACTGTGCTGTTAATTGTGTTGAGGTCAAATTAAAGACTTTGATGAGACCTTACACTAAAAACACACTATTGTATATGCTATTCCTAGCTCCATCTAGAATTGTATCTTATTAGAATAAATAAGAAATGATAAGTTTGTATGACTGAACAGACAGCTGAAGCCTGCCGACAAAATTTCATGACACGTCAACCGAAAAATGTCTCCCCTGAATCCACAGGATCATGGTGAAGATGCAAAAGTGTGTGTAGGTTTGAAGGGTCATCGTGCAGTGATAAAATATGTCTGAGAGAAAATAACAACACAGACTCTGTTTCCTGCAGGGCTTGGAGGGTGTCTGGAACCCTGCCGGGCGACATATGGGTCACGACCCGTCCACACAGGGAAACTGTCTTTCACACACACATGCACGCACATGAAGCATGGGAACTACAGGGAAGACCCTGTGTGTGCGCGCATAGGGATACATACACCTCTGAACGTTTACACACACACGCACACACATGTACTGTATGTTTTTTTATAAAGTTTGCACTTCCATTTTCTTAATAGTGCCGCAGTGTTTCGTGAATAGTGAGAGTAACAATACACTTCAATAGCGTCTAAAAATAAAGCGACAGAATCCTTGGACATAATCCAGTTATTGTTTCAGGAAACATGTTTAATTTGAGGCTGTAGCCTATATGACCTAAAGCTCAACCCACATCATCACGCAAATACAGCAAGACTTACGAATAAATCAATCAACAATGAACATTTTAAAAGCACGTTTCTCATGACCAAGATTCATAATCAATTACCAACATTTAGTGAGACACATAGCCTACACAAAAATATTTACAACAATATTTTTGGTGTTCTATAAACCACATTTTCACAATTGCGCTTTTGCAAATTTGCATAGTATTATTGCAAATTAATTGTTCTTTTTTAATGTATATTAGTAATACTACTTAATTAAAGATTGTGATCTCCTTAAACGGTATTTTCGCTTCAGAGAATTTAGGCCATTTAGTTAATTAACATTATAAATGGCAACTATCAAATTAAACCATACTGATATTGAATTCTCTTCAAACGAATTGATTATTATATGGCATAGCCTAGAGAGTTTATACAATTATTACTGGGCGAAATATTTCATATTGTCTTGTTTTCTATTATTTCTTTCCGATCTTATTTGTATAGAGCTTTTTTCTTTTATCTGTACTGTTTGTTCTAAAATGTATTTGATTTATATAATATTTTTTCTTATTTCTGTGTTTTCTGAAATACAACTGTTTTGTAACAACACAACACCGTGAAAACGCTATTTAAATACAATTGAATTTAAATATTTAAAGTTGGATACTAATCGAACTGTTATAGCCTATGAAAGTCAGTGTCTTAATCACAAGCTATTCATTTTGTTTGGTAAACGTGATGCTCATAATTTCAAATAAAGTTCCGACTTTTAGTGTGACATTTGCAAATTAGAAAGCTATAAATAATACACGGCAAATTAATTATAAAATAAAAACATAACAAATAGAGGCAACTGAAGCAAAACAGACACAAAACTGAAATAATTGTATTTATTTAGCACACGCTCCTTTATTTCGAGAGACTTACAAATAAGTGAGCATTCAAGCTAACAGTAAAGATAGTTTACAAATAAACGATTACAGGTAGGGCCTAATAATAATAAAAACAACAAAATAATAGAAATTGAATAATAATAATAATAATAAAGCTGTTATAGTTATTTTTAATTGTTGTTGTTCTAAATAGTTTTTCTTAGATTTAAATATGGAGTTATTCTCTCTCCCATATGTCCAGCAAACATATAAACCCATCCACAGGCTTCAGCAACTTTCTTTCGCTTTTATTGGTAGACTAGAGTATATCTATGGAGTACCGGCTAATTTTATTATGGGGTACATTTTACAATTCGTTTATCAGGTTTAAAAAGAGGCTTACTATGAATCATTTAAAACGATTCTTTGAAATATAATATTTTTATAATAGGGCAACTTCACCGAATAATTTAAAGGTCTATGCCACTATAATTAATATAATTTAGAGAAAATTGACATTATTTTATTAAAGAATATTATTGAATGACTTCTATGGTGTTTTGAGTTTTAGGTTTTTATACCTGATGTAATTATCAAAGATAACCGCATTATTTTAATGTATACATCTATAAAAGACTGTACAGCCAAAATAACCACTTTGTGCTGTAACACAAAATATGCCTGTCAACAGTAATACGGCAGAAACACAGTGACACACACACAGTGCGCACACCCACACGTTTGTTCTACTTACTGGTCCCTCCAGATGGCGTTAATCCACCTCACAGAGCTTTGCATTATGTTTCTCTGAATCTACTCAGAGAGGTTCACCACATCAACGAGCAGATAACGTTACAACACATTGTTACCTTGCAATGAAACACAAGTCAGCGATTCAGCTTCGGAAAATAAAATAAAAGTAAATTTAATATTTTGCCAATTAAATATTCTTGGTCAAAATTGCTTAAGATAATTTAACGTTTACACTTTAATCATTAAGATCACAGAAAATCTCTTATATCATAAAATTGTAAAAATGAATCAATAATCAATTAAAGTAAAAATAAAGTCAGAAGAGTTTAAAAGAAAAAAAAAAGAGCTAAACGGCATTAGAAGTAAATGCAAAATACGCAAATCTGGTCCACTTCTTTATAGCCAGAACTGAACCAAAACTTTGTCCAGCGAAATTGAGCCATACATAAAAACCACTGTGGTCCATATGTAATTCTTGTATGGTTGAGTTCTGTAAACTGTATGGCCGACAGCCCTTATATGTGGCTCACATGTGGCTGATAGACCAAGAGCCAGAATTATCTCAGAATTTAACCATATTTACATACTTTTCTTATTTTAAATATCCATTATACTCTAAATCAATGTGTTTTTATTTAAACAATAACAAATATTCACAGTCATTTATTATTTTAATAAAACACTATGTAAAAGATATCCTCTCTTATAACTCCCCAGTAAATCAAAAACAATAAACAAATCGAAACAAAATCATTTACAAATCAGTTCATATTTCTGAACACGTATTCAGTGTATTAAGAATAAATGCAATCAAAACAATATAAAGAGTTGTTTACTAAAACGTATAAAGTCACCTAACATTCTCAGAGTAATTCCACACTATCCTGAAAGCAATCAAATGATTAAGTAATAATACTAAAATAATAATAATAATTATTATTATAAGTATTATTATTTATTAGTTTAATACTCAATCTTCTGGTGATATTTTGCTTGAATTTATTTCCATTGTTCGTTGTGATAATTTAAAGAGAAAATCTATCTGGAAAAGATTGGAGGGGAGTTAAACCTACATTCAGTACTGATATAAGACATAATTTCAGATATTTAAATAACTATTATTAATATAATTCATATAATATACTTGATTTAATCATGTTGTTGGGCCTGCCTGACTCTTAAAAAACAAACAAAAAGTACTGCGAATGTCTGTTTGTGCATGATCTGGCTAGTTTTTAGACTTATAAGCTTATTTTTCTAATGGCCGCTATCCATTTGGACAGAGCCTGTATGTCATTACACAAGACAACACACAAGACAAAGGGCACCAGAGCAATGAAAAACACAACAAAATGCTATTGTGAATGTTTTCACAAATCAGACTCTATCAAAAACAAACTACTTTGCAAAGACTCTGTGTTTACCACAAATTTAGCTGATGAAGAAGGCTTTCAGTGTTTAACAGTTACACATTACAAAAATTAAGAGTTGCTGTAAAATGAAACATGTTTCAGATAAAGGCCTGTGTCGCCCGAATTAACAACTCTTAACATGCAATAATTCAATGACTTTAAAATGTCAAAACATCACTTATCTGAAGCTATTTGGTACAGAAAACCTTTGTGGACTGCTGGATACCAGCCGTACTTGATTACAGCGGCTTTTTTGTGTTTCCTAAGTAGAATCCAAATTTTAACTACAGTTTAATGGTGTTTCACTGTGTGCCATATCTAAAACCCACACGTTCCTCATGTGTCATATTACCTGAGCCGTATAGCTCAAAAGAAGAGAGCATTCTTACCATTTGTGAAGTTATGGAGCAACAAATATGGGGACAATTTAGCCTGTATCCGTTCATTTATGCCATATCTAGGCCGGTTGTGACATCCACGTGTGGCCCAAATGTGCTATCTGGGTTGGGAGCATTAATAAATGGATACACCACTGTATAACATAAATAACAACAATAAACTGTAAATAAAAGATTTCCTGCCGTCACAATGTTGAGAGATAACAAGTGAAGAACAATAAAAAAGAAATTGGGAGCAGACCATAATTTTTATTCAATTCCTTTTTATAGCGCTTTTTACAATTGTTCATCGTTCCAAAGCAGCTTTACATGAAATAGACACAAAGAACACAGAAAAGCAAATAATTTTCAAATATAGTTTAGGATGAAGTAAATGAAGTCAGTAATTTCAATGCATTTTCGAACAAAAAGCAGTATGAATGTAAGCAAGGCAACAGGGTTACAGTGGTCAAGGGGTAAAAACACATAATTGTTTATGTACTATATAGACCGTTTTACCAGCAACAACATAAACAAACGGCTGCTGTGGACTAAACTTAACTTCTTGTAGACTTCCACAAAGAACCAATAACAACAGAGTCCCTCTAGAGTAGATTACTATGTCTTATAACAAGCTAAATAAATATCCAGTAAATTACCTTAGTTCAAATCATAGCTAAAGCGTATCAACCATTACACTTAGCTAACATTACTGTATACAATTAATGTCTTAATTAAATATTTGCCAAATCTGCACATTGTTTTCCACAAGGTGTTTGTTCCGAGGTGAGTTTAGTCACTAGCCAGACTGATAAACAAGCACAAAAAACGGAAGTTAACTTCAGGCCAGATGCACCTGTCAAGTGCGTCAGATGAAACAGCCCTTACAAAAATTAACCATGGTTTTACCACAGTTAAAACTAAAAAACTATGGTTACTGTAGTAAAACCATGGTAACCACAAAATAACCATTGTTGACAACCATGGTTTTCAAAAACCGTAGTTAAACCATGGTTAGTGTAGTAAAACCATAGTTTTGCTGATAGTAATCAATACACCAAAAAAAACAAAAAAACAGTTACTTCACTTTTACCACAATAAAACCATGGTTAATTTTTGTAAGGGAGTCTATATATGTGTTTTTGTAAAGAATTGTTTTTTTGCTAGAAATCTGTTATATAATAGGCAGCAGCACAGATTAGGCCATACAAAAGGGCTTTTCATACCTTTTCAAAATAGCTTTAGAGCCGGGTGCAGTACTGTATCATAACCTCACCATCATAACCCGTGTTAAGACTGACAGGCTTTTAATTCATACCTCAATGACATATTACATGTAAAAAATGCTGAAAATACAAGACCATGACAGCCTGTGCCTGTGTTGCTTTTTATTGCAGGCGATAACCAATAAAACAGAATTTGCATATTTTGCCGTAGAGAAGAAAACAGATATCCTAAAGTTTTTATGGGACACTCTAGCGAGGTCTGATGTCTAACTGCTGTGCTGTAAAACTGAGGAAAAATGTCAGTACTGGCCTTATTCAGAGTCCCTTCCCAGAATCTGTGACTCATCACAGAACACAACAGACGCCAAGCTGTGCCCTTATCAGAGGAGTGTCTGTCAGCCACAAATCAGCCTGTCCACTGCCCATCACACACACGCACACACGCACACACGCACGCACGCACACACATGCAAGCATGTCCTGACATTAAAGGGGTCTCCTTAGGTAGCATTAGAATTGGTTTTCACACTTGATTGTTCAAAAAACAAATTTTTCACAGATTTCAGCATTTTTCCCCATTTTGTCCTTCAGGGCATCATTAGGGCATAGGGCTGATTGCTACAAAATTGATGAAATTATCTTTACATACAATACAACGGGTTTAGCCAATTCTTTATTATCTGTGGCCTCTTGCATAAACCGTACCCGAGTATGATTGTTCCCACTCCCCACTCTCCCACTTGTCTGCAGTGCATGATTCATACCTGAGTATACTTACGTCACTGACAGATACAATTGTTTTGAAGAAAACTGGAAGATATGCACAATGGAGTTTAACCCCCCCCCACCCCAGATCTATGAGTGGTAAATAAAGGCTTACAAAAGTGAAAAAGTGAGCCCACATCTAAAAACATTTTTCAATTTCAGGCGCTGAGAGCGCTCCTGTAAAAATGCAAGGCGCAGCAGGCAGTTACAACGCGAGGTGCTTAGGTGCATAAACAGCACACAAAATGCTCACTCTGATTTTTTAACATTTTAAAAAGTCACCTCTTACTGACATTAACGTGTTCTCTCAGCTCGGCCCCTGTTTTGGGTTTAGAATCAGCCACAAGACATGGCCACAACATACTACAAAAGCAACTCAACCAGGGCTTGCTCACATTTGTTATTATTGCCATGGGCAGGAAATAATTAAATGAGCAAAACTGATCTGGCAATATTAGAATGAAACATGTTGTAGTCCCAATGAGCCATTATTTAAAAAAGGGTTTTCTGCAAAAACTGAATGTCTCTCTTTGCTGTCTAGCTTTAACTAACTTTGTAACTAACTTTTTTTACAGGCAAACAGCAACATTACCAACCCAGTCTCACGGCAAGTCGTGTTATAGTTACGAAACTTTTTATAAATTTATTTGTGTTTGATGACACGAATTTCCGCTGTTTTTTGTGTCTCTGGAGACGAATGTCTTTTTCGTCCTTCCCAGCACGAATTTCTATCAATGGCTGATCGTGTCTGTGGCATGCTTTCTTTATTGTGTAATTTTATATTTATATCGTTGTTTTCTATTTTTTTACCATTTTCGCTTGGGATTTGAATCACTTTCTAACCCAAACCCCAACTCTAACTCCAACTCCAGACGAGAATAGTTTTAAAGGCGGACAAAAAACATGTAGATACCCATGCATAAAATTACATCCTAACGCAAACCCCTAATCTAACCCCAAGCGACAATGATTTAAAAATAGGAAAGAACGATGAGAAAACAAAATATAAAATTACACGATAAAGAAAGTCGTGCCACAGACACGAACAGCCATTGATAGAAATTCATGCTAGGAAGGACGAAAAAGACATTCATCTCCAGAGACACGAAAAACAGCGGAAATTTGTGTCATCAAACACGAATAAATTAATCAAAATTTTCATTACTATAACACGACTTGCCGTGAGACTGTGTTGACATTACACACTAACTAAAGTTGAAAAGGTCAAATGCTCAACACTTGTCCATCTGATGTTAAGTCTGGACGAACACAAATAATCTTATCTCGCTGAAATCTTAACGGATTTACAAATGGTTTGGTTTCTTACAAACGTTTTTAACGTGGCTATCACAGCGGACCAATCACAGCAATTGTGGTCTGCATAGAACGGACACGCTGTCACATTTTTGCAGAGGTGCGCATCAGGCTATGCAGACCTACATAGCTATGCGGGATCATAAATTGGGCTCTACTGTGAATGGATTACACTTTTTAACAGCTTTGGTGTCAATATGCATTTGATCATCATGCATCATGGTTTGTTTTGGAACAAAGACTGTCTATCCCCTACAATGTTTGTTATTTACTTGTCTCTTGCTTTATTTTAGAAGAACAACACACCCACAGTTGAACATGAATAAGCTTTAAATGTAACCAGATCTCTGTCATAGCTAACATCAATATGCCAGAAAAAAAGAGAGGGAAGAAAGGGAGTCTGTGATCTAGAAATAAAGACCTTGTCCTTGGCTGTAAAGAGAGCAGAAGATGTCAAATAGAAAACAGACACTGTAAAAGAAGATTGGATTATACTTCAAATTTATTTGACTGTATGTCACGTAAGATACACATAGAGGAAAGTGACATTATATTGTAAGCCTCATTGACCAGCATCACAGTTGTACTTTTGGTCATGTGTTTAAATTTGAAACATTTAGTGATATTTGTTTCCCTTCTTCAACATTTCACGTCTTATGCTTACAGAGACCTTAAGAAGTATGCTATTTTAAAAGCTGCATGACCTAGAAAATGTGCACTGAACTCATCATGAAAATGTGAGCAAATGCTAAATTGCAACAGCACATCACCACTTAGAGTGAAAAAATATATTTAATTGTAATGCTGTCAAAGAGAAACAATTGTAGAAATTAAATCATCACAGTTTCCTACAGGAGTTTTTAGGAGTAAGGTTAAAGCTCGGTTTAGTCTATAATTAGCTTCATATAAAGCAGTATAAATCTGAGATATGTCCTCATTCAAATAGCTACAGTAGATCTCTCTCTCTCTGTGTGCGCGTGTGTGTGTCTGGGTTGCAGACAAGAGTCAGTCCAGTGGAACGGCCACAGAAACTTTACTCCATTTCCTGAGTCAGGAAGAGAGACTGCTCAATGACTTTGATAGTGTGTGTGTGTGTGTGTGCGCACGCGCGCGTGTGTGTGTACCTGGTAATTATCATGTTGTGAGGACCAATTGTCCTTACAAAAATAGAAATACCAGTATTTTTTTTACCTTGTGGGGACATTTTGAGGACCCATGAGAAAACAAGCCTATAATATAAACAGAATGATGTTTCTTGAAAATCTAAGGTAACAGAAAGTTTTCTGTGATGGTTGGGGTTAAAGTTTGGGTTAGGGGAAGGGAATAGAAAATACAGTTTGTACAGTATAAAATGCATTACGTCTATGGAATCTCCCTACAAAACATGGAAACCAGAAAAAAAGTAAATACAGATTAGACCTTTTAGTAATTTCACAATAAAAATAAAGTTATTCAAGTATAAATGCTGTGAAATAAAAAACACAAATATGGCAACTGAGAAGGAATAAAAAACACTACGGTTGTGCCACACTAATAAACTGAAGCATGCTCAAGCTTTTGAAATGTGTAACCACTTCTCTAACATCTGCCATTCTTAAATTGACACTTTACAAGGATAGCGGTCAGGTGCAAAAGCATTTGGTTTTGGGTAAGTTTGGAGGGAAATCTAGAGCTGAGGTCTTGACTTCGCTGGTTTTTCATTAAAATGCAGTGGGCTATTAGTCTTTTTTCTGTTCTAGCACAAGACCGCCACATTTCCATAAACCAGCACAGGATATGGTTTCATATAAAGAGCAGCCAAGAACAAACTAGGCTCTTTGTTAAATAAACTAGATTTCATTTTTATACATTTTGTCACTGGAAGTGTTAGTTTTATAAGCTGATCAACAGATGGCTTACTGCCAGAATTGGGGTATTGATCTTGTGGTCTTGGTCTTAAAGCCTCTCAAGACTCCATAAATCTGGTCTTGATCAGAGATAAATGAAGCAGAAGAGTGCTGAGATGTAATAAGCTGACAACTGTGACAATAGGTGAGAAGAGAATTAAATTAAATCAGTAAAAGATGATGCTGATGGGTTGTTTGGGGTAGAATTAGAAAACTGTTTCTAGAAACAATGAAGGTCAATGAAGAAGGAACTGATTTTGTTTGCTTTTATGATGGTACCACAAGGCACGGCTCATTCACTCGCCGCAGAGATCTGTGTGACAAATTGAAATGTGTAGAGAATGGTAGTCTGTATGAAGATGCAGAGCCAGTGAATGTTCTGTGTGAAAATCTATACGGGACAACAAGCTGGATTCCACAAAAGCCCCTTGAGGTGAAGCAGGCATGGGAGGAGGTAGCAGTAAGTTTGTCCTCATTTTCTGGCATCACAAGAATGGCTGCTTAATGCTGAAAAAGATCCAATGGTGTCAGAAGATGGGTAAAACAAAAGCTTGCCGCTAACAAAAAAGAGCAAGTGGCCACGGAAAGAGGACCACCAACAGCAACTTCGGACCTAACGGCAGTGGAGGACATTTTTTTGTGCTGAAAGCATTAAAGGATCTGGGGGGATCCAGGTGGGCATCCATGGTAAGCCAATGATGAACAAAAATCAATGTTTAAAAAACATTCAGGTTTCTCATGAAAATAGTTTTTTTTACAGTAATACCAGCAACGTTCATGAAACAAATGAGTCTTGCAACTCTGCTGGCTGATGATTCTGAGGTCGGCCCAGTAGGCAGGAGCAAGGGGTAGTTGTAGAGGGAGAAGAGATTGAGATCTTCGAGGTTAAGAGGAGAGGCGGGCCGGCCCGGCCCAGTGCAAGACGAGGAAATATCAGGCAGGAGTGAACACCCGCTGAGCTGCATGGAGATGTTGCTGCTGCTGACACATCACAGACTGCGTGGGACGGCTATAAAGCAAACAAAGTTCAATAAGCAACTTTTTTTCTCAGCTAATGGGACATTTCAATCTCTCGTTTGAATTAATAAAGAGAGGTGATTTAACATCCTAATGGTCATTCTTAATACAGAGATGAAGACTATGGTAACAACCATCATTTACAGTCATAAAATGGCATCAACTGCATTTCAAGAATCTTCATAGAGATAATAACACTGTGCTGAAACGGTTTCTCAAAACTACATGCCAGTTGATAAAATCACTTTAGCTTCTCTGTGTTCTTTAATTTACCCCTTACAAGCGACAATCAGTGTCTCCAACCCTTTACTTTAAATCTTCAGTGTTGTAATGCAGGAATAATAATCACAATCGGGTGGGTGTCTAGTAGGCAGGCAGGGTAAATTGTGTGGTTTACTCTCTGATTGCTGCTGGAGGACTGACCACATGAAAGCAGGGAAAAGAATTCCTGTCTACTTGGCAATGAAAAGACAAAGAAGAGAAAAAGAGATTCAAACTCAATCACTGGACCCTTTCTTGCTTCTCACTAAATCTTCCATCCACACCCCATCCACCCATAGAGTCAGTCCCTTGAGGTACTAATTCTTTCATTGACCATCATTGACATCACTGATGACAATGTTCATTTTATTGGTGGTCTTGTGCTGAGCCATTCATCAGCCAATGAATGTGTATGCACACTTTGGACGTCATAATTTCTTGCAGCTGACTGCATGCTTTCATTTCATTATTGGTCTTTTCAGCTCATTCACTGATATAAGCATTTTCTAAAGTAGACGCTTTTAAACACTTTCTATTTTTCTATCTTTATCTTTCTTTTCTATAACAAAATAAAATTACCCTTAGCTATGTACAGTATACTGTGTTAGACTTGATGAGACTAGTTCTAGTGCACTTATGTGTTGCTGTTCTTGTGTTGCTCTAATTGCTTCTATTGGTACCTCATTTGTAAGTCGCTTTGGACAAAAGCGTCTGCTAAAATGACTAAATGTTAATGCAAATTAACTATTTTGTGTTGGAACTACATTAATGGTTTTATTAGCATACTTCATCAGGCTGATCTGTAGTTTCTAACATGCTTTCACGAGGAAATGTTAATCATTTTATGTGTTGTATAATGTTTAATGTTCATTTATTCTTGAGATTTAGAAGAGTTTCTGTAATATTTTTACTCTATGTGGTTTTCATTATGCAGAACTGTGGTACTTATTACAGTTTTTTTTCAGTTGCTTAAGCACAACACCTCAGATTATTTGCAAAAAGAACACTTTTGCCAAAACTATACAATGTCTTGTCATAACATAAACACAACCATCATACAGTATGGTCTGATTCTGTTTGAATCAGTTGAACAATCCTTTGTGTAAATGCTGAAAGTGTTTTAGGTTGAGTAGAGAAAGTGTAAAAAATAAATTCACCAACACCACATGACACCAATTGTGCAGACTAATGAAAATATTTATTTATTGTCATGTACTCAAGTCAGTCAATAATGAACAATTCAAAAAAACATTCATAACAAAACATTTTCCAGTTTTCATATACAGAACATTACTGAACGGACCATTGTACTGTAAGCTTACAGTTATACTGTAACATAAATTACATATTACATATCCAGTTCAGTACCGAATAAAAAACAAACCTAAACATCTCTCCACCTAGCCGGATCTGGCCTCAGGACCTCGTCAACATCACAGGCTATATTTTCATTTGCAAGGCAATGTGAAAAGAATCTTTTGGAGTGATCAAATTGAAGTAGGATATATTTGTCACTCCAAAAGACTCTCCTTGATCTCCTTGTATGGATGCTGCTTCAATTTGATCACATGCTTCCTCCCAGACGACAATATATTGCATCTGGTCCCTTTGGTTTGCTGCTGTGATAATTTTGTGTAATTTGTCTAAAAATGTAAGAATGAGGTCAGTGTTGTAAGGACCCAAGTTGGCATGGTGGTGGAGGACCCCATTCTGTGTAATGGCAGCACAAAGGGTAATGTTACCCCCTCGTTGTCCTGGTACATTGACAATAGCGCTTTGGCCAAGGATGTTTCTTCCACTTCTTTTCACTGTTGTCAGGTTAAATTCAGCCTCATCAATGCATATAAACTCATGCGGTAGTTTATCCGCATCCATTTGCAAAACTCTCTGAAATACAGCAAAATATCACATTGTGTAGATCAATATAATGTAGGTCTGCTATATATTAAAATTACATGTACAGTAAAAGGTTATGTGCACAGTACACAATTATACAGTTTCCACATATTCACACTGCAGGATTTTCACCCTGTCTGAATTTCTTCCAAATGGCACTTTATATAGTTGTGTCATCAGAACTTGATGGTTTTTAAGGATATGGCTCATTGTTGACAAAGAGACCGGTTTGACAGAGTAAGTGAGATTTGTTTGGTAGAGGAGAACCATGTGTTTGTGCTCCCTCTCAGATATGACATCTAAAGTCCTTTTGTGGAGAACTCTTTGAGTTTCTGCTCTAATGTGAGTATGAGGTGATTGTATTATGGATGTGTTTTGCAAATGGGTGTACTGATGTTGGTTATTTGTTTTCTTTTAGAAGGGACTTTTTGTTGTAGAACCAAAAACTTCATTGTATTGAGTGAAGCTTGTTAGTGGCAACTTCTGGAGGAATCATTGTGTCTTCATTTGTGGTCTTCACCAGTGGATTAATTCTGATTTCTTTTGACATTGGAACTGAGTGTTACTGCTATTGCTGTGGCCTCTTGGCAGTGTTGAGGACAGCAGGCCTATGGGCAGCATTCCAGTTTGCTTCATGTCTTTGCAATACGGAATTGGGGATTTAATCATTGAATCAGACTCAAGTATTGCTCTGGACTTGGAACTCTAACATTATCAACTAAACTTAAGTGATCTGAAGACTCATGAGGTGGTTTCTATGTATCTCTTGTTTTCTTTGAATATGTTTGGGAGCATATGTGGGATAAATAAAATAAGATAAAAGATCATTGGTTTTGTGAAAAGGTTATTTCACAGTATTTAACTCGATTATCTGTTGAATCCCCTCAGAGTAACATCTATATGGAGAGTGTGTTACATAGTACATGCAGCTATGGATTTTCTGTTGACGGAAGATAAGTTTCTCACCTGTACTCGAAATGTCCGAACTATTGATGCCACCGTGCACCTGCTTAGGTTAGACTATACTTTCAGTCCAGCCTTCCTCAGTGTTAGTCCGTGGTTTATTACATGGTCCACAATTGTAGCACGAATTTTGTTACACATATTTGGTTGTCTTCTTCTTTGTGCATGTTCTACCCCTCCAGGCCTTTCTCTTCCTTGGTCTCTTCCTTCACTTTGTTCTCTCTGGATTCCTCCTCTCATCCGCACTCTGTACAGAGAAGTTTCCACACATTGTGGCCAATGATATTTCTGCCTCTCATTCTTGCTTTTGTGAGGTTGAACACTGCCTCATCAATAAATATGAATTCATGCAGGATTTCCTCAGCATCCATCCATAATACTCTCTGAAATACATTGAAAGGCAACATTGTGTAGTAATGCCATTTGAAAAGTTTGGTCCTCTTCTTCTTTGTGCACGTTCTCCTCCTGCTTCAGGTCTTCCTCTGCCTCTTCCTCTACCTCCTTCTTCACTCTCTAAAAGCTGCCGGGTTTTGACTTAGAGGCTGTTTACACTTGGCATTAACATGCGTTTTCGTCGATCGGATCACAAGTGGACGACGTTAATGCCAGGTGTAAACGGTGTTCAAAACGTTTTGAGCTTGTCCACTTTCGACCACTTTCAACCACATCCAGAGGTAGTCGAAACCACTTTCGATCGGATCGCTTTGGAGTTGCGGAACGCACATGTGATTGAATGCGTTCGAACAGCCACACGCGCCCGCCTTCTCTCCACCCATTTATCTAATCTGAGGTATTAAACACAAGTTTTACGTCTTTTTTTTGACTTCAGGCGTGAACATACGGTGAACAGCGCTATTTTTAGCCTTTCATTGATAAAACTAAAGCGGCTGATCTCCGTAGTTTCGTTTTGAAAGCGTGTGAAAGTTGCGCGATCATTTCATCAGTTGCGCCGAAAATTCAGATAAAGCTCTTACATAGACACGTACCAAACACTGTGCAGCATGTTTACTTGCTAAACAAGCAGTGGATTCCGACATAATATTAGTTTGCGTCCATATAAACTCATAATTACTCCCGCTCGGGTTTGAATGACAGTAGACTCACCCACCGTCTCACAGACCACCCCCTCACAGTATTCAGCACAGAAGCGGTCGAAAGTGGACAAAAGAGACGGATTTAAATACCAGGTGTAAACATAATCTGTCTCTCTCGTCCACTTGTAATCCGATCGATGAAAACACATCTTAACACCAAGTGTAAACAGCCCCTACGGGTGTTTTCACACCTAGTTAGTTTGAGCCCTCCAAACGCTCTCAGAGCAGTTCAGGGTGTATATGTGAACAAACCAAGTGATCTCAGACCCCCCTAAAAGGACCCAAAAGCGAACCGAACTCAGACCACGTCTGGAGGTCTGGAGGTGGTCTGAGTACGGTTCGCTTTTGGGTTCTTTTGTGGTTTGATCTCTTTTTGATATGTGAAATGAGGTCCTGGTCCGTTTCGCGTGTGGTTTTGACATTTTATCAAAATAAACTGCTGCACAGAAAGCTGGAGTCTGAGTTCTTATGAAGTTGTGATGTGAACAAGAAAGGGTCTGAGATCACTTCAGTTCTGAAGAGGACTAAAAAAGAACTGGGTCCTCTTTTGAGTCCACTATATTGTGAACACCAAAAGGACTGAGGTCACATTCGGCTAGTTCCTTTTCTGGTTCACTTTAATGGTGCTTTTCCATTGCATAGTACCCCTCGGTTTAGTTTAGTTTGGGTCGGGTCAGCTCACCTCACTTTGCCGTGGTTAGCTTTTCCATCGAGTTTAGTATCACTTTGCAGTGGGAGGGATTTTAGGCGTGTCGTTATATTTGTGCTGCCTGCAGCTGTGACATCATACAAGTGAGAGGAGAGCGTCGTTGTACATTCCCATACATTTATTTATTTCTCAGTCCGCCACAAAATTAAAATTGGCCACCACAAATAGATGTTTGCACATTGCTTTTATCGCTAAAATGGTGTTTGGGAACTTATAGCAGAGCACAGACGACAACATGTTTGCTTGAGACAGCGCAAGCTAGCCTAGCACAGATGAAGCTAATTTACATTCTAGCGATGACGCTGTTAGTGACGTTTCTTTCAGACCAATCAGTAATCTAGTGTTTTCGCGTCACGTTTGATGTCAGCTCGGGTCGCTTGGAACCCCAACCGAGGTGGTACGAAAAAAAGTATTGGGTATCACGTACTGCACCTAATGGAAAAGCTCCCAAAAGTAAGCTGACCCAACCCAAACTAAACCAAACCGTGGGGTACTATGCAATGGAAAAGCACCATAAGTGAATTGGGTTTTGTTCTTTTTAAATTAACTATATGTGAAAATTGATCCAACAAAGGCCGATTTCATTGGTTTGGTTTTGTCAACTCAAAACTAATTCTGTAACCCAGTTTGTTTAACGGGGACATTTCACAAGACCCTTTTAAGATGTAAAATAAATCTTTGGTGTCCCCAGAGTAATGCAGATGTCAAATTTTAGCTCAAAATACCATATAAATAATTTATTATATGTTGAAATTGCCACTTTGTGTGAGCAAACATTTCTCTAAAATAGCATTTTAACATGGAAAAATTCAGATTTTAATGATATGTCAACTTTAACCATCTTCATTAAACAGGCTCAAATTGTGATACAGGTGTATGAAGCACTGCTGCGTTCTGCATCATCTGCAGTACAGGGTGTTGACTACAGTGGCCTGTCTAACGATATAAACAGTCTAACATTTGCATTAATACTGCTAGTGTTTACTAAATTTCCCCATTATGTATACATAGTTATTGCACAATACTTCAGCTGAGCCAAATGGAAAAAGTTTTTAGCGTGATTCGGTCTAGAGATTAAATTTAAATAAGATATTATTGAAAGATGTTATTCCTGATTTTACAGAAATTATTGGTGCATAATCAAATCAGATTATTGTCACATTACTAAAAGCACATGTGTAGTTTTACAGTTTTTTTTCAATTGCTTTCATTTATCAAATTACAAGAATTTTCTAAAACTTAAAATACTTTTTGAAAACCTAACACATCAACACACCTACATCACACAAACGTCCAAATGGTTAATTATCTGGCCAATTATCTACAATTATCTACAAACTCTATACATTTCAAAATGCTAAACATCTTTTTCTAGATATGAAGAGTTTTGTTGCAAAACGAGATAACCACAGTTTTTTTTACAGTTTTTTACAATCACTTTGCTACTATTTTCAGAACCTTGATGTCATTTTTCGCAGCTCTGGATACAAAACTCAAAACGGTAATCACTTGTAACACAGGCTGTCTAGTGTTCAAAACATTGCATTGTGCATTCACATCTTTAAAGACATCTTGCACTTGCACAATCATTGTTTCAAAACACAAATTTACTGTGAAATACCATGGAAACATAACTATAGATCACCCACACACAAGCAACTGATAGTTTCACTAAGTAATTGTTTGTACAATCATTAAGTATTGTAGAACAAAATTGGTGATACAGATTTCATTATGGTACATGTAAAGCAAATACATATCTGTAAAAGTTCTGCAGTAGTAGAGAGAATACGACAGACACATTGGAATCATTGAACAAAGTTTGTAATGTATTGATGAAAACACTACAGTACAATCACAACATAGGTCACATCATTTCACAATCTGCACTCAATCATCAGTAACAAGTTGGCAGAATTGGACAAGCAATTACAAGGGCCTGCAGCTATACAGTACAGTGATAATTGGTTCATGCTCCATGCTTATTGGTTACAATGAACCTCATTATCTTGAAACTTTCATGATTTTCAGTAAACATGGAAGATTCTTTGTCTGTTTCCATACAACTATTACGAATAATGCAACAGTTACTTATCATTTTGGGCAGTTGTATTGATTGATAGTTAGATCATTGTAAGAAAATGAATAGACACTTATTTGAAATGTGATGTGTGAATAGCCTTTTGAAACAGTAGTACTTTGATGTTGTGTCAAGTTGATGTTGTGTAAGTTGTGTCATATTGAACATGTGATTTTGGTTGAATGAACAAATGATCCAAGTTTTATGTGTATTGTATCCAAGCAATTGAGAAAAGAGTTAAGAGTTTTGAAAAATGTGCATTTTGGTCTTTGGTTGTGGGTTTTGTGTCTAGAGTTGTGAAAAATGACATCAATGTTCTGAAAATAGTAGCAAAGTGATTGTAAAAAACTGTAATTGTTCAGAAATCTTGTTTTTTGGTTGTGCATTCCAATTAATATCAATGCAACTGCAGTTGGTTTGTTTTGATTTAAACCGTCATAACTTAAAAAATACAGCTAAGTAGCACCATAAAACAAAATAATAACATCATAACATAATAATAAACATGTTTTGACAAAAATGTTAAAAAATGGATTTATCTCGTTTTTTTGCAACGAAACTCTTCATATACTAACTCTATCAAAACAGAGCAAACCAGATTCAAAATCGAGTCATTCAGTCAAAACATTTGAACTAATATTCTATTCAACAGAAACATTTAGTCAATAATAACGTACAGACTGTCAAAATGATAACAATTAATGGCATAACAAAAACTGCATTACTTGTCATGTTTCAGTCCGACATGTATGTTCTATACAATTTGAAAATTATTTTTAAAGATAATAATAAATCTTTTTGTGTGTGTGTGTGCGTGCGTGCATGCGTGTGTGATGATTTTTTGTGTGTGAATGTATGGATTAATTTTGGATAGTATGTGTGTAGTGAGGGAACCATCAATACTTTATGGATTGTAAAAAAGTGACAGAGCTGCAGTAAAGGCTTAATTGGCATGAGGAAATTGCTGTCTGTAATTAAAAAAAACATTTAGCCCTTTGTTTACAAAAATTGCTAAAATAAAACAAAATGACAGATCAAAAAAGGAACAGAAAATAAGTATAGTTTTAATTTTTGTAACGTAGAAATGCTTAGCATGACTTATCCACCCCTGACAATCTTCAGCTGAGATGTCTCTGCAGCCAGCCTCCACTGCATACAGAAGGTCGATGATCATAGATCCTCCTCCAGGCAGAAAAAAATCCTTAATGGAATTAAGGAAAGGAGAGTACAGAGGATTCTCGGTTGGGCTGCAAACCAATTTGCGATTGCATGTAAATGGTAGAATGTTACGTTGTCCTATGCAATCACAAATGTCCTCATGTTTCCTCCCACTTCAGCACAAGTTATGTTATGATGGTGGATGTTATTTTATCATTGACAACAGCTCTTACTCTCCTTTGAACTGCTGTACTCATTCTTACTCCTCTCCCCATACAACTCCTTCCCCCTTGTCTGGGTGCAACTAGTCCGCTCTTCAGTTCACCTTAAATGTCCTACCCCTGGTCCAACTAGTTATCTCTTATGTCCAACGTCCATAAATGTTCTTTTTATTGCATCTCTGTGGTGTTGTTCTGCATTGTTTTAAACAAAACCAATCCAGGAAGTGCCTTTTATTGTGCAAGGCCATGTAATGGAACAACTTGGAATTAATCATTACTGTAAGCTTGGAATCAGCTATTATCAGTTATTACTAAAATAAGTACTTAAAGCTCCACTGTGTACTTTTTTGAGTTAATTCTTAGCAAAAACCCATGTTTTCTTTCAAAAGTATGTGCTCATTCATGTGTAATTACTTCCACCCCACTAATCAAAGTATTCTCGTACCTGCTATTTAAAATACATACCGTCGAATCGCTCTCTGGATGAATCCATGTTGTGCCTCCATCTTTGAAATACATTCGCCGACGAGGGACATTCCTGAAATTCAAGCTCCGCCTTTCGCGCTTTCAGAGCACACTCAAGCTGGCCGCTAGCTGAAGCCTCCCGAGGTTGCATGTGTAGGCGGTATACGTCATCAAGACAGTCTTATTTCGGAATATTAACAATTATAAAGCTGACAATTATTCTTAATTAATTGTAAATTGATGTAATATGCTTATGCCTTGCGAATGTAATGCTCAGTTAATTTAAATAAACCAGGCTTGATGACGTATGCAGCCTGCGAGCTGCGTAGACTGAATCTTTCGGATTTTACAACAGCCGCACGCCGAGATAAACCTGTGATCTAATGCTTTGATTGGAAAGCCTGTTGAAGACATATTTTCGAGGACATTAAAACAAGTCGCCAAGGAAGCGAAAAGGGGGTTTTAAATGACAACGCGACAGGAAAAACATCAAGACCAAAGTCAATATTGGAGTTAGTTTTCCAAGATGGGGCTCAATGGACACTGAAGTTGCTACTTTCTATCTTCTCCACAGGTAATTCAGCATATTCGTTTACATCTATACAGTCTATGTTGTAAACTTGAAGTTTTATAGTTCCTTGGCTAACTATAGCATAGTTATGCAGTTAGTGTAAACACGCATGTGGTTTAATGTGTTCGAACAGCCACACGCCGTCTCTCCGCCCATTTATGTAATCTGAGATACTGAGATAAATGTTTTTCATCTTTTCTGACCTCTAGCACAAACACACGGTGACAGCCCTATTTTTAGCCTTTCATTGATAAAACGCCGCTGATCTGCGCGTCTTTCGTTTCATTTTACAAGCGTGTGAAAGTTGAGCGATCTTATTTCACCAATATCAGAGATTAAAGCTCTTACATATACACTGACATGTAACGTTTACTTAAAACATAAGCATTGGACAAAAAAATGGACAAAAAGAGACGGATTTAAACACCAAGTGTAAACGTGATGTGTCTCTCTCGTCCACTTGTGATCTGATCGATGAAAACACATCTAAATACCAAGTGTAACAGCCCCTGGGATATTTTTCCTTGCATTGATGAAAAAGGAGTATCTTAGCTACGTATATCGTTGCTTTTTGTATGTGATTTTAAGCGGACATATCATGACAATCAGACTTTTTACCTTTTTAACATACATCTGTGTGCTTTGATGGATCACAGGCAAAGTACATTGCAAATTGTTCATTTTTTTCATTGCTTTTGCTTTGTAGCTACTGGAAGCCATGTTAACCTTGGCATGACAGGGCCACCGTACTAGTTAAAACGCGTTTCGAATGGGGGGGGGGGGGGCTAGAAAGTAATATTCAGTTGGTTGTCATATAGAATTTTACCGCTAGATGGGAGTAGATCCTACACAGTGGAGCTTTAACAAGCACTAAAAGTACATTATTGGCTGATTGCGTTAAGTATGGATATCACCATCATGTTGACCAAAATGAGTAAAACAAGCAAACAGTTATTTAATATGTATTGATAGCAAGCCTGGGTTTCCCCATGCTGCCTTGCAAGCAAATTTGTTCATGTTGCAAGTCTAGCATGGAAACTATGGCCCCTTTTTGCCCGTGAAATAGGGAACCAATCACAGAATGGAGAGGGGCAGCAAGACGATGACGACGTCTATGCAACGCACCGAAGCAGTTTTGTTATTTGTTATAACACGGCAACAGACGCCAAAGTTACATTTCAATGCAGCCTTAGACAGTGTTCTAAGTAGTTTTGAACGCAAGTTTATTTAAAAAAGAGCAACTTTTGGCATTAAACAATTTCATATACAAGAAGGATGTTTGGATATGGCAAGACATGATGTAACAGAGTTTTATAAGACCAATCTGCTAGGCATCATCGTAGACGATGTACAATTACCTTATAAATGGTATTTATTAATATCATATTGTCATTATGCCTGTACTGTGGTTGTCACAGTGCCACTAAAATGTGTTGCTTTTCAATATCAATATACAGCTACCGGTTTAGTTGCATAGTTTTCAACTGTTTTCACATGAACCGATAAAAGTTGTTTACGTTTGAATTGATGTCGCTCTACATCACTGATCTATATAAATGACTGGATTGCGCATGACGTCACAATTGTGAAGCCACCGCGCCGCCATGTTGGTATACCCAAACATTCCATAAAATCAATGGACGCGATCAGATTTTAATGATAAAACATCACTTTACAAGTCTTCGTTTTTATATCTGAAGTTACCCTGTACATTATTACAACACAAACGTCCTAAGCATGTAAATAGTTATTTACTGAAAGTTGTACATTTTAGTTTTTAATCAGTTATTATACATTCATCTTCATTACAGTATCAGATCAGCAGACAGACCGCAGCATTTAGTATTAATGACAAACGTGCTCATTCTGAAATCTATATAAATAATCATACTTTGTACCGTATTTTCATGCAATAATTTGCTGGTTTTATGTCATCTAAACTTACAAGTTACTCAAACTTATTTAGAGAAATAACGCTGACTGTGTAGCTGAATTTCAGAAAAAACTTTATTTGTACCCGTGTCATTAACAGAACGCAGCAGACACACTCACCTTAACGGTTTTTTATAAATCCATTTTCCTGCCCGATTAAAACATAAACATTGAAAATAACACCAGAATTAACAGTTAATTTACGTACACATATCCTAAAAATAATCTTGCATGACTGATACGCTGTAAAGCGGGGGAATTTAAAACATGATTTTGAATGTAAGTCAATGACACCCTCTGCCGGTTGGGTATACCAAGATGGCGGCTCGAACTCTGCGATGGCTTCACCTCACGCTGTTACGTTAAGCGTTCTATGCGCAATCCAGTCATTTATATAGATCAGTGCTCTACATACGTCATCTGGTATAATTTAAAACGATTGGCTATGAGCTATGTACAGATGCATTTGATAGACATTCGTAACGCCCAATAAACAGCTTTGGGCATTCTTAAACCACGCCTCAAATACGAGAAAATTAGCATATTGTTTTATTTACTTAAAACAACAGAAAACATGAATAAAATGAATAAATTAATGAATAAACCATCACAATAAATGAAAACATATAGAAGTCAATAACATATTAAATAAATTTTATTCAAATGTATTTTTTCCAACAAACTACCACATATTTACTGCCATCCCAACACAGCTGTGAGAGCTCTATTTTGATGAATCAGCTAAGCACTTTGTGGAATATCCTGGGTCTGTGCATGATTCAGGCAAGTGCATATTTGGGGATGATCTTATCTAAATGCCTCAACACCCCATACCCTCATCACCCCACAATCTTTCTCTTCTTAATGGGAACATGGTTTATCCAGAGGATAAAGAAGACTATGATCAAGCAACTGCACAAAAATCAAGAATCAGATAAGTAGACTTTTTATAGACCCCCACACATACGCAACCCATGCAACAATGTCAGTTAGTAGACACCCCGCTGATTGGCTACAAGTGTGTTTTGGTAGTCGGCCCGACTCCCTTTTCCGAAGTGTTTTTACAAAAATCATGCACCGCGCCTTTAATGGAGCTCTGCTGTTAGCTATAATACATGTTATACAGCAAATCACAAATATACTATAGTATACTGTCTTTACACCTTCAAAAATGTATAGTTTAATGTTCAGTAGTTCAGTAATTCACAACAAATGTGAATTTAACAGTAGAAAGTGCGTTAATTGTTTGTATTTGTATTTGCTATTCAGGTTTGAAAACATGTGAGTTGCTGGTCTCTGGTCGATATGACGATTGCTTTGCTTTCCCGTAGCATCCTGGGAAAGCAGGGATAGAAAAGTATCCATGGAGGCTTGCTTCAGAATCTGGGCGGACGTAGTAGGGGATTTCTCGCCTACTCTTTTTATGAATACTGATGATTCGGACATACTACTCATTTCACGTACTGTTTTCTCCCACTAATAGGTACAGTAAGTAGGCATATTCAAATAAAAAAGTTCAATATACGTACCTCTGAATCTTGCGAGAAATAGTCCAAAATCTCAGTAATTCTCGCCTACCCTTTTATGTATACTGAGGATTCAGACATACTATTCGTCTACCTTCCTGCTTTTTACCTACAATATAGTATGGCGGTTTCGGACACAGAACCATAAACATTATACACAATATAAATGCAAACGTTATACGGGGTATGTCTATAATCTACCTTCCATATAATAGCATAATACACATAATTCAGTTACGTATGTACAATGGGATTTCTATGTCAATTTAGGTTGAAGTTAGCAGTGATGGTAATAACGGCGTTAGAAATAAACGGCGTTACTAACGGCGTTATTTTTTTCAGTAACGAGTAATCAAATAAATTACTGTTTCCCCCGTTATAACGGCGTTACCGTTACTGACAATAAATGCTGCACGTTACTATAATTAATCTCACTAAAGCGATTTTCACCAGAGAAGGTTGAATCGCTTCCTACTCTGTCTCATCCAGACAGGCAATGTTTGTCTCTAGTGTGTGTGTGTGTGTTGGGGGCTGAGAGACACATAACTGATGATGATTGGTGTGTGTGTTAGAGGGGGTGAGACAACCACATAACCGATGTTGATTGGCTTAATTGCTAGACACTCACAGGCAGCCCGGTCCTCGTGGTGCAGTCCGTGAGTCCCGCAACGACAGCGCGATGACAAGTACAACAAACTAGGTAGCAGTCGCAAACACAAAGTATAATAAGCACTACTTTTCCATCGTTGAGGTGAAATGCAAGAATGTTTATGTAATGTGCAACTTATGCAGAGTAAGAAAGAGCCTCTTCACGTCTGTAATTCTGATCTAATAAAGCACCCCACATCATCACATGCTGCCACCCCTTACAGAAATTAACCATGTTTTTTGTGGTAAAAGTGAAGTAACCATGTTTTTTTTGGTGTATTGATTGCTATCAGCAAAACCATGGTTGTCAAAACTTTACATGGTTGTAAGGGACAAAATTAGTGGTTTCTCTTTAGTGTCTAATTCATTCATTTAACAAATTTTATATTGAAGGCATCCAAGTTATTTGAAATATTTGAACTTTTTTTAAGTAACGCAATAGTTACTTTGCCTGGTAATTAGTTACTTTTATAATGATGTAACGCAGTTACTAACTCAGTTACTATTTTTGAGGAGTAATTAGTAACTATAACTAATTACTTTTTTAAAGTAACTTGCCAACACTTGAAGTAAGTGGCTAGTAGATTTTTAGTTGACAATAAATGCATGGCACAAGGTGAACTGGGGTTGTGTATACGCACATAAAAAAGACCAGATGCTGTGGTACATCGTTTGCCTAAGGACAGCAGAGAGAGAGCAGTCCATGATTTGGGTGGTTGGAGTCACTGATGATCCTGGTGTAGATGTCCTGGAGGAAGGGAGGTTCACCTTCTACAATATGCAGTTTGCACTACCCTCTGTGGAGCTTTCCTTTATCTGGAATATTTTAATTTCCCCTCAATCAAAAAGATATGAGCTTTACTGCATGACAGCAGATTTACTTTTGTTGCGCCAAAGTTGTTGCCAAGCAGTGCTGTAGTTTGCCGGGGGGTGCAGGGGAGGAACTCCCTAATAAGCAAAATAAGCAATTACAACCCCTCCCCCCGCAGATCCGAGTATGACATCAAAGTAACACGAGAGCGATTCAAGATCTGACTGCTTTCAAAATGCTCTCACGGTACTTCAATATCATAAGCCAATCGTTCTCAAATCAGGCTTTGGCGGTAGTGATTTTGCAAAATACAGTGTTCACAAGAGGATGCACACACATAAAAAACTTTTGTGAAGCGCCCTTTAATCATTTTGCAGCCTAGAAAACCTCCTATTTCACCTGTGCAACTGGCCGGCCCTGCTTGAGACTTGAGCTTTAATGTTCAAACCTACAGTAAGCATACAGTAAGTGTCACTTGATGTGATCTACAGTGAAAATTGAACATTACCTGTAAAAGTTTGATCCAAGTTAAATGCTATCAGTTATTGCTAACCGGGAGTAAACATTTTATTGTGTCTGTTTTTCCTGCTTATACAGTAATGAAAGCCAGCCAGAAAGAAAGAGAAAGAGGGAGAGAATTAAAGTGGAGGAAAGAGAGAACACAAGCGGAAGATGATCAGAGTGATTTACACTGCTGTACGGTCATCATGCACCACTTGTGTTCCAGTTTCTGAAATTCAGATAAGAGCATTGATTCATCTGAAGATCTGCACACGGCTCTGACAGTGACCATTAGATAGCAAGCACCTCCTGTCTGTAGAAATTATAACCTACATGCAGTATTTTAGTCCTTAGCTCTCTGTTGTTTTATGAAGTTCAGTGTCTGCATAGCACCATGGTCCTGGAGAAACATTGTCTCATTTTACTATGTACTGCACTGCAATACTTTATATGGTTGAAATGGCAATAAGGCCCAATTTCCCATTTCTCTGTCTTACCCCTTCCCCTTACTCCTACCTCTTAGCTACGTACACACCAAAGGTGGGGCATCACGTTACTCGCTCTAGATTCTTGCAGTATTTAACTTCGTGTCATGCAAATTGTTTGCTCGAGTTGAATATTTTCAACTTGGGCGCAGACACATTTGAAGCGAATAGTGTTTTCGCGACAAACGTGCCACCCATATCGCGTCATTCGCATCGCCCCATGCGAGGACGCGTCTAATCGCATGACAGCACAATTAACTTGATTTCAGTAGATCAAGATGAATTTGATTCCCCATTTTACTCATATTCCTTAATGTAAACAGATAATCAAGTAGTTGCAACCATTGTAACCGATGAACAGTCATATTTTAGTATTTATGACCTCAGTTACTGTTCTGCAGTCATTTGAACCATATCATATCTGTATTTGCAGTGAACGCAAAGACCGGACATAGCAACATTTTAACCAGTGAAAGATCTGACTGATGTCCCCTGGGCTCACTGCCCCCCTGCACTCATTTTGTACTGAACTCTCTCTCTCTCTCTCTCTCTCTCTCTCTCTCTCTCTCTCTCTCTCTCTCCTCCGCCTTCTTCCTGCTTTTTGTCGTAGCTGTGACGCTGATCTGTCTGTCGTGGGAAGCGAACAGGAATTTTTGGAGGAGCTTGTAAAGACTCTGTCGGTCATCTCTGGGTCTCCGAAGAGTCTGGCATGCTTCTTTTCTGCTGAGACTATCTAATGAAGGGGAAAACAAGAGAAGTGTATGGATTTGGTTGTTTGTTCACAGTAGTCTCCATGTGACACATTTCCTAAAACACTCAAGGCGAAGTATTCTCAGGAGACGTCCATACGCGCCCCACCCATTGAAACAAAAGGTCAGAAAATCATCTGGACTCCAGCAGCACTGAGCTGAGCTACCAGTGTAAGAGCGCGATTGCTGTTCATTATTTTGTTCTTGTGAAGCTGGAGCGAGTCACGAGATGTGAAAACCGTGTTATGGTAAAGTTACCGTTTGATAGGTCAGTCGGTCCATTTGGCATGTTTAAAAGTCCTGACATGTTTAGCATTTGTTGAGTAATCTTTGTCTTCCATTCTCTGCCCTATTCCAAGAATGCCATGGTGCCTCAGTGGCCTGTGAGCTACGTTCACTTGTAGACATTTTTGCCACTCGGAGAGGCTGGAAGGCCTGTATGGGCTTATTCCCAGCAGCCTGTGAACCCAGGCCAAAGCTTTTATCAGTAGGCTCCAGCAAAACTGCATAGCCCCCTTCCCTGGAGGGAGTGCTAGAGGAAGTCGTAGGATGATAAAAACGGGCCATTAGAAGGCCTCCTCAGGCCCCATGGGTTCATTAAACTAAGTTAATCTTGTATATCAGGGCACTGGCCATCTCAGAACGCAGTTTGTGTCCTTCCCCTGAAATGTCAGATTATCACAGCTCTATTACAGCTATATTTCCTTTCTGTTGAAAGCAGCAAAACTTTGGGAGTTGTGCCCTGCAATGTTACAAGTAATTATGAGTCTGATCAAACAAACAAATTCACAGTCATTACTCTTCAACCAATAATACAATAAAACGAACATAGAATTTCATGTAATGGCAATGAAAGTACAAGTGAGCATGGCTAGTGTGGCACTCCACAAAGTAAAGTCATCTCCATTGATTCAGCTTGAGCAGCTGTAGTCAGAGTTAACCAGATACTACAGCAATGACACAAGAGCACAGATGTGACCAACAGTTAATGAACAACAGCTGTTAACAGCAGATAACAGAAACACACGGTTAGTGATGAAAAAGAGAGGTTAACAAATCATAAACAGAAATGTCTTTGTCCTCAGTCAAATTCATACTTGAACATTTAGGGGTGGTTTCCCAGACAGGGATTAGACTAGTCCTGAACTAAAGTAAATGTAAGAGCTGTCCAAACTCAAAACAACTTGCACTGACATATCTTAAAACAGTGGTTCTCAAACTTTTTCCGCGTGTGTCCCCCCTTGTGTACGGCCCCCCCAAAGAAAATTTATGAGAAAAACTGTTCTAAAATGTAACATTTTAATTAAACAAAACATATTAAGTTATACAAAGTAGTGCTGTTGGTTAGTAGCCTTATTTTTTTTAATTACACAGAATTCATGATAAATGAATGTATTTTATAAAATGTCATAAAACTGGGGCCCCCCTGGCACCATCTCGCGGCCCCCCTGGGGGCCCCGGACCCCAGTTTGAGAACCACTGTCTAAAATACATCAGTGCCCTTTGTTTTGCCTCAAAATGCAAGCCAGTAATGTATTTAGTAAGGCATGTTTGTTCAAACTAGCTATATTTCCTAATTAAACTAAGGACTTGTCCCGGTTTAAACTAATCCCTGTCCGGGAAACCACCCCTTAATGCTAGAGTTTTCTGACTAGTTGTTTGTTCACTGTTATGGAGTTTTCTTGTTTCATTTCACTTATATGATGCATCAGTGGTGACCCAGACCGTCCCGCTTTGCATTAGCATATGCCTACTTCTCCTTTTTGCACTCTACAAATGGCTGGGTTATTATAACACATGCAGGGTAAATATTGCATAGAACACTCCATTTGGTTAAAATTGACCAAGTTGTATTAATCCAACTGCTGGGTTATTATAACACATGGATGCATAACAACAACCCAGCATTTGTTCTGTCCAATAGTTACCCAGCATGGATAAAAAAAACTAAGCCATTTGTAGAGGGCGTATGTATTAGAAACACCAATAGAAAAGCACAGACCACAGGAGCCACCAAATTCAAAAAGTTGGTATGACAATAACAGATATACAGTAGTAGTCAATGTCTAGAAAGAATTGTTTTTATTCCATACAGTTAGTGGCCTTTCAAATGTTTTTGTTTCATGTGACTTTTGTGAGTATAGAGTTTGTCATCCTAAATTCAGATGCGCGGCAAGTACGTTCAAATAGAGAGCTCGTATCAGTATTGTATTATGTAAACATTGTATAATTTCATGTCAACTCAAGATGGAGGAACAGCTGATCATAGCTATACAGGGATACCCAGAGCTGTACGATCTGTCAAGTGGATATCATTCTGACACAAAAAGAAGAAACAATGCATGAAGAAGCATTGCTGAATCTATGAAGAGTTGGTTGGCTTATGTTTCCGTAGCAACTGAATTACCTGGAGGTAGGTCATTTCTGATGCGAAGCTGCGTGCAAAGTTACAAAAAAATGCAAAGACAGGTGTTAGTAGATAATCTTGGGGCTAAACCAAGCAAGGTGGATTTTGCCAAGTAAGAGCAACATCTTTTCTTAGTCCTGACAACATTTAACATCTTTCCAGGGTACAGTATACCCCAGGCCCGGATTGGCCATAGGGAGGACGGGGAGAATTCCCGGTGGGCCAGTCTGTTTTTTTGCCACGAGGGCCGGTGTTATCATGCCACCAGGTTGAAGGTTGCTGTCCTTATGCTGACAGCACTCACCGCAGCCCTAAAAGGACAATTAACTACAAATCATATTTTTTAAAATCTATTTTAAAAATGTAACAATGAATCATCTATGACTAGTTATTCATCATCTATTTTAAGAGTAACAAATCTATTTGATGCTAAACTCATCAGATTATTGGGGGGGAAATATGTTTCATATCAATTAGGGATGCACCGAATCCAGGATTCGGATTCGACCGAATACTGGGCTTTTTGACGGGGTTCGGGTTCTGCTGAATCCTAGATTTTTTTTCCACCGAACCGAACCCTAGGCTTGCCGTGGAGATGAGCTTTTTCTTTCGGTGAGCCTTAGGGGCTGGACACACCAAAACTTTTAAACGCGGCTGAAAATGCCTTGAGGAGGCCGAATGCCAGCTGTTTTTCAGCCGAGCACTTGGCCCCTCCTCCACTGTAATGGGACGGCCATGTGAAAACTGACATTGACGAGCGGAGCTTTTCACTCAAAGTTGATTTTTGAACTTGAATATCTTTTCAGCGCGGAAAAACCCCGCTAGCTGCTTACTCATTGGAAAAACGAGCGTGTCGCAACGCATCGCTTTCATTATGCATAGGCTTATGGTAATTGTCAAAATAGTTTTTCCAACTTGTCATCCTGGCATAATGTTGCATATCCTTTTTTTACAGTTAAAATAAAATGAAAAATACACTGCTGTGGACGTTGTTTACTTCATTAATGTGTTTTACTGTGTTAATGGAATGAAGATGCGAGTAGGATTCGGTATTCGGTTTCGGATTCGGCCGAATCTTAAACAGTGGATTCGGTATTCGGCCGAACCCAAAAAATCTGGATTCGGTACATCCCTAATATCAATACAGGCCCAGATTGGCCATAGGGAGGACCAGGAGAATTCCCGGTGGGCCGGTTTGGTTTTTTTTTTGGCCACGAGGGCCAGTGTTATCATGCTACCAGGTTGCTGTCCCTATGCTGCCAGCACTCACAGCAGCCCCATTTGCGTAATTTGCGGGTGGTAGATGTCCCCACCGCTTTATGCCCAAGTTGATTGTACCCCAACTCCCGACCATGGAGTAATTCTTGCGTTAGGATCCATGAACATGTAAAACACATGGACAACGCAGGACGGGCCGCTTTCTTCTGCCAAAGCAAGACGCGCTCGCCTGTGAACACGAGTTTTGTTTTAGACGCATTTATATTGAGTGCGCTTGCCGCGCGTTTAGATTTAAAATAAAGTTGAGCGTGACTTGATACAAACGGCCTCTAAAAGGGAAATGATCTACAAATCGTATTTTTTTATCTAAGTTATAGATGTAACAATGAATCATCCATGAATAGTTATTCTTTATCTATTTCAAGATTAACCAAATTTATTTCATGCAAAACTCATCAGTTTATTGGGGAAAAAACTATATTTTATATCAATATAATGTTTTCTCAAGTAAAATGTTGAAAGTCCATTGTATATATGATCTTTTTGACACAAGAGAGGCCTACCATACATTATTTGGCAATATACAGGATCTACTACTAAACAGATTAAGATAAGGATTTTTATTTTTCTATCTGTTTCCTCTGCATACTTGATAAATCTTGCTTTATCAGGGGTTTCCAAACTTTTTCAACCCAACAGGTAATCTCAAGACCCACCATTTATTAAAAATAGAAATATAGAACTATAAACACATCTGATCCTTTTCAGTAGTTTTTGAATAAATTTAATTGCATAATATTAAAATACCTTATGGTAGGGCTGCACAATTATGGCAAAATCATAATTGTTTTAGACTACTGTATTTGCACTGAATTGAAAATGATATTTTTGGAAAACACAAATAATTGCAAGGCTGCAGAGAACAGTGCACTATTGCAGACTTAAACTACTGAGGATTTAATTGTAATATTTTAATATAGTCAGTCGTGAATTAAAGTGGGCCGGTCTAAGACATGAAACTCCAGGGCTGAAAATGAGTCCCACTCCGGCCCTGGTATACCCTGCATGTGGCTTGAACGCTCTAACCCAGTCCTGACTATAAAACTTCATCCGAATGGTTGACAGAAAGGATCAAAAATGTCTTGGTTTGTTTAATCACTTTCAACAGACCAGGCTCGTTTAAACACAACACTTCTCTTCTGTCAGTGTGAACATAGTGTCAGTTTGGGATATTCAAGTCATAGTGAAAAACTACCATACATATGATTAAACAATGTAAAATAATGGCTCTTAATTTTACATTGCAAACAAATTCTAGTTCTAGTAGAGCAGCATTCAGAGTAGCATTAGGAAAATATATGTGTCGATACAGATGTCAATAAACCATTAGTGAGAAAGCCAAAGGTTACTGTGGCAGAGACTACTGTCCATAAGAATAATTTACATTGAATGCTGTCTACTGTGTTGCATTAAAAAAACACCTGAACAGAACAACCCTGAGAGTGATGAACTGTCTGTACTTAGCCTGACAGTTTATTGACAGAACCTGAACATTCCAGGCGAGGTATTGAGTGCTCTGACTAATTACCTGTCTGTTCCTGTAACACTACATTAAATTGAGTCAAGAATCCAGACCTGACGACTTGTAAGCTTATCAGCAAACACGCCAACACGAGTGCTCTATCTCAAACGCTGTAATGGGTGGCGTGCCAGATGCTGCTGTAGAGTTCAGTGGCCGGGGTCATGTCGACAGCCATTGGACACAGTAAGATAAGTGAGAGAGTTGGTTTGCCATTTCAATGCTACTTATCAATCGTCGAAAAAGTTATAAAGTGCCCATATTGGTAGAGTTTCCATATTGTATTCAAAGGATGTACTCATGTTGATTGAAAGGCTGTATACCCATCCGCAGCTGGACCACACACAGTCCCACTGTAGATCTCCTTAAACACTACACTCTACTTACACAATAAAGGCTACAATAAGATTACAGGCACATTTTTGATAAAAGAGCACAACCTGCTATTAATGATTATCAAGATTTTTGACAGATTTTTAGCTTTAATGTTTGTGCTAAATGATGCACAAGCAAATAAGCAAGCCACAAAGCAGAATACACACACAAACGCACAAAACCTAAAACCTTTAAATAGTTTAGGTTACACATTTGAAAGTGGTTGGTAAGATTTGAAAGTTTCCATCATCCCCATCACTTGTCTCATGGACCAGCACGGGTGCCAGAACATGCAGACGAGTGTTTGCGGGGTCTGCAGCCTTCACACAGTTACACATACTCAGTTTCTGCTGGAGGGAAACATGATGTTTCTACATTAGATGTGATTATAAAAAAACATGATCCACCCATCCACTAGGCCTATATATAGAGCTCCTTACTATTGGGTTCTCATTCAGGACTTAATCCCGGGACCTTTTTTGCTGTAAGGCAACAGTGCTACTAGAGCTACAGTACTAAAGCCAAGAGATTTCACCTCTTGAGCTTGCAGTCATCGCATGGCATATATTAAATACATGTATTTAGAGGCTCATTTCAGCAAAGCAGATCTGTGAATCCTCAGAATAATTGTAATTATTTTGATGTACAGTACTTACAGTATCCAGACATATTAATATAATGTCCAAATGTCTATGTACTTGTTAGAAAATTCAATTTACTATACCTCTTTGTATCACTGACTGTATGGGGACATATTTAAAGTATAGCACCTGAACTTTAAATCACTATTTTGATTCATTTTATATACTATTGATTAGTTTAAAATCAACGTTTTATATCTTCTAAAATAAAAAGTCTGGTTCCAATTTTAATAAGGAGGGAAGTTGGGAACAGGAGGTGACGCAAAGCGGACCCTTTGTCTCATTTTAGTTCTGACGCAGTAGTTTTATCAATGGGACCGCCCTGTTTCAACGAAATCCACCATTAAACAAACACACACTCCGATGCTACCCTTGATAAACAAACTATATCCATTGTTCCTCTAATGCTGGGTTCTTTGGGAATCTTACATTTCCCTCACAAACAACAACACACTTCTTTGGCGGCCACGTTTTTGATTTTGTGTCAGCTCTTGGTTGGTGTGTGCGTGCGCTATTCCAGCTGAAGTGCCCATATAAGGACTTCCACTGTACTTCCTGCACCGAATATGCAATCGATTCAGGAATTGAAAAACTTTCCAAAACTTGCACAAAACCTGACAAAGTGCATTCTCCATCACATGTCTAAAAATGTTTTTGGAACCTTTGCCCATGTTTAGTCTGATGAATCCACCTCTTGTTAAGTTAGAATGCATGAAATACCATTAAAGTTCGTTTTCTCGCCTTTAAAGAATGTGACTTTCAAAGGATACAGCCTTCGAATGGGGAAACATCTATTGTCACTTAGTGTAAATAGCCACGGCCTATTATTAAATATCTACTTGAACTTCATTATTTCCCAGTTTCCTGCCTGTCTACTACCCACCCAGCTGACAACTGTAGTATTTTGCCAGGCGAGTGATAAAGAAACAACATTTGACTGTGTTTAATTTTAGAGGAAATACTGTAGCATTTTACAAACAGGGATGAGATGTTTCAAGAACAAAGGGGTGTTTATTAAAGGCTGTTGTCAGCCACAGAGCCACGCTGTACACACCCTGGCGTATTCAGAGAGCCACAGTTGAACCAGTGGTGATCTCATCTGAATCCTTTACCAGACTGTCTCACATTTGAAACAAGGGGAGCAAAGCTTCGCCACACTCAGACTGAACATTAGACATAGTTTTACTAAATAAACTAAATGATATGCACTTAAACACAGTTACCTCACACAAAAGCAATATATGTTTAATTGTAAAAAGCAATACATTTACAGTTATGTATGCATTAATATTTCATAATATAGATTTTATGTTTAAGAAATGTTAAGACATTCACATAAACATATACATCAAGTAAATAAAAATGATTCCAAGCAAATGCGCAATTTATCACAACAAAGACCTACAAAATAAACAAGGTAGCCAGTGGCAGTAAACAAAACATGTTATTATACAATACATATAGAGAGATAATTTAGATCAAGCAGATACGTTTTTCTCATTCAATCTCCTCCTGTGAGAGAAAGCAATAAAAGCTCAAAATAGCCTGTATTATTTCTTTTACCACAACATTGGCAGTACCAGCAGTAATTTCATAAGTCACCAGTAGGTTTGTTTGGGAAACACTAAAATTAATAGAGTTTAATGCTGAAACTATTCAGTGTTTGGAGCAACCCTACACAAGATAACTGTATTACATCCACCATAATGTGTTGTTTTTTTAACAATGTGCAAGCTGACATTACAGTTACTCACTTTGCCAAAATAAACAATACATATTGCACCAGTAGTGAACTGTCAGGGCCCTCTAAACTTAAAATATATTAATATAAAAACAATTTGACAGGTTCCCCCATTACAATCACATTGCAGACCAATCAGCGCATGACATCAAAGTACCACGAGAGCGCAATGAAACAACAGTGAAAGAGACAATATCGTCTTTACTATCTTATCAATACGAGCCCGGATCTGACCCATTTCTTGAAAACATTACACACTCTGCATACAAAAACACAACAGGCCTTATTTATTAAGCGTGTGTATGCACAAATTTGATCAAATTGTGTGCGTACACAAAAATCCACGGCAAAGTCCATATTTATAAAAACTGTCTTTGAGGTGGAAAATAACTTAGCGCCACGTCAGGGTCTGAGGAGACATCTGCACTTTTGCTTGTCCGATTGCTGCAGGTTTTTGGAAACATAAGCCATTCTTGCTTCTTGAAAAGGATTTAAACATTGACAGGCACTCTTTTATATGTCAATGACATTAATTAGGCATTGTTTAAAGGCGGAAATCTGCAATTGTTCAGCTGTGCACAATTTCAAGCACATTTGCAATTTATAGATTTCACGTCTGAAAGTGAGGCGTACACGTTTTCAATGCGTACATTTGTTTTATGGAAGGCATGGACGAGGCTTCACTTTAAAAAGAAGATCTTTTTGGGTTTAAAACTTTAATATTGGCAACTTTACTTATCAATCTTCCTTATATCACTGATATCTTTTAACACTCTAAAGACAAAGGAAACAAAATCGAATCACATGACTCCTTTAAACTCAAGAAGAAGACAACAATTGAGGAAAAAACACTGATACTGTATGTATATATATATATATATATTTCTCACTTGTATGTTTAGATCATCAAACTAATTTAAATATTACTCAAAGATAACACAAGTAAACACAACATGCAGTTTTTAAATTAAGGTTTTTATGAAAAGTGCTTGCACAACCCCCCCAAACATTATTATTTTTGGAAAAATACTCTGTGGACTGTCGAGAAAAAAGTTGAACTTTTTGGAAGGCGTGTGTTCCATTACGTTTGGTGCAAAAGTAACACCGTGGTGGTGGAAGTGTGATGGTCTGGGACTGTTTTGCTGCTTTAGGACCTGAAAGACTATGTAATAAATGGAACCATGAATTCTGCTATCTACCAAAAATCCTGAAGGACAATGTCTGGCCATTTGTTCATAACCTCAAGCTAAAGCAAACGTGGGTTCTGCTGCAGGACAATGACCCAAAACACACCAGCAAGTCCACCTCTGAATGGCTGAAGAAAAACAAAATAAAGACTTTGGAGTGGCAAAGTCCTGACCTCAATCCTATTGCTGTGGCATGAAAACCCTCCAATGTGGCTGAATTACAAAAAATCTGCAAAGATGAGCGGGATAAAACTCCTCCACAGTGCTGTAACAGGCTCATTACAAGTTATCGCAAACACTTGATTGCAGTTGTTGGCCCAACTGGATATTAGTTTTAGGAGGCAAACACTTTTTCACACTATTTTCAAAAATTTAGTTTTGGATTTTCTTCATAACAAAAACCTTCATTTAAAAACTGCATGTTGTTTTTACTTGTGTTATTTTTGATTACTGTTTAAATTTGTTTCATAATCTGAAACATTAAAGTGTGACAAACATGCAAAAAATCAAAAAAAATCAGAAAAGGGGACAACACTTCACACCACTGTACATATATTAGCGTCATCCAAAAGTACAGGAGGATGGACTTTGTTTTCAAATAATTTTATGATGAAAGCTAAGTTATTTAAAATCTGTTGTAAATGTTGTGGTAGATGGCTTAAGAGTTCACTACTGTATTGCACAGCCCTATTTTCAAGCAAATTTTCTATTTTCTGAGCTGTGCTGCCTCTGAATGTCAGGGCAGGATTTTCATGGTGAGAGAGAGTGAGATTACACTGACCATTGCTCTTCCTTGCATTCCAGATTGTCAACCTTGAGTCTTGCAAACTGAAGTTCCGAGTTGAATGTATTGCCTTAAATATCGAGACATGAATTCCATGACCTGAAAGCAACAATAATAAAATAATAAAAACTTAACTTCCACAACCTGCATTTCAATGAGGTGAATTTATACAAAATACTTTTTTTTCAAATATTTAATATTAAGAGCCAAAAAAAATCAAGATCATACATTTGGTGGCGTTTTTAAAATGAATGTCTTGGTAATATAAATATGATGCCATACTGATTGTGACAAAGCCTTTTGGTTGAAGAAAAACATCTGGTAAATCTGCTGTAGAAATCTAAATATAATTACACTGCATTAATACTGGAGTGACAACATTGCTCTGCAGCTAATAAAGTTATTTTGAAAAATGAGATCAAAGCTTTTACGTACAAGCCTGCTATAAAAAAAATCACAGGAACCTCATGTGAAGTTTTGATCAAATCTACAGTTATACAAATTGAGTTGGCTTTGGATTTGTCCTAATGGCACTTTTAACTGGGAACGTCTAGAATTTTAAAGGCAATATTTATCTTAATGGGACATGATTGATTGGGCACAGGGTGATGATCTGAAGGTCTGTGTGACCGACCACGTCTTACCGAACAGATGAGAAGAAAAAAAGCATAAAGAGGAACATTTATTGAAGAAGTTAAAAAAGTTTGATAGAGTTTAGGACTTAGTTAGAGGTTGAAAGATGACTCAATAATATGTACCAAACCTTAAAGTATGTGTGTGTGTGTGTGTGTGTGTGTGTGTGTGTGTGTGTGTGTGTGTGTCTGTGTACCTGGTAATTATCATGTTGTGGGGACCAATTGTCCCCACAAATATAGGAATACCAGTATTTTTGTGACCTCGTGGTGACATTTTGTTATCCCCATGAGGAAACAAGCTTATAAATCAAACAGAATGATGTTTCTTGAAAATCTAAGGTAGTAGAAAGTTTTGTGTGATGGTTGGGGTTAGGGAATGGGGTAGGTAAGGGGAATACAATATACAGTTTTTATGGTATAAAATGCATTACGTCTATGGAATGTCCCCACAAAACATGGAAACCAGAATGTGTGTGTGTGTGTGTGTGTGTGTGTGTGTGTGTGTGTGTGTGTGTGTGTGTGTGTGTGTGTGTGTGTGTGTGTGTGTGTGTGTGTGTGTGTGTGTGTGTGTGTGTGTGTGTCTGTTTGCATTAGGCAGAAATCACAGCTGCTCAACTCCAGCAGTGTTACCTTATAAGGCCTGTTACACACTCTCAGATACCTGACACTTTCTTGCTCACACACACACACATGCGCACACACAAAAACTTTATAATGCACACAAAATTTCACAATAATATAATGATATTTACGCTACAGTATTTAATATTTCCATATTTATTTGTCTCTATGATGCAAAAATCTAAAATGTACAAACAGTTACACAGATTATTAAAGGTTGTGTCAATATGTCTATTAATGTATGTGCTTTTTATCTATTTAGGGAGTGTTTTCATTTCAGGAGTAATTCAGTGGCTGTGACTCACAGTGTTAAAGAAAACTTTAAACATTTTCTGATCATTTCAAACTCAACATGAATGTCTGCATTTCTTGAAAACTGCTCACTCTCTACATACAAAATCATAGGCACAGGCACAATACACAACACATATTCAATTCATGGATATTCAATTCAAATTAATTTTAATAAAGATTTTCACTATATTGCATTGCTGCAAAGCATCTTTACATTATATACATATAAGTACAGGACATAGAGACATAGGAAGAATAAAAACTTACAGCATACATGCACTCTTTTGACCCATAATGGGTAAATATTGGACAGAACACGTGTTGGGTTAAAAATGACCCCATGCTGGGTTAAAAATGACCCAATGTTGGGTTGTTGTTATGCAACCATAGGGTATAATAACCCAGCAGTTGGGTCAATGTTTAACCCAGCACGTGTTCTGTCCAATATTTACCCATTATGGGTCAAAAATAACCCAGCCATTTTTAGAGTGTGGTATTATTGCATTTTTATGTACCAGTAAGTGTTCTAACTGATAATTGCAGGTAGGTTTGTAATCGGGTGGTTATATTTATAGAACTATTAAACAAGTATCAAATGTTTCAGAAGATACTACTAACTGTTAAAAAACTATTGTCTGTAAGATTATATTATTAGAAGTATAAAAACCCTAGCACTAAACTTAATGTCAGCAGTTTCCAAGTGAGCAAGACAAAAGTGGCAATAACTGGAAAACTTAAACCTCCAATGGTGTTTAAGTACAGAAATACATTTGGGAGAAATTACACTTAACCGGGACTGTCAGTTCTCCTCCGACACATTAACATAACAATGCTGTAACAAGACAGAGGATGAATACTGTTTGTAGCAAAAAAAAGTCTATCTCATATTATTCTCATTGCTCTGGTTGGCCCAGGCTACGGTTATTCAGCGGCATGAAGAAGAGCATCTGGCTGAAGCGGATCTGGGTCTGTCGTCCTCAGGTGTCATCAGAGACAAAACAAACATGATAATAGCATAGAGCCCTCTCACATATAATGTCAAATTTATAAAAATTGTTATATGACGACACACTTCATCAGAGAGAGACCAAAAAGAAAGCACTGAAAACACAGAAGCCAAAGGACAAATAGGGATTATAAAATACAAACTCATTGTAAATTAAGCAGATATGTTTGAAACGCTGAGTGAGTTCATGAGATTTGGACTTATTGCTATCGTGTTTCAGTATCAGTAAATACAACAATCAGCCAGTTACATAGAATTGATTGGCACAGTAACCCATTTACACATGATAAAATTACTGTGACATACATCCTCTTGTGGCCACACAATCACTTTATTTTAAACTATTTTATATATTCTGTTTAATGAGAAAGACTATAAAATAGCAGCCAACGATGAGAGACGACATGGAAGACGATCTTCAAAAGAGACAGCATGGAGAAACAGACCCTCAATGATACTCTAATCGAGTCTCGATGGATGCTGTCACTTGTGCATTTGAATGGATGGAGGAGGTGGAGAAGGAAAACTGTGTTTACATGAAGCCGCCTCCCTGCGGAGGGGAGGAAGACCACCAGGTCAGACCTCACATGAAGGGGACAACATGGCAAAGCAAGCACGGGTCTCCCCATCACTAAAGACAGAAATCTAGCCCCACTTTGAAAGTATGCGACGGGTGCAGAAATCCAGAAAGAAGGCAAGAGGTGGTCAGATTAAAGAGAATTAGTAAATGATGAGAGAACATTTTTTTTGCAGATGTAGCCCACGTGGTTCATGTCAAGCATATTATCAAACTCTTGTCTGTACTGGCACTAAATGTTTTGAAAAAGAATCGAATGCTTAAAAAACATTGTTTCAAGACATGCAGGAAGAAAATACTTTTGGGTGTAAGAAACGCCGTCTCTACCTTCAGCCTCCAAACAACATGTCAGCTCAGATTCTAAAGGAAACCTCTTTATTTACTCATGCAGTCGCGTGGCCAATCACACCAACTAAGTCCTTCCTATTCAATCATACTTTTAATTTCACGTCTCTTTTCATTTCACATTAAAATGGCAGCTGTCAAAATACACTGGATTGGCACGCTCCAGACCTAAGCTTACAAGCATGGGGTTGACCACAGCATACCTCAGAGTCTTCACAGCTCCCTTTGCCTAAGAACACTAGAAGTAATTTCAGCGAGATCTTGGTGCACTTCCTTTAGGAATCTATCCACACCACTTACAAAGAGAGTGGGACAAAGAGAGACTGGTTGACATGTTCTCTCTGTTTGCCAACACATGACATCATAGCTCTCAGAACCTCCATTAGCGTCTAATAAATGAGGGTCTGACAAGGCCGGCGTGGGTGAAATGGATGGCGAGGGGGGAGTGGGCCGGAGGTTATTGGGCTCACCTCCATCAGCTCCATCAGAGAGACGTGAGACGCAGAGAAAGCCCTCGCAGCCCATTTAGAAAAATTAGAGTGAAAAACTTCTAAAAACACATGGCGCAGAGCGGCCAAATCTCACTGATGTAAACAAAGGATGGGTGGCAGCCCCAGAGCGCGGCTCTGACGGCCAGCGGCGGCAGTGATGAATTTGTGGAGTTATCTAATTTTCCACTGTTTTAATTAGAGGCCGGGATCTATGAGGCCCGACAGCTGGCTTCTTTGTAGCAACTCCTGTGAGTCTGACAGAGAGAAATGCCTGTGGCCGCCCGCCACTGCCGAGCTCTGCGCCTGACCCAAGCCAGAGCAGACAGAAGAAATCCAGCTCACTTTACTCATCGCTCGTTCGCTGAACTCTTTCAAAAAAAAAAAATCTTTGCAAATATATAGATTTGCACTGGCCTTGCGATTTTCCCCTAGAAAAAAATATAGTTCGCACTATTCTTATATGTCATTATAGATAGGTAGCAGAGCCTCCACTGGGTGTACTAGGGTCTATCCCTATTAACCTCTGTTTTATTGTTTCCTTTTCAATATTATCTCATTCAAAACGGTCACCATTAGCAGTAACAAAACATGGGTTGAATTTTCACAATCTTGTGAAAATTCATCCCATGTTTATAATAAGGGTCACTACTGCGAGGGATTAGACACGCTCCTGCTCATCTATATTTGAAAGCCCTTTAATCAGATGATACATTTACTAAACCTAGAGAACAACATTGGGTCTGGTATAAATTTTCTGCAAATAAATAATAAATATGTTGCAATTAAACAATTAAATAAACAATTAAATTAGATCATAAAAAGTACTTGTATACTAAATTATTTAGAAAGTAGTAGATAGCATTACATGAAAATAGAATTGAATCTCAATAACTTTTATCCACATGTGAACATTATTTCTTTTATTTAGTGTGCTAAAAACACACAGTTGGAAATTATACTTTTTTAGTGTTTTTGTATTGCAACCTTTTCTAAATAAAAAATATAATATCTGATAAAATGAAATATTAAATGTTATGTATATAATTTAGTTAAATGTCCTTAAAAAATGTAAATGATCAGTACAAACAGAGAAATTGTAATTTGTAAAAAAGCACGAATTTCCTCATTAAGGACGACAATTTTTTTAAAAGGCAACAAAAATCGAATTACTTTGCATTATCAACATGTTTTAGGAATTTACATTTGGTATGTTTTTGCAATTACAATATATGTTTCCTGACATGTTCGTATAATTATAATTTTTAAATTCAGAAAATTCTACAGAAATTCAACTGTTTTGAACAACTATTAATTATCACATTTGAGCTGGAAGGTTTCTAACCTGTAAAAAATGAATAAAATTTTTATGTTTGCAGGTTGAGAACAAAATTTCGCAATTTAAAAAAAAATTAAGTGCTTTCTTAAATAAAGAATTTATTTGTAAAACAAGATTCTTTTTCAGAGAAATAATCATCACTATAATTATTCACATCATGATATTTTACATTTAGTTAATTCATCTAAATGTCTCAGATGTAAAATTCTTTTACAGTACATTTCTTACAATTGTGATAAATCTCTTTGGTTAAAACTCTGTAGACTCTGGTTATCCGTTTCTGTCTTAGTCTTTCCTATTCAATCGACTCAGGAACTTACATACAGCAGAACTTATTGGACTTTTGGTTTTCTTTTGGATTTTTTATTTCTTATAGACTCGCATTCAAACCTTAAACACACACACACACACACACACACAAACACGCACACACACATTTTTAAAAACAGGATCACTGAAATATAATGAGGGATCACTGAAGACTGTATTTATATTAGCTGGGATGAGGGTCCTGTTGTCTTGTTGTCCAGTTATTGAATGTCTTTAGCTTTTCTATACAAAAGAACCACATAAGAATATGTATTTAGAGAAGATCAGCTATCACTAGATGGTTTAGAATAATTCAAAGCCAAGGACACACATCTCTCCCAAGTGTATTCATTTGAGCGCATTTGCAGGCAAAAACTTGATTTAGTGTTGATTCAGAGCAAAGAATAAATCAGACAGCATTAGCTGTATGTTGCATCACCTCGGTCTGTTGGAAAGTGTCTGAAAATGAACTGCATGTGTTTCCCTTTATGGATTTTAACCGCAGTCGCAGGTGCTGTTGGCTGTAAAACTCATGATAACTGAAGATGTGTTTATATTCCTGTGTGTTTATAGTAAATTGGCCAATATCTATATATCTGTATATCTCATTTGTTTTGTTTTGTTATGATATATGTGCATTGTTTACAACTTGTTGATTTGATATTAATTAGATTTTATAAGAAACAGCCATTATTGTCCAGAATGAAAGTGTAATTTCATTATTTTGTAGTAAAAAGTATATTACATATGGCATGCTGAATTTACATGGTTAGTAAGGGTGTAGTAAAATACAAAGTAAAACTAAAATTCCCCCGCAAAAGTAAAACACTGAAAATACTGATGGTGTCTTGATTGTATAGTCCTGACACATGACATTAACAAATCCTCTTTTTTCTACTGATTCTTTAGCTAATTTACTTTTGTCATCAATTATTTTTTGACTCATCACTCAGCCACTCTTAAGGGGGTCATGAATAAAAATAAAGGGGCTTAAAACAAAACATGGAGAATATATTAAATGACATCCTAAAGCAAATTCCAAATCTAACCCCAAACCCAAGCGACAATGGTTTAAAAAACAGAACAAAAGAGAAATGAATACATAAAACAACAGGAAAAGATGCGTCGTATTAAGTGAAGGGGAAGGACTGACATATCATGCATGCAAAATTGGAATTTGGCATATGTATTGTACAACTTTTCACAATGCATGCTATACACAAATCATGACAATGGGTTGTAATTACTATTTAGCTAACACAGTTTAGATGTTTCTTTTTTTTTCTTTTTTTTTCAAGGTAATTAAAGGTAAATATGTGGGGGTCCCTGCCATTAAATATTTTGAAAAACCCTGTTCTATGGCATCTTATTCACTGGAATGCTTGATTCTGATTGGCCAGCCTCAACATATGCAGACTTGTTATTCCCAGATAACAACTGCTCAAAACTAATAGCACTAATAATACATCTGGTAACCAGGATGCTGCAAATCATTTTGACAGGTACAGTTTAATATTACACAAAATTTTAATATAAATATGTCCTTAATAACATTTATGACATTATATTTACAAATGATTAAACCAAGTGTGTTCGTGACATTTGAACGTCTTATCTTAAAACAAGGTTTTTCTTGTGGAAGGTCTGCATTTGTGAACAATGAGCAAATAAAACATTTTAAATCAATTAATCATTAATGTTCCTTATCTTACTTATGAGGTGAATAGCCATGTAATAAGCAGGATAATGGCTGTTATCGTGAAATAAGCCTTAACACACTGTCAGGGCTAATTTCTGCGATAACAACCAGCTGCCTTTACATTTTCCCTTTATGTTTAAGAAAGAGTGAACTCTACAATAAAACAAAAAATAGTTATGTACTGAAAAGTCATAAATGCTTTCGGTCTTTTATCAGAAGATAATTTCCCACAAATGTATAAAAACGTTTTGCTGAGTCTTCATTATGATATACTGGAAATCATCGAAATGAGAAATCAATGTACAAATCTTTTTTATAAATATGTAGCCCTTTCCATATGTACAGTATCTATCCATAGATGGTCAAATGAGGGATGAATGTACTGTATGTGTGGATATTTATCTATTGACAGATGTACAAACAAGATTCACGTCTAGTATACAAACAGAATTGTAGTGAATTATTCATAACTCAAACATAATTTTCTAGCAAGTATTACAACAAAGCCTCTTTCTGTTCAAATAAACTCCACACAAGGTAACATTTGCACTTCTGTCACTTTCAGAATGGTAGATTCTAGAAACTATTTGTAGCAATGATGTGTACAGTATGCTGCGTGTGTAAAACTTTGATTTATCTAACAATTATTTTTTTTTTGAATGATTGAGCTAAAACCAAATGTTTTAGGTTGCGCCCCATTCTTCCCCTCTGAAACAACTGGATGTGAAATCGAGAGATCTATGATGACACATTGACACACACATTAATGCAACACTGTTGTGTGATTAAGCAGGTGTGTTCTGAACAACTTGTGTCTGTCCCACCCCATTCTCATGATTTTCGTATAAATAGCACGCAATGTTAAAAGTACAATACACACCAAATTCCAATTTTGTTTGCATATGATATGCCAGGACTTGCAGTTTCATCGTTCATGTCATTTTATGTCATTGTTTTTCCCCATTTTTTTGTGATTCAGGTGTTAGAACAATTCTAAATGTTCTTAATTTAATTAATTTCCCAATTCTGACCCCAAATCGAAGTGACTAAAAACGGAAAAATATTTAGAAACCAATACATAAGACAACACGAAAAGATTTGCCACATTATAGGTGTCATACACTATAAACAAATTAGTTAAAGCAACTTTTTGCAAGTCAATTCAACCTACTGTTTTAAGTTTTGACTTGTAATAAGTTGATATAACTTACAAAAACAAGTTTAACTTGTTTAACTTAAATTGTTGAGTTAAAGTAACATAAAAATGTCTGTTGATTTGATATAATTTTTTACATTGTAGAATGTAAAACTGTATTTATCTAGGTATAAATGAATAATAAGTCTGAAAGTCACTTTTCCTTTCTGCTTAGTACACAATGAAATATGTGGGAAAATATAAAGGCAATTAGCACTTATACCTTAGTTTAAAGTGCAACTAAAGATCAACACATTTATGATAGATAAGTAAAACAAAAAACATCAAATTTTCAGAGTGAGCTAAGAATAACAGCAACGACGTTTGTTTGTCTGTCTTTTTCACATTTAGCACAACTTTACTTCGATCCGAAGAGAAGAAGAGTATACTGTTTGGAGAGTGAAACAGAGAGAGGCAACAAACAACAGCGGCATACTGAAAAGACCGTTTTCTTCGCCAACTTTTTAACCGATTCGGATTAATGCTTTAATTGAGAAACGCACACAAACTATGAACATCTGTGGCCAACAGCGAGAGGGCACACACGGGGCCAAAACAAACCTCCAGTGAATCAGACCACCGGATTCCTGCGAGAACTCAGGGGCATTAAAATGGCATGTGTAGAGGAGTGCAGCTAGGCTAATGATACTCTATTGTAAATGTATTTTGAGTTGCAGCTCATTTGCAGAATAGTGCCGGTGCCAGCACACTGTTAGCGGTTAGCTCACCCGACCCACACAGGCTTTTGTTTTTGACATCCATTCACCCGAGGGAACCATGCAACTACGCTATGTTACTGTTATCCAAATAAATTTGTATTTACTTCAAACTATTTAAAAGCATTCAATCTAAAAACGGTTTGAAACCGAAGAAGATATTGAAAAAGGCGGGCAAGGTGCTTCAGGGTTTATATCAGCTGAAATGACGCTGTGTCCAGCCTAAAAGGTGGTCGGGTGAGAGGTCATGCAAACATTGATTTGTCTGTAAACGGGAGGTTTTCATACGCCCTCTGTGAGACATAGCCTAATCGCAAGCACTGGGATTGTTTACAGCCTTAGTCCCGGCTGCTTTCCAAATCTGTGCACATGTATGCTCAGAAATTTACACAGATTTTTCAAATGGTCTCAGAGACACATTGCAAACTAAGGATTGTGAGAGGCAAAAAGCGACACTGAACAGACCTCTGAATAGCATTCACACACGCTAAACAATAAAGAGGCAATAGATTTGCACACAGATTCTGTGGCTTCACTTATCTAAAGTAAACAAAACAGTTACATCAGAAGCGACTTGCTGCTTTTAGACTATACTTAGCCGTTAAACCAACAACCAGCTCCTCCAGCTGAGCTATAGGAACAAAACAGGAAGACAATATAAAATTCATATAAATGAAACTCTTTCATGTGTACTATTATATTTATATAGTCATTCTGCCCCCACATAAACTGTACACTTCTTATAAATCCCTATTCAAACTGCGATTAACACGTTGAATAGGGGAGAGCAGGGGTGAAAGTGAAAGTCTTAATTTTTCAAAAGATAATGTTTTAGACAGAGATATATTTTTGCTGGCACTTTTTCCGTTATGTTTACAGAATTTCCGTTTATTCAAAAACTGAACATTCTGTAGATTTATAAAACATTGTCCGTAACCTTTAGGGACACTTCAATCTGCCTATGAAACACAACAATGGTGACAATTAACAACAAAGCTTCATGCTGCAATGCATGCTGGGTACCAGGATTGTAGAAAACTCTCTTAACATTTACTCTCACCATTGTTGAGATTTGTATCCAAAGTGTTGATGTCTCTTTGAAGCAAAAACCACAGCTGACACATTTACAGCCATCTTATTCAATACGTGTATGTGCTTTTAGATCAGCATAGAGTGTCACTCTAGACAATTCTCCTTCCTCAAACAACAAACAAGTTGAAATTGCTACAAGCAAAAACACTGTTGCAATGCTAAAAGAGCAGAATCAGTTCTGGAAGGTCAAGGGACAAAAGCCTAACTAAAGGGAACACTAATCACCATAGTGGTGACTTCAAAGGAATCTAAAAGAAACACAAACTTAATGTGATAAATGTTGTTGTAAATATCCATTTGACTTACACGTCACGTCAGAAAGAAGATTTGTCTACTAAATCACATTTGTCGATGTTGGAATAGTTTAACACTTGTATCTTGTTCTGACAGCACCCGTCCAGAAGTCAAACATCATCCATGCTAGAAAACAACTCTGCAAGCAGGCCGCAATTCTAGGTTCCAAACAGAGATGGTGACAGAGAGGCAAAAGTGAAAGACTGCAGCAGGGGTTATTGCACCCATAATGCAACATGTTATTAAAAAAACAGATAAACGCCTGTAAAACATAAACACGGAAAATTCCTTCATATTTACACAGTACTTTGTCCGTTTTTTTACGGATTTTTTTTTAGAGTGCAGGACATTATCCGTTTTTTTACTGATTTTTTTTTTTTAGAGTGTACAACTTCAGTCATCAGCTAAGCTAACGGCAAGCTAAGCTGCTATCGAATCACAACACACTAAAAAAAACTACACAATCAGAACTCGTTACATATTTCTGAAGGAGGGACTTCATAGAACAAGGAAGACATCAGCCCATTTTTAGGACAGTGAAAACAGCGCTATACAGTTAAGTAAATTGTGTGAAAAATACCGCATTTTTTTACACGTGAAACATGAACACATGTTATATTGCACACTGTAAACACAATCAAAGCTTCAAAAACACAGAATTAATGGGACCTTTAATGGGTATAATTAACACATAACTTCAAAAAGACAAAATGTATATTTTTCTAGATGCTGAAGCATACAATGTAGACGTATTTGCAACATTTAATTTCATTATTACGTTTTTACAGCTACAAAATATACACCATTCACAAATCTTTCATACCATAAAGATTATTTCATTTTAACCATTTTATCAATAATGTTACCACCCTAACCCTACCCCAAACCTTACCCCTAATCCTACCCAAAACAGTATTAAAATCATATGCTGTTAGAAATAAAAGGCATAACAGGCAGACAAGTGTAATCACAATAACTGATTTATTGCAAAATTTCAAAAGAAGTACCAAAAGTAGGTAAAATGAGGATGTGCTGCAGTCGCGGTCCTCTCTGAAGTATATGAAGTACAGAGAAATATTAAAGTTATTAATCCACGAGAACAATAATACAGCTTCTCTCTGTCAAGGCACACATTTCAAATTTCAAAAGTTAATCAGCTGAAAGATAAAAATGTCACAAATCTGTTACGTAGCCTGCAAGAGCCAATGAGCTTTTGATATCCTTGCCGTAAAGCAATGTGTTGTAGGGGGGTGGTGATGGCACAGTCGATAAGACACCCGGTTCAAATCCACTGTGACACACCATTGTGTCCCTGAGCAAGACACTTAACCCCTAGTTGCTCCAGAGGCGTGTGATCTCTGACATATATAGCAATTGTAAGTCGCTTTGGATAAAAGCGTCAGCTAAATGAATAAGTAAAGCTTCTTGAGGCGCAATATTTGAATTCAAATTCATAAGGAACGCAAGATTTAACTTTTACGGTCGTTGATAAGAACTGGAATCAAGATCGCTGGATAAAGGGCTGAATTTGGATTTGTTCCTTGCAATCGTATGCATTTTAAAGATGTGGATTACAGGGAATGAATAAAATTAACATCTTTTGTGAATTTATGTTGTTTTGGTGTAATTATTGCTGCATAGGAGAAAACGTGTTTTTATTTATCATGGCAAACAAACTAAATATTACAAAAAGGTTAAATGGTTACAGAAATGTTATTCATTTTAAGGTTTTAAAGTGTAGTCTTGTTTAATATTGTATAATTTTCTGAAAGTCATGAACATTTTATTAAGTAAATGAGTAAACTGTCTTAATAAATAAGTCCGAAAATACGACTGAAAACGTCATTAATATGAGTAAGAAACGGCAATGTTTGGAAGTTGAGTTATGTTGCTAATTGATAATCGCTGCGATCTTTTCCAGGACCTCGTCCTTGTGCCATAGCTCCTGACCAGAAGAGAGATCATGAGATAGTGTTTTTTAATTAAAGATTATGAGAGCACAAACTTTTTATTAAACAATAAAGCTCACAGTTAGTTAATAAAATTGTTTGTAAAAATACCATATTATTCCAAAGAAAAATCTCCCTTCAGGTATGTCATTAGGCATTCGAGAGCCTGTGAGAAGTGTTAAGATTACTAAAACATAAAAGCCAACAATCTGCTTTTTCTTTCACACTTTCTAATTTTGTAGACAGGGCAGGGAAATGTCTTTTACATGTTGCAAAATCTATGAAGCGAGTGGCTCTGTTAAATTGTGATGTAGGTACCAAGAAATGTATTTCTCGTGATTTAATTGTACTCGTTCAACAACACCTAAATTAAATTATAATCACAATTGTTGTGATTACTATTAGGTCAATGGAGATAAAAAAAATCACATGACATTAAAAACATGGCGGATACAGTATGTCTAAAACGTATTCATACTGCACCCACACATACCATATAGAATCTAACTGTTTAATCTATAAAGCAGTATAGGTGCTTCATCTAATACAGTACACACTGTCGCAGTACACAATTTCAGAAACAGCTCATGTTTAGGTTGACAATATTGCAAGTTAGGTTAGCAAGCATTTCTAATTTTTCATGTCTCATGTTATTGTCACTGGGCTTGTTTCACTGGATTAGTGTTTTTTGCATTACCTTTCATCTTGTTCGCTTGGTTGAATTAATCTCATGTTATTGGATTATTGCCTCATTATTGTTATGCTTCCCTTTCTGCTGATTTAGATTGTTTGTCTGGTTGGTTTTAAGAAGCTTACTCTAAACCTGTTCAGTGCACCACAGTAGGTTGCTATTTGGATTGTTATATTCATGATGCTATTAAACAAGTAATAAAGATTTCATGAGATGTATATTAATACATGAAAAATAAGCATTTGTGTTAAGTTTCTATCTCTCACACCCACATAACGTAAAAAAGACAACAAAGACACTGAACAACTTTGAAACAATTTGTGACTGCTCTTGGGACTGCTATGTGGTTTACAGGGACATGAATAGTGTATAATGACATGTTTATTATGCTATAAACATGGTTTACGGGGACACAGGAAGTGTCCCCATAAACTGAAAAGCTAAAAAAACATACTAAATGGTAGTTTTTTTATAGATGTAAGACTGCAACAGGTTTTGTGACATTGGGGTTAGGCACTGGGGTAGGTAAGGGGAATAGAATATAACAGTTTGTACAGTATAAAATGCATTGTGTCTATGGAAATGTCCCTGTAAACACATATGTGTGTGTGTGCAGCACTTTCCTGACTCTTCTTAATTTGTTTACTGCACCACTGTCTCGTCATTTAAGGTAACAGCAACTGTCAGGTGATCTAAAGCATAACTTTAACTGGACGGTTCCCTTCATTGCTGACACTGATATTTTATCATGATGAAAGTAACATTTGTCCAACGATAAAAACCTCCCTTTGTTGGCAGACAAATTATTGTGCCAAGTATAATCATACATAGTCTAACCTATTTCAAAGTCTTCAAGGCACCAAACGCTCATTACATTTACTCAGATTTGATGTCAAAGGGCCTTTAGACTTACAAAAGAATCTAGTTATTTATTCCTTAACCAGTGATTGATAGAAACCAGTTTTTGCTAGGGTGGCTCTAGTGCAGGGATGTTGATAAATGGTGTTAATATGACATCAAGGTTCTCTAAATAAGTGATTGCCATTCCTCAGAATCAGATTTGAACGCAGTGGCTGATGGCTGTCACTCTTGCTCTTAATTGAGACATGAAGAAAGTGGTTCCTACTGTGGATCAAGGGCAGATGAATGTTTGGAAATAATGCTTTTGGTTCATTTTCCAGAGATTTGCTTAGACAGTATGAAGAGTATGACGATTAAAGAGCACCTATTGTGTGTATTTGGCATAATACAATTTGTTTGCGTGGTTGATGGTTAAAAAACAGATAATTTTCCACATACTGTACATTATTGTTGCTACTCTAAGTTCTGCTTCCCTCAAACGCACTGATATTGTACAAAGCTCATCATTCTGAAAAGCGCAGATTGGGCAGCTAACCAGAAAGTTGTGATTGGCCTGAATACCTCTGACATCAGCCGGAAATGTGACGCTCTTGGAAGATTAGCTCCCAATGCAATATTATTACAAGTTAACATTGTCTTTACTACCTCATCAATACGAGCCGAATCTGATCCAGAAAATGCAGATGACCAAGCTGATCGATCAACTTTACTAGTGCAGCTGAGCAGACTGTAACAGATTGGTAAGGTAAGGATAATAAAACATAAACCATGTCTGCATTTGTGATTGTAGAAACGACAAACAATAAGCGCTACTCTGCACTGCTCAAAACTTGCATTTGAATCATGGTTTAGTCAGTAGAAAATTCTTTAAATATGAAAACATAGACTACTTACAGGCTGTGAGTGTCCACGTCAACAGGCCGAGGAAGTAAACTGTTGCCTACAATCCGTGTGTTTGTTGTAGTCCAAGAAAAGAGATTTAAGTTGGTAAATCGTGTCATCGTTTACTATAGGATTTGTACCTTTTGCATATCGTTAACATGTACTAATACACACTTACAAACCAAAGGAAATGTAATATTGTGAATCAGATAATTGGTGTTCTTAATAAACACAACTAGTGAGAAAACATACAAAATGACAACACAAATAGGCTGAGGACACTACATAATCCTGAACAGTCTAAAACTTTAAGCTCTAAAAAGCTAAGATGTCAAAAACATCATATTAAATTCCAGATCATATATACATCCATTTTAAATGATTGAAATGATGCAGGCTGTGGTTGGAACCGTGTACTGGCAATGAGAATGATGTAAAGGTGGGGCTTATAGGGGACATTTCACAAGACTTTTTTAAGATGTCAAATAAATTGCTGGTGTCCCCATCGTACATATGGGAAGTTCTAGCTGAAAATCAAGAAAAATTATTATAGCATGTTAAAATTTTCCCTTTGTAGGTGTAAACTAAGTTACTGGGTTGTAATTTTTCACATTTTTTATGTTGATAGAAGCACTGGGGACCCAGTTATAGCATTTTAACATGGAAAAAGTTATCTTTAAAGCTAGAGATGGAGTTTCAAATTGGCATTTTTTTGTCAACCCTGCAGACAGCACAAACAATCTGGTTGGATAAGAGGAGGCTCCTAGAATTAGTATCACCTTTCAATCCATTATCGATGGTCCTGATGCCGTGGACATGGTCTGGATCAGTGACATGAAGTGCATTAGTAGTGACAGGACAGTGAAACTGGATCAGTGATTTGGACTGAACCAGCAGATCCAGTTTGACCACACAGAAACCCAAACACTAGTCCCAGACGAGCTGCAACCAACTGTGACAAGACTACAAGCAGGATTAGAAACAGACCTGGGATTTGCCATTACAGGTAAAAAGACTTAGGAACAGAGACAGTAAAAGCCTTTAGGAAGAGCAAACTTAGATTTTAATGAGGTCTTGTCCAGTCATCATCCAGTCGAAAAACATATACATATAAATATATATTACAGAGGCAACGTGTAACAAGGCTTTTGTAAATCAAGGTACAGTACACAAAGCTATCTTTATTTAATTTCTAAAGGAGGGTCAAAAATAGAAGGAGAAACACCAAATAAAATCATGTTACAATGCAAGTCAAATAGATAGAAAAGATGAGGACTATAAATACACAGGGAACTAATCAACAAACATGAAAGCCTGGATACAATCCGGAAAGAATCAAGGAACAGACAAGAGCATGAAAATAAGAACAATCCAAAAAAAGCCAATCAGGACGAAGACCAGAAATAACTAAAAATAATAATAATAAAAATCAAAAGCTTTTCATTTCTTGTAAAGCTTTATTAATAATTAAAAATATTCTAGGTGTAAACATCCTCATTGTTTATTAATTAAACATCATATATTATTTATTAATGAATGATAGAGTCAGTCTATTTAGCGGTCATCAGAATGAACCAAGAATTCTATCTGACCAAATTTAATCCTACTTTCATATTTGAATACACCATGTAACTGCATTACTGCAGTTTAAGGAATGGACAGTGGTCAAAGGTGATCAGAGAAACATACATTTAAATCAAAGAGAATAATTTTGTAAGCACTAAAAAAAGTGGGAAAGACTATATTTTGCCATTTATTGTAAGTGCATAAAAATGTCAATTAAAATGTGTCATAATTGCAAAATAAACCCCGAAACTGATTTACTGACTGTACATCAGCTGATTATATTACAGTATTTACTGAAGAGTATGGTTGAGTATATATATATATATAGTCATAATCTATGAAACAAAATATTTTTTCTTGAGAACTTGTATGTGTATGTAATTTGAAAACTATGCTCTTCACGTTCCTTTGTATTGACTGTAGGGGAATTTTCATGTTTGCAGTCTTTTAAGAATGATCAACTTTTAGAAATCATTTTTCCAAACATAAATCAAATTGATCTGGATTCAATTGAATGTTGCCTCAAAACTGTCTATTAGCAAATAAATATATGAAATGTTTCAAACCGTATTAGCGGGTCTGGTGTGGTGTGTTTATGAACACCGACCATAGTGCCACACAGTGCAGTATAACTCACTTGTCACGGTACGTGTAAAACCGGATAATGGAAAAATAACAGAAGACGAACCCAAACGCAAGATGTAAGAAAATATAACAAAGATTTATTTACAAAAACTGAAACACCCACGAGGGGGTAAAACGGAAAGGAACAAAATAATGTGATGAAACACAAATAACTGGAACAGATAAACAGGAACCATAACACTTGGATTTCACAGACATAAAACAACGCACGCACACCACACAGAGAACACAAGGGCATTATAAAGACACCACATCAATGGGGAACAGGTGAACATAATTAATCACTTAAGACATGATTACATAAGGGAGTAGGGTAAAAGTGACAAGACACTGGGAATACGTGTTACACAGATATGATGTGAATACACACGTATTCCCACATAAAACAATGCTGCCCTGGTCCTGCCCTCTGGATAATAACCAAGGTCAGGCAAGACCATGACAGCCACAAAACACTGGGAACACGTGTCACACAGATATGATGTGAACACACGTGTTCCCACGTACACACACTGCTGCCCTGACCTTGCCCACAGAACATAGACCTGATCTACACTAAGGTCTGGCAAGATCACGACAGCAACAAGACACCGGGAACATGTGGCAGCCACACACAGAATGTGATCCCACATGTCCCCACACAGAACATGATACTGCCACGGTCCTGTCAGATGCACTCAGACCGACATCTAGCACGGATGTCTGACAGGACCATGACAGTACCCCCCACTTAAAAGACGGATACAAGACGTCACAAACAAAAACAAACAAAAACATTAAACACGAGGAACGAAAGACTGCACAACAGAAGACAACCACGACAACAATACCACAAACAACAAGGGTAAACAAACATAGGTAACAAACGGATTGGGGTGATGTAACAAAAACAATATATGATGAAGGGGAGGTGGGGCAAAAACAGGGGGAACAAAATGTCCAAAGTTATGAAACTTAAAGTCCCGCGGCTGAAAAGCCGCCTGATGACGTGTCCCCGGCTGCGCCGGCGGGTGACGTGTCTCCGGCTGCGCCGGCGAGTGACGTGTCTCCGGCTGCGGGTGACGTGTCCCCGGCTGCGCCGGCGGGTGACGAGTCTCCGGCTGCGCCGGCGCGTGACGTGTCCCCGGCTGCGCCGGCTGGTGACGTGTCTCCGGCTGCGCCGGCTGGTGACGTGTCTCCGGCTGCGCCGGCTGGTGACGTGTCTCCGGCTGCACCGGCGGATGACGGGTCTCCGGCTGCACCGGCGGATGACGGGTCTCCGGCTGCACCGGCGGATGACGGGTCTCCGGCTGCACCGGCGGATGACGGGTCTCCGGCTGCGCCGGTTCCGAGGCCCTCTTCGTCCTTCTCCTCCTCCCCCCCGACGCAGGGAGAGCAGGTCCGAGACTGGCCCCGGGAGTAGTCTCTAGCACCGGGGGGACGGGATTCGACATCCCCATCCGGATGGACCCGGTCATTATGACCCTCTCGTTGGACTGAGTCTGGCGGGATCCAACCGATCCGATCGGTCGCCGCCTGGCATTACCTTCGGGCCCGCATACGAGTGGGTCATAACACTCGTACCCCGACTCGTATGCGGGGCGGGATCTCCTTCCCCGTATCGCCAGGCGGCTGCCAGCAAACATCTCGCTGGGTTCTGTTGGGTGCGTGCGTTATGTCACGGTACGTGTAAAACCGGATAGTAGAAAATAAACAGAAGACGAACCCAAACGCAAGATGTAAGAAAATATAACAAAGATTTATTACAAAAACTGAAACACCCACGATGGGGTAAAACGGGAAGGAACAAAATAATGTGATGAAACACAAATAACTGGAACAGATAAACAGGAACCATAACACTTGGATTTCACAGACATAAAACAACGCACGCACACCACACAGAGAACACAAGGGCATTATAAAGACACCACATCAATGGGGAACAGGTGAACATAATTAATCACTTAAGACATGATTACATAAGGGAGTAGGGTAAAAGTGACAAGACACTGGGAATACGTGTTACACAGATATGATGTGAATACACACGTATTCCCACATAAAACAATGCTGCCCTGGTCCTGCCCTCTGGATAATAACCAAGGTCAGGCAAGACCATGACAGCCACAAAACACTGGGAACACGTGTCACACAGATATGATGTGAACACACGTGTTCCCACGTACACACACTGCTGCCCTGACCTTGCCCACAGAACATAGACCTGATCTACACTAAGGTCTGGCAAGATCACGACAGCAACAAGACACCGGGAACATGTGGCAGCCACACACAGAATGTGATCCCACATGTCCCCACACAGAACATGATACTGCCACGGTCCTGTCAGATGCACTCAGACCGACATCTAGCACGGATGTCTGACAGGACCATGACATCACTAATCTTACCCCACATGAATTGAAATCTGCTCATTTTCATGTGCTTCATACGGCTGTTATTGAGCCAATTTTGTCGAATCTACTTGTTTTTATAAATTATGTCAACTATTCACAAGTCAAAACTTAAAATAGTAGGTTGAATTGACTTGCAAAATCAATTTGTTTTAACTTCATGCAGCATTTTTTAACAGTGTATAAGATCTTTTTACATTTCTGAGAATGATCTGTTTCTATAAACACTTTGGAAATATTTCTGTAATGATTCACCTTCTGCTTTAAGTGCTCGAGCACTCCAATCTGTTCATTTCTTTATTTCATCAGTCACCTCTCTGCATCCAAACACCTCTTCATATAGAAAGCAGTTTCAGTGTTTGATTTCCAGCTTTCCTTCACACAATTGTTCATTATATAAGTATTACATACTTTTATCAGCTCAGACTCTCTGAAAGTCAATGTGTGAGGTCTCACGTGTAGCAGCAAGCTCTGCTTATTGATTTCTAAGCATGAAGCAGGAAGATTGTCTTGGCAAACCGTTTCCTCGACTTCCTCCTGTTTCACGACTCTTTCTCACATAAGTATAGTGTAGGGCTGGTTAGTATTGAAAAACTCCATGAGCTTTTTCTTCAACACATACAGGCATTCAACACATTGGTAAGGGACGGCCCATGCATGGTGAAATTCTGCGTGTGTTCAATTTATTCAGACGTCACTCTCTCATCATCACAATCACATACAGACACTCACAAACACAAGCACACATTAGTAGCGAGGCAGTTATAACCTCAGGAAATCTGTGAAGACAGAGTGAGCTGGAAAAGCAAATGCCTGATGCTGTCCGTCTAATGAGGGTGTTTTGGCATGCGAACGAATGCAGATGTGAAACAGAGCACGATTTCCATTTGATTTACAACCACACAAAGAGCTCGGAAAATTAGACAAAGCACAATGTGCTCAACCCACAAAAGTCAGAGATACATAAGTCCATGACCTACTGCTGTAAAAGAAATTGAGTGCTACAAGCCTTATTGTTTGAGAAACCTTTTTGCTAATATTTGATAAAATAAAATATAATTAGCTTCGTCACTCGAAGTGCTAAGAAAGTATGGAGGTGCTTCTGATACACTGGGAAAAAGTAAAAAGTTTGATTATTTCAATTGGTAACACCTTTTTTCCAACTAAAATTTTACACATACTTCACTAAATATTAAGTTGATTGAAGTATTTTTTTAAGTTGATCCAACTTTTCACTCTTTATAGTATACCAACAGCCAGAGTCATATTCTTCAGACAGACTATAAAACAAACATAATAAAAATAATTACTTCAAATGGTTTTCTTTTGCCTTTCTTTTAAAGTTCATTGTTGCAAAGCTGCTTTGCAAATACGCAAAAGTATCACCCACTGAGCAAACTAAAGGCCACAAAATATTTTATAACATGCTTAAAAGAAACATTTGGTATGTGTTTGAGTAAGTCGTTTTTCTGTTATAAAAATTAGGCAGAGATCATCAAATGGACGCTATGATACACATTCATACCTGCAGTTCATTGAGACACCCTCAAAATGTTAATCACTGTAATTAACACAGGAAATAGCAAACACCAGCAATGCTTGAGTCATCTCCGGCATGCGTACAGCCATACTGAACTTTTCTATAAAGGTGCCAAATCAAACAAGACTCCAGCTCACAGCTCGGTAACACAACTTCAGAAGAAAATCTTGATTGGACAGCAGACAGACCTCTGCTGGACCACACATCTCATTCATTGGTGAGCTAAGAGTGAATAAATATTTATTCATTAAATAAACATGAGGAGTTTTTATGTATTATTTTGGGAAGAGAATGAAAGAGACGACAGGTGTGAAAAAAGCATCTGAATGTGAAGTTGAAGACAATTGTGCTGAAGTGTGTATGTCTAAGAAAGGACTCAATACCTCCACATGATCTAGTTCGGCTATAAGAGCAGCTAGAGTATGTCTCTAGATTATATGTATTTACATTTTCAATAATTTTTGAAAGCTTTCTCCTATACATTTACTACTTCAATATTAACTAGACAAATATTAATATTAATTAGACAAAACCAAAGGGAATTATGGGGCATATACCCCAAACACGAGTTCAACGATTTGCGCGAATAAATTACATACAAAGTCAATGCAAAGACGCAGACTCGTCCTCGCGTAGGGCGATGCGAGTGACGCGATATGGGCGGCGCGTTTGCCACGAAAACAGGTGCTATTCGTCTCAAACACGTCTTCTTTTATTGGTTTTATTGGAAATTTTATTGTTTCTGATGGAATATGGCCCAAAACACACTAAAGCGTAGTGGTTTTAATGGTAAAAGCTAATGGATCCTATTGATATTTTAATGGAAACCATTAGAATATTCTGTGGTTCTATGGTTTTCTTGTTTTTTTCAGCAGGGATATAATGTCATGTCACTTATCAGAGGTTACACTGCATCATGCTCTTCATTTGCCTGATCAGGAGAAATACTGCTGTCTGTCCAATTTGCCAATATATTTTTAACATCTTAGAAACAGATGTAAAAAAAAAACAGACGCTGCAAAATCCCTTATAGGGAAATTAACCGTTGTTTTGCTACAAATCCAAAGCCATGGTTACTGTACCAATGTTAAACTATGTTTAGCTCAAATGATCAGTTAATATGTGAAAAAAACATGTTTACTACTAAAAATGAAGAGTTTCACACTAGCATTTTTGGTGCGCACCCAGGTCCAACTGATGTCAGAGTTCGGTTTGTTTGAATGATGTTTTACTGTTTCGCCTGAAAAGGGTGGTCGCGGGTACACAATCGAACAAAATCACTAAAGTACAATTGAATTGTATGCAAACTGATGCAAGTGGGTTTCTGTGCTTAAAACCAAAGATCCAAATAAAGAACAAAGGGATACGAACAACTGTGTCCATTTTGGCGCCTTTTCTTTAATAGCCGCTGCCTAGCTACATCAGCAAACGGCTGCAGCTTGAAGGGTATCGTGGTTCAGAATCAAATAATATAATGTGAACAGAGACCAGCGGGGGAAGGGTAAGCAATCAGACTCTGGTTCGGAGCAGGCAAATAAACAGAGTATGAAAGCACCCTAGAATCACCCTAACAGTAATTTACTGGTAGTTTACTGGTAAATACTATATGTGTGAAATGGGATGTTGTGTTGTTCTGGTCTGCTGTAGAGAGATATGTTCAGATTAGTTTGTAACAGATTTCAAGTGGCTTTCATTTTAAGTTCAGAGGCAAAACTGATTGAGACTACTGTAGAGCACCTTGACTGCTTAATAACACACTCATAAACAGGGTCATCAATCAACTGTGTCGACAGAGGAATTCAGTGAAAATAAAGTCTATTCACTTCTCACTAATGACACATCCTCACCAAACAAAAGTGGAGGAATAAACAATGTTGTTAATGGTGAACTCCTATACTCCAATTTGGTAAAAATAACAAAGGTTGTATTTCAGCGTGTGCACTCATTAAAGGTCATTGCATTTTAATCACATGGCCATGCCACTGTCACTTACTCTTTAATGCTGCTAAAGAAAACCATCTCGGGAGGCACAAAAGGGTTAATAGAAGTTCACAACTACTATGAATTAGCTTTAAGAACCTCCTTTATAGAGTAGTGTGTAGACCTGCAGACAAGAGATATACACATTGAGGTAAATGGCACTTCATTCGGTTAGAAAAGTCATAGGCACCTGAGTCAGAACTAGCTGATGGACAGACAGACTATGTAACTGTACAACCAAGCAAATGACAGAAAATTAGTTTCATCCTGCAGCATATTGCTGCGAGAATTCATCTTTGAAGAGGCCCACATTTTGCTAGGACATACTGTACACGAGTACTTGAAGAAAGAGAGCAACGTGTGCTAAGCCCTGTTTTATAACCAGTGCAGATGGTGGAGGAAAGGGAGGGTTTGAAGATCCAAATAGGCCAAACATAATGCAGCATCAATCGCGCTCCTGTCACAGAGCAGTCTCTGCTTTTCCAGAGCTATTGTTATAGAGCACAGCAGCGGAAGAGGCCTGGAGCAGGTGAATATAAAAAGGTCCTCTGACGGCTATGTGAAAATATTCCTTCTGTGTGCTCGCTGTGACGTTTACATAAACCTCATGAGACACACACACACACACACACATACTGTCACGCACATGCTGCCTTCCACTGACCTTAAACTCTTTAAGTGGTACACGGTTATTTTTCACCCGTTTTAGAAGCATTTATTGTATTTACGATTGCTTATACACTTAAATTCAAAACTAACACACAGTTAGTGAAACTTGACACTCAAATATCAAAACCTGCACAAATATGAGCACGTTCTCAAAACACTCCACACAACACAGGATGATGTGGAGAAAGAAGACGGGGACCAAATGGTTGACCATGTTGTAACCATGGGTTGACACTGAGAGTGGCTGGACAGAGAGTTCAGCAGATATACTGTTGCTACAGTCATTTCAACAAGAGCACATGTATAAAATTATTCTGCAGTACAAGATAGCCTACCATATGACCTCCATCAGTAATATTTGCTACCATTCACTGTGTTCCCTGTTTGAATTTATTGTGTGCTGCCCTGTGACATTGACCATAAAATGTGTTTTGATTGATCTAAATAAGGTCGAGAACATAGAGAAGGAAGGGGTCCCATATTCACAGAGGAACATGAGAGATCTATCATAAACATGGTTTTAGACAAATATTCTGGAAGACCACACTGTTTTCAATAATGTCCGTCAGGTCTCTCTGGTCAACACTGGGGCGAATCCTTACAGTAAAAAACATCACATGCAGATGAAACAACTGTACCGTTTGAAAGAAATTCTGAAGGAGTAAAAGACCTAAGCTATGAATATGTGGAGGTAAGTAATGTACACTTCAAGTATTGTGCACTGCACCCAGAACATTTTTACATGTCGTCTTTCTTTTTTTCAGAGAGTTTTGCTGATCGATAAGGATCCAGTCCCACATGAATTTATCTTCATAGATGAGGCTGGGTTTAACCTGACTAAAGTAAGAAGAAGAGGAAGAAGAAACATCATTGGTCACAGAGCTATTTTGAATGTCCCATGCAGGCCAACTAACTGCTATGCCAAGTTAGTTCCTTACAACACTGAACACATTCTCACATGTTTAGACAAACTACACAACATTATCACAGCAGGAGAACAAATGGATGCAGAACAAATGAGATCCATTATCATCTGTGACAATGTATCTTTCCACAAGGTTTACGATTTCCAGCCCTGGGTTATGTAAAATTATTGTAAAGTTTTAAATGAAGTGATTAATTTAGCAAAATATCCAAGATGTTCTGCTAATTGTGTGTGTGGATGTGTAAACTGTGTAGTGTTTTGAGAAAATTAGCCTTCTTTCTAAAATCTATGCAATCGTAAAAAAATTATAGTAAGGAAAAAACTGTTAGTGTAAACAAGTTCTCATACATGCTTTTATTAAGAAACTTTGCTTGGCAGAAAAAATAAAACAGTTTTGGTTTCTTGTTGGTATCGCTGTTGTTGGTAACCCTATACAGTAGCCTACGACATAGCATGATGCGCACCTCTCATAAAATGTTCTGGGTCAATGTTATGCAGATGGCAAACGCTGTGATTGGTCTGCTTGAACCCCCTCCCGTCAGTTTAAAAAGATCTGCGTCGCATTTCCCTTACACGGATTTTCACTTACGATGGTAAAAACAAAGATTGGCCAATTTAAGATGTGCTATTTAACTCAAACTGCAACAATAGTCCCTGTTTATTTACCTCCATCACAGCTGGTCTTCTTAAATAAAATCTTTTTAAAGGTGCCCTTCCTCTGTCGTTTTTATTATTTTATACTGTTGTCTGAGGTCTACTCGTGACGCTTGCATGATTTTTACATCCAAAAACATCAAAAGCAATAAGTAATAGGCCATTTTGTACCCTGGTTTTGAGGCTGGTTAGAGAAATTATCCGTTTTAATGGGCGGGCCGCATTGACGACTTGGAAGTAAACGCCCACTGCTATGATTGGATAACAGTTTTTTGTAGTCAAACTAACTTTCAATACTTATTTAATCTCATGTGTAATCAGTTTAATGTTAAGTGAGTGTCTTTCTTACACACACATATTTTATCATAAACCCTTTTGACACACACACACACGTGTCTTTTATCGTAAACCCACGCACAAACACACACACACACACACACACACACGTGTCTTTTATCGTAAACCCTTTCGATGCGCGTGTAGCAGCGGGCGCACGCACAAACACACACACACACACATGTGTATTTACATAAACCCTTTCAACGTGCATGTAACGAACGCACAAACACACACGTGTCTTTTATCATAAACCCTTTTGACGCGTGTGCATCATGAATTTGCGTGAATCGCGTCCCTCTGAAGAGAAGTCCCACCGCAACTGATAGTGACACATAGTACTAAAGTGTTTTACTCACATTCATTCTGTCCGGATCCAATATTGATGGAGGAGCATTGCTTTTTAATCGCAGTCTCTCTTCAAATCCAGCGTTCTTCTGAACATCCAAATATGGATCAACTGTTATGATTCCCTCATTTAATAGGAATGATGTTTCTCGACAAAAACAATGGCCCGAATACAGTACGGTTGACGTTTAGCCATCCTAGCTGTAACTTGTTATGAAAACTAACTTAACTACATGTATTATGTGGGCGCGGTCTCAAGTTGAAGAGCTCATGAATATTAATGACCTCGATCAGTTCCACGTCACACTGATAAGCTTTTCTAACTGACCCGATTTCTCCGCTTATTTCTTATCAGTGGCTAGAGTTGACAGAGGAGGTGGAAGTTAATTTTCACATTCACAACACAACACAAACACATATGGACCTAACACATATAAAAAATACAAGTAAAAACGGTTTTATGTGGAAGGGCCTCTTTAAATCCTTCTTTTAAACGAAGGCAGATTAATGCAGACAATATTGTCATTAGATGTTGTGTCTTTACCTCAGATAGACAACGTATTGTTACAGTTTTATTTCTGTTCTAGAGATTGATCTTGCGCTCTTTTATTACACTTTGGTTAACGCGATCTGACACACACGCACGCAAGCACACACTCAGTAAAGTTGCCTAATCACAGACCAGTACGATGCAACAAAGTTGACCAAGCCACAGAATATACCGGATTATCTAAGCATCATATCCACGCAAAGGCTGCTCAAATGCGGCACAAAATTTTGTACAGTCTATCATGCAGACTTTCAAACAGCAAACATGGAAAACAATAAAAAGCACGACTTACACAGCATCCAGCTAACGTTAGCCAACTCTATTTGCCATAAGTGCTGGAAAAGCACACAGACTGTAAACTAGACTTCAATCACTTCCTGCTGCCCAATCTGGTCCAAACTCCTTAATCCTTTATTTATTCTTCAACTGAACGCCTTGTAAAGGGTAATTTTGTAAAGATAAAATCATATTTTCTTTCACTGATCAGTACTGTAATTATCTGTTACATGGCAGTCTGCAACGCGGTTATGAGACTCTAAGAACGATCCTATCACATGACATATAAAACAATATTGATTTGCTAACAGTGACGGCTCGTGACTGCTCATCCAAGGGGCGCTACTTCAAAACAAAGTGTTCGGAGTGTCATGGGTGTGGTTCCCTTTCCAAAATATGTGTTCTGCATGTCAAGAGATCCTGTATGCATCACGTGTTTTGTCAAAATAAGTGCCAGCTGCACACCGTTTATGATAAAAGAGACGCTCACGTTCACAAAATACATGCAAGACACTCCTTTAACAGTAAACTTTTATTATGCGTGAGATTATGCGAGTATCTGGAAAATGCGAGCGTCTCTTTTATCATAAACCCTTTAGACGCATCTGCAGCAAGCACTTATTTTGGCATGACATGTGATGCACACAGGATCTCTCAAAGCACAGAACACATATTTTGAAAAAAGGAACCACACACATTATGGGCTACACACGTTGTGATGAACTTCGCATAAGCGCCCTAGAAAAAATAAGTCACCGGCCACCGCTGTTTGCTAACAACAAAAGTGGGAGGGTTTGAGGCAGAGATGCTCACAAGTCTCTGAGCTCGAGTCTGAGTCAAGTCTGAAGTCTTTGAGCTCGAGTCCAAGACAGTCTGAAGTCTCTGGGCTCGAGTCCAAGTCAAGTCTCAAGTCTCGTTGTAACAAATAAAACTCTAATAACAAAGAAATTATAAACATTTATAAAAAAATACAAAGTTGCACATTAAGTAAGGTCTAAAATAAGCATTAGGTACAGAAATTAAATTAAATGGATAATAACACTGTCGTTATTGTACAAACTAAATATTATTATTATTATTTTTAGAGCAAAAGAAGTCATTTTCTGTTTGTCTTGGGTTGTTTGATTAACATAAATGACACAGACTTCAGTAGGTTAATTGAGGTTACTGTCTCTTTAAGAACAAATAAGTCCAGACTGGTTTCTGACTGGTTTCTTAAGACATAAACAAAAATGTTTTTATTAGAAAAAGAATACTGTGAGATCCTTTTGTGTGTGCCCTGTTAAGAAAAGAAAGATTTTATGTTGGCTTAACTTTTGAAACACTTCTCTCTGTATGTGCACTACTGAGGGCACTTAAACGCATGCTCAAACATAGGCGGAGGGCGAATTCCAAACAGTGCTTCAGGAAGAAGATGCAGCAGTCGCTTCACATATAAACGTTACGTTGTTTTTCATTGCTCTATTCAGCAAATGTATGTTAATGGACTACAGTATGACACAAAGTAGCGCAACTCTGGACCTGCACACTCAAAAAAATATTTTTGCACCTTGTCTAATTTACTTAAATGAAACAAGTTAACACAACACATTTTTTTAATTTTTTTGTCTCAACCTATTTTTATAATTTTCAATCTGCTTAAATTAAAAAAAATTACATGAACTTAATCATTTTATATTGGGACCACATTAATGATTTTTGTTGCTATTACTTACTGGGCCGTGAATCTGTATTTCCCAGCATGCTTTGCATGCAACTGCCTTTGGAGAGTAATTTTTTTAATTAATTGTTATTTTATGCATTTTAAGGTAAAGAGAAAGACTTTAGTGTTTAATGTTGGTTTATCTTATTGATTTAGAAGAGTTTGTGTTATATTTTTACAAATTGTTTGGTTACCATCGTGCAGAAGAGTGGCACTTGTGGTTAAGTTGTAGATGTGACGTATGTATTTCTTTAACTGTGTTAATGCCTGTTTGAAGATCAAACTCTTCTCACATGTTCATCCAATGTGTCATTAGCATGCTAACGTGTGCTTATGCTAATTATTATTATATAGAAACTGCCAATTGGGATAACTAGACTTTTATGCTTGAATGAACTTGTTTTGTCTTTGTTGAACAGACCAGAATTAATTGCGTGGAAAAGTTTTCCTTAACTGAATTAAGTTTTTTGAACAAGATATTGAAAATATATTTATTAAGTTGGTGCAACAAAAGATCAGATTATTTGTTTAAATTAACTTATTGTATTCTTGTTGTACAAGCCTAAACTAATTTCGTGGAAAAGTTTTTCTTAATTCAATTATGTTGAATGAACCAACAATTTTTTTGAGTGCTGGAGCACTTGACCACCTTTTTGCGGTTAAAATGTTTAACCATTTAAACAATTGCAAGCCTTAGAACCACGTTAATGATAAACTTTCCCTATTTGAATTGCATATTAATCCGCGAATCGCATGCGAGCCGCACCGCGGATCCTTCACAGCACTACCCAAAGCTTCAGATGAATGGCAAAGCAGCGGCTGGTGCAGTCGACATGTATGTTCGTGGCCGTTTCCTAAAAATAAACATTGTTCACGAGTCGCGCGGCTCGAGTCCGAGTCGAGTCTGAAGTCTTTGAGGACGAGTCTCAAGTCGAGTCTGAAGTCACTGTGTGTGCGACTTAAGTCGCACTGAAGTCCGAGTCTCGAACTCGAGTCCCCATCTCTGGTTTGGGGTGCATCCCAAGGCAGATCTGAAACAAGCCAATTAGAGCTCAGCCCAAGTCACATGCTTTTAACAAATTTACTGACCTACATACACACTCGTTTGGGTGGCACCCTAGACACAAACACATGAGACACACACACAATGAATAAATTTTTTAATAAATTATAACTTGACTAACAGTGAAATAGTTCAACTAAATGATTTTATTTTGTATTAATTTGCACTATATATATAACTTTTTGGTAACATGTTAAAGTAGTTTTCTTCTCTGACCAACTTTAGCGGGGCAGCGCCCCTATTGACCAGCTGCCACTGCAAGCTAATATAACATATGTAATAAATAAATATTAAATATTAATAGAATGTGCTTTGGTGGGCAACTTACGGACTCTATTAACCATGAACTGACATGAATAACTGTATTGACATAAACCATGAACTAACATGAATAACTGTATTGACATAAACAAACATTATCAAAGATTAATTTAAATAACTTTTTTGCAACAACAATTATAAATCTCCCACAGCATTGGGTTTCCCACAGTTTGGTGAGTCATTGGCAATGCTCATTAGGGCGTATTGCCGCTCGGTTCTTGCCATCTCGCTCTTGGCGATCTATGTGTCACACAATGCCAGTTTGCATGACTGAGACCCCCTGTGAGCAGGAAACGCTTGCAGCTCTTTTTCCCACCCTGCTCTTCCGCAGCAGAGCACACGGGCATTATGGGCCGTGTTGCATTACCCTGCCGAGGCATTCCTCAAATTTTCATTCCCAACCCTTCAGTTATTGGTTCCCACAGAGCATGGGGAAATGCCCTCAGGTTCAAAACTATTTGTGCAGAATCTGCTTGACTATCATGTTGTCAAGCTTATTTGTAGCAAAAGAATCCATGCCACAATAGGAAATTACAGCACTAACCCCAAAGCTAAATGCACTTTCATCTCTCAGATAACGTCATCATGTTCAGTTCGTGGTTAGTCTGTAGGTGGCTCGTTTAAAATAACTGTAAAAGCCAGTTTTCAGCTCCAAAGGTTCACTGACACTAACCAACTTGGAGTTGGTGCTCACACATATGTACTTATTAATATTCCCCTCAACATAAAGAAACAAGAGAGCGCAAAAGAGAGAAGCCACCAGATTATACAAATACAAAACGCATGCAAGACTGGTTCCCAATACTGTATGTACTCATCAAACTTGAATCACACTCTCTTTCTTCTCTCTCTCTCTCTCTCTCTCTCTCTCTCTCTCTCTCTTAGTTTGTTAATTGATGCACAGTGTATACCCAAGGATGGAGTTTTGTTTTATTCCAGGAAGCTTTGAGAGAACACAAATGCCAACATAAGAGGAAGACCCTGCCGACTGCCATGTGTGCAGATCCAAAGGTCCACAGCAGCCCATGTCTGCCCACCACTGGCTCTCTTCAGTGCGTGCGAGAGAAAATGCCAATTTTATAGTGGTTTCTCTGGTATTCTAGCCAGAGGATAGATTGCAATGATACTTAGTGTTTTCTCTCCGTGCCACTCAATTATCATTAGAGTAGAGAGAAGAATTTTGACAGAAAGCAGCCGCAGAGAATTCTGCTAGAAGAATGGCGACCATGAGAACATCGACCCCTATTATACTGAGCAGCAATTCCTGTTTTTATATATAATACCTGGCTAAGAACATAATTTAGAAGAGTTAAAAAAATGCATACACATACACAAAAACCTTGTTCTCCTGTCTCAATTGAAGATTTAAAAATATATATATTTTTATTATTACATTTTTAATCAAAGCTAAAACATATTTAGACAGAGCTTCATAGTTGCACCAATAAATAAAAGTCGATTACATTTTTAGGTCATTATACTGCATATACATTCAGACATGGATTTTTAAAAAATGGAACAAACCATTCACATTACATATCAAATTATAATAATATTATTGTATATTGTTAAAAACTATTGATTACAACTTTAAATGTAGAATGTAAAAACCATTAATTTAAGTATTTAATGTCACACTGTTATATTAGAACTTTAAGCAATTGAATGAACTAATTCCATAAAATTATGTACTTTGAAAAGACTTGGAGATGCAATCTGTAAAAGCTGGTGTATATTAAACTATATTAATTAAGCTGTTCATAAATAAGTTATTATATATTATGTGTCTTTAAGCATTCAAAAGGACAAAGCAAAGCTTTTTTATTTTACATTACATCTCCTTTAATCCAAAGCGACTTGTGCATTTAAGCTATATTTGTATCAGTATGTGTGTCCCGTGGGATCCAACCCACAGTTGTGATGCAATGCTTTACCAACTGAACAAGAAGAACAGAATATGCATGCACCGCGTAAAATCAGTTTTTATGTTTTGTATGTATTTATTTATTTATTTATTTGACAGTTGTTGTGCTGTGTTGTTTCAGTCTTCTATGAGTTTATGAGCGACTGTCATATCATCATCATATCATCACTTCCTGTCAAACCCAACAGTAAAAGGGGTGAACACACATAAACACAAACATGAATGGACACACACAAACGCACGCACACACATTTCACTTTTGACCTAACTAAATAAACCAGCGGTTAGATTAGATCTGTTGCGGACTGATGCTGAACTTGTTTAAATACTCCTCACAAAATCTTTTCCTGTATAAACGAAAGCAGGTAGGCTACTGTACAACACACGCATGCATTATTAAGTAAGAATTAAAATTGTTATTGTTGACCGCTGAAACATTAAATATTAAAACAAGCTAAAATAACATTTAATAGTATTGTATTGTATTGGATCCCCATCATAAACTCTTAAACACGGACTGTTTGAAGGTCAGTGTGGGTGAACATCCACACATCCCAATGCGCGTTTCGGACTGTTTTAAATGCTATAGGCTAAACAAACTGCACTTTCATGTTTTTTTTCCATCCAAAAATGAATGTCTTAATGCCTTATATACATCTGCATTCACCCTTTTAAATATCAGTAGATGATTAGACCAGGAATATGGGGCAAGTGGCCATTGTAGCCTTCAGCTAAACTTAAACAGTCAAACTGTCTTATCATCTGAAACTGTAACATAGCAATTATACCATAAAAATCAATTCTCTCCAACCAAACAAAACGGCATTCAATAACAGAAAGCTTCAAACCTGTATGAGTCCTCTATACGAGATATATATTGCTTATGATGCTTTAGGGAGCAGCTAACTCTCCTAGAGGGCCATTGACAAGTTTTCGCCGGCAAATTAAAAAGCCATCCGCCATGATTTTGTTGATTACAGCACTGCCTCAAATCAATGAAGGCAATCAGAGTTGTATGTGTAATCCCATCCTTACCCATTCACATAAACAGCAGTTCAACAAAAATATACGCGCCCACCTACATGGAGAGTGAAAGTGATGAGGACTGGGTGCCTACACCATATCCAGACTGTTTTTAATTACATGACAATGCTATATGATTGCAGTGACGCGTGCAACAAACACTTTAGGAGCTTGACTCATGTGAATCGTAGGACAGCAAGATTAAAGATTAAATTAAAAACTTCTTTATTCAAAGTCTAGGCTATATTAGTTATGCTAATGGTTGTCTCATGACTGTTGTTACACTTCTAAAATAAAGGTTCCCAATTTTTGTAGAACCTTTAACAGACCCTTTAAATTGCAGAAATTATTATTCTGGTGGATCAAGTTGAACTTTTAGAAGGAAAGTAAATTAATATTAGTCTTCTTTTTAATTGAAAGATTCGCTGCGGAACCAAATTTTAGGTTATCGGTGAAACGTGTACAAACGTACTCCCACACATAAAGGTACAAGAGGTTTCAAAAAGTAGGCTACACCTTTCATGTATATACAGTAAAGAATGCATATTCGTACCTCAAATTTACATGTTGGTACCATACAGATATCTGTCTAGATATTTATGAACCATTTTTCTTCAAGTGTCGAGCCTACCTGTTAAAAAGGTGCAACGAGAAACCCTTTTAATCATATTTTAAGTGTGCATGTTTCGCAAGTTAACCTAGCACCTTATTCATGTAAATTAACTGGTTTAATTTAAGTCAAATTATGACGTAACATGACAATAAAACATGACTATGGGTTACACCAGTCCAGCACCAACATATCTAGCGGGTATTTAAAAAATGACGATACAATTAAGCTTAATTAATTAAGAAATTACAATGAAAGAAGAAAAGAAAATAATATTTGCACTTAAACTTCTTAATGCGGCAATACCACAGCCATAGCATCTTGTTTGGTGATATTTTAAAATCTAAAAAGAGTTCATTCTTTACGGATGAAGACGTGAGTATCCCATTTATTAAAATACATAATTACATTAAACAGTACACAATGTTATAGACCTGACAGACAAAGAGATACAGTAGATCGTGTCAGATATTATAATAGAGTTCAACACTTGCTTTGTTTTACTTCCATAAACCAGTTCTAAAATAAAATAAAATAAAATTATATAAATTATATAAAATAAAATAAAATAAAATAACAAAAGGAATATAAAATATCGTTTTCTACAACGCAAATGGGTAAGTTGGATTATGAAGGCTAACATTGAACTTATAGAACTACATGCAGCCAAAACCCTTGACGGATCTGTCTGTCACGCTTCCTTTCAAACAATTCAAGTCCAGCCTTTAAGTGAAGCTCCGGAGTTCACTGTGCGCCAGAATTAGACCTCTGTTTTCACAACGAAAAGTTAAAAATAGTCGTCATAACACTGACAGGTAGGCGTGGATTCATGATGGACTCACGATGGATTCATGATGTAAAAAAATAAATATCACAGATAAATTGTGAACATCATTGTGCCCATATTACATTTTTGCATTAAGAAGCTTTGTTATTATTTGCGACATATAATAGCACTATACAGAATTAAATTATATGTGTGCAATATGCTTACGATGCAGGCTATTTAATTCAATCTACTTTATTCAAGTTACTTGGAAAAAATACTTGAACAATGCAGGGGCCTATTTGATGCACTATTTATTCTTTCCGTGCGTTTAAAATGTGTCTGATTATACGGACTATATTTTTCTGTCAATATTTTTTTATACAGGTAAAATTAAAATAAAGAATAATGCATCTTGTTTAATGTTCTGGACTAATGTAAATAAAAGCTTGTGGTGTCGGTGATCTATTACATAATGCAAAATGAGGCATGTCCTGGAGATGGAACAATGTGTCTTTCCTCTCCATAAGTGTAAAATATTTTACTGAAAGACGTCATGGAAAACACGTTAACAATAAAAACATAGGACAAAGAAAAATATGTCAAATTTTTAATAATAATAATATAATTCGAGGTGTAACCAAATTGTTGACCACACAGACGAGGTGGAAATAAAGTACTTTATATTTTATAAATATTGGAAGAATTAAAAAAAAAAATTCAAATACGTTTTACTTTAAACCATTTTACACTTTACTTTAAAACACCTATTTTCAGTATTTTTCTTTAAAAGGATCTCTCATGGAGATATCAGATGTGATTAATGCGGTTATTTAAAAACAAGTTGCTTTTTTGCACATTCTCGGCGGCTGAATCTGTGGGTTACTGTAAAATTTAAATGCGTGAATCATACACATACACCTCTTTTGAGATGTGACGCTGAACATGCCCTATTCGCCATGTTTTACATCACAGATCGATGAAAAACGTCATGCTATGAGGACATGAGAATGCATTTCTTAAAATTATGTTTAGAAGGGATGCCATTAGCGAAAGTGTGCGAGGTGGGTAGTATAAGAGGTGTGTTGAAGCTAAAGGTCCCCTAAAATTGAACTCATCAACCATAATTAAATGCAGAAGGAACGAGCACGCTGGGTGGTCCATAGCGCTAAAAAAAGTATGGGCCCCTTTCCAAGCATTAAAAACAATACCTCTATCAATATACATTCCTGCTTTTAGCGGCACCAGGGTCTAAAGCTTCAGGGTATTAGTTGATAGTGGAGATTATGTATGCCTGATTTTGTATCGCTTCTACGACAAGGTTTCTGCCCATACAGTTAATCCAAAAAAGAAAAACCCACAGCATTCCTCACAACATTCTTCTAGCTTACACATTTACTGACTAGCATCTGAGCTTTTATGCAAGTTTTACATGACTCGAAATGTCGCTTGAAGTACTATTACTTTCCTACCTTACTTTCCTTGTCCTACAAATAACTTCTGTGCAATGGTCACTCACATCATGTGTATCCTATCGCATAGATTGAAAGACATACACATTTAGAATGAAAAAGCATTAAATTATCGTAAAATATCATACCTCTGAAAAATGAAGCCAGCCCGCGAAACATTAACTGACCAGGACCAAGAGACCAGGAATAAAGCAAAGACAGTACGGAGAATATTATAAAGCAACATCTCTCATCGCAATGTTTTGTTCATTCTGATGCGTATTGGACAATTTACTCGTGTGTTATTTGGATTAAATATGACACTTTAATTTGAATGAATGCTGCTTGATGATATGATAAAAGGCTCGTGTCCTGTCCATTATGATGCTCACATTTAGGCAGTCAGCAGGTCAGACGTGTGAAATGACGCTAAACCCTTTTTAAGCAGAAACTTTGTAGCTGCGTGATGTCTCGTGTATCGAATAAACTTGCCTTGATTAGGTGATGCAGCGATATAGCTGATGTGGACTGCAGTCGTCAAATGAATTTCCATGAACGCAGTCCAACCCACAGCTTACATCCTTTAACTCAGACACATATCAGAAAACTCTAGATTGTTTTTTTTTTAAGAAAAATGGAGACGTGACTCGCAATGTAATTTAGCTACACTAGCGAAGCTTTTGGTTGATTTTTGATTTAAAGAAGAACGGGGAAAATGTTTACATTCTGCAGTATAAACATCCTGCCCATGTTCCTGTCTGTCTGAAAAAAAAACTAAACATGCTTTTTATCCGGTTATTGATTTTCTTAGATGAATGGACCTCTCATATAACTTAACGTATTGTATCTCTTTTTTCTTTTTTTTAGAATTTATTTAAATAATTTAACACGTTCTTTATGTTATTGTTTTATTGCTCATTTTATTTTCCATAAGAAACATTGAAAGTCGCTATTGATAAGAGCAAATGTTACACATACTCCATAAATACTAAAACATAGTTAAAATACGGTAATCATCAAGTAGTAAAAGGTTAATTTATTACAAAATAAAACATATTGTTTTTGAAATATTTTTTAAAACAAACAAACATCAATCAAATCAATAATATGCATCGAAATAATTAAATACATTTAAAACTGTAAGACTACAAAAGCACACCGTATTTAAAATGCTCTAGTTGTGCTTGTGTGTGCAGATGTTGGTAAAGCCCACCCCAGCAGAGTTAAAAGTGGGAGGGACACTGGGCGGCCCCTGAGCGCCTCTGACGTGCACATGCTCAAGAGCCCAAGAGAAGCTGATGGAAACAGATAAGTAAAAGCTCAAGTCCTCAAAGAAGAACCAGAAGACAGGATCCGAAGCCGAATGAAGCTCTTGCCCCGTCAGTGTTTCGTTTTAAGGTGGGTAGTACTATCACAAGGGTAGTGCGCAATACCATTACGCATAACAAAAGGAAGTCCATCGAAGCACGAGTTAATTTGTCTGTAATGAGAGCAGCGTAAATCGCAGTTTATTTCGGATTTTGTCTTGCGCGCGTGAAGAATGACGGCTGAAGTGCAGCAGCCCTCCGTGCAGACTCCTGCCCACAGCAGCCCCATGTCGGAGAAACCCCACGGACAGACGCCTGTGATGGAAACCTCGTCTTCCTCCACCAACGCCAAAACCAAAAAGACGAATGCTGGAATTCGCCGCCCGGAAAAGCCTCCGTACTCCTATATTGCACTCATTGTAATGGCCATCCAGAGCTCTCCAACTAAACGACTGACGCTAAGCGAAATTTACCAGTTTCTTCAGAGCCGCTTCCCGTTTTTCCGAGGTTCGTATCAAGGTTGGAAAAACTCCGTACGTCACAATTTGTCTCTAAACGAGTGCTTCATTAAGTTACCGAAGGGTTTGGGCAGACCTGGAAAGGGTCACTACTGGACCATCGACCCAGCCAGTGAGTTTATGTTTGAGGAGGGATCTTTCCGCAGGAGGCCGCGGGGATTCAGGCGCAAATGTCAGGCGCTCAAACCCTCCATGTACAGCATGATGAACGGGCTGGGATTTAATCACATACCCGAGTCCTACAACTTTCAGGGGGGCAGCGCAGGCCTGTCTTGTCCTCCAAACAGTTTATCTTTGGAGAGTGGAATTGGAATGATGAATGGACATTTGGCCAGCAACATGGAAGGAATGGGCTTGGCAGGACACTCCATGTCACATCTGTCAACGAACAGTGGACATTCCTACATGGGGAGTTGCACAGGATCCTCGGGGAGCGAGTACCCCCACCACGACAGCTCTGCATCGCCGCTTCTCGCCAGCGGGGGAGTTATGGAGCCCCATCCCGTGTACTCCAGCACGGCCTCGACCTGGCCACCGACGCCCTCCACCTCTCTTAACAACGGCGGGTCTTATATTAAACAGCAGCCGCTCTCCCCGTGCAACCCCGGTGGAAACCCACTGCAACCCAGTTTACCTACTCACTCATTGGAACAGTCTTACCTGCACCACAACGGCCATGGTACCACCGACCTTCAAGGTAAGGTTTTCAAGACACACACTGCTTTATATAAATCTGAATCCATCTGAAGGCCAACTTAAATATTACCCACTCTCACAGTACAAAAAAGTACAAAAGCTTTCACTGGGACGGTACCCTTTCAAAATGGTCCTAACATGTATAATTGATAACAATATATATCTTTGAGGTGTTATCATGCATCCTTTAGGTGAAAGTATAATTATACAATTTCACATAATTTTGGAAGGGTACCGCATCAGTGACCATTTTGTATATTTTCTTCCGAGAGTGTACCACGTGAAATCACAAACATTTACGCTTCTGTCCGTTTATGTTGTTCAGACGTTTGTTATTAACATTTAAGTTACTGTGCCGTTACCTTAGCAAAAATAGTCCATAACCTACTAAATAAGTAATTGTTTTGTAGAGCGATTGGTGACTTTATTAGCATTGTTCAACAAATCTGTGCGTATTAAAAAAATACCTTACATCTTCATTACAGTGACATATAAATACACAAGCATTAAAGCGTTATACCAGCCTGCTGTAACGACCACCACAAAAAAAAACTTTGCCACGAGCCCCGCAGCAGTGTGTGTCCGTGGGGATTCGCGTGCAAGTAGCCTTGCCGTCAATTAAATACGATCCCACCCAGATCTCTAGACTTCCCAATCTTTCACATTAAGACATTAATACGATAAGACAGTATCACTCACTACAACTATTTGCTATAATTGTAATCTGTAAGACAGAAGTTCCTGCATCTTAAAAAATAACGAGTCTCAATTTAAAACTGGTAGCCTGTCTTTAACTAATGTGTACATAAGATAAAGATTGAATAAATTATATTTATTGTGAACATGCGTGTCGTCATAAGACTATTTTATTTTTTAATGTTGCAAATGTTTTGTAATGTTTTCAAATTTCATTATGTTTTATAATATATTATTTTGTTACGACATATATTATATTATATATTATATTATATTATAGTTTGGGTACTAATATCTACACTAAAATAGAATTAACTTTAAATACATTTATTTACACAATTTCTAGAAACTACTTGTCCAAACTGCTCTTCTAAAAGTTACTTCAAAGTGTAGTTTTAGGTAGCAAAACATTAACAATTATAATGCTTTATTAAACAAACACATGTTATTTTGTATACAAAACTTTACGGTTTGAAGACTGTAAAAGATTTTAAAACATTACTTACCTCTTTTTGCCTTGGGGATAAAATAATAATGACGCTAACAATAACAACAACAATAATAACAATAATAGTTGCTGTTATAAACACTTAAGACAAATTAAAGGCAGATGACGGTAACATATTTCTGTCAAGCATAAATTTTAAATAAATGGAACACATGATAAAATAAATTAATGTAGTTAAATACATTTGTATTTGCACTCAGTATTCAGTAATAATGTTTTGTTATTTTACGTCTCTCGGCAGGTATTCAGCGCTATCATTCCCAGTCTCCGAGCATGTGTGACAGAAAGGAGTTTGTCTTCTCTTTTAACGCCATGACCTCTTCAGCGATGCATTCACCAGGGAGCAGCGCGTATTACCACCATCAGCAGGTCTCCTATCAGGATATCAAACCCTGCGTGATGTGACAGCATTCTAACATGCAGTACTCTGCTCAAGCACGCTCTTACAATGAGCAATAACAAAACCGTGGAGTGCTCTGTACATGGGCTCCTGTGGAAAGGGACTTGGATTTAAAAAAAATGCTGTAAATTACTATTCAAAAGCTGACAATGGAAGAATTATTTTAAAAAATGACAAACATAAAGGAGCACTCCAAGGAGGCCGGCTAGGTACTTCCAGAAAAGGCTAGGTGGAAAAACTACAGCCTCAAATCTCTGCGATGAGAAGATCAAGGCCAGAGCATCTGATTTCCAACAGCTCGGTACTAAACTCTACTGGCGGATGACCACCGCTCTCTGAGATGCGAAGACGAGTTTATTCATGATGAGATGTTCATGCATTGTTGTTCACAAGGAGTTTTTTAATAAAACATTTCATTTCACTATAAGTTGGTGAATACCAAAGTAAAAACGGGAAATGAAGGCACTTTTAAACCCTAATGCGCAACTTATTTATTCTGTTGTCTAATTGTTATCTTTTAGGCTACAGTTACAGCCACAGTATTGATCGCATTATTGGCAATATTTGCCCAATGTAACATGAAGATTTATTATAAGCACTGCTAGTTATTTTGATTGTGTTTACTTAGTTGTACATATCCATATTGACACGTCTTATTCATCAAGCACTGTATAAACTGTATATGGGTAGGAAATATCTTATAGTAGTTTTTTTTCTGTTCCAATGGCTTTAAATATTATGTAACACGTTTACGAAAATTAAAAAGTAACATGGCATTGAGTTTGCAAAAGTTTTTCAAACATTATTTTCTAAAGAAGACGGGTGTTTGTGGATTTGATCATTAGATTACACATAGTTTTCTCTTTTAATCATTTAAAGCGTTATTCGGCAAACCATTACCTAAACAAACGTGACCACGATTTAACAGAACGAAGAATAACAAATAAATAAAGAAACGAAATTATAGTTAACATTGGTCAGTTATAAGAAGCATTTACTGTAAATGCAAAATTGTGAAAAGCGCTTTAGAATTAAGTTTCGAATGAAATTGAATTTAATAAGGATTTTCTTATTATTATTATTGCCTTGCATTCGTTGTCATTAATATTTCGGTCTCCTGCAGAGACTTCACATATAAGACGCTTTCTTTTTATTGTCAGCCGCAGTGTAAACTGTTAGAACAATGTTTGCATATATTATAAAAAAAATAAACACTACCGCACCTTACACAAATGAAATATCACGAGAACATTGATTTCAGGCATTCCAGCTGCTCATATTTAATGTGTAAGCGGCCAAGATGTGATTGGAGACTGATCAAAAGAATCCTTCAAGAGAGAACAAATGGTGCTAAAGAGTGACTGCAGTGATGTTCTGACTAACATTCCGTATTAGAAATTTCGTGATTATATGTGCACAAAAGAAAGATATTAAAGCTGAAGAATCACTTATATTTTTATATACTATATTAATGTGACAAATATATTAGGTCAAACTGTAGTAAATATAATCACATATAAGGAATAATACTGACGTGTTTATGTTTGTATGTGAAACTATATTGCCGATAAAATGTTTAAAAGCTTTAAATATACCACCTGTATTATTCTTTAATGAAAAAAAAAACGGGTCGTATTCTACACGTTTATTGATTTAACGGAAATAACAGAAAATTGTTTCGATTGGGGTATTTATTCTGATTTATTGTACAAAGGTTTTGCTACATAAAATGTAATTACACTGGGGAACTAGTAGACTCTAAGAGTTGTTATTTTTACAACAATATATATCGGATAAAAAAAATGTTTGAATCATAACTATTTACTCAATCAAGTAGGTTCAGCTATATTGGGCTTAAATTAGAAAACATATGGTCAAAATACGTATTGGCCGAGCATCCTCAAGGATCCGCAGTGCCGTGACCATGAACCGAACTCAATCCGACTCTCACTTGCATATTCAAAGGACCAGTAAGCTCAGGGGCCACACATAAACACACAATGGAGCCTATAGCAAAATAATGTTGACCCACACCTTTAAGCTCAGCCAAAAATCGCAGTTACTTAAAAAGCTACTGGCGGACACATCATATCTTCCAAAATATTCTCAAAGCTGCTCTATTCTAAAACCTATAGAAGCGGTCTAAAGACGGTCGAATAACCATTTTGTCTGAATTGTTCCATAAGGAACCTTTAACGTCTTAAGAAACTTTCTCTTTCACAAAAGGTTATTAAAAATTAGAGAAAGAAATGGTTCTTCTAAAAATCTTTGACTGAAGGGTTCTCTGATTAACAACAACAACAAATGCTCACATATGACATCGCTGTAGAGAACGTCAAAGCAACGTTCTGTTACTGTTTATATTTCAAAACAATTTAACAATTTAATAAACATTCATGTCGGTAAATATTATGTAGTGACCGTTTTGAATGAGGCACTTGATATATTGTGAATATATAATACTTATACTCATTATTTATCGACAAATATTATATATATATATATATATATATATATATATTTTTTTTATTAAGTCAATTTAAAATTTAAAACCTAAACAAAACAAAGCTTTTGTATTCTAAAGAAATTTTCTCAGCGCAACAACAAATAAAACATTAAAGTATATGTAATAATGTAGTAATGTGGCAAATCATTTCCAAAATATACACCACAAAAATACCTTCACTGGCTACATTTTTGCCTTTTTCGAAAAATTTAACTAGTGAAAAAAAAATGAATCACTGAAATAAATATTACAAAAAAACTCTATTAATATCCATTAAATAATTCAGTAGTGTAAACCAGTTACTGTTTTACTTATTTACTCAACAGTCAGACATATGATACTGGAAACATGTTTCATTGATAGCGTTTTATGTCTTTCAAACTTTAATATACCTTAAATTTGAGTGCCATATACCTACTGATACTTACATGCCACAACATTCAAGTTATAGTGTAAAAAAACTTTGACTTGAAATAATCGGTCTAAGACAGGCTGTTATAATGAAACTTGTATTTAATTTCTTTTGCGAGTTTGAAGTCATCCACAGAGGAACAACCAACACACACGCACGCACGCACGCACACACATAAGCTTTTCTTGCGTTAAAGACTCTTTAAATAAAATGCATCATCAATTGAATGTATTTTATCTACATGGCAAATTTCCACGTACAATTATAACATTACGTCAACTTAAAAAGAGTTAGGTTGCATCTAAGAAACATGACTAGATATATTATTGTAATAATATTATGTGGTTATTTGCCACGTGATTAAAATACATTCAACCAATGGGCCATTTTTTGAGTGTAGTTTTTCTATTTATAGACATTATTTATCAAAATAAATAAATAAACACAAAACTAATCTCTTTAGCTCTATGAATTTCAAGATAAGATAAGATGAATTTCAAGATAAGAACAAACCGGATTTTTTAGACACCCTATGGAAGCTGGGGTTATGAAATTGCAAAAGTACAAGATGGTTTTGCTGCTAAAGGATAGTGTTATTTAGAAAGCACATTAGATTAATAATCATTTAATCTTCACTAGGTTCTTCTTTTTGACCTGTCCCGTCCGTGGCCCCACTCCTGACACATTCAACACGCATGGTGCTGCCATGAACAGAGAGTTTTTGTAGTGCTCTGAGCGCGTGTTCTGCTCTCGTGCTATCAGCGTAATGTAGAAAGGCTCTATGCTGCGCACCCTGCCAGATGATTCTCAAAGGCACAGCTTCATGTTCTCTGAGCAGCGTCTTTAGCTCACTCACACGTAACCTTGAGGGAATGTCGCCTAGGTATATGGTGCTGACGGGACTCTTAGGGAACACACTCTTAAACCTACCACGCTGGTCACCTTTAGAAACCAAATGCCCATGCTGCCAATGAGATTCCCGCTTTAGCTCACGTTGGATATTACTCTGGCAGCTCTCTTGGGAGCTTTCATTCTCGTCTTCTCCAGCAGGGGGTGTTTTTAAAGTCACATCCTTTTCTGCTTCTTGCTGTATTGATCTTAGCTTCTTTAAAATAGGTATTTTCTTCAGCACCTCTGTGTCCAACTGAAAGAGAAAAAGTGAAGTTCTAATACAAGCATTGGTCAGCAGATTAGAGCTTAGCTGGAAGAAAGTTACAAGCAGCACACTGACAATAATGTGAGATGAAACATATTTGATCACTCAATTTTTTTAAATGTAAAGAAAACTAAAACAACAGGGTGTCGGGAATACAAAATAAATTTGAGATCAAAGAAGAATTGTGTCATTGTCATAATTCTGAAATTGGAATTGCAATTTTTTTACTTGCCTCAGACTTTAGACTAGTAAATTCTCTGCTAAACCAACGAAATCTCATTGCAATTCGTACATATTTTACGAGGTCTAAATCGCATTGATTCCTACGACCAAATACATTTTTGGTTTTGCCCCCTTGAAGTTGGGGTTAGGAGTGGGGTTTCGTTATTGTTTTTTTACTGTACTGTGCAAAAGTCCTAGGCCACTATTTAGTGTGACATCATTTGGCACGAAACACATCTTGAGCTTTTTTGAGGAGACTGAAGTGCTGAAGTCATTCGATTAGAATTAGAAATTAGGATTTAATTTCATTTCCTGCAGCTGCCTGCTATTGCTCAAGTGGAGGGGGAGTTTACCTACACTTCGGCTTATACTTTTATACTGTTTTTAATTCTACATACAAAATCTAATGGTAGCATGGTGGCCTAAGACTTTTGCACAGTACTGTTTGACAGTGAATTCATACGAATTAGCCAAATCGTAAAATATGTACGAATTCTCTTGAGATCAGGCTAAACAGCTTATTATTATCCTTTTGCAAAACCCATGCTAGTTGACTTGGGAGTCAAACAAACAAGTTGCACTGCAAAAAAAATATATGTGCTGCCTTAATTTTTAAGTACAAAACTGGCTTAACAAGTCTTTTCAACTCATTTTAAATTCTGGTCAGTAATAAGTTGTGGAGACCTATGAACAATTTAAGTATTTGTTCCAAGTTCTCCCACTTAGAAATCATGGAGGGGTCTGAAAGTGTCATCGTAGGTGCATGTCCACTGTGAGAGACATAATCTTAAAAAAATCCAGAGATCACAATGTCTGATTTTTTGACTATTTGTTTGTATGATGCAGCTGCAAATAGGTATTTGAACACCTGTCTATCAGCTAGAATTCTGACCGTCAAAGACCTGTTAGTCTGCCTTTAAAATGTCCACCTCCACTCCATTTATTATCCTACATTAGATGCACCTGTTTGAGGTCGTTAGCTGCATAAAGACACCAGTCCACCCCATACAATCAGTAAGAATCCAACTACTAACATGGTTAGAACTATTAATTCGCTACTGTAATATTTTTATTTCATTAAATTTTTTTGATTGCATACTTTTTATGTAAAATTTAAAATTATGACTTTTACTTCTACTTGAGCAATTATTTCTTTAGTTACATGTACTTTTACTTGAGTAAAGTTCAACTTAGTCATCTGCATTTTCTGGATCAGATTTGACTTGTATTGATAAGGTAGTTAAAACAATATTAACTCCTGTCAGTATTGCATTGGGAGTAATCTTCCAAACATGGTAAGGATCATCACATTTCCGGAGTGACATCAGAGGTATTCAGGCCAATCACAACATTCCGGTTAGCTGGTCAATCAAATGACACTGTGTTTTTTTAGAATGATGAGCTTTGTACAAAATCAATGCGTTTCAGGGAGGCAGGAATTAAAGGAGCAACAAACATGTACAGTACAGTATGTGGAAAACATAAACTTGCAAACACATTGTACTACACCAAATACACAAAATAACATTGTTTTTAGCAATGTAATAGGTGATCAAGAACCGAACATACACAGAGATCGATTGTACTGTATAGCTTTAACATTATAGACCATTTTGCAAGAAGTAAACAACACTGGTCCAAAAGCATTACCTGTTTCAATTTTTTAACACTACATAAAGATTTTGGGATAAAATACAACCAACAGAACACATAGAACTGAATTAAAAAGAGTAAATTCTATTTAAAAAAAATAAATTCTTGTTTTAAAATAAAATTCTTGATTAAAAATAACACAATAATGTGAGTAATTTAAGTAATTCTAAATAAACACATTATTGAGAAAAATGTAACTTATTTTTATCATGTAAAATTTACTTAAACTTGTAAAAAGGAAATGAACTTAATAATTGTGTTTTGAAACTACTTGAATTATTAAAAAAAATATAAATAACTATACTGAAAACCCTAATAAGTTGATTCAACTCAAATGATTTGAGTAAACTCATTCCCTCAATTTAATTGAGTAATGGGGTCTCCCAAAACGTGCATATTTAAGTTTACTTTTGGTGCTTATGTAGATTTGACTTAAATTGTTTAGTTCACCAAACTTTACAATTATTCAATGTACTTAAACAATAAAGTTCACTTAACTTAGTGTTAAATATACAAGTACACTTGAAATTAAGTAAACTCAACATGACAATTTAACTGAATAAAGAATTATTTTTCTTTAATCTTAAAGTTATTATTTTTGACTGTAAGCTTTGTGCACATTGCACTTAAATAAAACAATGACAACAATTTTAAGTTGAATAAACTTAATGTTTTAATTTCTTCCAATATTCCTGCACTCTTAACCCAGATTAGTTAACATTACTAGAAATTTGTGAGTAAACTTGTTGCATATAACTTTAGTTTTTATCACTTTATATTACTTTTGATGTTATAAATGGTATTATAACACAAAATTAATGACTGACTTTAAGTCAATCATTGAATAAACGTGATTCTCCACAGAAACACACAAAACATACATTGTCAGTACTGTGGAGAGAAATACAATAAAATGTTCTGAACATGGTTCATGTACGGAAACACTGATCACCTGAACGGTGACACAAAATTATAATTTAAAACAAAACAACATCAATAATATAAGAGCTTAAACCTATATGACATTTTATTAAAGGAATAGTCTACCCTTTTGCCATATTAAACTATGTTATTACCTCAACCTAGGCGAATTAATACATACCTATCTTTTTTCAATGCATGCAACTGTACAGCGCGTTGTAAATGTGTTAGCATTTAGCCTAGCCCCATTCATTCCTATTTTACCAAAAAAAGTTTTATTTTGTGGCACCATACTTACTGGTATAACTCCTCATGTAACAGTCTTTAAATAGGGAAAACACTGAAGTGTTTGGTGGCTTCCCTGTTTGGTACATGCTTTATATGGGACTGCATTTGGAGAGTAAAATTTGAAATTAAACCCTACTTTATGGGCTCTTTCTTACACCCGGCTCAATGCAGCGCAATGCGCGACGCAAGTGTCATTTGCTATTTTCCACCCTAATTTTCACGTTTAGCGCCGCGTTGTTTAAATAGCAAATGCATTTGCGCCCCCTTTTGCGCCCATGGGCTTTTTGAGGCAACTAAAATAGACTACGCCATTGACCAACAAAAACCTGGTCTAAAATCTAAAGTCAATGGCGTAATATTTTTTTTGTTATTTAAAGAGCGCATTAGTAATATGCACCTAAACGGGACGACAACGCAGGTTTGCTTAACACATACATGAATGCACAAAAACGCTTTTAAATATGAAAGATTAAAGGATTGAATGTAAAAGATTATTATTGAGTCTCCTATAAATGAGGACTAATTATGAGACATTTTTTTAAATGCTACCTCACGGATTTATTGTATATGATGACTCTGTACCTGTGGATATGGTGAGATGAGAAACATTTTTAAGTAATGCTTAAAAAATCTCGTGACGCTGTCCAAGTGCTGAAAGGAGAGCCGTCTGTAAATTCTTTATCCCCTGTTTGTTACAAATAAAGTATTTTTAGAGTACAATACTTGTAAATTATTTTTTGATGATATTGGATAGCCATACATTTAAAGCAACTATAAGCCTGCTTTTTTACTTCCATGACTAAAAGAAAACGGGTTTTAAAGGTTTTAATCCAAAAAATAACAATTTCAATACAAGTGAAAACAACACAATTATTTAACATTAATCTTAAACTGGTGATCTTCTTCCTCCGCTTAGTTTTTCAGTTTACAAAGTCCGTTATCTAAATAGGGATTAGACATAGCGCCAGCGCAACAGGCTTTTAAAGGGGATGAGAGCTGAGACTCTCATTGGTTTATTGCACGTTACGCCCAAAATACTCCCATTTCTCATTAAAAAAATTGTACCAACCCTTTTCGACCATGGGCTCGGCACACAAACCATTTTTCCCGTCGTTAAATTAGCAAAAGTGGATTTGGACACGCCCATTTAGACGTTGCGCTGTGCGCTTTAGACAATACACTTAGATCGTTAAAATAGGGCCCTATGTGTTTTTAACTAAAAAGTTAGTTAGTGTTTAATGTTCATTTATTTTTTAGATTTAGTGGATTTATGTCCACACGAAGCCGGTGCATTCCCTATCCGATAATTTTTTTCCTTGCTCTAAAAAAAGAATCCGTAAACACGAAACCACTGAAACCGTCTGAAACGTCTGAAAGCGGTGTAGTATATATGCCGGACCAGTATGGGGCGCTGTAATTCTGCCACAGATAAACACTATACACGGAGAAGAAGACTTTGAGCATGCGCATAACCAACGTATGGTGTTGTCCATTATCGATTGTTGGTCACCACAATTGCATAGAAGCAATAGATTTTGCTGTAATAAAGCTAGTAGGCTTTAGTAGCTTCTGTAGCATGAACATAATCACGTAGTCTGCCGTTATTGTTGTTGCTGTTACGTGTGACGCTTCCGACACGTGATGTGATGACGTATTCGCTTCACAAAATATACGGATTGGATGTACAGACGAAACCGCAAAGGTGTCGGTTTCAGATTTATCCACTTTAGGACCCGGTTTCAAAAAATAGTGGATTCAGTCTCCCAAAACGGCGGATCCGTGTGGATGAAACGCCAATACGATAACAAATTTATACGTATACAGTGATACGCGTCTCCGTGTGGACAGCCCATTAGAAGAGTTTCTGTTACTTCTTTGAGTTTTGTGGCTACCATCATTCAGAAGAGTGCTGTTTGTGTATAGACAATAGGTGACACAATGAAAATCATGATGTGTGTTAATTCACTCAATGAGCAATAACTGTGCCAGTACTGAGACCAGTCTCAAAATAAATATGTAAAGAAAAGAATACATTTTACGTGATTAAATCAGGAAGATCCATTCAAAAAGTAACCCTTTAAAAGTACTTAAAATGTTTTGGTAACATTATTAAACATAATATTTTTAAGTAAACATTACATATTTTTTACAGTGTAAATTAACTTTACTTAGTAAACTTAAGTCAATTCTACTTATTGTTTTAAATCAGTTTAAATCAGCTTTTCAAACTATATGTAAGGTTTTGATCCGTTTGCAACTCTTTATTGAAAGGTATTAACAACAGGCAGATGTGAGTCAGCATAAGGCAGCAAAATTCATAAACGTAAGACAGGCTGCGGGTCGAGGCAGGCAGATATCAATCATAAACGATAAACAATCCAAGGTCAGGGCAGGCGGCAAACAATCAAATATCCAAAAACATAAATAAATGGTCACAACAAGAAAAGAAACATGGGTACACAAGGAGTAAATGCTTAGAATTGCAGCACGGGGCAAGCAAGACTTTGCATGGAGTGTGCGCATAAGTCCCAGGTAAAATAGACTCGCTGATACGGAACAGGTGGAGCATAATCAGCAGGCTGCGGGGGATTATGGGAAATGGAGTTCGGGTTAGAATTCAGCCAATTGAGCTGACTGAACACTGGGGCATTGACTTAGGCCCAATCCCAATTCTACCCCTTACCCCTTCCCCTTTGTTTCGCGTGTTCACGTGAAGGGGTAGGGGTGTCTCAATTCTCTTTTGGCTGAAGGGGAAGGGGTAGGGGTAAGGGCCAGATAGCCCTTCAAACGAAGATTTTTCAGGACCACACTTCAGACGAAGGGGTATGATACATTTCCAATATGGCCCATAAATTTAAGTATTTTTGGACATTAAAAAGTAATTTAATAACAAATAATCACTTGTTTTATGTTGCCTTTAATCTTGTTTTCATGTTCTCCGAAAAAACATTTGTAAAAATCGCTATAAAAAAGTTTGCTAATGTTATTGACTTTGTGATAGTTCCACAACATATTTTTTTTAATAATTTCTTGTAATATTAAATTTTATTGTATTATTACATTGGAGCATCTATGATGTAGGAGCTAGCAACGACTTATGATGACGTGTAACGGTCTAGTAGTGGTGTCCCATTTCTTAGGGGAATATTTTCAGCCCTACCCCTTGACACTCTGTTTCAAGGGGCAAGGGGAAGGGGTAGGCGTAGGGGTAAGGGCAAGGGGGAGGGGTATAAAATAGAATTGGGATTGGGCCTTATTGTCGCAAGTGTGAAGTGTACTTAACAAACCTGAGTGCAAAAACTTAAATTTAACATTTTTTTATTGTAAATTTTACTTATTTTTTTTAGTGTAGTCCAGTTAGATTAGACAAAGCAATATTGATTCTTTGTAACAGTAGTGTGATGTTATATCTGCAGTCAGTAACATTATACCAGTTTGTTTAAAACATTTATCTACAGTTCAGCATTTGCCTCAATCCAACAGTTTTAATCCAATGCATAATTACTCATTACTATATGCCCATTATTTGTTCACCAAAAGGCCCCTATCGCGATTTCTGTTTAAAGTTCTTTTTCCAATCGCTTACATCTGCCACAGTCTTAAACCAATACAAAATGGTCTGACAATCACCTTTTCAGACGTCAATATAGTTTATTGAATTTTATAGGTGTTGTGCATGGGCCCCCCTAAATGATGTTGCTATAATTTCTCTATGCCTTTTACACTGCTGTTCATATTATTATTCCTTATGTGATGTTAAACTCCTGCTTTTATATATTTTATTCTTTATTTACGGGCCAATACCTTGAAAGATGGAAAGGCATGTCTAGTATATGAAGGCTGGTATTTGTCATATTAAATGACTTCATGATTCTTGGTTGCAGAAGAAGTATATACCATTTTATTACACGGCTCTCTGGAATGCTTGATTCTGATTGGTCAGTTGAGACATTTGCAGGTTGTTTCTTTTCAAATAATAACCGCTCCAAATTAATAACGCATAGCCGGACTACTTCCACGAGTAAAATCGCTCCGCGCCAATAAAGATCAATAAGGATTACTGTCTGTATGGCGCCATCTTGTGACAAACACTGGACAACCACGACAAGACACAGACAGCTTACTGAGACTGAACTTGACAAAATAGCAGCTACGAAGCCAACACACAAAAAAATACAGAATGGGGATTAAAACTTCTCAAAGACTGGCTAAAAGAGAAAAAATGGAGACAGACAAGTATGAAGCAGAGGATCTTAATAAGGTATTACGATCATTTTATGCTGTGCAAAGTTTCGCGGAAGGATAAAAATGTTAATTTAAAACAAATATGCCAATAAAATGTTTAAAATTCATATTCATGTCCAGTTTTTTTCTTATGTGGCAAGTAGCCCTGTAATAAGCGGGATAATGTAGAGGCAGCCGGTAGTTATTGGGAAATAAGCCCCTTCAGTGTGATACAAGACCCTCCGCTTCGCGTCGGGTCCTGATCACACTGTCGGGGCTTATTTCCCAATAACTACCGGCTGCCTCTACATTATCCCTTACTTATTACATTATAATCTATTTAGAGAACAATCAAATTTGCAAAAATACTATTATACAGTCTTGTTCAAAATAATAGCAGTACAATGTGACTAACCAGAATAATCAAGGTTTTTAGTATATTTTTATTGCTACGTGGCAAACAAGTTACCAGTAGGTTCAGTAGATTCTCAGAAAACAAACAAGACCCGGCATTCATGATGTGCACGCTCTTGGGGCTGTGCAATTGGGCAATTAGTTGAAAGGGGTGTGTTCAAAAAAATAGCAGTGTCTACCTTTGACTGTACAAACTCAAAACTATTTTGTACAAACATTTTTTTTCTGGGATTTAGCAATCCTGTGAATCCCTAAACTAATATTTAGTTGTATGACCACAGTTTTTTAAAACTGCTTGACATCTGTGTGGCATGGAGTCAACCAACTTGTGGCACCTCTCAGCCGTTATTCCACTCCATGATTCTTTAACAACATTCCACAAATCATTCACATTTCTTGGTTTTGCTTCAGAAACAGTATTTTTGATATCACCCCACAAGTTCTCAATTGGATTAAGGTCTGGAGATTGGGCTGGCCACTCCATAACATTAATTTTGTTGGTTTGGAACCAAGACTTTGCCCGTTTACTAGTGTGTTTTGGGTCATTGTCTTGTTGAAACAACCATTTCAAGGGCATGTCCTCTTCAGCATAGGGCAACATGACCTCTTCAAGTATTTTAACATATGCAAACTGATCCATGATCCCTGGTATGCGATAAATAGGCCCAACACCATAGTAGGAGAAACATGCCCATATCATGCTCCATGCTTCACTGTCTTCACTGTGTACTGTGGCTTGAATTCAGAGTTTGGGGGTCGTCTCACAAACTGCCTGTGGCCCTTGGACCCAAAAAGAACAATTTTACTCTCATCAGTCCACAAAATGTTCCTCCATTTCTCTTTAGGCCAGTTGATGTGTTCTTTGGCAAATTGTAACCTCTTCTGCACATGCCTTTTTTTTAACAGAGGGACTTTGCGGGGGATTCTTGAAAATAGATTAGCTTCACACAGACGTCTTCTAACTGTCACAGTACTTACAGGTAACTCCAGACTGTCTTTGATCATCCTGGAGGTGATCATTGGCTGAGCCTTTGCCATTCTGGTTATTCTTCCATCCATTTTGATGGTTGTCTTCCGTTTTCTTCCACGTCTCTCTGGTTTTGCTCTCCATTTTAAGGCATTGGAGATCATTTTAGCTGAACAGCCTATCATTTTTTGCACCTTTTTATAGGTTTTCCCCTCTCCAATCAACTTTTTAATCAAAGTACGCTGTTCTTCTGAACAATGTCTTGAACAACCCATTTTCCTCAGCTTTCAAATGCATGTTCAACAAGTGTTGGCTTCATCCTTAAATAGGGGCCACCTGATTCACACCTGTTTCTTCACAAAATTGATGACCTCAGTGATTGAATGCCACACTGCTATTTTTTTGAACACACCCCTTTCAACTAATTCAACTAATTGCCCAATTGCACAGCCTTAAGAGCATGCATATCATGAATGCTGGGTCTCATTTGTTTTCTGAGAATCTACTGAACCTACTGGTAACTTGTTTGCCACGTAGCAATAAAAAAAATACTAAAAACCTTGATTATTCTGGTTAGTCACATTGTACTGCTATTATTTTGAACAAGACTGTATATTAATAGTAATAATATCAGTGTCCTCCACTAATATTGGCATAAATCTGAGCAAACAAGGCTGTGCAAAATATTTTTTTAACCTAATTATATATTGCTCAAAATATAAAAAAAGCTTTCAATGAAACATTGTAAACACAACAGAGTTTTATCAAATTTTTTTTTGATAAATTAGATACTTTGATAAATATATGTGTGCCACAAATTTTGGCACTCTTAAAGGGGACATTTCACAATACTTTTTTTAAGATGTCAAATAAAAAATTGGTGTCCCCAGAGTACGTATGTGAAGTTTTAGCTTTAATTAATAATTATAGCATGTTAAAATTGCCACTTTGTAGGTGTGAACATAAATGTGCTGTGTTTGGGTGTGTCCTTTAAAATGCAAATGAGCTGATTTCTGCACTAAATTGCAGTGCCTTAATTTTGATAGTGCAGATTAAAGGCGGTATTATCCCCTGACATCACAAGAGGAGCCAAATTTCAATGACCCATTTTTTTGCATGCTTGCAGAGAATGGTTTACCAAAACCAAGTTACTGGGTTGTTGTTTTTCACATTTTCTAGGTTGATAAAAGCACCAGGGACCCAAGTTTTAGCATTTTAACATGGAAAAAGTCAGATTTACATGATATGTCCTCTTTAAATATTTTGCACTGCCAATCTGACCCTGGTGAGGTTGGAGAATAGATGGCAAGGAATCTGAGACCATTCCTGAGACCCATACAGAATCTCTTCATATCCTTCAGATTTCGAGGTCCATGCTGATGCACTCTTGAATTCACCCTACAGGTTTTCTTTGGGATTCAAGTTTGGGGACTAGAATGGCCAGAGCAATACCCTGATTTTGTGGTTTCTAAACCATTTTTGTGTTGATTTTGATGTATGTTTTGGAACATTGTCCTGCTGGAAGATCCGACCTAAATCCATTTTAAGCATCCTGGCATCAGGTGTTAATATAATATATGTTGATATTTGATAGGATACATGGCATCATGGACTCTAACAAGATTCCCAGATCATCTGGTAGAAAAACAGCCCCAAAACATTAAAGACCCACCACCATATTTAACTGTGGTACTTTTCCATATGACTACCTCTCCGTGTGGACCAAACCCACCTCTGGTGTTTATTGCCAAATAGCTCTATTTTAGATTTATCTGACCATAAAAGCTGATCCCATTTCAAATTCCAGTAGTGTCTGGCAAACTGAAGATGCTTGATCTATGGATGAGACATAATCTTTTTTCTTGAAACCTTTTCAAACAATTTGTGCTGATGTAGGTGACATCGGATTGTAGTTTTGGAGATATAAAAAAATTCTTAGATATTTGTTGGCCACTCAAACCATCCTCCTAACAGTGTGTCGGTAAGTAAAAAGTCCAAAAATGTACACAACTTTTAAAGAAATCATCACATAATGCAAATAACAGGACCGAACTAGTGTTAATTTTGTTAACGAAAATAATTTTCGTTGACATCCTTTTTTCTAAGACGAGAAGATGATGAGACAACAGTGACTAAATCGGCAAAGCATGCAATGAAGTTGATGAAAAGATGAAATATAGTTGAAAAGATAAAACAAACCAAAAATCTCTTTTACACTTTTACTTTCGTCCACATTTTTGTTACTATCGGCAGCAATTAAATGTTCATTTATTAGATGGCATGAGCAGACGTTTTTTTTTTGTTCGTGTTCAGATCATGGTAAACTAGTAGAATAGTAGTATATATAGTTTTGTGGAGGCATCAACATCATAGCATGCATACTTGTCATACTTCAAGCACGACCATGACATGACAGCAACAGGACTCTGGCAAAAGAAATGACCTGACTTTTGGGCCCTTTCTCTGTATATTAAAGTGGAAAAAAGCATGTGTCTCCTAACAGAAGGTAAGCAATGTGGATTCAAAAGCACAGGAAAAAACACAACAAACCTCAAGCGGTACATCAAGGCTAACCACAAAGATGTAGAGGTAGGTTTACAACATCTTGGTGATAAGTATGTTTATTATATGGTTTGTATTTTATAGGTAAACCAAACCAATTAATCAAATTGGCTAACAAATGATTATGATCCATAGCAGTAGACAAGTGTTCAAGTGTTAAAATTCATAATATTAATTTCTATTTTTTAAAGTTTCATATGAAATTGTTAATCAAACCATCTTACTTTACTGTGTAGCACAGGGGTGAGCATTCCAGGTCCTGGAGGGCCACTGTCCTGCAAAGTTTATCTCCAACCCCAATCAAATACACCTGACAATCCTAATCAAAGGCTGCAGGTTAACTTGAAAATGACATTCAGCTGTGTTTGATTAGGGTTGGAGCTAAACTTTGAAGGACAGTGGCCCTCCAGGACCAGGAATGGCCACCCCTGCGGTTGAGAAGCAAAATTACCTAAGAGCACCACCTGGTGTTTACATTAGAGCATTTGCATTTTTAAACGTTTTAAAAAGGCATCTCAAAAGTCTGGAGAGGGGTGCTTCCAGAACTCAAAAAGTTAGCTGAGGTGCCCTTTTTCAAAACATATTTGAAAAACAAGCAAAAAACTCCAAGGCACTCTCTTTAGGAAAGCCCTTATTACCATGTTATTATAGGGAACACCATAAGAGTGACCCATCGACCGTACAGGTCTGTGGAATTGACCATATGCCACTGTCACTAAGGAAAGGGCACAGGCAAAAACAACTGAACCAGAGAGAAAGGTTTTGGATTGATAAACTGCAGGCTACTAGATACCCAGGCCTTAATGAAGAACTTGATTTCAGTGTTTTTCTTTAATTTACTTTTTTATATTACTCTTTACTATTAATTTTGATTGTTATTTGGTTTAATTATCAAGGTAACATATAATACATACAATAAAGTACCAGTATGTGTAGTCGCAAATATTTTGTTCAATTTAATACCAAGGAGGACATCTAGTGGTTTTTCTATAATCCTACAACTCTGAATCTTGCTTTTACCAGATGGAGGTTTCTGATTGGTGGTTTGAAAGCTTATATGTCTCTTCCTGTTTTGTTATTTGTTGACTCCCTGAAGAAGGCTTGTATCCCGAAACGCGTCGGAGGTTTATAGGTTTATAAAGTGTTTTAAGGTTTAATATCACCCAGCCAAATAATAAAGGTTTTAAAAAGGCATTTTAAAATGAAAACGATCCTCATTTATACTGTCATTTTAAAAAATACCTTCGTCCACACTATACACCACCACAAACGCACACTGGGTATGCGCATAAAAGTGTAAAAACATATTACTCTAATAGCTTACCTTTAGTGTATGTATGCAGCCTAGTGGCAAAAAATTATATCCATCCTACTACATATTCATTAAATTAATAGGTTAATGATGATGTTATTAACCAAACAGAAAGGTCTTTATGATTTAAATGGAAGCATTCAAAACAGTACTAAACAAGAGAGTACAAGAGAGAGCAAAAATAACATTGTAATATAAGTCAGCAAATGCAAACTTTCATCAAACATAAAAGGTGATGCATAGCTTAAGCCTACATAATTGCTTATTGCTTTAAAGGCAGGGTAGAATCTTCTTTTGATAGACCCGCACCACACATACACAACCCAGGCAATGATGTCAGTTAGTAGACACACACCTTATTGCTGATTGGCTACAAGTGTGTTTTGGTAGTCAGCCCAACTACCTTTTCCAAACCGTTTTTCAGAAATCACGCACTCCACCTTTAATGTAGCGAGTTCCTCTTTAGCCATTTCACACTGTTATGTCTATAAAAGTTCATTGTTCAGAGTTCATATTGGTGATCTTATAGTCAATTCCTACAATATTTTCAAATAAACTATATTCGTCAACATCAAACATCAAAAGCCTTCAAGTAAATTCTCTGTTCGTGTGCGGTGTGTTCCCTCACGTGTTCTCCGCCCATGGCAAAAAAATGTGGCCGACTAAAATTAATATGACATTGATTTTTTTTACCCAGCACATCACCACAAAAGTCCTCCGCTAGCAACATTCACTGAAAAAACAACTTGTAAAATTTACTTTAAAAAATCCTTGTAACAATTTGCACAAACTTTAAGTAAAATTTACTGATCTTTTTAAGTACAACTTACCTACTAAAATCAATTAAAATATACTTAATAATGCATGAAAAACATGTATTAAATAATTAAGTAAATGGTACTTCAGATTTATTTTAATCGTCTAGGTAAGGTTTTTTTTAAAAAATTTAAGCATTACTGTCCTAAAAATATTAAATAAATTATATTTACTGTTTGTTATTTTCTTTAACATAGTTCTATGAATTATTTTTAGTGTTATAAATGGCATTATAGCACAAAATTCATGACTGACTTTAAACTTGATTTTTAACAGAAATACAGAGAAATACAATATAATGTTCCGATCAGGGTTCATGTAAAGAAACACTGATCACCTGAACGGTGACTTCACAAAATATCATTTCCAACAAAACAACATCAATAATATAAGAGCTTAAACCTTTATGACATTTTATTAACAAATATTTAAGTAGTTAAGGTTCTTATCAGTTCTTATTCTGTGATAAAGTTTAAAAAATAAAAATATTCAGGTGCAAAGGATTGTGGGTATTAGTGTTGTAGTTCTCGAGACCGGTCTCGGTCTCAAGACCACTTTTTAAAGGTCTTGGTCTCGTCTTGGAATCGACCGCATTTTTACTCGGTCTCGTCTCGGTCTCAGACAAAGAGGACTCTGAATTTTATTTCAAGACTGGTCAAGACCACAACTGATGGCACACAAAATTTCTTAGTATTTTTGTCTTGTTTTTAGTAAAAATATGATGATTTATCATACATTTATGCAGTTTATTCAGGTTTGGCATATGATGTTGGAATTGTTTAAGCATTGTTTAAGTTTCTCCCAATGACAGTTTTTCTAATTTTATTACTAAAAACACCTGCATTGTGTTAAGTGGATTGCAAGCCATGGAAAGACAGTTCAGATTAAATGGTTAAGTTGATCTCATCTCTTTATTGTTTGTTCACTTTTATTTGCTTATAGACAAAGATAAATTCCCACATATCTGCAATGCCTTTGATTATTTTATCAACTTCTCTGATGGCACGCGCGCGCACACACACACACACACACACACACACACACACACACACACACACACGAAGTGCCTAATCATATGCATATTACACATTTTATCATAAGTGTTTTAATGCAGTGACTTGCAATGGTCTTGGTCTTGACTCGGTCTCAACCCTTTAAAGTCTTGGTCTTGTCTCGGTCTCGGCCTGTCTTGGTCTTGGTCATGACTTGGTCTCGGTTTAGGTGGTCTTGACTACAACACTAGTAGGTATTCCTAACAACATGTGCAAATAAATGTAAGTTCATTTTACTTGAATTTTTTTTAGTTTATGGATTTCATATTCTTAAAGCTCCACTGTGTACTTTTTTGAGTTAATTCTTAGCAAAAACCCATGTCAAAAGTATGTGCTCATTCATGTGTAATTACTTCCACCCCACTAATCAAAGTATTCTCGTAAGTGCAGAATCTGCTATTTCAAATACATACGGTCGAGTCGCTCGACTGGCGCATCCATGTTGTGCCTCCATCTTTGAAATACATTCGCCGACGAGGGACATTCCTGAAATTCCAGCTCCGCCTTTTGCGCTTTCAGTCACTCACGCTGGCCATTAGCTGAAGCCTCCCGAGGCTGCATGTGTAGGCGGTATACGTCATCAAGACAGTCTTATTTCAGAATATTAACAATTATAAAGCTGACAATTATTCCAAGTTAATTGTAAATTGATGTAATATGCTTATGACTTGCGAATGTAAGGCTCAGTTAATTTAAATAAACCAGGCTTGATGACGTATGCAGCCCGGATATGCGACCTGCATAGACTGCATCCTTCGGATTTTACAACAGCCGCACACCGTGATGATCCCGCGATCTAATGCTTTGATTTGAGGCAGATTTGAAAGCCTGTTGAAGAACTATTCTCGAGGACATTAAAACACGTCGCCAAGGAAGCGAAACGGGGATTTAAAACGACAACGCAACAGGAAAAACATCAAGACCATGGTCAATATTGGAGTAAGTTAATGTTAGTTTACCAAGATCATGAGGCTCAAGGGACACAGAAGTTGCATACTTTCTATCTTCTCCACAGGTAATTCAGCATATTCTATGTTGTAAACTTGAAGTTTTATAGTTCCTTGGCTAACTATAGCATGGTTATGCATAACACTTTTTAGTGTAAACACGCATGTGGTTTAATGTGTTCGAACAGCCACATGCCGTCTCTCCGCCCATTTATGTAATCTGAGATACTGAGATAAATGTTTTCATCTTTTCTGACCTCTAACACAAACACACGGTGTGCAGCGCTATTTTTAGCCTTTCATTGATAAAAGCGTCTGATCTGCGCGTCTTTCGTTTCATTTTACAAGCATGTGAAAGTTGAGCGATCTTTTTTCACCAATATCAGAGAAAGCTCTTACATATACACGGACATGTAACGTTTACTTAAAACATAAGCATTGGACTCTGACATAATATTAGTTCGCGTCCATTTAAACTCGTCATTACTCCAGCTCATGATTAAATGACGGGAGAGGGACTCGTCCACAGGCCATCTCCTCAGTAATCTGGAAAGAAGCGGTCGAAAAATGGACAAAAAGAGACGGATTTAAACACCAAGTGTAAATGTAATGTGTCTCTCTCGTCCACTTGTGATCTGATCGACGAAAACACATCTTAATACCAAGTTTAACAGCCCCTAGGATATTTTTCCTCGGGTTGATAAAAAAGGAGTGTCTAAGCTACGTTTATGGTGCTTTTTGTATGTGATTTTAAGCGGACATATCATAACAATCAGAATTTTTCAATGTTAAACATAAATCTGTGTGCTTTGATGGATCACAGGCAAAGGACAAAAAATATTCATTTTTTTCATTGCTTTTGCTTTGTAGCTACTGGAAGCCATGTTAACCTTGGCATGACACGGCCGGGCCACCGTACGAGTTAAAACGCGTTTCACCGCTAGATGGGAGTAGATCCTACACAGTGGAGCTTTAAGTTAAATGAACTAAGATTTTTTGATTAAAATGTACTTAATTATTTTGGGACTATGTGCAGTGACTATAAACAGTTAAATAATTCAAGAAAATATCTAATATGACTTACTATTCCCACACAGTTCATTTTCTACATGAATTAATTGTGTATTTATCATCATTTTACTTAGGAAAATCTAGTTTTCAATAAATGTTAATATTATTATGTAGAAATTATGAGAGTTAATCTAATATATATCACTACACCAAAAAGTTCGTTTTTTCAGTGTTGGCTAAAGTATTTAAAATTAATATGACGTTGATTTTTAAAAGTCATAAAGCCACAATCAAATGTGCTGCTACATTATGCTTTGAATGTGCATGCTTATTTAATTTCTGAGCACTGAAGGACGGTTTTTGAAAAGCAAGTGATATACTTGATAATATGATTTTCCACAACAACAACAACAATATTATTGCAAACGATAATACTGCATGTTTGTTTTCAGTGCACATTTCAGATCAGTGGCGAATTCCAAATGGCATTTATCGCTCCAGATAAAGAGAAAATTGTGTTGTTTTCATTTCTCTATTAACCATCTATTAAAGGTTTCAAAAGGTTGTTACAGCCAGGAGGTGGTAGTGGGGACAAGCTCCCACTACCTAAAAAATGCTTCCTATGGCGTGCGTCTCTAATAGCCTCTGACAACCAAAGTCCAGCTCCTGGCCTTCACGTGTGGCTTGATTTCTAAGCTCGGCGGAACTGTTTCAACTAACAGGAGAAGGGTCGTAGGCGGATCACTGGCGCCTTAAAACCAGTTGCTTAGGGCAGACGGAGCTCATAAGCCTAGGAAGGCAATTCGTCTAGGGGAAGGAAAACCCTGATACTAAAACCTCCACTGCCTTGTGGCTATATCCAATCATGGAAAAGGCTATGGAAGGATATCCAGAGACAAAATCCGGAGTGGAGCCCCGTAGGCGGGTGGATGTCAAAAATGGCTTTCACCCGACAACTCCTGCAGCAAAGCTGGCCCCAAAAGTAATGTATAGCATTCCATTGGACTCTGCCAGCGAAGCCGAGAGGGGGGTCCTGTCGTTTGGGCAGCACTAGGCCTCCATATATACTTGCCCAGGTTATTTGCGCCCTGGAGAGGCCACTCCAGTCTCGCCATCTGGCGAGAGCACAACACGGAAGACAGCAGTTACGGGTTATAAGTCCCTGCTCAATTGGCGTAGAGTGGGACGCCACGGGTTGTCTTTGATGGTGGGAGGGATCTTAGTATTCCATTTGTCAACTACCGCCCGCCTCAAGCCGGGCAGCCCCCGGCCAGTTAGGTGTTGACACGCCACGGTCTGCCTGCTCCAGTGGGTGCCTGGAGATAAGAGCAGCGCTCAACAAGCTGACCGTTAACCTTGCACCAAACAAAAATAAAAAGGATAAAACGAAGATTCCAGCTCTTCGTATCGCAAGCTGGAATGTACGCACTATGCGTACTGGACTGACCAAAGACCTTCAAGCCATTGATGACACTCGCAAGACAGCAGTAATTGATCGTGAATTGCTAAGGCTAAATATCGACATAGCAGCTATGCAGGAGACGCGTCTGCCAAAAAGTGGGTCATTTAAGGAGAAAAACTATACCTTTTTCTGGCAAGGAAAAGGTGCAGAGGAATTCAGAGAATATGGGGTGGGGTTTGCCGTCAAGAACAGTCTACAAAGTATGATTGAGCCACCAACAGGTGGTACAGAGAGAACCCTTACCCTACGTCTTTCAACAGTACAAGGTGTTATAAATCTTATATGTATTTATGCACCAACACAGTTAGCCTCAACTGAGACCAAAGACCAGTTTTACGAGTTATTAGACCATATCATCAAGGGCATACCATCATCAGAACAAGTCTATCTTCTCGGGGACTTCAATGCTCGGGTTGGTGCAGACAGAGAGTCTTGGCCAAGCATCTTAGGTCATCAAGGCATAGGAAACATGAACGAAAATGGTCAGAGACTTTTAGAGCTCTGTTGCTATTACAACCTCTGCGTGACAAACACCTTTTTCCAGAACAAGGCATGTCACAAAACATCCTGGAGACATCCCAGGTCAAAACACTGGCATCAGCTAGACCTGATTATTACTAGGAAGGACTCCCTGAACAGTGTTTGTAACACCAGAGCATACCACAGCGCCGACTGCGATACTGACCACTCTCTGGTAGCCTCCAAGGTCAAACTGAAGCCCAAGAAACTTCACCATAAGAAACAGAAATTTCAACCAAAGATCGATACAAGCAAAACTGCCTACGCTGACAAAAACCAGGAGTTTATCAAGCGACTTGAAGAAACTTTGGCCAAAAGAGAAGGACTTAATGCAGAAGATCAATGGAATTTCCTTAGAAACACCATCTTTGACTCTGCACTCTTGACATATGGAAAGAAAGAACACAAGAGCACGGACTGGTTTGAGGCCAACATTATGGAATTGGAGCCAGTCATTGAAGCCAAACGGGATGCACTGATCAACTACAAGCGAAACCCCAGTCTGCAAAATATGCAAGCACTGAGAACTGCTTGCAATGAAGCAAAACGAACAGCAAGACGCTGCGCAAACAATTACTGGCTCCAACTCTCAGACAACATACAGGAAGCCTCAGACACTGGCAACATTAGGAACATGTATGAGGGGATTAAGCAGGCAACAGGCATACCAATAAGGAAAACTGTGCCCCTGAAGTCCAAAACAGGAGATGTCATCACTGACAGGGACAAGCAAATATGTCGTTGGGCTGAGCATTACTTGGAACTCTTTTCCAAAGAAAACATTGTTACCCAAGAAGCCCTCGACAGCTTTGAAAACCTGCCAGTGCTGGATGACCTGGACACTGAGCCAACTTTAGAAGATCTCAGCAAAGCCATTAACGAAATAGCCAATGGCAAGGCACCAGGTGAGGACGGCATACCACCGGAAATCATCAAGTGTGGTAAACCAGCTTTGCTGGGAACGCTGTATGATCTCTTGTGCCTCTGCTGGAGAGAAGGGATGGTGCCTCATGATATGCGAAATGCTAAGATCATTACACTCTATAAAAACAAGGGTGACCGCAGAGATTGCAATAACTACCGGGGCATCTCACTGTTGAGCGTGGTGGGCAAGGTGTTTGCTAGAGTGATCTTAAAACGACTGCAAGTCCTTGCTGACCGCATCTATCCAGAGTCACAATGCGGATTCAGGGCTAAAAGAGGTACAGTGGACATGATATTCTCTGTGCGTCAGCTTCAAGAAAAATGTAGAGAACAGCGGATGCCACTCCTCATCGCCTTTATTGACCTCACTAAGGCGTTTGACCTAGTGAGCAGGAAGGGTCTGTTCCAGCTGATGCAGAAGATTGGTTGTCCCCCACAGTTGCTCAACATCATAGCTTCTTTTCATGATGACATGAAGGGGATAGTAAGTTGTAATGGCAAACCTTCTAAACCCTTCGACATCAAGAGTGGCGTCAAACAGGGATGTGTCCTTGCCCCAACCTTGTTTGGCATCTTCTTCTCCATGCTATTAACATTTGCCTTTAGACACTCCACAGAAGGTGTTCATCTACACACCAGGAGTGATGGAAGGTTGTTCAATCTGGCCCGCCTGAAAGCCAAGACTAAAGTCCGCTCAGTACTGATTAGAGAGATGCTGTTTGCAGACGATGCAGCCCTGGTGGCGCACACTGAAGAAGAACTACAGCAGCTGCTCAGTCAATTTTCCCATGCCTGCAAAGAGTTTGGGCTCACGATCAGCATTAAAAAGACCAATGTCATGAGCCAAAACGTCCCTTCACCACCATCAATCAAAATTGACAACAATGTGCTGGAAAACACTGATAAGTTCACGTATTTGGGCTCAACCATCACCAATCACTTGTCGCTTGATAAAGAAATAGACATGCGTATTGCAAAAGCTGCTATAATTTTGTCCAAACTCAGCAAGAAAGTGTGGGACAACAATAACATCTCATTGAATACCAAACTCAAAGTATACCAAGCATGCGTTCTCAACACATTGCTGTATAGCAGCGAAACCTGGACGACATATGCCATACAGGAAAACCGCTTGGAAAGTTTCCATCTCCGCTGCCTGCGACGAATCCTTGGTATAACCTGGGAAGACAAGATCACAAACACATCTGTCCTGAAACAGACAAATTCCCACAGCATGCACACTTTGCTCACTCAACGGCGGCTCCGATGGATAGGTCATGTGCGCCGTATGAAGGATGGCCGTATTCCCAAGGATATACTATATGGTGAACTAGCAACAGGAGACCGTCCTGTAGGCCGACCAGCACTGCGTTACAAGGATGTTTTCAAGCGTGATTTGAAAGCCACTGGTATAAACCCTGACACCTGGGAGTCACTTGCAGAAAAACGCAGTGCATGGAAAACCATAGTAAGTGATGGAATCCAAAGGGGAGAAATGAAGAGACTCCAGCAGTTGAAGGACAAAAGAAGTCGCAGGAAGGAGAGGAAATCAAGCCATGACTCCAACCTGCCATCCAGCTTTGTCTGCCTAAATTGTGGCAGAGACTGCTATGCACGAATAGGACTACTGAGCCACTCCAGATGTTGCCAACAACAAAAATAATTGACTGAAAATAAAGGCGCAGCCATTGTCTTTCGAGGCAGAAGGGGCCTACTATTAACCAAAGGGCCCAGACTGAACCTCCAAAGTTTCATTTAGGCTAATTATATTTAAATTACATAAATATCATTTATTATAATTTCAAATGCCTAGAAAACAAAATATTTAGAGTTTCCACTTTCAGTGTTGCAAAATGAGGTAACTTGCACCATTGATTAACAGATTTCTTAAAGTGCACCTATTTCATTGCTAAAAACCAACATTTTGTGTATTTGGTGTAATACAATGTGTTTGCATGGTTTATAGTTAAAAACACATTATTTTCCACATACTGTGCATTTTTGTAACTACAGATATACTGCTTTCCTGTGTCCCTGATTGGCCTGCTAATCTGTACATTGTAATTGGCCTGAATACCTCTGATATAAGACGGAAATGTGACACTCCTTACCATGTGTGAAAGATTCGGTCACAATGCAATGCTGACAGGATTTAACTTACAGGCTGTGAGTCCAAGTGGGAGGAATTATGATAATGTCGGTCTTGTCTACATCAACAGGCCCAGGAAGTAAACTGTTACCTACAATCCATGTATTTGTTGTAGTCCAAGAGAAGAGATTTATGTTGGAAATGATAACATCATCATAATGTCATCGATTACTTTGTAGTATGTATGTACCTTTTGCAGATCGTTTGCATAAAACTGTGCAATAATCAGTTTATAAGCAGTCCACAAGGCATGGTTCTTGCGTGTTTTTATATTATATAAAATATGTGACAAAGCACGTCATGGTGTCATGATGAAAAATTTATCCTGTCAAACTATGACTCATCCATTCCCCTATCCACGCTTTACCTTCTGCTCGCGTACGCAGTGAATTAAAACTGATAAATTACTTTTATCTGTTTGCTTTTTTGCAATTTGCAATGTTATGTTTTAAATAAATAAAGCAAATAATTTCCTTATCCACTGATTATGTCTCCCTATAGTGCATAAGAAGCCATGTAATATAACACCACATATATGCATATTTATTATGGTTTGTACATTACATTTCTGTAAATAACTTATAATGTGTTGAATGATAAAAAGACTGCTGCTGACTGTCCAGGAGGAAGCGCCACATTCATGTTATGAGCTTAATGCATCGTCATGGATACTCAAACATTAAAAAAAACTCACTCTAGGGGGACACTTAAGACATTTTAAATATACGCCTGAAAAGGTTAAAAGAAGTAAGTAAAGTCAGGGATGGGAACAGAGAAAAGCATAGTCAAGAGTGTGAGTGATGTCCACTGAGTGTTATTCTGGTTTTATGTCAGTATTTTTGGGATCACTCTAGTTTAACTAAAACATAAGTAATTTCATTGTTTCTATGCGTTTTATAGAACAGAAGGTGAGCCATGACTACTTCTAATAATCTCTCAAAACATTGTGGGCTAAGAAATAAATACGAATGCAGCAGTGTAAAAAATAAAAATGACATATCTAATAGTGACATTAAGACAAATACCTTTGACCAAATGATGCCTTGAGGCTTGGGCCGTTTACATTCAGTTTTGATTATTCTTGATGGGGTAAGAATGAAGTCAACTGTGAGGTCATGACCTTCAATAAGTGTCTCTGGAATCTCCATGACCTAAAGGAATGGGGCAGAAAGATCATTAATTACTGCATTTAAGTACTGACAATCTTAAGGATTTGATTTAAAAGTTAAAACGTATCTTAATGTTTCATTTTATAATTCATATGTAACCAGTTCAGTCTAGCTAAGAGCTGGACAATGCACCAATTTTATACACATACATACAATCAGTGTAAATTGGCCGTTAGAGAGACAGATGAGGATATTAAGAAGAATAAAGTTTATCCATTATTACCAGAGATTTGAGGTAAATTGTAAGGTAATGAGGCAATAATTATATAACTGAATTTCTTGAACTATTCATAATATTAATATATACTTTATCTACAGTCTTATTTTTAGTTATAGTCGATCCCACTGTCTGTAAAAGTGCTACGATTTACATATTTTATCACTGTTCAATGTTCATGAATTTTTAGAAGAAAAAACACATTACTTTATTAATAGTCTAAACAGTTTTTAATAGTTTTATAATACTTGATATAAAACGGTTTAATTTATTTGGGTAATTTAAATTTATCTTATCTAAGGTAAGGTAAAGTTAAAACTAATTAAAAACTTAAAAGTAGTTACATTTTTACTCTTATTTACAACTGCCAGAGCTGGCAAATTTTTATTTGAAATTGTGTTGTTCACGCAACGCTAATTTTTTAATTTTTGCATGGATGTATTTTGTGGTATTTTGTTGAAGTCTCATCTTTATTTAAGGGGACTTTGCAATGTAATGTGTTTGTTTGGTTATTGTTTAGACTATTTCTCCAGATACATGCTTATGATAGCAACTTTTTTGCTGCATATGCACAACTTTGGCATTTCTTTGAGGGTGTATACACAAACTGTTCAAAGATTATATAAAATCACTCCCGGCCTACATCATCATCTCATCAATCAGATAAGACTTTTAATCTTTTCTCATTGACTAAACTAGTTCATATCAACAACAATATTTTTGAACACTCTGTACACAAACCCCTGCAGTTATTCTGGACATTGTTACGTTTGTTGTGTGAATTTGTAAAGCATTGTTTTTAAATATTTTCTGTAAATAATTTAATACACTGTGGGAAAATAATTTATATTGCATTTTTTTGCTGATATATACTTTATACTCTTTACTGAAACACTACAGTGAATTTACCATTTTTCATGAGCTTACTGTACACAAAAGGTCTGTTTCTCTCAAATATTGTTCACAAATCTGTCTAAATCTGTTAGTGATCAATTCTCCTTTGCCAATATAATAGATTCACCTCACAGGTGTGGCATATCAAGATGCCGATTCGACAGCATGATTATTGCACAGGTGTGCCTTAGGCTGGTCACAATAAAAGGCCACTCTAAAATGTGCCATTTTACCGTATTGGGGGGTCTAAAAACAGTCAGTATCTGGTGTAACCACCATTTGCCTCACGCAGTGCAACACATCTCCTTCACATAGAGTTGATCAGGTTGTTGATTGTGGCCTGTGAAATGTTTGTCCACTCCTCTTCAATGGCTGTGCGAAGTTGCTGGATATTGGCAGTGGCTGACATGCCCGGTGAGTATGCTGGCCATGCAAAAACTGGGATGTTTTCAGCTTTCAGGAATTGTGTACAGATCCTTGCAACCTGGTGCAGTGCTTTATCATGCGTTAGCATGAGGTGATGGTCGTTGATAAACAGTGTTGGGAAAGTTACTTTCAAAGTGTAATACATTATATATTACAAATTACTGTCATTTGAAAGTAATTAGTTACATTACAATATTACTGTCTCTGAACTGTAATGAGTTACACTACTTTTGCGTTACTTTTGAGTTACTTTCATCAAAATAACAGAAGTATGACTAGGCATTATAAAATGTTAATATGTAGTTAATTGATGCTTATTAATCTAGAAGTTATGTGTTGGCCCTCGAGCTTTGAATAGGCACAGTGAAGACTTATGGCAAAATACAGTAACAATCACTGTCAGAATCATAAATATAGACAAATGATCTGGTAAAAGTCTGGTAAATTATGGTACACATACCAAACACAATAGAGCCAACTATAATGCAACCTATAGACTATAACATGGCAAGACGCGACCTTTTTTCATTTCTTTTTTTAATTCACTTTTAATTCAGATTCACAGCACAAACCTGGCATACATTGGTTGACACAACTTATCAAAAAGTGCTATTGGAGGATTAGGCCTCAAGGAATACAGCTCATTTCAGTCCAATAGGATTACATGTAGGCTAACATATCATTGCTTAATAAAACAGACAAACACACTGCTTTTTGCCAAACAATGAATATAGGTTCCCATACAAAGGCTGGTAAAAACTTTAAACAGTGATATTTAAATGTTCTATTTAGATGACCATGTTTAAGTCTACACTAATGTTACGTTGTAGTTTTGGTTGCTGTTTGTAATAAAACTGTAGATAGCATAGTAATAGCCTAGCAATCTATTATGTATATGGACTGTAATCATAGCAAAGCTTACCTTGTCATTGCTGGTGTGATATGGATTTTACTGGCAAGATTTCTAAAAGTCTCTTTACTTCTGAGGTTCAAGCAGCACAGGAGACCGATAGAAACTTTCTGTTGCTTTTACTTGGTGCAAAATTATGCGTGTGCGGCGCTATATCGGACCTGATTGCGACCATTTTCGTCAATCCTTACACAGCCACGGACTTCCCAGATTCAGCTCTTTAAGAAACGCGTCTATATTTAACGCGCACCGCGTCCAAATCGCATTTTAAATACAAAATTAAAGTAAAAATGAACATGCTGCATACAACACCTGGAAACAGCCATACGCTGCGTCCCAAACCGCCTACTTCCATTCTATATAGTAGGCAAAGAGTACGAGAAGTAGTGCTTTTCGCCTACTATACAGTATGGAAGTATGCGGTTTGGGACGCAGCCTATTTTATCCGCAGCTTTTTCCTGTGTGGATGCTGATCGCGCGCATTGGTCAAAAATAAAAAATACAAATAACACGGTCTATTTTTTTAAATGCATTGTTGTAACGCGCGCGTTACTAAGACTGTAACGAGTAAAATATTACCAAAATTTTATTAGTAATGCGTTATATTACTGCGTTACAGGAAAAACTAATATATTACTGTAATATATTATATTTTGTAATGCGTTACTCCCAACACTGTTGATAAATGACACAACCATGGGCCTTGGGATCTCGTCACAATAACTCTGGCATTAATAAAATGTACCCGCACAACACCATACATGTTGTCTGACATCTGCCCTGTACAGTGAAAACCAGGATTCATCCTTGAAGAAAACACCTCTCCAATGTCCAGAGGCCACTGATTGTGAGCATTTGCCCACTCAAGTCGGTTACGATGACAAACTGCAGTCAGGTCAAGGCCCCAAAGAGGACGACGAGCATGCGAATGAGACAGTTCATGCAGAAATTCTTTGGTTATGCAAACCGATTGTTGCAGCAGCTGTCCTGGTGGCTGGTCTCAGACAATCTTGAAGATGAAGATAATGGATGTGGAGGTGCTAGGCTGGTGTGGTTACACGTGGTCTGCGGTTGTGAGGCCGGTTAGATGTATATGAATATCAATTCATGGGCAACAGCTCTGGTGGACATGCCTGCAGTCAGCATGCAAATTGCAGGCTCCCTCAAAACTTGCGACATCTGTGGCATTGTGCTGTGTGATAAACTGGACATTTTAGAGTGGCCTTTTAATGTGGCCAAACTAAGGCACACCGGTGCAATAATCATGCTGTCTAATAAGCCTCTTGATATGCCACACCTGTGAGGTGGATGGATTAGGGGAAAACTGGTGTAAAACACCTGCTTGGTTTAAATACAATAAATATAAACAAAATAGAATAAAACCTGAGGGAATAATGGAACTTGCTACTGTAAACGTGAGCCGTTGTCAGGGAGAGTTGCGTCAACTCAATTCACTTCAGTGGTAAAGTTTTATGCCAGCAATGGTGGATCACGGAGCTTCTCAAAAGATCCTGAAATTTAATGTCACCCCATAAAGCTGCAGCAGAACAGACTGAATGTGATGAACATAATTTAAGTTTTTTTTTTTTACTTTTTATTGACTTAAGACGTTTGAAAAATATGATTGTAAATTAACACTACATATGAAACAAATCACTTTGTGCATCAATGCATTGTAGTGGATTATTTCTCATTTAGTAGATTAATTGAAAGTTATTAGGAAATAGGTGAGGGCTGGCGGAGGATAACATAAGCAAGACATAAACCACAAACTTTTAATGGTAAAATTCCTTCTCTAAATGCAGATCGTGCACTGGACCACTGCTACTCTCCCTTCCGGAACCCCTACAAACCTCTCAGATGCCCACCTTTCGGCAAATCGGATCACTCTTCCATCCTGCTGATGCCTGCTTATAAGCAGAAACTGAAACGGGAAGCACCCGCCCTCAGGACGATTCAATGCTGGGCAGACCAATCAGACGCTATACTACAGGACTGTTTTCATCACGTGGACTGGGACATGTTCCGGGCAGCGTCTGATGGCGACATAGAGGCGTACTCAGAAACTGTAACGTGTTTTATAAGGAAGTGTGTAGAAGATGTAGTGCCGACAAAAACAATCCACATCTACCCTAACCAAAACCCGTGGATTAATAGCGATGTCCGAGCAGCCTTGTCAGCGCGGACATCCGCTTTTAAATGCGGGAACGCTGACGACCGCAAACAAGCCAGTTACGATCTCAGGAAATCCATCAAAGCCGCAAAAAGACACTACAAAATCAAAGTTGAAGAACAATTCAACACCAACGATACAAGAGGCATGTGGCAGGGAATAAATATCATCACAGACAGGGAATAAACCAGCTACTGTGAACATTGCCGCCTTTCTACCAGATGAGCTTAATAACTTTTATGCTCGTTTCGAGGCTCACAACACCACCGCCCACACAGAGATCTGCTGCAGATAATGTGAATGCACTCTCCGTCTCTGTCGCGGATGTAACCCGATCCTTCCGACGGGTGAATACACGGAAGGCTGCGGGTCCTGACGGCATCCCAGGCCGTGTGCTACGAGCATGCGCATTTCAACTAGCCGGTGTTTTCGCAGACATTTTCAACCTCTCCCTCTGTCTGTCTGTGGTTCCCTCGTGCTTCAAAAAATCCATAATTGTGCCAATACCAAAAAAATAAAATCACATGCTTGAATGACTGGAGGCCCGTTGCTCTCACACTCATCTTCAGTAAGTGTTTTGAAAGACTCGTCAGAGATTACATCTGCTCTGTGCTGCCTGCCTCAATGGATCCGCTACTATCCACCATAGTGCCTGCCACACTCGTTGCGAAGCTCCAAACTCTGGGACTAAACAGATCTCTGTGCAGCTGGATCCTGGACTTCCTAACAGGCAGAAGTCAGGTGGTCAGAATGGGCCACAACACTTCATCCTCGCTGACCCTCAGCACTGGTGCTCTTCAGGGCTGTGTCCTCAGCCCGCTCCTGTACTCCCTGTACACACATGACTGTACAGCCACACACAGCTCCAACGTCATCATCAAATTCGCTGATGACACAACGGTGATAGGCCTGATCACTGACAACAATGAGACGGCCTACAGAGAGGCGGTGAGCACCCTGACTAAATGGTGTCAGGAGAACTATCTCTCACTCAACATCGACAAGACCAAGGAGGTGGTGGTGGATTTCAGGAGACAGAGCAGAGAACACAAACCCATCACCATCGACAAGACACCTGTGGAACGGGTAAGCAGCTTTAAGTTCCTCTGCGTTAACATCAGCGAAGATCTTACCTGGTCTACACACACTGATGCAGTGCTGAAGAAGGCACACCAACGCCTCTTCTTCCTGAGACGGCTGAGCATCCTCAGATCATTCTACACCTGCACTATAGAGAGCATCCTGACGGGCTGCATCACTGCCTAGTTTGGAAACAGCACCGCTGGCAACCGCAAAGCTCTGAAAAAGGGTCGTGCGAACTGCCAGTCACATTGTTGGAGGTGAGCTTCCCTCCCTCCAGGACATCTACATCAGGCGGTGCATAAGGAAATCCCAGAGGATCATCAGTGACTCCAGCCATCCGTCCCACAGATTGCTCTCTCTGCTGCCCTCAGGAAGACGTCTCCGCAGTATCCGATCCCGCACTAGCTAACTGCGGGATAGCTTTTTCCCTCAGGCTATCAGACTAATGAACAGCCGAAAGGGACAGCTTTTTCCATCAGGCTATCAGACTAATGAACAGTCGGAACTAATACACCCTACAGCATACTTCACAACATGGTATGCCACACACTGCACTTTAACTTTAACAGTTCAACACCGAACTATCTAATACAATAATCTACCTGCTACCACTAGATATAACATTAATGTGTCCAGCTCAAGTACACTCTGTGGCACCTTAGCAGTTTTTCATTTTCATACGTAATTATGTCTTCATAATGCAAGCGTACATTCTGTGTATAGTGCAGTGGTCTCAAACTCCCGGCCCGCGGGCCACTTGCGGCCCGCCCTCCCTCTCTCTGCGGCCCGCGTCACCTTTAAAAAATATTACATAATCTGGCCCGCAGAAAGATTTTTATTCACTTTGTTTTATATTCGTTTGATTTTTTATTTAAACGTTCAAGTGTTCGTTCACATGTTGCGTCTAACAACGTGTTAAAACGAGTCAAAGCATTACTTTATAAAGTGCTCGGGAGCGGAAGTTGCGCTCTGTGGCGTGGGTCGCGTCACCGTTGCTACGCTACGCAGCCATGAACCACGCACTCCGTGTCGAGGATAACAGAATGCGTGATCGGATTTTAATGCCTCAACTGAACCTCGCGCCAATCATACCATTGTCACCATGCGATCAGTTAATCTGGTCGGGACTTTGTAGTATTTGTCCAGAGAAGATTTGTTACTTCCGGGTGGATATCAGCTGTTACTCAGAGAAGAGCTGCGGTGGGCTTCGCCTCAAGTTACAGCATCTAATGGAGACACCGCATATGGAGGCAGAGCGGTAGATGTAATGCAACACATTTTAAACTACAGATAAGAAAAAGAGCCATCAAAGTGTCCAGGTTAAGAAAAGAGAAAAGATGAGGAGAAATGTACAGAAGATAAAGTATGTATACTTATATATATATATATATATGAAGTATAATATATGATTATGTAGCTTACTATTCAATTACACATAGAGCAGTATTATTATTTTTTTTCTGTCCAACTAGCTTATATAACATGGACTACCCATTCAAAAGTTAAGGGATCACTTTCACATATTAATATTTTCCCACATATAATAGAAAATTCATTACAACTGAAATAACAAAGAACACAATGAAGTTAATACTATGACTGAAAACAATCTTAAATAAATCAAAACAGAAACAATTACTGGTGGTAAGTTTATAAATGTATACAGGAATTAAATGTGTTAGTTTAGTGCATGTTATAATAGGTCTTAGTTAAGATAAGGTTAAAAGAAGATTTACTTAGGCTACTTTTATAAAATAATTTATTAAAAAGATAAAACCACTGCTTATATATTTTCAAGTATTATTATACATTAAATAATAGAAATTAAAAACATGACATTTACAGGAATATTGCATTTTTTAACGTTAAATAGGCCTGCGGCCCTCCGATGAAATGTCTGTCTTAGAAATGGCCCCAAGCCAGTTTGAGTTTGAGACCCCTGGTATAGTGTATAATGTGTAATGCTAACTGTATGTCCAATAGTATATCGTGTGTACTGACTATATGTATGTGCATATTGCACATCTTTACCTGTTAAATGTGCATATTGCACATTTTTTACCTGTTATCTGTATGTTATATGTTAACTATTTCTGCAATTTCTGGAGCACGCTCCCAAGAATTTCACTCACCAAGGCACATGTGCTATGATGATGTGACAATAAAAGTGATTTGAGATTCATCCTATATTGTCTAATTGGAGATACAGGCTATTAACCATGATGGCGATACATACATAGTGCATATTTATGCAAGAAACCTACGGGTGGAGTGTTTTAGTGTTGATTAATTCAATTAAATGCAATCAAATAATTTATTAATAACTTGCATAAAATATATATATTTATAAGTTCAGGGATGAATAATAATTAAAGGTTATGAAGATGGCATCTCCCATCACATGTTCATATTAACAACAAAACGAAAACGACACGAAGCTAGAGCTATTATTAATTAAAAATTAAATAAATTAAATGCAAAATGCAAAATTAAAGTGCATTATGAGTCTTTTTTAAATCTTGCTCTTTGTATGTTTATAACTAAACAGGCACAAGGTATATACATAGCACACAGTCAATTGTACATTATAAACATGCATAAACATTATAAGCTAACATACTACACAATGTGACGCATTTTAAAGTTGTTAAAGGAATCGTAAAACATGGCACATACCAGCAGCTGACCATATTAATATTCTAGTGATTTTATTTATCAAAAAATATTGTTAATGTAATTACATAAAAATAGCTACACATATTGGTGCATTTCTTGACTATTAATTTAAAAAAAAAATCACAGATTATTACTAACTCAAAGTATTTCAATGGCTCTATATGACCTTTCAGGAACTAACTGAAGAGAACCTGAAGTCCTGTACCAAAACGGTTCGGCACAAATACGTTTCTCACAACACCCCTACTAGTAGCCTAGTAGGTACCATGATTTCCTTAAAGTAAACGTAACATCACTAACTAACTAAAATTACTACTAACCTGACAGTCATGAACGATAGTGATGACCACACTGGATTCGCATACAGCTCCCATGCATGCCATCATAGCATATTCCATGTCTGCAAAACCCTCGCCTTTTCCAATTCTGTAACCTAATGAAATTGCACAACATTACTGTCCTTTGACTGAATCCAGGCACAGTTACAATTATAAAACAAAAAACAAATTCAAAATATTAAAATCATGAGGAACATTTCAGTCAAGTGACCCTAAACTTGAACATTAGTGTAATGGTATTTTTTGCATTGATCAATATGATATTCATTCAGTACCATGGTACAGAACAATTCTGAGACACACACTAATTACAATTCTGAGAAGCTTTATTAAGAAAAACTAAAGTAAACTGTGAGTTTTTACCTTTCTCAGACACAGCAACAGATCCAACCACAACAAGATCCACATGAACATTGTCATTTAATCCAATAGGAACACTGAACTCTTTTACACCCTTAAATCACAGAGAATATTTTTATGAAACCTCAACAAATAAATAATATGCTTGACATGCATTAATCATGTAACTTCAGAAAAAGCATGCATGTGTAAAATGAAGTTACCTGAGATGTTGAACAAACACGCAGTTCTTGATTGGTTGCACCTTTCGGAGGAACAATCTTATTGAACAATCCAGTTTTTAGACGAGGTGTTGGAACAAGCAATTTTTTTCCTGCCTGTATTTAAATATCAACATGAATTATTATCATTTTTTGGTCATAACCTTGTTTTAATAATTAAGGGTGCCAAAGAATGCATGATACAATATTTTGAATTGTTATCTGATATCTACATAGAAGGTATGTGACTTTATTAAGTGCAAAAATGATCCAGAGACCTAGGATTTGTCACCAGAATGAAATGGTTAATTATTTCCTTATTTGAAAGGATTATGAATAATAATGTTTAGCTCTGCTTTGATTGGTTGTATTTCAAAGTGGCTTGTTTCAGTAGCTTTCTGTGTGTGTGTGTAAACAGATCTTGGGCTCTATCTTACACCCGGCGCAATGCGGCGCAATGCAGCGCAATGCGCGACGCAAGTGTCTTTCGCTAGTTTCCACCCTAATTTTCACGTTTAGCGCCGCGTTGTTTAAATAGCAAATGCATTTGCGCCCCCTTTGCGCCCATGGGCGTTCTGGTCTGAAAAACGAGGTGTGTTCAGGCGCATTCTTGGCGCGTTGCTACCCTGAGGCAACCAAAACAGACTACGCCATTGACCAACAAAAACCTGGTCTAAAGTCTAAAGTCAATGGCGCAATGTGTTTTATGTTATTTAAAGAGCGCATTAGTAATATGCGCCTATTAACGGGAGGACAACGCGGGTTTGCTTATCACAAAGTACATAAATGCGCAGCAGCACAAAAATGCTTTTAAATATGAAAGATTAAAGGATTGAATTTAAGAGATTATTATTGAGTCTCTTGGTAACACGGTCTCACACCCATGGCGTCAACACTTGACGACACCCGACCATGCGTCAATATGTTGACGCGGAGGGTATACCTTTCGCGTAATTTTTTGACGAACTGGGGACTTCAATACTATTAGGTACGCTAAATTAAACAGTTGTCGCCTGGCATTGGGGTTAGGGAAAGGTTTGGGTAGGGATGTCATTATGTAAATCTAACCCTAAACCGACGCGGAAATGGTAGAAAATGGTAAGAAAATAGGAAAGAGAATGCAACGGACTTAATAGTATTGAAGTCCCCAGTTCGTCAAAAAATGACGCGAAAGGTATACCCTCCGCGTCAACATATTGACGCATGGTCAAGTGTCGTCAAATATTGACGCCATGGGGTGAGACTGGGTTGCTCTTGGACATATTTATAAATGAGGACTGATTATGAGACGTTAGAAGGCGCAAAGAGCTGCTTTACCTGCAGCCTGGTAAGTAAATAAATGCTTTGCTTTGAACAAATGCGTCTGTTTTTAAATGTTTTTTTTTTTATGCTACCTCACGGATTTATTGTATATGATGTACATGTGGATATGGCGAGATGAGAAATATTTGTAAGTAATGCTTAAAAAAACTCTTTGCTAAAAAAACCGCTGTTCAAAGTGCTGAAACGTGAGGAGAGTCGTTTGTAATTTCTTTATCTCCTGTTTGTTACAAATAAAGTATTTTTAGAGTACAAACCTTATCTTACATACTTGTAAATTATTTTTTGATGATATTGGATAGCCATACATTTAAAGCAATTACAAGCCTGCTTTTTACTTCCATGACTAAAAGAAAACGGGTTTTAACGGTTTTAATAAAAAAATAACAATTTCAATATAAGGGAAAAACAACACAATTATTTAACATTAATCTTAAGCTGGGGATCTTCTACCTCCGCTTAGTTTTTCAGTTTACAAAGTCCGTCATCTACATAGGGATTAGACATAGCGCCAGCGCAACTTGCTTTTAAAGGGAATGAGAGCTGTGACTCTCATTGGTTTACTGCACGTTACGCCCAAAATACTCCCATTACAATAGGACCTACCCTTTTCGACAATGCGCTCGGCGCAAAAACAATTTTTCCCGTCGTTAAATTAGCAAAAGTGGATTCGTACACGCCCATTTAGATGTTGCGCTGTGCGCTTTAGACAATGCGCTTAGATCGTTAAAATAGGGCCCTTAATGTTTGAGTCTGTATCAGATGAGGATACAGATTTTAAGGAATAACCAATTGTTTGGAAATTGTTAGTGGACGTTTCTGAGTGGTAAGTATAGACCTGCAAAACGTAATTGTAACATCAATAGTAGAACTTCAGCCTAAACGCTAGCATAGCATTAACTATCATATAGCATTAACTAGCATATAGTGCTAACTCAGCAGTCACAACTTTGTTTTTAGCATTGTAACAACATTAAATTAAACATTAAATTAATAACAATGTTGGGGGGTACATCTCGACTGTAAAGTCACAGTCAGGGTAATGCTGAGATTGGCCTGTTTTCCAGAGGCCCTTTGCATGCACAAGGTTTACATAAGGAGGAGGAAACAATCGTGTTTTAAGTTTGTCATTACCATGTACATGTATACATGTACCATGTTTGCCTAGATAAATACAGTTTTACATTCTACGACACCTTTAAACAACACTTAAAGAAACTGGAGAATACCAAGCAGGTTGAATTTACGGATGCGTTTAACCTCAATTGACAGCAATCTAAACAATATACCTGCAGAGCAGCTAACCGAACCCCCTCGAGTGGTTTATCAGGATCCACTTTAATCACAGTGCTTTTGGTGAAGAGCTCTAAGTGTGTCACCTGACCACAAGCCTCCAGAGCACCCTACAGAAAAGGTTAAGACTAGATTAGATCTTAAGACTTACATGTAAAGCAATGAAGCGGGCCTGTTCCTGAGGCCTGTCCGGATTCACTTTGACCACTCTGCTGGATCTGAACTTGCCCAGATCAATAAGTCTGTTACAAGCAAGTGTTGCACCCTAAACATATAGTCCAAAACACTGCTGTTATGGCTTTATCATAACAGAACTGAAAGGAAAACAAAGCAGAAAAACAGCTAAATTTCAAGCGAAAAGCAGGGCAGATGCGTAACCTTTTTTCAGTTAAAAATTATTTTAAAAAAATCAGTTTTAATTAGATAAAAGCAGTGTCCAAAACAGATGGTCTGCAAAGTTACAAATCCCAAAGTCTACAATAATGCAAGTTATCATCTTCAACTGAAATCTCTTTTCTTGGACTACAATGAACAGAACGATTGTAGGCAACACTATACTTCTGCAGCTCCTTGATGTGGTCTCAATGCACATTATCAAAATTCCACCTGCTTCTTACTCACAGCCTCTAAGTCGTCTATGTTTACTACTGACTAAACCATGATTCAAACACAAGTTTTGAGCAGTGCAGAGTACTGTTTTTTTTTATTTATTATTATTGTATTATGCAAACACAGAAAGTGACTATTTACATAACAATTGAAACAACAAAACAGAGACAAATAAGACAAACACACAATAAATATAGTCACTACCCATACAAATTCATTCTGTTAATATGTGTGTATTTGTGAGTGTATGAGGGTATGTTTGTGTAAAGGATGAAGCGTTATTTACAGTAATGCATACAGGTTTAGAAATGGATAATTCAATCAGTAGTGAGATTAAAGTAAATTCATTGGGTTGAAGGCTGAAGGATAAGGGAGATGACAGAAAGTTGATAGTACCATAGTAGGAGACCTTTTTTTATGTTGCATTCATTGTGTATATACATATAAACACATCACAAACATCTAGTCCATGTTGTATTGAGGACAGACGTGGCACCGGGCCCAGGGGACAGCCCCCATGACAGTTCCCGCCACAGGCCACCGCTTGCACGCCAAGCCTACCCTATTTTGTTTTGGATGGATGGAGACAAAAGAAAACCTCTAGTGTGTGGTGCATTAAAAAAAGTGGACTTGCAGTGGAGAACCAGACCCGGGTAGCGTTCAGCTCAACACACGTCACACTTACCCTGTGTCATATTTTGTAATTTTAAGTTGATAATGTATTAATATGTCAACCAAGGAATCTACTAGTGTGAACCAGTGGGGAACCAGGCCAGGAGTAAAGGCCTTGCCAACACACATGCCACGCTTACCCTATTTTATATTTTGTTGAAGGTGCAGATGTTAGATTACTAAAGTGTATTGTATATAATAAAATAATAATAATAATAAAGGGGTGAGGCAGGAAAAGCGGGACCAGACTGAGGCTGGGAACACCAGAAGAAAGATTATGGGGGACGACAAGAAGGCAAGTGCCCCAAACCCAATGTCACACACTTATCCACCACCATTAGGCAAAGAACAGCCAAAAGGGAGCCAGTGATAGAAGGAAGGGGTGAAAATAAATTAAATTTCTATATGTTTAAAAAAATAATAATAAAAGGGATATTATGGCCAGGTAATGCATTGAGATATAGTCTATTAGCAGGTTTTTCCATAATGCAAAGTGTATTTTGTTTCTTTTTTCCAGTTCATGAGGATCTTTTCTTTGCGATGGTTAGCGCAACCAAAAGTAAGTTTGTTACTGATAAATCTCAGAGTAGACAAAGGGATGATCCATTGGGATGTGACATCCCATAATGATGGACAATGATTTAGTAACACCTTCCCAGAACTGTTTAATTGGAGTGCAATACCAAAGTGCGTGAATATACTGTATGTATCTGGGTTATTTGTGTGCAATATGTGCAGATTTCCAAGGTGAAGCCCATTTTAAACAATTTCAAACCAGTTAGGTAAGATCTATGAAGTAGAGCCCTGCAAGGGGCAAAAACTCCAGCCCTAACCCGGCCCTGGCCCGTAGTGTTCAAGCCCTACCCGACCCCAGCCCGCAAAATGCCTGCAATTTTTTCAGCCCTAACCCGACCCGAGACCAAAATCAATCACTTTTAAGCTCTCTCTGATGCGTGCGCTCTTTGATGCGTGCTCTCTATCTCGGATGCGCGCTGTCTCTGCTACACACGCAAACACACACACACAATGAGGAGAGACGCTAAAGCCCGGTCTGTAAAAAAAAAAAACGGCCCGAGCCCGGCCCAAATGGGCTTAGCCTGTCGGGCCCCGTTGGAAAAATTGTAATTGCAAATTGTTTGTTCAATATCTTGCCATATGTTTTCTGATTAGTTAGGATGAATCCATTCGTATATATATTTTGGAGCTGGTTGGCCAGAAAATAGTGATAGAAATGTGGAGCTTCTAGTCCCCCTTGTATTCTGGATTTCTGTAGGGTGGACAGTTAAATTCTTCCTAATATTGTAAGGAGTGTCACATTTCCGGCACACACTTGAGGTATTCAGTCAATCACAGCAAACTATATAGCTGGCCAATCTTTGTGCAAATCCATGTGTTTCAGAAAGGAAGGGCATAGAGGAGCAACAATAATGTGCATGAAAAATAATGTGGTTTTTCTAAAAATAAACCACGTAAACCCATTACACCAAATACAAAAAATAACATTATTTTTAGCTTATATGTGTTCTTTAATCTGTTTTAAAAAGTTTAAAAGTTTTTATTGTTTTATACTGTTGTCTGAGGTCTACATATGCATTCGTGTGGTTTTTAGATTCAAAAACACCAAAAGCAATAAGTAATAGGTTATTTTGTAACCTGATATTAAGGCTGGCTCGAGAAATGCTCTGTTTTGATGAGAGGGTCGCATTGAAGACTTGGACGTAAACACCCACTGCCATGATTGGATAGCTTCATTGACATTTAGTCATTTAGCAGACACTTTTGTCCAAAGCGACTTACAAATAAGGAAAACAATAGAAGCAATTATAGCAAAACAAGAACAGCAATACATACGTGTACTGGAAATAGTCTCAAGTCCAACACAGTATACATAACCAAGGGTTGGTTAGTAATTTTTTTTAAGAAAATCTGTACATTTAAAAAAAGAAAAAAATAGAGAAAGATAGTAAGTCCTATATGAGGAAGTGAGGTAATGGCGGAAGAGATGGATTTTTAGCCGATTCTTAAAGACAGCTACAGAGTCAGCAGATCATGTCACGACCGGCAGATCATTCCACAGTTGTGGAACAGCTCCTGAGAAGATACGCGCTAATGTTTTTTATTTCCTTTTTGAGATGGCACCACAAGCCGTCGCTCGGTGGCAGAGCGCAGGGATCGAGAGGGTACATAAGGCTGTATTAGTAAGTGAAGGTAAGGGGGTGCTGACCCAGTGGTGGTTTTAAAGGCCAGGAGCAGAGCTTTACATTTATTTGCGAGCTGCTATAGGAAGCCAGTGTAACTTGACAAAGAGAGGAGTGACATGCGCCCTCTTTGGCTCATTGAAGACCACTCTTGCCGCTGCATTCTGAATCATCTGTAGGGGTTTGGTTGTGCAAGCTTGAAGCCCAGCCAGTAGTGCATTGCAGTAGTCCAGCCTGGACAGGACAAGAGCTTGGACTAGGACCTGCTTAGCGTGCTCATTTAGGAAAGGTCTAATTTTCCTTATATTGTAGAGGATGAATCTACAAGAGCAAGTGGTGCTGGCAACATGCTTTATGAATCTAAGCTGCTCATCAATGACCACTCCCAGGTTTTTGCCTGTCCTGGAAGGCGTGATGGTCGAGGAACCCAGCTGAATGGACAGGTTGTGCTGATTCTTTGGTTCAGATGATATGACAAGCAGTTATGTCTTCACAAGGTTAAGCTGGAAATGGTTATTCTTCATTCAGAGCGAGATGTCCCTCAGGCATGCTGAGATGCGGGCAAAAACCGTGGGATCATCAGAGTGGAACGACAAGTGCAGTTCAGTGTCATTCGCATAGCAGTGGTAGGAAAAGCCATGTTTTCGAATGACAGAACCCATGGAGAGCAGTGGTCCAAGCACAGAGCCTTGAGGCACCCTGGTATCAATCTTTCCTCTCTGTAGCCCTAAGTCCGGAGCGATGCTCACGGAGAACCTCAGATAGCCAAGGGGCAGATGGTGTGGGCTGGTCCAGATGTCAGAGGGCATAAACTGTCTAAGCAGGATCTAAGAGTAGAGCATATAGTGTCGGTTGTGTTATTTGTATCTAGCAGAGAAAGTTGGCTGGGAGGGAGAGTGTGGAAGAGATCACAGAGGATAAGAGGGAGGGAGAGAACGTGCGCAGGTTGCGCCGGAACGTGACTGATGGGGGAACGTGTGCAGTGACTGGGGGAGTTAGGTCGAGTTCAAGAGTGAGGAGGAAGTGATCGGATGTGGGTAGTGGGGTGACCTGGGTGTGGTAAGTAGAACAGCAGCGTGTGTAGATAAGATATCAAAGATTGCCTGACCCCTTCGTAGGTGAAATTGGGACCCGCTTGAGGACAAACGACGCAGTCAGGGTGTTGAAGTCCGCTGCCTCTGGTTTCTCAAGGTGAATGTTGAAGTCACCAAGTACTACTAAAGGAGTACCGTCCTCTGGAAGTGAAGACAGAAGTACATCCAACTCCTCCAAGAAGTGACCAAGTTGACCTGGGGGGCGATAGATAACTAAAAAATGGATTTTAGTAGGGTGGATGATAGTAACAACATGCGACTCGAAAAAACTGCTGTTACATGAAGGTGTGAGTTGTTGGAATTTCCCATCTTTTGAAATAAGCACACCGGTCCCTCCGCCCCTTCCTGTTGTGCGAGGACTGTGGGAGAAAGTGTAGTTGTTGGAGAGGGCAGCCGGAGTGGCAGTGTCCTCTGGTTTAATCCAGGTCTCAGTAAGTGCTAAAACAGAAAGGCCAGAATGTGAAGCAATAGCAGAATGAAATCTGGTTTGTATACAGCAGATTGGCAGTTCCATAAGTGAATGGGAAAAGTCAGTGAGGCGGTAGTGGACGGAGGGAGAGCACAGAGGTTATTAGCATTTCGCTGTGGTGACGTGATACAACTGATTTACGAGTTGTAGTAACAGTAGAGATTTGAAAACACATAGTAAAATAGAAGAATAGGAAATGTGCAAGATAGGAAAAGATGGATGGATGGATGGATAGATACAAAAAGTTAGTACAAAAAGTGCAATACTCAAGTGCTGGTCAATGTCCCTGCTCGGTGGAGTCAATGGTCTTTACACTCTTCGGTCTTCACATGACAAGACTGCCGCGGTGGACTAACTGCTTTAATAAGTGCTTAAATTGTGGACTGAACTCAGCAGGCCACGCCCGACAACAATCAACAACAGATAGCTGAAACTACAGCGAGGATGCACAGGAACAAACGCAATTTCAGCATGTGAGACAAAGGTAAACAAGACAGCGTTTCTTAGCAACGAAACTGGGCTAAAACTTTACAAAACTAGAAACAAATACACTTACACATTTCTGTAGACTCCTGTGGATAACTGCTTCACCTGGAGATTGAGCTGTTACAGCTGTTTAAATACTTTCCTGGCGTGGGCCACGCCCGACAACAATCAACAACAAATAACTGAAACTACAGTGAGGATGCACGGGAACAAACACGATTTCAGCACCTGAGACAAAGGTAAACAAAACAGCGTTTCTTAGCAACGCAACTGCGCTAATACTTCACAAAACTAGAAACAAATACACTTACACGTTTTTGTAGACTCCCCTAGTGTTGGGCGATATGCCCCATTTTGAGATCGTCTTATCGTCAGCCTGAGAGATTGACGATACACAATAGTATCGGGGGGAGGGGCAGTAGTTTACTAATTTATTTATTTGTTAATTTTTTTACTCTATTACAGGGGTTCCCAAACTTTTTTCCTGCGCACCCCCTTCTATGTCCCAACCGGGTTGGCGCACCCCCAATCCCCATTTTAAAAAAAATCCAAAAAAGCTTTATTTTCTCACCATAAATACTCATGTTTAATCATGCGCAAATAACCAAGAGCCGGTTGCACTAGCCGGACGTTAAGAAGTTGGGTGTAATAGTCCTACGTCGGGCTTAGCTACGTCCGACATTGTGAAAAATATTTACACCATCTGAAACTACGACCAGACGCAGCTACTAGGGATGCATATCAATTAATCGCGATTAATCTATAGCAGAATAAAAGTTTTTGTTTACATCATATATGTGTGTGAACTGTGTATAATAATTATGTATATATAAATAAACACAGATGCATGTATAATTTTAAGAAAAAAAAATATTTATATATAAAGTATTTATACTTATATATATATAATATAAATTATATATAAATCCAAAAATGTATATACACATGTAAATATTTCTTAAATATATACATGCATGTGTGTGCATTTAACTATACAAAGTTATTATATACAGTACACACACATATATGATGTAAACAAAAACTTTTATTCTGCTATAGATTAATCGCGATTAATTGATATGCATCCCTAGCAGCTACGCTCAGTGTAGATAATGCACGCCCCTGTGTATGCGTTTAACCACTGTGATATTCAGACCCCATTCGAGTTTACTATGGTAGAAAACGTACACTTACTGCCGTCAGCTTATAGTTGACATATGAGAGCTTTCCTCATGTTTACCAGTGCGCTCTCCCTCAAGATGCGTGCGTCACGTGCAGACACATCAAACACATTAACAAAGCTTTTGCTGTTCGCACAAAAGGTGTATAATAGTTTGCAGATTCATTATAACAGCTCAAGTTTCAAACAAAATTAAATGAAAGCTTTTAATAAGTTCTCTACAGTGTCTTTGAAAGTATTTATGTATTTTATTATAAAATTCATTAGCGGTCTCTTTACCATGCATGAAAACACATTCCTCACGTATCCTGTGCATTAGACGCGTCCATGTCTCGTCACATTTTTGCCATAAAAAAAGTCTCTCTTTCTTGGTCCCTCTCCTCCTTCGTGACTAACAGCTTTATCATAAGACGTCCCACACTTGACAGTTTCCCTGATTTCAGCAAGTTAAGCATATTTATAATATGAAATGAATGAAACGAGTTGACACACATATAGACGGTTTCAGCAGTAACAACATAAGCAAGCGGCTGTTGTGGTCCGCACGTAACTTCCGGTAAACTCTTAAGAATAAATGACAACAAAGTTCTTTAAATGTAGTTTATTTATATAACAAGCAAAAAAAAAAACATTACCTAGGAAACCAAAATATTTGTTATTTTCGACGAGGCATTTGTTCAAGAGATCAGTTTAGCAACTAGTCATAACAGGCATAACAGGAGAGCAGTGCGTAGCAGAGCAGACAGCAGCTGTCTTCTACGTTTCTATCAAAAACTAATAAATTATATATATATATTTTTTTTAAATAAAAGCGATTACAAAGGAAATCTTTACTGTTCATTTTTTTATTATTTATTGTATGGAAAAATGCCACTTAAAGAAACAGACCGCCATTACATTTTTCCTCGCGGACCACACTTTGGGAATCCCTGCTCTACTATAACAAATCACTTGATTGGTAAACAAAAAAGAACAAGAGCAACACCGCCATGACCACAACCTTCTTAAAACTGATGCCATTAATTTGAGCGTGTCATTAAAGCCCAGGTGTTCTGAAATTTCCTGCGTGCCAGGGAGCGAGAACAAGACACTCAATGGTTTTAAACCCTCTGCGCACTAACAACCTCTCTGGTGCAAGGTTAGAGTTAGGACTGCTCAATTATGGGAAAAATCATAATCCTGATTATTTAACATGATAACTTAATGACTGTAAAACATGAGTGCGCACATACAACAATTCAATGCACTTGTTTAGTGCTGTTTCAGAAGACTACACGAGTCAAGAAGTGGTGCTCTCAGAGGTGCCTTTTTAAACACATTGGTCCAGCCAGCGCAACGCAATCAAATTTTAAACACAATCATATTTTAAACACAAGCTATAACTGCTAGACTGCTATAACATAAGCTAGACTATAATGCTATAACTCCTTGAAATGCATATCATAAACACAGCTCTCTGCACGTACACGAGAGTGAGAGAGGCACCAATATGCAGCAGGTTATATTTAAACAAAAGTGATAGTTTGCCTCAGCTCGCATGAAACGCATTAAACTGAACAAATACCTAAGGATTACTACTTTAGTTTATGTTTAGACTTCGGACAGATGCGAGAGCGTGTGCACGTGAGACAGAGAGGAGCACAGCTGCTCATGACGCGCTGGATTTAGTTGCTAGAAGGAGTCCAAGATGCGTGCATTAAGTGCAGGTGCGTGCAAAAAGGAATCCTCTCTCTACAAGCTCTCCGTGTAAAGTGAAGCCCACAAACCCTCATGCGAGGAAAAGCATGCAATGCAATGAATGTTAATGTAAAACTATGATGATAAAAATAATAACCATTCGCCAACTATAGTCATGACTATCGCCATGAAAGCCTGCCATTGGCGATATATCTGAAGATCGTCGATACACGACCCTAGGCTCCCATCAGAACATGTGGGGGAATTGTTTTGAAAACCTTATTGTGTAAAAATAGTAGCTTAACACATATATGTTCGAGCCACAAAAGGTTCTGGGTGCTAGAGCTTCTACACATAAATGACAATGCGTATGGTGAAGTAGCAACAAAACTTCAAACCAGACATGACTAAATTACTGTAAACATCACAGTAAGTGCGAAGCAGAATCTAAATCACGGCTGGTATGTCCTTATCTCTAACTTTGTATATTCCTAATGTGCTTGTAATGTTGCACTTCTGAACATTTAACGTTACATACTACAGTTATATGATAAAAAAGCTTTGTTTGTTGAGTGTTGGACCTTTCAAACGCAACTTGCCTAAATTACCGTAAACAACATAAGCAGGCTCAGAATCTAAATCACAGCTGGCAAGTCCTTATCACTAACTTTGTATATTTCTAAAGTATATTACAGTTATATGTTATGTTTAGACACGGATGTTACACACAATCATGACATATCAAGCGATCTCTAATAAAGAAATTGTGACACATAATGATAAAATGTTTTAGTCACATTAGACTGCTGTGCAATTCCAGTCAGATCCAATACATATGGTACAACATTGCTTTTTTGTCGCAGACTTTTTTGTAAATCCAGAATCAACTTCTTTACAAATGAATCCAGGACAATGAAATATTCAAACACTGTTTTTCCCACGCGAGCTGGAGCTTCTTTAAAAACAAACTTCAACCAAGCATTCCTAATGTTAGGTTCCAAGGAAAGGTTATGCAGTGACACTGTTCTTCCAGAACAGTACACTCTACAAACTTTGGCAATCTTTAAAGGCATATTTGCTGATAAACGCTGCATACCGTTTGCCTCTCACCACAGGTATTACTTCCCTACACACAAAGCTGTGGGCAGGTCTACAAAAGCAGTCGTTACCATTTGACTTTGGAGGTGATGTTTAAAATCTCTACAACGTCACACATTGGCACATTCCTGGACCGACTGTTTTCTAAGTTTGGTGCCAAAAACTTATTTCAGTAACAAGGAAGTTTTCAGTTCCAAAACTTGCTGAATGTTAGTTTAAGTACGATGACCTCTTATATAATAAGAGGTAAATTGTTAAAATTGATTCTTTGATTCACTGCTCCTTTATAACATTAAAACCATGTCTGCATTTGTGATTGTAAAAACAACAAACAACACACTACTCGACACTGCTCAAAACTTGCATTTGAATTATGGTTTAGTCAGTAGTAAATTCTTTAAATATGAAAACATAGACAGACAGAAGCGGGAGGAATTATAATAATGACCATCATGTCTACATCAACAAGCATAGTAAACTGTTGCCTACAATCATTGTGTTTGTTGTAGTCTAAGAAAAGAGATTTACGTTGGAAACGATAACTCTGGTCATTGCTTACTATGTGATTTGTAACTTTGTAGGTCATTAGCATGTACTAAGTAACACACACTTACGCACCAAAAGAAATGTAAAATCATGAAAAGAAAAATGGGGGGGGGGTATCCAAGCTGATTAAACTTGATGTTTATGAACAAGAAGTCCCTGACTTAAGAAGCATGCAGCTCGTTCTATATAAGAAAACGCACCAAACTTTATAAGCACGCAGCTCGTGTAGTATGAAGAAGAAGTGACTGAATTTATAAGTGTGAAACCTGTACTGTATTCAGAAACGTGCCTGACTTAATAAACGTACAGCTCATGTTGTATGCAGTGGAAGCACCTGACTCTATGAGCGCACAGTTCTTGCTGTATGAAGCAGACAATGATGGAGGAGCATGTGATGTCACACACCAACTAATTGATAATGACATTCATTGACATCTATTTTCATAATCGATTATTATTATTATTATTTTAATGACTAGGTTGTTCAGCTCCTACATTTATATACACTGAACACAATTATAAATGCAACACTTGTTTTTGCCCCCATTTTTCACGAGCTGAATTCAAAGATCTAAAACTTTTTTTATTTACACAAGAGGCCTATTTCTCCCAAATACTGTTCACTCATTTGTCTATATGTGTGTTAGTGAGCTTTTCTCCTTTGCAGAGGTAATCCATCAATTATTACATTGACAACATGATTAGTGCATCGGTGTGCCTTAGGCTGGTCACAATAAAAGGCCACTCTAGAATGTGCCCGGACAAGGATTAGACTAGTCCTAGACTAAAATAAATTTAAGAGCTATCCAAACTGAAAACAACCTGCACTGACATATCTCGTGCCCTTTGTTTTGCCTCAAACTGCACAAAAGTAATGTGTTTAGTAAGGCATGTTTGTTAAAAGTTATATTTCCTAATTAAACTAAGGCCTAGTCCTGGTTTAAAATAATCCTTGTCCGGGAAACCGCCCCTAAAAGTTAGGCTGCCAGTTAAGTAGGATTTGTCAGATAATGATAAAAATTAACACTAGGTGCCAGATTAACACCAACAACTGGAGGGTATCTGAAAGTGCTATCTAATTTCTTTTACTAATTTCTCATTTAAGGTTTTTTATACTGTGCTTCAGAATATATTTAACCCATGAAACATGCTGCACTTTCACTCCTGTTAGAATAACTTTAAACAAGACTCCGAAATGTACGAAATTGTGGGTTGTTGTCTTGTGTTTATATGTGATAATGCATGCTTTTATATGTGTATTCATAAGTGAATTGTGATTTAATAACCGCAGGGCCCCTCATATAAGGAATGCTTTTAGTTTTTTACTTTATGAAAGTTGCTTTGATTTTTTTATTTTAGGATACAGCACAGCCACCTTAATGCATGCATATTGACAATGATGATTTTTCCATAATCTCCAGCTCTCTCTCAACTACTCACTACAAAAGCTCTTCAGATAGATTACACTTGACTAGGTGTGTCCTGGATTAAAAATGTTTTGTAATCCCTGCTCTAATATAAATACAGACTGGTCCTTATTTCAAATGTATGTTTTTTCCGCCATTTTACCATTGTTACAATCGACAAAAAGAGTCATCGTTATCTGTAACTTAATTTATTGCAAATTAACCGCCCCTAAAAGTTTGGCTGCCAGTTAAGTAGGATTTGTCAGATAATGATAAAAATTAACACTAGGTGCCAGATTAACACCAACAACTGGAAGGTATCTGAAAGTGCGATCTAATTTTGATCAGCGTTCTTTTACTAATTTCTCATTTAAGGTTTTTTATACTGTGCTTCAGAACATATTTAATAATTAGTCTAACATCTTTAACTTTTAGAGTTATTCTAGATGTACTAAAACACATTTTTAATATTTACTGTAACTGTATACAGCGTGGAACAGTGCTGCACTTCGTCATTGATCAAAATACCTTAAAGTTGGGAATTCTGTTGTGTACAGGTCGAGGAAAATTTGCCAGATTTTGGTCCTCGATGTAATCCCACACTTTATGGCGAATGTCCCATTTACTCTCCTCCCCTGTAAAACAAATCACAATGAATGTCAAAACAAACTCAATAACAATAAATAACCGAAATATAACTTATAGCAATTAACCTTTAATCTTTAAAACTTGCTCCATTACACAACGGTAAATCATTCAGCAGTAGAAAGTAGTAAACACGACAGTGTCATTTGAAGGTTCTGTTTAAAATTTCTTCTGTGTTTTTTTATTGGCAGTTTGCAAACATGGTGCATTACCGCCATCTTCTGGACTGAGCTGTGAACTCATTGGCTGCCTCCGAAAACTCCAAGTAGTACCCCAGAAAGAGCATCCATGCATCAGATAGAGTTCTGGGGGCTCATTTATCAAACGTGCGTACGCACAAAAGAAGGCGTACGCCACTCTCTACGCAATAGTTGTTATTTATAAAAAGCAAACGTGACGGGAAAATGTGCTGTCCGTCACGCAAGCTCTGACCAAGGCGTACGCATAAAAACGGGTGAAATGAGAAATGGCGACACCGACGGCAGATGGAAGAAACACGTGAAAGTGAAAGTAAAAATGACAACACTACCTCTCATAAATAACATGAAGACTTCACAAAGCAAGTCTTACAATTAACAGCCTACACGAACACCCGTTTGATCGCTCAGCAGTGAAACAAAATAAATAAATCGAAAATTACAACAAAAATTCAAATGAACACATATTTGCTAAAAGAAAAGTGAAATATGTTCTGCAATAATATTGGCATGTTGTGCAATTCATCCTCATAAAGAATATGGTAACACTTTATTTTACGACCCGCGAAGTACCGCGTAATTAAACTGAATTTACAGCGTACCTATTTGTAACAACAGGGTACCTCTACAGTACGTACTTGTAGGTATAAGGGGAAAATTTGTTAAGTTTGGGGTAATAAGGGGTTAAGAATATGAAGAATTATAAATTATTTATTCTCTAAGTATTTTATAACTACAGGGTACCTATTGTAATATTACGTATGACTTAGTCAAGTCTATGGGGAAATTATGTTTTATTTTTTATGATTTTATTGTGAATTTTTCATATTGACTACTGAATGTTGTATACAGTCGATGTCTATGAGCCACATCGGCAAATAAATATAACAGCACATCACTTTTATTAGCCTATATTACTTGCTTTTAATACCAGCTGATTTAATGTGGTTATCTTTTTTTAAGGTAAGCAGGGGCGGACTGGCCATCTGGCACACCGGGCAGTTTCCCGGTGGGCCGACATACTTTTTGGGCCGCTACATCTCATACTATCTTTGTCTGCTGAGCAGCCCAGTTAGCGTCTTTTTTTCTAGGCAGACCGGCCCACTGACATTTAAGCAGCAGCCCTTTGGTTATTTTTTTAATTACATTAAGCTGGCCCAATGACTGCCCAGCCCAGTCATCGTCCTTTTTTGGATAGACCGGCCCACTCAGCAGCAGCCCATTGGTTATTTTTGATTGACATTAAGCTGGCCCAATTACCGCTTTGGTCTCTGTGCAAGCGAGCATGCGTCGTCGGTCAGTTCACGTGTCAAAATAGAGAGAGAGAGATAACACGCAAGGAGAAACAGGCTCTTCAGCAGACGCTGCAAAATGTGGTAAAATAACACAGCAGGACCTTCAACTCGCGTCGCTGGTGATGATGATGGTGGTGGTGGTGGCACTGGCAGCGCAGCACCAGCACGCAAAGTGTGTCAGTGAGGAGAGGGAGAGAGACGAGAGATAAGTGAGTGTAGTGGCTGGCTGCGGTAAGCAGAACTGCTTTCAAAACACAAGTTTAGATAGATACCCCTTGATAAAACTGAGTCAAAAACACAAAATTTTGGTGATAAAGCTGCAATAAAATAATTGCACTCTTTGCTCTGTGACTACGAGATTGTATCTGATTCGTAGATTTTTCGTTGATTGTCTGTTTCAAAACGTATCATTTCTCTTCAAGCAAAATCAAACAATCCAGGAGATCTGCTTACAGAAAAAGATATGTTTTTTTGTATATAACAACACACTTGACAGATAATCTTAAAAATCTCTATTACTGTAATCACACAAGTTTAGTTCAGTGAATGAATACTTCCTGTACAGTAAGTACTGCAAGTAATAATCAGTTTTCAATATTGCTGTAAGCAGGACTTTGTAAAAAGTCAGCAATTCAATGGCAAATTTTGCCAATAGCTTGTTTTAGGATTCATAAGTGTGGATTACTAAACTAAACTAAACTAAACTAAACTAAACTAAACTAAACTAAACTAAACTAAACTAAACTAAACTAAACTAAACTAAACTAAACTAATAAATAACATGTTCTAGAAGTGTTTGTTGTGTCAACTCTCACTCTTTTCTGCTATTAATTGGGTTTAGTGCTTTTATGGAATTTGGAGTTGCTATCGCTACATATTTAAAGGCGTGCAAAGATGGGTGGTATTTGTAATTATACACTGCAAAAAATTATTTTCAAGAAAAAAAATCTTAGTATTTTTGTCTTGTTTTCAATAAAAAATATCTAAAAATTCTTAAAATAAGATGGTTTTTCTTAATGAGCAAAATGACCCAAGAAAATAAGTCTAGTTTTTACACCAAAAAAATTCAATTTAAGTGATTTTGTGCATAAAACAAGCAAAAAAATCTGCCAATGGGGTAAGCTTTGCATTTAGTGTTTAAGAAAATGTTCAAGATTTTTTGCTTTGCTGCATTGGCAGATTTTTTTGCTTGTTTTATGCACAAAATCACTTAAATTTGATATTTTTGGTCTTAAAACTAGACTTATTTTCTTGGGTAATTTTCATAAAGAAAAAGCATCTTAATTTAAGAATTTTTAGATATTTTTACTGAAAACAAGACAAAAATACTAAGATTTTTTTTCTTGAAAATAATTATTTGCAGTGTAGTGTGGGCCGGTTTGGGCCAAAATGCCAGGGCCGAATTTTTGTCCCAGTCCAGCCCTGAAGGTAAGTACAATAAAACTAGCAGCTTATTCCCTATTTACCAGGAAACTCTTACATTTGCGGACATATTTGAAGTGGTGCTTTGCACTTTTGACTCTGAAACTCTTTTATTTCAAATAACACAATAATGACCACAAAGCAGCACGCTATTTGTTTATTTTAATAGGTGTTGTCATTGGTAGAATAAAACTTTGCAACATGTGTAAACACAAGTATTTTAGCCAAATATAATTTATGCAATGGAAAGCAAAAGACGACTACATGCGTAGGCTACTGCGCAGTTGTAAAGCGTGCGGCCGGCCGTCTGCAGGAGGTTTGCCTGCTGGAACGCGATCCTGAGGTGAAATTTCTTTAAGAGGTATTAACAACTTTCTACACTGTGAAGTACGGCTGCAAGTGATGTGAGCACGATCCGCATGCTGAATAAGGTAACTGGTTTTGTTAATACATGACTAACGCATTTCAAACAATGTTTTTTCAAGAAAGTTGCCAGCTAACTGTAGCAGCAGGTCAGCTAGCACATAAGTTAGCCAAAAATTAATAACAGAAAACTCGTTTTTTTGTCAAGGCACAGTGAAGAAACATTTACTGAAGGCTTTCATTTATGTTTTTTATATGTAATGCAGAACAGCATTTGTGAGACGACATCAACTCAACATCCGAGTGGACAAGAACACCAAGGAAGCCGAGCCGCAAAAACAACGAAAAATTGTCATGATTTTTTATTTGAAATAAAAGTTTTGTGTTAATAAAAATTAAGTGTTGGCTTAATAATAGTGTTTTAAAGAAGTTTTGAAACAAGTTGTTTTAAAATAAAAACAACAATATTCTGTATGTTTATGGTATTTACCCTATAACATTTATAACAAGAGGTGAACAAAGCACCACTTTAGTTTACAGCCCACAAAGGTAAGAGTTACCTGGTAAATACACAGAACAAGCGGGGAATAAGCCCCAGCCAACATTGCAAGGTGGGGCCCATGTGGGCCCCATATGGGCTTCCTATGTGGGCCCTATATGGGTTTGTCCATGGGTTCCACTATGGCCCCACGTGGGTTGCCCACATGAATTTGATATAGAAACTGAGTGAGGTCTCCTTATATGAAACACCTGACTCCACTAATCAGACTCCTTTCAGAATGTTTGAAGCATTTCTTTAATTAACACACTTATCAAACTGATGTACTTTCTGACATTTCTTATTTTCACTCATGCTCAGCTGTGCAAATTAAAATTAATAATTGGCAGGTTAACATTACAAATATCACAAATAAATGTTAACAATAATGCATTTTTATTTAAAATGTTTTATACTGATCATATCCTATCTGTGATATTATTTGCTCTTTGTATAAAAGTGACTATAAACCAAAAGTAATAATTTTAAGAGTTTAAATGTATATAAAATGTATTTTAAGCATAAAATGTTTTGCCCACATAGGTGCCATGAGGGCCCCACATTATTATCCCACATGGGCAAACCTATATGGGGCCCACATAGGGAAACCCACATGGGACCCACATAGTCAACCCACATGGGACCCATATATATTGCCCATGATTTTTTGCTTTGCTGCATTGGCAGATTTTTTGCTTGTTTTATGCACAAAATCACTTAAATTTGATATTTTTGGTCTTAAAACTAGACTTATTTTCTTGGGTAATTTTCATCAAGAAAAAGCATCTTAATTTAAGAATTTTTAGATATTTTTACTGAAAACAAGACAAAAATACTAAGATTTTTTTTCTTAAAAATAATTATTTGCAGTGTACTGTGGGCCGGTTTGGGCCAAAATGCCAGGGCCGAATTTTTGTCCCAGTCCAGCCCTGAAGGTAAGTACAATAAAACTAGCAGCTTATTCCCTATTTACCAGGAAACTCTTACATTTGCGGACATATTTGAAGTGGTGCTTTGCACTTTTGACTCTGAAACTCTTTTATTTCAAATAACACAATAATGACCACAAAGCAGCACGCTATTTGTTTATTTTAATAGGTGTTGTCATTGGTAGAATAAAACTTTGCAACATGTGTAAACACAAGTATTTTAGCCAAATATAATTTATGCAATGGAAAGCAAAAGACGACTACATGCGTAGGCTACTGCGCAGTTGTAAAGCGTGCGGCCGGCCGTCTGCAGGAGGTTTGCCTGCTGGAACGCGATCCTGAGGTGAAATTTCTTTAAGAGGTATTAACAACTTTCTACACTGTGAAGTACGGCTGCAAGTGATGTGAGCACGATCCGCATGCTGAATAAGGTAACTGGTTTTGTTAATACATGACTAACGCATTTCAAACAATGTTTTTTCAAGAAAGTTGCCAGCTAACTGTAGCAGCAGGTTAGCTAGCACATAAGTTAGCCAAAAATTAATAACAGAAAACTCGTTTTTTTGTCAAGGCACAGTGAAGAAACATTTACTGAAGGCTTTCATTTATGTTTTTTATATGTAATGCAGAACAGCATTTGTGAGACGACATCAACTCAACATCCGAGTGGACAAGAACACCAAGGAAGCCGAGCCGCAAAAACAACGAAAAATTGTCATGATTTTTTATTTGAAATAAAAGTTTTGTGTTAATAAAAATTAAGTGTTGGCTTAATAATAGTGTTTTAAAGAAGTTTTGAAACAAGTTGTTTTAAAATAAAAACAACAATATTCTGTATGTTTATGGTATTTACCCTATAACATTTATAACAAGAGGTGAACAAAGCACCACTTTAGTTTACAGCCCGCAAAGGTAAGAGTTACCTGGTAAATACACAGAACAAGCGGGGAATAAGCCCCAGCCAACATTGCAAGGTGGGGCCCATGTGGGCCCCATATGGGCTTCCTATGTGGGCCCTATATGGGTTTGTCCATGGGTTCCACTATGGCCCCACGTGGGTTGCCCACATGAATTTGATATAGAAACTGAGTGAGGTCTCCTTATATGAAACACCTGACTCCACTAATCAGACTCCTTTCAGAATGTTTGAAACATTTCTTTAATTAACACACTTATCAAACTGATGAACTTTCTGACATTTCTTATTTTCACTCATGCTCAGCTGTGCAAATTAAAATTAATAATTGGCAGGTAAACATTACAAATATCACAATTAAATGTAAACAATAATGCATTTTTATTTAAAATGTTTTATACTGATCATATCCTATCTGTGATATTATTTGCTCTTTGTATAAAAGTGACTATAAACCAAAAGTAATAATTTTAAGAGTTTAAATGTATATAAAATGTATTTTAAGCATAAAATGTTTTGCCCACATAGGTGCCATGAGGGCCCCACATTATTATACCACATGGGCAAACCTATATGGGGCCCACATAGGGAAACCCACATGGGACCCACATAGTCAACCCACATGGGACCCATATATATTGCCCATGATTTTTTGCTTTGCTGCATTGGCAGATTTTTTTGCTTGTTTTATGCACAAAATCACTTAAATTTGATATTTTTGGTCTTAAAACTAGACTTATTTTCTTGGGTAATTTTCATCAAGAAAAAGCATCTTAATTTAAGAATTTTTAGATATTTTTACTGAAAACAAGACAAAAATACTAAGATTTTTTTTCTTAAAAATAATTATTTGCAGTGTACTGTGGGCCGGTTTGGGCCAAAATGCCAGGGCCGAATTTTTGTCCCAGTCCAGCCCTGAAGGTAAGTACAATAAAACTAGCAGCTTATTCCCTATTTACCAGGAAACTCTTACATTTGCGGACATATTTGAAGTGGTGCTTTGCACTTTTGACTCTGAAACTCTTTTATTTCAAATAACACAATAATGACCACAAAGCAGCACGCTATTTGTTTATTTTAATAGGTGTTGTCATTGGTAGAATAAAACTTTGCAACATGTGTAAACACAAGTATTTTAGCCAAATATAATTTATGCAATGGAAAGCAAAAGACGACTACATGCGTAGGCTACTGCGCAGTTGTAAAGCGTGCGGCCGGCCGTCTGCAGGAGGTTTGCCTGCTGGAACGCGATCCTGAGGTGAAATTTCTTTAAGAGGTATTAACAACTTTCTACACTGTGAAGTACGGCTGCAAGTGATGTGAGCACGATCCGCATGCTGAATAAGGTAACTGGTTTTGGTAATACATTACTCACGCATTTCAAACAATGTTTTTTCAAGAAAGTTGCCAGCTAACTGTAGCAGCAGGTTAGCTAGCACACAAGTTAGCCAAAAATTAATAACAGAAAACTCGTTTTTTTGTCAAGGCACAGTGAAGAAACATTTACTGAAGGCTTTCATTTATGTTTTTTATATGTAATGCAGAACAGCATTTGTGAGACGACATCAACTCAACATCCGAGTGGACAAGAACACCAAGGAAGCCGAGCCGCAAAAACAACGAAAAATTGTCATGATTTTTTATTTGAAATAAAAGTTTTGTGTTAATAAAAATTAAGTGTTGGCTTAATAATAGTGTTTTAAAGAAGTTTTGAAACAAGTTGTTTTAAAATAAAAACAACAATATTCTGTATGTTTATGGTATTTACCCTATAACATTTATAACAAGAGGTGAACAAAGCACCACTTTAGTTTACAGCCCGCAAAGGTAAGAGTTACCTGGTAAATACACAGAACAAGCGGGGAATAAGCCAGCCAACATTGCAAGGTGGGGCCCATGTGGGCCCCATATGGGCTTCCTATGTGGGCCCTATATGGGTTTGTCCATGGGTTCCACTATGGCCCCACGTGGGTTGCCCACATGAATTTGATATAGAAACTGAGTGAGGTCTCCTTATATGAAACACCTGACTCCACTAATCAGACTCCTTTCAGAATGTTTGAAACATTTCTTTAGAAGAGCTCTCTAAACTAGTAACGTCATCCAAATCATCGTCCTGTATATTAGACCCCGTTCCCACAAAACTACTTAAAGAGGTATTTCCTGTAGTATCAACCCCGGTTCTAAATATCTTTAACTCATCGCTAGAAATAGGATACGTTCCAACATCTTTCAAACTAGCAGTTGTTAAACCGCTGATTAAAAAACCACAGCTTGATCAGGGAGAGCTTAATAACTTTAGACCAATCTCAAATCTCCCTTTTCTTTCGAAAATATTAGAAAAGGTAGTGGCAAGCCAGTTACGCACATTTTTGACAAATAATAGTACATATGAAAAGTTCCAATCAGGATTCAGGCCCCACCATAGCACAGAGACAGCGTTGCTTAGAGTTACAAATGACCTCCTATTAACATCCGATCGTGGTGAAATTTCAATTCTTATATTATTAGACCTTAGTGCAGCCTTTGACACAATAGATCATACAATCTTACTCAATAGACTAGAAAACTATGTTGGTATCAGTGGTCAGGCGCTAGCATGGTTTAGGTCGTATCTAACCAATCGCTATCACTTTGTTTATGTAAACGAAGAAGAGTCATATCACTCCCTGGTTAAATACGGTGTACCGCAGGGATCGGTTTTAGGTCCTATCCTGTTCTCGTTATACATGTTACCTCTAGGAGACATTATCAGGAAACATAACATAAGTTTTCACTGCTATGCGGATGATACCCAGCTTTACATCTCCTCACATCCCAGCGAAACACACACGTTTTCTAAGCTAACAGACTGCCTTAGCGATGTTAGTGACTGGATGGCACATAACTTTCTTAAGCTGAACTCCAATAAGACAGAGATACTTATTATTGAACCGAATCGCTACAAACATAATATGTCAGATTACACGTTGCACATAGATGGCTGCACTGTGGTGCCATCTTCCACGGTAAGGAACTTAGGTGTGATGTTCGACAGCAACTTATCCTTCGATAGTCATATCGCCAACGTCTGCCGTACAGCTTTCTTCCACCTTAGAAATATCTCGAAAATACGCCATATACTGTCTACATCTGACGCAGAGAAGCTTATCCATGCTTTTATGACCTCTAGAATATACTATTTTAACTCGCTACTCGGGGGATGCCATGCAAATCAAGTAAACAAGCTTCAGCTAGTTCAAAACGCTTCCGCAAGGGTACTTACTCGATCTAAAAAGTACGACCACATAAGCCCAATTCTGTCATCTTTACACTGGCTACCAGTTAAATATCGCATACAATTTAAAATATCACTACTCACCTACAAAGCTTTAAATGGCCTAGCACCCTCATACCTTATAGAATTACTATCAGAATACAATCCATCACGCACACTACGGTCACAAAATTCTGGTCTCTTGATTATCCCTAGACTATCAAAAGTGTCTAAGAGTGGAAGGTCATTTTCCTACTTAGCCCCTAAGCTCTGGAATGATTTACCAACCGATGTCCGAGAATCAGACACAGTCGATAATTTTAAATCTAGACTTAAAACTTTTCTCTTCAACAAAGCATTCGCATAATTTGTCTAGTAAAAGTACTTAACTCGAAATAGTTATTTGTACCGAACAAAGCACTCGCGGTCATAAAACAGACCTACCAAATAAATAAATAAAAACCTTATCTTAACGTATAGTCGGATTGCGATTTTGGAACTTTCGTGTTCTTGTGAATAGTATGCCATACAAACCCGTTTGCCACTGAACCTGCATTAACGACGACAGTGGGGCATCCGGCCTTAGTCAAACGGGTTGGCACGTACGGTTGGGTTGGGCTTTTGGCGCTTTCTTTATATTGCGAATACTATGCCATACAGACCCGTTTGCCACTGAACCTGCATTAACGACGACAGTGGGGCTTCCAGCCTTAGTCAAACGGGTTGGCACGTATGGTCGGGTTGCGATTTTGGCGCTTTTTTGTGTCTTGTGAATAGTATGCCATACAGACCCGTTTGCCACTGAACCTGCATTAACGACGACAGTGGGGCCTCCAGCCTTAGTCAAACGGGTTGGCACGTATGGTCAGGTTGCGATGTTGGCGTTTTCTCATGATCTTGTAAATAGCATGCAATATAGACCCGTTTGCCACTGAACCTGCATTAACGACGACAGTGGGGTTACAGGCCTTAGTCAAACGGGTCGACAGGTTTCATTTTCTCTTTCTCTTAAAAATCAGAAGGTGACCCTTAGTTACCATATATACCGTCGCAGTGGGCCCCCAATTTGCAAAATCCTCAACTGTGGATAATATAATTATGCCGCAATAGTTAGTCTGTCTGAAACTAAGCTGATTAAACCACATCACTGTGTGACACTTGCATTACATGTGAACGGCCCCTACGCTAATATGATTTTGTTTTTCTCTCCCTGTCCTGTCCTCGACCCTGAGGACAATGGGACAAACAGACCCAGTTTCGGGTAGATGTGAAAGTCGACTCACCTCTGATCTACTGGTCGTCCATCACTGTGATGCCCAGCTGATGCCTGACCAACGACCACCGGCAGGACCCGCTTAATATCCGCTTAATCTCTGCTTAATCTCTGCTTAATCCCCGCTTAATCTCCTTATCCGTTTATATGTGTTTATATACATATATATCTCCCAAGGGTTTTTCCCTCCTAGGACTTTTTATTTTTTTTTCCTCGGCTCAACAACCCGGGGTTTTTGTTTTTTTTCTCCTAGGGGGTTTTTTACCCCGGGGAGGTAGCCTGCTTGGGCTTAATTTAGCTTCTTCTCCTAGACGTTACATTAGTAATACGCTCGTTCATAATGTCGAGTCATAGCCTCAGCAAATTTAGCCCGCACATAGTCAACCCACATGGGACCCATATATATTGCCTATGTTAAGCCCATGGCCACATGAAACCCATGTTGCCCATATGGGACCCATGTGGGGCCCACATATCAATGTTAATTAAATGTAAAAAAGAATGCATTTTTATTTAAAATGTTATACTGATCAAATCATATCTGTTATATTATTTGCTATTTGTTTAAAATTGACAACCAACCAAACGTTATTATTTTAAGATTGTAAATGTATAAAGATATATTTCAAGCATAAAAATGTTTTGCCCACATAGGTGCCATGAGGGCCCCACATTATTATCCCACATGGGCAAACCTATATGGGGCCCACATAGGGAAACCCACATGGGACCCACATAGTCAACCCACATGGGACCCATATATATTGCCCATGTTAAGCCCATGGCCACATGAAACCCATGTTGCCCATATGGGACCCATGTGGGGCCCACATATCAATGTTAATTAAATGTAAAAAAGAATGCATTTTTTTAAAATGTTTTATACTGATCAAATCATATCTGTTATATTATTTGCTATTTGTTTAAAAGTGACAATCAACCAAAAGTTATTATTTTAAGATTGTAAATGTATAAAAATGTATTTCAAGCATAAAAATTTTTGCCCACATAGGTGCCATGAGGGGCCCGCATTATTATCCCACATGGGCAAACCCATATGGGGCCCACATAGGAAACCCACATGGGACCCACATATATTGCCCATGTGAAGCCCATGCCCACATGTAACCCATGCTGCCCAGATGGGACCCACGGGGGGCCCACATGTCAATGTTGGCTGGGGCACCACTTCAATTTACAGCCCGCAAATATGAGTTGCCTGGTAACTCCTGTATAATACAGATCAAAGAGGTACAAGTTGCTATTATTTTTATTGTGCTGTTATATTTTATTTGCGGATGTGGCTTGTAGACATCAAATGTAGGCTATACAATACACTTCATCAGGTAAGTAGCAAATATGAAAAAAAAAACTATAACAAAAAATCAATAGACCATATTACCTATAGACGTAAGTCATACATACCACGTAATATTACAATAGGTACCCTGTAGTTATGAAATACTTATAAATCATTTATAATTTTCCATATATTATTACCCCCTTATTACCCCAAACTTAAAATATTGTTCCCTTATACCTACAAGTACGTACTGTAGAGGTACTCTGTTGTTACAAATAGGTACCCTGTAAATTCGGTTTAATTACGCGGTACTTTGCGGGTCGTAAAATAAAGTGTTACCAAGAATATAGTTAACAGAACGAAATAATGTACAAAACTGATATTCTCGTCAATGTGTCCGTCTGGCGGAGCAGATATAGATGCAATTACATAGACAGATAGATAGATAATTAAGGAGATAATATAGTTAGATAGATAAATAGATAAATAAATAGATAGATGTATTAATTGTCCACTGGGGAAAGTTGTTTTCATAGTAAACCATATCTTCATAATCTAGTACGGAATTATGGTATTCATGCATATGCCTTCAGTGTGTTTTATTTTTGATAAAACAATGTATGGCGTATGTCTCAAACATTCAGGAAGAAACAAGAAATTAAATTTGCGCTGAACAATGTCCCATTTCCAGGTCGATTATTACCGACATCTGTAGCTTGTCAGATGCAATTAAATGAATGGAAATAAAATGCCCCATCACAATGCGTAATGCCCACACTGTGCCCTCCAAACAACGTTTTTCTCCTCTTTTCCCCCTCGCCAACGATAACTTCTACTTCACATTGAGTGAATTTACGTTTTTTTTTATTTCCTCTATGTGTTTGCCATGATTTCGCAATCAATGCATATTAACTTGTGGGCGTTTCACGGACTATTTATGGGCAACTATGGGCGTGTCATGAAGCCGCAAAAGCTGAGCTACATTTAGAATTGATTGTGATTGAAGGGAAAAATGCGTAGGATGTGCGTGCGCACGGTTTTATAAGGCCCTGTTTACACGTACATGGTTATTTTTAAAAACTGAGAGATTTACCTTCGTTTGTGCCCCTCGTTTACACGCAAACGGAGAAACCGATTGTTTCTAAAAACTCCGGCCAGAGTAGAGATCCTGAAAATCTTCGGTTGCACGGTTGCATGTACACTGAGACAAACGGATGTTTAAGCAGGCAACGTCACAGAGTATGCGCCAGAGCTCCCACCTACGTCAAAAGTGCGACCTATGTTTACATGTGACTGCTACTCTGAACGCTTTCAAGATCACATTTATGTTTGTGCAAACTCGTTTCGTGTGTTTGTATTTGCAAATACAGCTGCTCCATTATGTCGAGGAGCAGAGACGAGTGCTCGGAGGTCAGCAATTTTACGCGTGTTTGACTTCATGCGGCGCTGCAAGAACCGACAGATGGATGATGTCAAAGTATCGCGAGAGCTATTCGAAATTAGACCTCTACGTGTGATTCCTCAACTCGCTCTCGCGGTACTTTGACGTCATCGATTACCTACTGCAACAACTCCTCCCTCCAACGTGAAGAACCAGTTCGCGTCACCACCAGCGCTGCCGGTGATTGGCTTACGTGGGCTTGAGCTTCTCTTGACGGCATATATGCACGGGTACGTGTAAATAAACACTTTTCTAAAAACTGACATGTGTGCACGATATTATTTTTGAAACCGGAGAGGTTGAAATGTCCGTTTATGAAAATAGCCGCCCACGTGTAAACTTAGCCTAAATCAGAATATTTCTGTGCGTACGCCCGTCCTATGTTTCATCCGTACGCCACTTCTGACGCAAATCCTACGCAAAGTTTTATAAATGAGGCCCCTGGACATAACATTCAGTGTTTTCAAGCAAAATGTATTCCTATAAGTTTCAATTTAAGAAAGAGTCAAACAAATCTTCTTTAGATCTGATAGTTTCATGTATTTTTGATTCAGCCCAGCTTCAACTCATCCTCTGTAGTCTAGTGGTTAGTGCACTGATTCTCCCATATGGGAGACCCAGGTTCAAGGTTTAAGTGGAGTTCTCTACTGACAAGTAGTCACTTCTTTAGCTCTGATAGATTTTGTGGGCAGCTTATAGCCTGCATTTTCTATTTTGCCTTCCCAAATCCAGTAGGTTGTTCATTTTATTACTGTTCCTATGTCTCATGAAGCAGTCTTCATTGCTGATGTGGGCTTAAGAATTCTGCTGGACATTTGAGATCAAATTTAAGATAGATTTCTGGGCTGCGTTCTGCGAAACTACCTTAACGCTACATCGTTCTTAAGTTGTACCTTAAGCTGTACCTTATCGCTAATACGTGTTTTCCAAAACGTTCTTAGTTACGTATCACTTCTGTAAGTCATACGTTCGTAAGGTTGGTCTGGAGCGCTCTTAGCTATACCTTATCCCACATGACTCCACTAGGGGCCATCACTTTCATAAAAGCTCACATTGCATATAACTAAATATTTGTAAAAAAAAAAACACTCCCGTGTTTAATTATAAATATTTTTATATTTAAAGAATAAAACATTCACATAATTAGACATCATTACATTGATGGTTGTTAGATTTTTAATTATCTTTTCCGAAGGGACATCAACTGCGAACTATTAAATGCTACAGGATTAAGAAACTATTTAAAAAATATATTTTGGGTGATGGAGTTGGGGAAACTGGCAGCTATACAGCGAATCCTATTTCATTTGTGCATTTCATATCCGTTAAATCTTAGTCTACCGGCAAGTATTTTAGCTGCATAAATAAATCGGGTAAAATAAAAAATAAAAAACTAATAGGATTGTTAATGTTAATTCGACTTTGCATCGAAGTTTTTTAATGTTTTATAACTTTGAGGCAGCTGCATGCCATATTCTTTATAAACATTCAAAACAAACTGCGCACTTGCTTAGTCTCCTAAGGTCAACACAATTTCCACATTAAAACTCAAAGCTAAAATCTAAAGTAATCATAATATATATTTATTTATTATATAATATATATATATATATTTTATATGTTATATTTGAGGTACCATACCATACCATACCATACCAACTTTATTTGTTAAGCACTTTACAACAACCAAAGTTGACCAAAGTGCTGTACAGAAGGAATATACATATATACAATTAAGACCACACACTATAAACATTCACATAAACAGGTTAAAACAATAAAATCACTTACTGGTTGTCAAAAGCCAAGGAGAGAAGATGAGTTTTAAGAAGTGTTTTAAAAACAGATAAAGAAGATGCCTGCTTAACATGCAAAGGCAGATCATTCCATAGCTTAGGGGCAGACACAACGAAGGCACGATCCCCTCTGAGCTTACGCTTAATTTTGGGCACAGTCAGGAGCAGCTGATCATCTGACCTGAGAGAGTGGGCGGATTTATAAGTATGTAAGAGCTCAGAGAGGTATGGTGGTGCAAGACCATTTAGTGATTTAAAAACAAATAGCAAAATTTTAAAATGAATCCTAAATTGAATAGGCAGCCAGTGCAAAGAAGCTAAAATTGGGGAAATGTGCTCGTGTTTATGTGTGCCCGTTAAAAGACGTGCTGCTGCATTTTGTCCATCTGAAGACGGGTGATGGAGGACCCACTAACCCCCACATATAGTGAATTACAATAGTTCAGACGTGTAGTTACAAAGGCATCGATTACAGTTTCAAAATGCTGTCTTGACAAAATTGGCTTTATTTTGGCCAACAGTCTCAAGTGAAAGAAGCTTGATTTGACAACAGCTGTAATCTGACTGTCAAATTTAAGATCAGGGTCCACCTTAACTCCTAGGTTTGTGATATTCGATTTAATATAGGGTGTCAATGATCCCGGATCTACAGACGGGGTCCCAGTGGTACCTCCAAAAACCATCAGTTCAGTTTTTTTGTCATTAAAATGTAAAAAATTCAGAGCCATCCAGGCCTTTATGTCGTTAAGACAATTGAGTAGTTGTCCAACAGAATTATCGTTTTTCTTTTTAAGAGGTACATAAATCTGACTGTCATCTGCATAACAGTGAAATGAAATGCCGTACTTTCTGAGTATGGAACCCAGTGGAAGCAAATACAGAGAAAAAAGTAGAGGGCCAAGGACTGGGCCCTGTTGGACCCCACACAAAAGAGGAGCAGAAGAGGAAACAGAATCACCTAAACTAACACAAAAAGTTTGATCCGCTAAGTATGACCTAAACCACTCCAGTGCTATGCCCCTGATGCCCACCCACTGCCTTAACTGTGAAATCAATATCTCATGATCCACTGTGTCAAATGCAGCAGTTAAATCTAAAAGAACAAGGATAACACAGTCACCAGAGTCAGTCGCTAAAAATATATCATTAAAAACTCTTAAAAGGGCAGTTTCGGTGCTGTGCATGGCTTTAAAGCCGGACTGAAAAACCTTGAGTATGTTATGTTCTGCTAAAAAGGCCATTAATTGACTGTGCACAATCTTCTCCAGGATTTTTGAAAGGAAAGACAATTTGGAAATAGGCCTGAAATTATCAAGAACTGTCGGATCTAGAGCAGGTTTTTTAATCAGAGGATGAACTACTGCATGTTTTAAAATTTTAGGGACTATACCCAAGGCCAGACTACTATTTATTACTGCCACAACAGATGGTCCTATAGTGGGGAAAACCTCTTTAAATAATCGAGTGGGGACAGCATCATCTGAAGAACCTGAGGGCTTCAAATGACCAACAACCTCCTCCAAAAAGGACAAAGCCACCGGCTCAAAATGATCAAAGACAGCCGAGCAGGGGACAGAGATTGAAGGGTCTGAAGCTTAAGGTACAATTTGAGATCTGATAGAAGTGACCTTATTTATAAAAAAGTCAAGGAAGTTTTCACACATAGCAGGGGATGCCTCCATACAAGCATTCTGTGGGGCATTTAAAAGTAAGTCAGTTGTGTTAAATAAAACACGAGGCTTGTGACAATTTGCCAGAATAATATCTGAGAAATGTTTTCTTTTAGCATCCTTAACAGTTTTTTGATAATGGTGCCAACAATCCCTTAACATTTGAAGAGACACCTGCAGTTTGTCCTTCTTCCACTTGCGCTCAGCTCTGCGGCACTCACGTCTGGCAGCATGCGTCATGTCATTTAGCCAGGGCTCAGATTTAGTTTTCGGCTGCCTGGATTTTAATGGAGCCACAGTGTCTAAAACAGTTTGGCAGGTGGAATGAAACCATGAGCTAAGCTCCTCTGTGTGCAATACAGACTCAGGAATGATGGAGTTCTGACTGAAAGCAACCAAGAACTGAACAGCAGTGGAAGGGTTAATCATACGACAGCGCCGTGCAGCAGCGGGAGGTTTAACTGTATGACAGGCAACATCAGTCTCAAATAGTACAGGCATATGGTCAGAAAACACTGCATCACATATCTCTAGATTAAAAACAGGTAAACCATATGATAACACCAGATCAAGTGGGTGTCCATTTTCTTGTGTGGGTCCAGACACAGTTTGCACAAGATTAAAAGACTCAATGAGATTTAAAAAACCCTTTGCCATTGGCTTATCAGGACAACACACGTGAACATTAAAATCCCCAACGATAAGAACACGATCATATTAAGGCATGATTTCGGCTAGAAAAGCAGTAAAATCATTTAAAAAGTCTCTATTGTACTTGGGTAGCCGATAGACTACAGCACACAACACTGAATGAGAGCGACCAATCTCAAATAAGCTCAGCTCAAAGCTGCTAAAAGCGGATGACAGCGATATCTGCTTACATTTATAATGACTCTTAAATACAGTCGCTACTCCTCCTCCACGGCCAGATTTTTGCGGGGAGTTAAAGTAGCAACAATCATGTTGTAAAAGTTCTGTGAAAGCGCTGGACTCACCATCACTCAGCCAAGTCTCAGTTACACAGAGGAAATCCAATCCTCGGGATGTAAAAAAGTCCTTTAAGACAAAAGTCTTATTTGCTAGCGATCTAGCATTTACCAGCCCAAACCTGACAGAATTGGCGGGTCCGCGACATTGGATTTCCATGAAACCTGACACAGAGACCACAAGATGCTGTGATTCACTCCGCGCCAGCGGGGACGAGGAGAGCAGGTGCCGCGGGGCTGGAACACCTCATCCGGTCCGACAACAGGTATCAGCCAGGCATCGACAGGGTCCAGCGAGCATCGTGGAATAACAAGGCTAGGGACGACTCCAAACTCAATCCCAAAAGATGTAGAACAACAGGCCAGACGGGCCTTCAACCTCACCAGCCAGCCGCTGCGTTTTCCCCGGCGGCGGGTGCGCTTTCGTCTGCACTCACGCCGAGAAGGTGGTGCCGAGGTGCGCCAAAGGTGAGCCGAGAGCTTTGCCAGAAGCGGGGGCAAAGTTTCACAACCACCATCATTCAATTTTACAATATTTTCGGCAGAAAATCTCAGATCCAGCAGTGTTTGGCGATCATACACCAGTAAGGAGTTGACATTCCGTGCAAAAAGCGAAACAAACATCAATAACACACACAGCAATGACAGTGACAGACGGCAAGCCACACACAATGGCGCCATCTTCCAACCAACATGAATCAACTTCATGTTGCCGTGACACACGCATCCTCACAGACAGGCTCCAGAAATGCGTCCATTAAGCTTTATCCGCATTGTAACAACGCTGCTTGCGCATCCACTGTCCAAGCACAATAAACGCATAAACTAATGAACAACAGCAGTTTGTTTTTATATATTTTAAGTGTAATGCACAACCAATTACTTGCACGACCCACTTTATTCCCCTGTGCAACGCACTTATTGGGAACCCCTAATATAAATTATCCTTTCAAGTGAAGGCATAGCGGATGAATTGGAGCAGTTTAAAGATGATACGTTTGGAAATAAAGTTGCGGGTTTTGCACGGGTTTGATATAAAATATAGAAGGTTGAATTTAGTTGTTTGCAATTTGAAACATTTTTAACAGATATTCCTAATAAATTTAGGAATACACAGGACCAGATTCTGTCAGCCCTGCTTCAACTCATCCTCTGTAGTCTAGTGGTTAGAGCACTGAATCTCACATGTGGGAGACCCAGGTTCAAGTCCCCCAATGTTTAAGTGGAGCTCTCTACTGACAAGTAGTCACTTCTTTAACTCTGATAGAGTTTGTGGGCAGCTTATAGCCTGCGAAATCTGTTTTGCCTTCCCAAATCCAGTAGTTTGTTCATTTTATTACTGCTCCTATGTCTCCTGAAGCAGTCTTCATAGCTGATGTGGGCTTAAAATTTCTACTGGACATTTGAGATCAAATTTAAGATAGAGTTCTGGACATAGAATTCAGGGCTTTCAAGCAAAATGTATTCCTGTAAGTTTCAATTTAAGAAAGAGTCCTGGACATAAATTAGCAAATAATACAGCAGATGCCAACAGTATCTTTGGGTTTCGAAAGAAGCAAACAAATCTTCTTTAGATCTGATAGTTTTCATGTATTTTTGGTTTTGACTCTGACTGTACCAGCCAGCCAACTGTCTGAGCATAGGCAGCAATACACAGGACCAGATTTTGTCAGCCCAGCTTCAACTCATCCTCTGTAGTCTAGTGGTTACAGCACTGATTCTCACATGTGGGAAACCCAGGTTCAAGTCCCCCAATGTTTAAGTGGAGCTCTCTACTGACAAGTAGTCACTTGTTTAGCTCTGATAGAGTTTGTGGGCAGCTTATAGACTGCATATTCTATTTTGCCTTCCCAAATCCAGTAGTTTGTTCATTTTATTACTGCTCCTATGTCTCCTGAAGCAGTCTTCATAGTTGATGTGGGCTTAAGATTTCTGCTGGACATTTAAGATCAAATTTAAGATAGAGTTCTGGACCTAACATTCAGTGCCTCCAAGCAAAATGTATTCCTGTAAGTTTCAATTTAAGAAAGATTCCTGGACATAAAATTAGCAAATAATACAGCAGATGCCAACAGTGTCTTTGGGTTTCGAAAGAAGCAAACAAATCTTCTTTAGATCTGATAGTTTTCATGTATTTTTGGTTTTGACTCTGACTGTACCAGCCAGCCAACTGTCTGAGCATAGGCAGCAATACACAGGACCAGATTTTGTCAGCCCAGCTTCAACTCATCCTCTGTAGTCTAGTGGTTACAGCACTGATTCTCACATGTGGGAAGCCCAGGTTCAAGTCCCCCAATGTTTAAGTGGAGCTCTCTACTGACAAGTAGTCACTTGTTTAGCTCTGATAGAGTTTGTGGGCAGCTTATAGACTGCATATTCTATTTTGCCTTCCCAAATCCAGTAGTTTGTTCATTTTATTACTGCTCCTATGTCTCCTGAAGCAGTCTTCATAGCTGATGTGGGCTTAAGATTTCTGCTGGACATTTAAGATAGAGTTCTGGACCTAACATTCAGTCCCTCCAAGCAAAATGTATTCCTGTAAGTTTCAATTTAAGAAAGATTCCTGGACATAAAATTAGCAAATAATACAGCAGATGCCAACAGTGTCTTTGGGTTTGAAAGAAGCAAACAAATCTTCTTTAGATCTGATAGTTTCATGTATTTTTGGTTTTGAATCTGACTGTACCAGCCAGCCAACAGTCTGAGCATAGGAAGCAATACAGATTTTGTCAGCCCAGCTTCAACTCATCCTCTGTAGTCTAATGGTTAGAGCACTGATTCTCCCATATGGGAGACCCAGCTTAAAATCCCACAAGGTTTAAGTGGAGTTCTCTATTTACAAGTAGTCACTTGTTTAGCTCTGATAGAGTTTGTGGGCAGCTTATAGCCTGCATAATCTTTTTTGCCTTCCCAAATCCAGTAGTTTGTTCATTTTATTACTGCTCCTATGTCTCCTGAAGCAGTCTTCATAGCTAATGTGGGCTTAAGATTTCTGCTGGACATTTAAGATAGAGTTCTGGACCTAACATTCAGTGCCTCCAAGCAAAATGTATTCCTGTAAGTTTCAATTTAAGAAAGATTCCTGGACATAAAATTAGCAAATAATACAGCAGATGCCAACAGTGTCTTTGGGTTTTGAAAGAAGCAAACAAATCTTCTTTAGACCTGATCGTTTTCATGTATTTTTGGTTTTGACTCTGACGGTACCAGCCAGCCAACTGTCTGAGCATAGGCAGCAATACACAGGACCAGGTTCTGTCAGCCCTGCTTCAACTCATACTCTGTAGTCTAGTGGTTATAGCACTGATTCTCACATGTGGGAGACCGAGGTTCAAGTCCCCCAATGTTTAAGTGGAGCTCTCTATTGACAAGTAGTCACTTCTTTAACTCTGATAGAGTTTGTGGGCTGCTTATAGCCTGCATGTTCTATTTTGCCTTCCCAAATCCAGTAGTTTCTTCATTTTATTACTGCTCCTATGTCTCCTGAAGCAGTCTTCATAGCTGATGTGGGCTTAAGATTTCTGCTAGACATTTTAGATCAAATTTAAGATAGAGTTCTGGACCTAACATTCAGTGCCTCCAAGCAAAATGTATTCCTGTAAGTTTCAATTTAAGAAAGATTCCTGGACATAAAATTAGCAAATAATACAGCAGATGCCAACAGTATCTTTGGGTTCTGAAAGAAGCAAACAAATCTTCTTTAGATCTGATAGTTTCATGTATTTTTGGTTTTGAATCTGACAGTACCAGCCAGCCAACAGTCTGAGCATAGGCAGCAATACAGATTTTGTCAGCCCAGCTTCAACTCATCCTCCTTAGTCTAATGGTTAGAGCACTGATTCTCCGATGTGGGAGACCCAGCTTCAAATCCCACAGGGTTTAAGTGGAGATCTCCATAGACAAGTAGTCACTTCTTTTACTCTGATAGAGTTGTGGGCAGCTTATAGCCTGCAATAATCTATTTTGCCTTCCCAAATCCAGTAGGTTGTTCATTTTATTACTGTTTCTATGTCTCCTGAAGCAGTCTTCATAGCTGATGTGGGCTTAAGATTTCTACTGGACATTTAAGATCAAATTTAAGATAGAGTTCTGGACATAAAATTCAGGGCGGGCTTTCAAGCAAAATGTATTCCTGTAAGTTTCAATTTAAGAAAGATTCCTGGACATAAAATTAGCAAATAATACAGCAGATGCCAACACTGTCTTTGGGTTTGAAAGAAGCAAACAAATCTTCTTTAGATCTGATAGTTTTCATGTATTTTTGGTTTTGACTCTGACTGTACCAGCCAGCCAACTGTCTGAGCATAGGCAGCAATACAGATTTTGTAAGCCCAGCTTCAACTCATCCTCTGTAGTCTAGTGGTTAGAGCACTGATTCTCACATGTGGGAGACCCAGGTTCAAGTCCCCCAATGTTTAAGTGGAGCTCTCTACTGACAAGTAGTCACTTCTTTAACTCTGATAGAGTTTGTGGGCAGCTTATAACCTGCATATTCTATTTTGCCTTCCCAAATCCAGTAGTTTGTTCATTTTATTACTGCTCCTATGTCTCCTGAAGCAGTCTTCATAGCTGATGTGGGCTTAAGATTTCTGCTGGACATTTAAGATCAAACTTAAGATAGAGTTCTGGACCTAACATTCAGTGCCTCCAAGCAAAATGTATTCCTGTAAGTTTCAATTTAAGAAAGATTCCTGGACATAAAATTAGCAAATAATACAGCAGATGCCAACAGTGTCTTTGGGTTTTGAAAGAAGCAAACAAATCTTCTTTAGATCTGATAGTTTTCATGTATTTTTGGTTTTGACTCTGACTGTACCAGCCAGCCAACTGTCTGAGCATAGGCAGCAATACAGATTTTGTCAGCCCAGCTTCAACTCATCCTCTGTAGTCTAGTGGTTAGAGCACTGATTCTCCCATAGAGCCCCAGGCCCCAGGTTCAAGTCCCCCAATGTTTAAGTGGAGCTCTCTATTGACAAGTAGTCACTTCTTTAACTATGATAGAGTTTGTGGGCTGCTTATAGCCTGCATATTCTATTTTGCCTTCCCAAATCCAGTAGTTTCTTCATTTTTTTACTGCTCCTGTGTCTCCTGAAGCAGTCTTCATAGCTGATGTGGGCTTAAGATTTTTGCTGGACATTTGAGATAAAATTTAAGATAGAGTTCTGGACCTAACATTCAGTGCCTCCAAGCAAAATGTATTCCTGTAAGTTTCAATTTAAGAAAGATTCCTGGACATAAAATTAGCAAATAATACAGCAGATGCCAACAGTATCTTTGGGTTCTGAAAGAAGCAAACAAATCTTCTTTAGATCTGATAGTTTCATGTATTTTTGGTTTTGAATCTGACATTACCAGCCAGCCAACAGTCTGAGCATAGGCAGCAATACAGATTTTGTCAGCCCAGCTTCAACTCATCCTCTGTAGTCTAGTGGTTAGAGCACTGATTCTACCATAGAGCCCCAGGCCCCAGGTTCAAGTCTCACAAGGTTTAAGTGGAGTTCTCCACTGACAAGTAGTCACTTGGTTTTGACTCTGACTGTACCAGCCTGCCAACTGTCTGAGCATAGGCAGCAATACACAGGACCAGGTTCTGTCAGCCCTGCTCCAACTCATCCTCTGTAGTCTAGTGCAGGGGTCGGCAAGTAACTTTGGCCGCGGGCCAATATTTTTTTTAGCCAGTAGGTGGCGGGCCAACTGTTCTTGGCACACTTACGTCTTATTTTGAATTAGCCTAGTATAGGCTATCTGATCTTTTGTCAAGAAACATTGTCTTTATTTCCTATTTAAAAGACGAAAGACGGCATTAAAAATTGCTAAAAACATGGTAATGGGTCTGTGTATCATTCGTTCAATCGTTTTTTTTTCAAATTAAAAACAAAAATGAAAAAAATAACCACCACGGGTTTTCTGATTGTGTGCTCAGATAAAAAAAATTAATTACTGGATTAGACATTTTTTTTTATTTAACTCCTTTATAGGCATAATATATCAATGAAATCATTTTAAACAGATCAAGTACTATAGTGGTAATATTACAGGCATTTATGCTCTCATGAAATACTCTTACAGTCCGACTTTTGAACTATTCCTTTTTTATTAATATTTAACCGGGACACACACATACACACCTAAGGTTTAAGGAGGTCTCCGCTGGACTGTTTTTTGTCCAGCTCCGACATGGTTCTATTCATACATTCATACACTTTGTGTTCACCCGCTTTATTTCCCGACCTGACGGGTCCGCAAAACTTAACGTCACATTTCGTTTCCAGAATCTCACATTCAAATGTCTCTAACGAAAAGAGACAGATAATTTTAAATGTTATACAAAAATTGTGTTCGTGCCAATAAAAATATTATTTTAACATTGTATTCATTGTATTTATAATGAAATATAAATAATAAATTAAATAGGACAAAGCCTCTCACTCAAATTTCTCACCATCATAAACCGAGTTGGTTGAGTTGCTGTTCAAATTGCTGAACATCCTCCTTTGCCAAATTTATAACGTTTTAAACGGAGGTAAAGATCAAAGAACTATGCGTTAGGAAAATTAATAATGGCTTTATTTTAATAGACATGTAAAACCATATTTTGGCGGATTACTTTCATTTTTTTTAACGAATTTACCTGCCCATTTAGTCTTAATAATTAACGGTAAACGAACTTGACTTGCTGTTTTCGAAGGCAGGTCGAACCTTAGGTCGGGCTCGAGCCCCAAGTTCAAGTAGCAGAAAACAACAGTATTCCTTCCAAATCTACTTTAAAAGTGTATTAGTTAAAATATTATTGCAGTAAAAGAGTTTATTTTTATCATATTTTGTAGTGGTTTCTAAAAGCCAGCAATTACTTTTCAGTAATTTGCAATGTCACGGAGTTTAACGTCTTCACGCGTGATGAATTGACATGATTTACGAGGTAAATTTGCAAATGATTCATGAAGTCATACCTCTGCAATTATTTGATCGATTGTGTTTTAGAAGTATGCTCAAACTCTAATGACAGTTATGATCGCGGATGCGCTGTTAGAGAAAGAGAACGAGAAAAAGCGGCCCGTTAAGATAGCTGTAATACGCATTTTTTTCAGGATATTCTTGCTATTTGTCAGTGTAGCAATAAATAATAATAATAATAATAATAATATACGCGAATAAATAATAATGAAAAAAGTTCAAAAGTCGGACTGTAAGCGAATGAGACTTACAGGAAAGCATGGTTGCTATTCAAACCCTTATTAAAACCCTTATTAAAATGTAATCTGTTAGTACCTGATCTGTTTAAATTTATTTCATTGGTATATGTCTGCTAAGGTGTTCAATTAAAATTTGTCCGAACCCGTTTTCATTCATTTTTTTATTTTTGATCTGAGCGCACATTCAGAAAACGAGTGGTTTGATTTTAGTTCAGGAAATAAATAATACAAAAACAAGTCGTTTTTCTTTATTTTCTTTTTGGTTTTGATTTGAAAAAACGAATGAAGGAATGATACACGGGGCCATTTTTGTAAACTGTTATTGTAAAATAAAAAAGTCTGATTAAAAAATAAAATAAAAATACGGACTTCAAATTAATCCGGCGGGCCAGAAAATATTGCTGGCGGGCCACTTTTGGCCCGCGGGCCGCCAGTTGCCGACCCCTGGTCTAGTGGTTAGAGCACTGATTCTTACATGTGGGAGACCCAGGTTCAAGTCCCCCAATGTTTAAGTGGAGATCTCTACTGACAAGTAGTCTACTTTTTTTTAACTCTGACAGAGTTTGTGGGCAGCTTATAGCCTGCATAATCTTTTTGCCTTCCCAAATCCAGTAGTTTGTTCATTTTATTACTGTTTCTATGTCTCCTGAAGCAGTCTTCATAGCTGATGTGGGCTTAAGATTTCTACTGGACATTTGAGATCAAATTTAAGATAGAGTTCTGGGGCCTCATTTATAAAACTTTGCGTAGGATTTGCGTCAGAAGTGGCGTACGGATGAAACATAGGACGGGCGTACGCACAGAAATATTAGGATTTATAAAACCGTGCGCACGCACATCCTACGCATTTTTCCCTTAATAAATCACAATCAATTCTAAATGTAGCGCAGCTCTTGCGGCTTCATGACACGCCCATAGTTGCCCATAAATAGTCTGTGAAACGCCCACAAGTTAATATGCATTGATTGCGAAATCATGGCAAACACATAGAGGAAATGAAAAAAAAACCGTAAATTCACTCAATGTGAAGTAGAAGTTATCGTTGGCGAGGGGGAAAAGAGGAGAAAAACGTTGTTTGGAGGGCACAGTGTGGGCATTACGCATTGTGATGGGGCATTTTATTTCCATTCATTTAATTGCATCTCACAAGCTACAGATGTCGGTAATAATCGACGTGGAAATGGGACATTGTTCAGCGCAAATGTAATTTCTTGTTGCTTCCTGAATGGTTGAGACATACGCCATACATTGTTTTATCAAAAATAAAACACACTAAAGGCATATGCATGAATACCATAATTCCGTAGATTATGAAGATATGGTTTACTATGAAAACAACTTTCCCCAGTGGACAATTAATACATATATCTATTTATTTATCTATCTATCTAACTATATATCTCCTTAATTATCTATCTATCTGTCTATGTAATTGCATCTATATATGCTCCGCCAGACGGACACATTGACAAGAATATCAGTTTTGTACATTATTTCGTTCTGTTAACTATATTCCTTATGAGGATGAATTGCACAACATGCCAATATTATTGCAGAACATATTTCACTTTTCTTTTAGCAAATATGTGTTCATTTGAATTTCTGTTGTAATTTTCGATTTCTTTATTTTTTTGTTTCACTGCTGATCGATCAAACGGGTGTTCGTGTAGGCTGTTAATTGTAAGACTTGCTTTGTGAAGTGTTGTGTCGAACTCAGTTCCCCCTATGTTTCCCTTTAGTGTAGTGCTTTTATAGCGTTTTCATCACGTTACATTTAGAAAGATTAAAGATTTTAATTGGTTATACTAAAAAGGCATAATATCATGTATTTTATAATACAATTTATTAAATATTTCATACATTTGACAGTTTTCTATTAGGGTATTTCTTTTAAAATATAGCCTGTCTTTTTCTTTTTTTTTTCCTTTACTGGTCGTTTTAAAAATTTAATTTTTGCATACATAGTTAAATAAATATTATACATATAATATTATTAATAATGTAAAAATAATTGACTTACCATTAAGAACAATACAGATACATTACAGAAATGCACACATATACATCTCAGTAGCCATTAAAACTTTAAATATATAAATAATAAAACCTATAACGTGATAAAAACGCCACAAAAACACCACACTGAAGAGAAAAATAGGGGGAACATAGTGGCAACAGACTTCGACACAACAGAAGTCTTCATGTTATTTATGAGAGGCAGTGTTGTCATTTTTACTTTCACTTTCACGTGTTCCTTCCATCTGCCGTCGGTGTCGCCATTTCTCATTTCACCCGTTTTTGTGCGTACGCCTGGGTCCGAGCTTGCGTGACGGACCGCACATTTTCCCGTCAAGTTTGCTTTTTATAAATAACAACTATTGCGTAGAGAGTGGCGTACGCCGCCTTTTGTGCGTACGCAACGTTTATAAATGAGGCCCCTGGACATAAAATTCAGGGCAGGCTTTCAAGCAAAATGTATTCCTGTAAGTTTCAATTTAAGAAAGATTCCTGGACATAAAATTAGCAAATAATACAGCAGATGCCAACATTGTCTTTGGGTTTTGAAAGAAGCAAACAAATCTTCTTTAGATCTGATAGTTTTCATGTATTTTTGGTTTTGACTCTGACTGTACCAGCCAGCCAACTGTCTGAGCATAGGCAGCAATACAGATTTTTTCAGGCCAGCTTTAACTCATCCTCTGTAGTCTAGTGGTTAGAGCACTGATTCTCCCATAGAGCCCCAGGTTCAAGTCTCACAAGGTTTAAGTGGAGTTCTCCACTGACAAGTAGTCACTTGTTTAGCTCTGATAGAGTTTGTGGGCAGCTTATAGCCTGCCTTTTCCATTTTGCCTTCCCAAATCCAGTAGTTTGTTCATTTTATTACTGCTCCTATGTCTCCTGAAGCAGTCTTCATAGCTGATGTGGGCTTAAGATTTCTCCTGGACATTTAAGATCAAATTTAAGATAGAGTTCTGGACCTAACATTCAGTGCCTCCAAGCAAAATGTATTCCTGTAAGTTTCAATTTAAGAAAGATTCCTGGACATAAAATTAGCAAATAATACAGCAGATCCCAACAGTGTCTTTGGGTTTTGAAAGAAGCAAACAAATCTTCTTTAGATCTGATAGTTTTCATGTATTTTTGGTTTTGACTCTGACTGTACCAGCCAGCCAACTGTCTGAGCATAGGCAGCAATACAGATTTTGTCAGCCCAGCTTCAACTCATCCTCTGTAGTTTAGTGGTTAGAGCACTGATTCTCCCATAGAGCCCCAGGCCCCAGGTTCAAGTCTCACAAGGTTTAAGTGGAGTTCTTCACTGACAAGTAGTCACTTGTTTAGCTCTGATAGAGTTTGTGGGCAGCTTATAGACTGCATATTCTATTTTGCCTTCCCAAATCCAGTTGTTTGATCATTTTATTACTGCTCCTATGTTTCCTGAAGCAGTCTCCATAGCTGATGTGGGCTTAAGATTTTTGCTGGACATTTGAGATAAAATTTAAGATAGAGTTCTGGACATAAAATTCAGGGCGGGCTTTCAAGCAAAATGTATTCCTGTAAGTTTCAATTTAAGAAAGATTCCTGGACATAAAATTAGCAAATAATACAGCAGATGCCAACAGTGTCTTTGGGTTTTGAAAGAAGCAAACAAATCTTCTTTAGATCTGATAGTTTTCATGTATTTTTGGTTTTGACTCTGACTGTACCAGCCAGCCAACTGTCTGAGCATAGGCAGCAATACAGATTTTTTCAGGCCAGCTTCAACTCATCCTCTGTAGTCTAGTGGTTAGAGCACTGATTCTCCCATAGAGCCCTAGGCCCCAGGTTCAAGTCTCACAAGGTTTAAGTGGAGTTCTCCACTGACAAGTAGTCACTTGTTTAGCTCTGATAGAGTTTGTGGGTTTTGACTCTGACTGTACCAGCCAGCCAACTGTCTGAGCATAGGCAGCAATACACAGGACCAGGTTCTGTCAGCCCTGCTCCAACTCATCCTCTGTAGTCTAGTGGTTAGAGCACTGATTCTCACATGTGGGAGACCCAGGTTCAAATCCCACAATGTTTAAGTGGAGCTCTCTACTGACAAGTAGTCACTTCTTTAACTCTGATAGAGTTTGTGGGCACCTTATAGCCTGCATATTCTATTTTGCCTTCCCAAATCCAGTGGTTTGTTCATTTTATTACTGCTCCTATGTCTCCTGAAGCAGTCTTCATAGCTGATGTGGGCTTAAGATTTCTGCTGGACATTTAAGATCAAATTTAAGATAGAGTTCTGGACCTAATATTCAGTGCCTCCAAGCAAAAAGTATTCCTGTAAGTTTCAATTTAAGAAAGATTCCTGGACATAAAATTAGCAAATAATACAGCAGATGCCAACAGTGTCTTTGGGTTTTGAAAGAAGCAAACAAATCTTCTTTAGACCTGATAGTTTTCATGTATTTTTGGTTTTTACTCTGACTTTACCAGCCAGCCAACTGTCTGAGCATAGGCAGCAATACAGATTTTGTCAGCCCAGCTTCAACTCATCCTAGTCTAGTGGTTAGAGCACTGATTCTACCATAGAGCCCCAGGCCCCAGGTTCAAGTCTCACAAGGTTTAAGTGGAGTTCTCCACTGACAAGTAGTCACTTGGTTTTGACTCTGACTGTACCAGCCTGCCAACTGTCTGAGCATAGGCAGCAATACACAGGACCAGGTTCTGTCAGCCCTGCTCCAACTCATCCTCTGTAGTCTAGTGCAGGGGTCGGCAAGTAACTTTGGCCGCGGGCCAATATTTTTTTTAGCCAGTAGGTGGCGGGCCAACTGTTCTTGGCACACTTACGTCTTATTTTGAATTAGCCTAGTATAGGCTATCTGATCTTTTGTCAAGAAACATTGTCTTTATTTCCTATTTAAAAGATGAAAGACGGCATTAAAAATTGCTAAAAACATGGTAATGGGTCTGTGTATCATTCGTTCAATCGTTTTTTTTCAAATTAAAAACAAAAATGAAAAAATTAACCACCACGGGTTTTCTGATTGTGTGCTCAGATAAAAAAAATTAATTACTGGATTAGACATTTTTTTTTATTTAACTCCTTTATAGGCATAATATATCAATGAAATCATTTTAAACAGATCAAGTACTATAGTGGTAATATTACAGGCATTTATGCTCTCATGAAATACTCTTACAGTCCGACTTTTGAACTATTCCTTTTTTTATTAATATTTAACCGGGACACACACATACACACCTAAGGTTTAAGGAGGTCTCCGCTGGACTGTTTTTTGTCCAGCTCCGACATGGTTCTATTCATACATTCATACACTTTGTGTTCACCCGCTTTATTTCCCGACCTGACGGGTCCGCAAAACTTAACGTCACATTTCGTTTCCAGAATCTCACATTCAAATGTCTCTAACGAAAAGAGACAGATAATTTTAAATGTTATACAAAAATTGTGTTCGTGCCAATAAAAATATTATTTTAACATTGTATTCATTGTATTTATAATGAAATATAAATAATAAATTAAATAGGACAAAGCCTCTCACTCAAATTTCTCACCATCATAAACCGAGTTGGTTGAGTTGCTGTTCAAATTGCTGAACATCCTCCTTTGCCAAATTTATAACGTTTTAAACGGAGGTAAAGATCAAAGAACTATGCGTTAGGAAAATTAATAATGGCTTTATTTTAATAGACATGTAAAACCATATTTTGGCGGATTACTTTCATTTTTTTTAACGAATTTACCTGCCCATTTAGTCTTAATAATTAACGGTAAACGAACTTGACTTGCTGTTTTCGAAGGCAGGTCGAACCTTAGGTCGGGCTCGAGCCCCAAGTTCAAGTAGCAGAAAACAACAGTATTCCTTCCAAATCTACTTTAAAAGTGTATTAGTTAAAATATTATTGCAGTAAAAGAGTTTATTTTTATCATATTTTGTAGTGGTTTCTAAAAGCCAGCAATTACTTTTCAGTAATTTGCAATGTCACGGAGTTTAACGTCTTCACGCGTGATGAATTGACATGATTTACGAGGTAAATTTGCAAATGATTCATGAAGTCATACCTCTGCAATTATTTGATCGATTGTGTTTTAGAAGTATGCTCAAACTCTAATGACAGTTATGATCGCGGATGCGCTGTTAGAGAAAGAGAACGAGAAAAAGCGGCCCGTTAAGATAGCTATTATACGCATTTTTTTCAGGACATTCTTGCTATTTGTCAGTGTAGCAATAAATAATAATAATAATAATAATAATATACGCGAATAAATAATAATGAAAAAAAGTTCAAAAGTCGGACTGTAAGCGAATGAGACTTACAGGAAAGCATGGTTGCTATTCAAACCCTTATTAAAACCCTTATTAAAATGTAATCTGTTAGTACCTGATCTGTTTAAATTGATTTCATTGGTATATGTCTGCTAAGGTGTTCAATTAAAATTTGTCCGAACCCGTTTTCATTCATTTTTTTATTTTTGATCTGAGCGCACATTCAGAAAACGAGTGGTTTGATTTTAGTTCAGGAAATAAATAATACAAAAACAAGTCGTTTTTCTTTATTTTCTTTTTGGTTTTGATTTGAAAAAACGAATGAAGGAATGATACACGGGGCCATTTTTGTAAACTGTTATTGTAAAATAAAAAAGTCTGATTAAAAAATAAAATAAAAATACGGACTTCAAATTAATCCGGCGGGCCAGAAAATATTGCTGGCGGGCCACTTTTGGCCCGCGGGCCGCCAGTTGCCGACCCCTGGTCTAGTGGTTACAGCACTGATTCTCACATGTGGGAGACCCAGGTTCAAGTCCCCCAATGTTTAAGTGGAGATCTCTACTGACAAGTAGTCTACTTTTTTTAACTCTGACAGACTTTGTGGGCAGCTTATAGCCTGCATAATCTTTTTGCCTTCCCAAATCCAGTAGTTTGTTCATTTTATTACTGTTTCTATGTCTCCTGAAGCAGTCTTCATAGCTGATGTGGGCTTAAGATTTCTACTGGACATTTGAGATCAAATTTAAGATAGAGTTCTGGACATAAAATTCAGGGCAGGCTTTCAAGCAAAATGTATTCCTGTAAGTTTCAATTTAAGAAAGATTCCTGGACATAAAATTAGCAAATAATACAGCAGATGCCAACATTGTCTTTGGGTTTTGAAAGAAGCAAACAAATCTTCTTCAGATCTGATAGTTTTCATGTATTTTTGGTTTTGACTCTGACTGTACCAGCCAGCCAACTGTCTGAGCATAGGCAGCAATACAGATTTTTTCAGGCCAGCTTTAACTCATCCTCTGTAGTCTAGTGGTTAGAGCACTGATTCTCCCATAGAGCCCCAGGTTCAAGTCTCACAAGGTTTAAGTGGAGTTCTCCACTGACAAGTAGTCACTTGTTTAGCTCTGATAGAGTTTGTGGGCATCTTATAGCCTGCCTTTTCCATTTTGCCTTCCCAAATCCAGTAGTTTGTTCATTTTATTACTGCTCCTATGTCTCCTGAAGCAGTCTTCATAGCTGATGTGGGCTTAAGATTTCTCCTGGACATTTAAGATCAAATTTAAGATAGAGTTCTGGACCTAACATTCAGTGCCTCCAAGCAAAATGTATTCCTGTAAGTTTCAATTTAAGAAAGATTCCTGGACATAAAATTAGCAAATAATACAGCAGATCCCAACAGTGTCTTTGGGTTTTGAAAGAAGCAAACAAATCTTCTTTAGATCTGATAGTTTTCATGTATTTTTGGTTTTGACTCTGACTGTACCAGCCAGCCAACTGTCTGAGCATAGGCAGCAATACAGATTTTGTCAGCCCAGCTTCAACTCATCCTCTGTAGTCTAGTGGTTAGAGCACTGATTCTCCCATAGAGTCCCAGGCCCCAGGTTCAAGTCTCACAAGGTTTAAGTGGAGTTCTTCACTGACAAGTAGTCACTTGTTTAGCTCTGATAGAGTTTGTGGGCAGCTTATAGACTGCATATTCTATTTTGCCTTCCCAAATCCAGTTGTTTGTTCATTTTATTACTGCTCCTATGTCTCCTGAAGCAGTCTCCATAGCTGATGTGGGCTTAAGATTTTTGCTGGACATTTGAGATAAAATTTAAGATAGAGTTCTGGACATAAAATTCAGGGCGGGCTTTCAAGCAAAATGTATTCCTGTAAGTTTCAATTTAAGAAAGATTCCTGGACATAAAATTAGCAAATAATACAGCAGATGCCAACAGTGTCTTTGGGTTTTGAAAGAAGCAAACAAATCTTCTTTAGATCTGATAGTTTTCATGTATTTTTGGTTTTGACTCTGACTGTACCAGCCAGCCAACTGTCTGAGCATAGGCAGCAATACAGATTTTTTCAGGCCAGCTTCAACTCATCCTCTGTAGTCTAGTGGTTAGAGCACTGATTCTCCCATAGAGCCCCAGGCCCCAGGTTCAAGTCTCACAAGGTTTAAGTGGAGTTCCCCACTGACAAGTAGTCACTTGTTTAGCTCTGATAGAGTTTGTGGGTTTTGACTCTGACTGTACCAGCCAGCCAACTGTCTGAGCATAGGCAGCAATACACAGGACCAGGTTCTGTCAGCCCTGCTCCAACTCATCCTCTGTAGTCTAGTGGTTAGAGCACTGATTCTCACATGTTGGAGACCCAGGTTCAAATCCCACAATGTTTAAGTGGAGCTCTCTACTGACAAGTAGTCACTTCTTTAACTCTGATAGAGTTTGTGGGCACCTTATAGCCTGCATATTCTATTTTGCCTTCCCAAATCCAGTGGTTTGTTCATTTTATTACTGCTCCTATGTCTCCTGAAGCAGTCTTCATAGCTGATGTGGGCTTAAGATTTCTGCTGGACATTTAAGATCAAATTTAAGATAGAGTTCTGGACCTAACATTCAGTGCCTCCAAGCAAAAAGTATTCCTGTAAGTTTCAATTTAAGAAAGATTCCTGGACATAAAATTAGCAAATAATACAGCAGATGCCAACAGTGTCTTTGGGTTTTGAAAGAAGCAAACAAATCTTCTTTAGACCTGATAGTTTTCATGTATTTTTGGTTTTTACTCTGACTTTACCAGCCAGCCAACTGTCTGAGCATAGGCAGCAATACAGATTTTGTCAGCCCAGCTTCAACTCATCCTCTGTAGTCTAGTGGTTAGAGCACTGATTCTACCATAGAGCCCCAGGCCCCAGGTTCAAGTCTCACAAGGTTTAAGTGGAGTTCTCCACTGACAAGTAGTCACTTGGTTTTGACTCTGACTGTACCAGCCTGCCAACTGTCTGAGCATAGGCAGCAATACACAGGACCAGGTTCTGTCAGCCCTGCTCCAACTCATCCTCTGTAGTCTAGTGCAGGGGTCGGCAAGTAACTTTGGCCGCGGGCCAATATTTTTTTTAGCCAGTAGGTGGCGGGCCAACTGTTCTTGGCACACTTACGTCTTATTTTGAATTAGCCTAGTATAGGCTATCTGATCTTTTGTCAAGAAACATTGTCTTTATTTCCTATTTAAAAGACGAAAGACGGCATTAAAAATTGCTAAAAACATGGTAATGGGTCTGTGTATCATTCGTTCAATCGTTTTTTTTTTCAAATTAAAAACAAAAATGAAAAAATTAACCACCACGGGTTTTCTGATTGTGTGCTCAGATAAAAAAAATTAATTACTGGATTAGACATTTTTTTTATTTAACTCCTTTATAGGCATAATATATCAATGAAATCATTTTAAACAGATCAAGTACTATAGTGGTAATATTACAGGCATTTATGCTCTCATGAAATACTCTTACAGTCCGACTTTTGAACTATTCCTTTTTTTATTAATATTTAACCGGGACACACACATACACACCTAAGGTTTAAGGAGGTCTCCGCTGGACTGTTTTTTGTCCAGCTCCGACATGGTTCTATTCATACATTCATACACTTTGTGTTCACCCGCTTTATTTCCCGACCTGACGGGTCCGCAAAACTTAACGTCACGTTTCGTTTCCAGAATCTCACATTCAAATGTCTCTAACGAAAAGAGACAGATAATTTTAAATGTTATACAAAAATTGTGTTCGTGCCAATAAAAATATTATTTTAACATTGTATTCATTGTATTTATAATGAAATATAAATAATAAATTAAATAGGACAAAGCCTCTCACTCAAATTTCTCACCATCATAAACCGAGTTGGTTGAGTTGCTGTTCAAATTGCTGAACATCCTCCTTTGCCAAATTTATAACGTTTTAAACGGAGGTAAAGATCAAAGAACTATGCGTTAGGAAAATTAATAATGGCTTTATTTTAATAGACATGTAAAACCATATTTTGGCGGATTACTTTCATTTTTTTTAACGAATTTACCTGCCCATTTAGTCTTAATAATTAACGGTAAACGAACTTGACTTGCTGTTTTCGAAGGCAGGTCGAACCTTAGGTCGGGCTCGAGCCCCAAGTTCAAGTAGCAGAAAACAACAGTATTCCTTCCAAATCTACTTTAAAAGTGTATTAGTTAAAATATTATTGCAGTAAAAGAGTTTATTTTTATCATATTTTGTAGTGGTTTCTAAAAGCCAGCAATTACTTTTCAGTAATTTGCAATGTCACGGAGTTTAACGTCTTCACGCGTGATGAATTGACATGATTTACGAGGTAAATTTGCAAATGATTCATGAAGTCATACCTCTGCAATTATTTGATCGATTGTGTTTTAGAAGTATGCTCAAACTCTAATGACAGTTATGATCGCGGATGCGCTGTTAGAGAAAGAGAACGAGAAAAAGCGGCCCGTTAAGATAGCTATTATACGCATTTTTTTCAGGACATTCTTGCTATTTGTCAGTGTAGCAATAAATAATAATAATAATAATAATAATATACGCGAATAAATAATAATGAAAAAAGTTCAAAAGTCGGACTGTAAGCGAATGAGACTTACAGGAAAGCATGGTTGCTATTCAAACCCTTATTAAAACCCTTATTAAAATGTAATCTGTTAGTACCTGATCTGTTTAAATTGATTTCATTGGTATATGTCTGCTAAGGTGTTCAATTAAAATTTGTCCGAACCCGTTTTCATTCATTTTTTTATTTTTGATCTGAGCGCACATTCAGAAAACGAGTGGTTTGATTTTAGTTCAGGAAATAAATAATACAAAAACAAGTCGTTTTTCTTTATTTTCTTTTTGGTTTTGATTTGAAAAAACGAATGAAGGAATGATACACGGGGCCATTTTTGTAAACTGTTATTGTAAAATAAAAAAGTCTGATTAAAAAATAAAATAAAAATACGGACTTCAAATTAATCCGGCGGGCCAGAAAATATTGCTGGTGGGCCACTTTTGGCCCGCGGGCCGCCAGTTGCCGACCCCTGGTCTAGTGGTTAGAGCACTGATTCTCACATGTGGGAGACCCAGGTTCAAGTCCCCCAATGTTTAAGTGGAGCTCTCTACTGACAAGTAGTCTACTTTTTTTTAACTCTGACAGAGTTTGTGGGCAGCTTATAGCCTGCATAATCTTTTTGCCTTCCCAAATCCAGTAGTTTGTTCATTTTATTACTGTTCCTATGTCTCATGAAGCAGTCTTCATAGCTGATGTGGGCTTAAGATTTTTGCTGGATATTTGAGATAAAATTTAATTTAAGAAAGAGTCCTGGACATAAATTTAGCAAATAATACAGCAGATGATAACAGTATCTTTGGGTTTTGAAAGAAGCAAACAAATCTTCTTTAGATCTGATAGTTTCATGTATTTTTGGTTTTGAATCTGACTGTACCAGCCAGCCAACAGTCTGAGCATAGGCAGCAATACAGATTTTGTCAGCCAAGCTTCAACTCATCCTCTGTAGTCTAATGGTTAGAGCACTGATTCTCCCATATCGGAGACCCAGCTTCAAATCCCACAAGGTTTAAGTGGAGTTCTCCATTGACAAGTAGTCACTTCTTTAACTCTGATAGAGTTTGTGGGCAGCTTATAGCCTGCATAATCTTTTTGCCTTCCCAAATCCAGTAGTTTGTTCATTTTATTACTGCTCCTATGTCTCCTGAAGCAGTCTTCATAGCTGATGTGGGCTTAAGATTTCTGCTGGACATTTAAGATCAAATTTAAGATAGAGTTCTGGACCTAACATTCAGTGCCTCCAAGCAAAATGTATTCCTGTAAGTTTCAATTTAAGAAAGATTCCTGGACATAAAATTAGCAAATAATACAGCAGATGCCAACAGTGTCTTTGGGTTTTGAAAGAAGCAAACAAATCTTCTTTAGATCTGATAGTTTTCATGTATTTTTGGTTTTGACTCTGACTCTACCAGCCAGCCAACTGTCTGAGCATAGGCAGCAATACAGATGTTGTCAGCCCAGCTTCAACTCATCCTCTGTAGTCTAGTGGTTAGAGCACTGATTCTCCCATAGATCCCCAGGCCCCAGGTTCAAGTCTCACAAGGTTTAAGTGGAGTTCTCCACTGACAAGTAGTCACTTGTTTAGCTCTGATAGAGTTTGTGGGAAGCTTATAGCCTGCATATTCTATTTTGCCTTCCCAAATCCAGTAGGTTGTTCATTTTATTACTGTTCCTATGTCTCATGAAGCAGTCTTCATAGCTGATGTGGGCTTAAGATTTTTGCTGGACATTTGAGATAAAATTTAAGATAGAGTTCTGGACATAAAATTCAGGGCTTTCAAGCAAAATGTATTCTTGTAAGTTTCAATTTAAGAAAGAGTCCTGGACATAAAATTAGCAAATAATACAGCAGATGCCAACAGTATCTTTGGGTTTTGAAAGAAGCAAACAAATCTTCTTTAGATCTGGGGCCGTATTCACAAAGAATTTTATCTTACCACTAAGAGTACTCTTAAATCGCACTAAAAGATTTTAGCTAGGAGTTTTCTCTTAAAAGTTATTCACAACGCCTTTCAGACCTACTTTTAGTAAGGAAAAATGATAACTCCTAAACTAAGAGTGAGTCTCCGTTGCTACGGATGACGTCAATTCTCATGCACGAGCTGCCTCGCAATGACCACGGTGATTGGTTGTTAGATGACAGGCTGTCATGCGGAACATAACACAGACGCACCAAATCATGGAATTACAACATCAAGATATGTCTGTGTCCTACACAAAATAATAATAGTAATGCCATCGAAATGCATATATAAAAGAAAAGTCGTGAATGAAATGAAATTAAATCAAGGTAGCTAATACCCAAATGAAAACCGCCAATTGCCTAATAATAAAAAATGACATTGCATTAACACTTGCTTGATTAATTTACATCCTATTATTACATATTAGCCTAAAAAAACTACTTAAAGCAAGGAAATGTTGCCCATATTGAAGAAGCCTAATGTAATAAATAAATGACGGTGGATTATGAACTCGCCAAAAGCCCATAGACGCTGGATCATACATGATATATACCCGACCCGCTCCCTGGCCCGCATTTTTTTATAGTAATTGTTTAAAATAGTTTACTGGCATTTTTATTTCAAAGACCCGACCGACCGCGACCCGAATATCATAAAAAATATTTTTGGATGACTCGTAACCGCAGGCACACGCTCATTTCGGATCAACCCGCGCATGGGGAGAGGATTTGTTTGCAGATCAATGCAGCAGACTCGGACGACTGCGAGAGGCGGTGGTATGCATTACAATCGCAGTCAAGGGTTGAGATTGCAGCCTTTAAACGGGCAAGCATGGCGTTGGTGTACAATATTAAATATATAATATCATAATATCATTATTGTTTCATGTAATTCTAAAAACTTCCTGCTGTTCATGAATGTAATGAATTGTAAAAAACAAATGTCATAAACAATATGCTTACATTAAAGTGTGCTTTTAAGTCTAGGCAAAGCTTTTGAGTTGGTGAAACTGTCCGTGTTAAGGAGGATCAGACAGCACCTAAGCCTTTAGGATTCTTTGTGAATAGGTCTTAGTGAGTTAGGAGTCCTCTCGATTTCTTTTAAGCTGTCCCAGACTTAGGTGCTACTTTTAGGGCTAAAATGCTTCGTGAATTACTTTTAGTGAAAAAAATTAGGAGTCCTAAAGTTAGGAGTGACACGCCCTTTATTTTTAGGAGTTGCTCCTAAATTTGCCAGTTAGGAGCTACTTTTAGCCTTAAAATTCTTTGTGAATCCGGCCCCTGATAGTTTCGTGTATTTTTGGTTTTGAATCTTACTGTACCAGCCAGCCAACTGTCTGAGCATAGGCAGCAATACACAGGACCAGGTTCTGTCAGCCCTGCTCCAACTCATCCTGTGTAGTCTAGTGGTTAGAGCACTGATTCTCACATGTGGGAGACCCAGGTTCAAGTCCCCCAATGTTTAAGTGGAGCTCTCTACTGACAAGTAGTCACTTCTTTAACTCTGATAGAGTTTGTGGGCAGCTTATAGCCTGCATATTCTATTTTGCCTTCCCAAATCCAGTAGTTTGTTCATTTTATTACTGCTCCTATGTCTCCTGAAGCAGTCTTCATAGCTGATGTGGGCTTAAGATTTCTGCTGGACATTTAAGATCAAATTTAAGATAGAGTTCTGGACCTAACATTCAGTGCCTCCAAGCAAAATGTATTCCTGTAAGTTTTAATTTAAGAAAGATTCCTGGACATAAAATTAGCAAATAATACAGCAGATGCCAACAGTGTCTTTGGGTTTTGAAAGAAGCAAACAAATCTTCTTTAGATCTGATAGTGTTCATGTATTTTTGGTTTTGACTCTGACTCTACCAGCCAGCCAACTGTCTGAGCATAGGCAGCAATACAGATTTTGTCAGCCCAGCTTCAACTCATCCTCTGTAGTCTAGTGGTTAGAGCACTGATTCTCCCATAGAGCCCTAGGCCCCAGGTTCAAGTCTCACAAGGTTTAAGTGGAGTTCTCCACTGACAAGTAGTCACTTGTTTAGCTCTGATAGAGTTTGTGGGCAGCTTATAGCCTGCATATTCTATATTGCCTTCCCAAATCCAGTAGGTTGTTCATTTTATTACTGTCCCTCTGTCTCATGAAGCAGTCTTCATAGCTGATGTGGGCTTAAGTTTTTGCTGGACATTTGAGATAAAATTTAAGATAGAGTTCTGGACATAAAATTCAGGGCTTTCAAGCAAAATGTATTCCTGTAAGTTTCAATTTAAGAAAGAGTCCTGGACATAAAATTAGCAAATAATACAGCAGATGCCAACAGTATCTTTGGGTTTTGAAAGAAGCAAACAAATCTTCTTTAGATCTGATAGTTTCATGTATTTTTGGTTTTGAATCTGACTGTACCAGCCAGCCAACTGTCTGAGCATAGGCAGCAATACACAGGACCAGGTTCTGTCAGCCCTGCTCCAACTCATCCTCTGTAGTCTAGTGGTTAGAGCACTGATTCTCACATGTGGGAGACCCAGGTTCAAGTCCCCCAATGTTTAATTGGAGCTCTCTACTGACAAGTAGTCACTTCTTTAACTCTGATAGAGTTTGTGGGCAGCTTATAGCCTGCATAATCTTTTTGCCTTCCCAAATCCAGTAGTTTGTTCATTTTATTACTGCTCCTTTGTCTCCTGAAGCAGTCTTCATAGCTGATGTGGGCTTAAGATTTCTGCTGGACATTTAAGATCAAATTTAAGATAGAGTTCTGGACCTAACATTCAGTGCCTCCAAGCAAAATGTATTCCTGTAAGTTTCAATTAAAGAAAGATTCCTGGACATAAAATTAGCAAATAATACAGCAGATGCCAACAGTGTCTTTGGGTTTTGAAAGAAGCAAACAAATCTTCTTTAGATCTGATAGTGTTCATGTATTTTTGGTTTTGACTCTGACTCTACCAGCCAGCCAACTGTCTGAGCATAGGCAGCAATACAGATTTTGTCAGCCCAGCTTCAACTCATCCTCTGTAGTCTAGTGGTTAGAGCACTGATTCTCCCATAGAGCCCCAGGCCCCAGGTTCAAGTCTCACAAGGTTTAAGTGGAGTTCTCCACTGACAAGTAGTCACTTGTTTAGCTCTAATAGAGTTTGTGGGCAGCTTATAGCCTGCATATTCTATTTTGCCTTCCCAAATCCAGTAGGTTGTTCATTTTATTACTGTTCCTATGTTTCATGAAGCAGTCTTCATAGCTGATGTGGGCTTAAGATTTTTGCTGGACATTTGAGATAAAATTTAAGATAGAGTTCTGGACATAAAATTCAGGGCTTTCAAGAAAAATGTATTCCTGTAAGTTTCAATTTAACAAAGAGTCCTGGACATAAAATTAGCAAATAATACAGCAGATGCCAACAGTATATTTGGGGTTTGAAAGAAGCAAACAAATCTTCTTTAGATCTGATAGTTTCATGTATTTTTGGTTTTGAATCTGACTGTACCAGCCAGCCAACTGTCTGAGCATAGGCAGCAATACACAGGACCAGGTTCTGTCAACCCTCCTCCAACTCATCCTGTGTAGTCTAGTGGTTAGAGCACCGATTCTTACATGTGGGAGACCCAGGTTCAAGTCCCCCAATGTTTAAGTGGAGCTCTCTACTGACAAGTAGTCACTTCTTTAACTCTGATAGAGTTTGTGGGCAGCTTATAGCCTGCATAATCTTTTTGCCTTCCCAAATCCAGTAGTTTGTTCATTTTATTACTGCTCCTATGTCTCCTGAAGCAGTCTTCATAGCTGATGTGGGCTTAAGATTTCTGCTAGACATTTAAGATCAAATTTAAGATAGAGTTCTGGACCTAACATTCAGTGCCTCCAAGCAAAATGTATTCCTGTAAGTTTCAATTTAAGAAAGATTCCTGGACATAAAATTAGCAAATAATACAGCAGATGCCAACAGTGTCTTTGGGTTTTGAAAGAAGCAAACAAATCTTCTTTAGATCTGATAGTTTTCATGTATTTTTGGTTTTGACTCTGACTCTACCAGCCAGCCAACTGTCTGAGCATAGGCAGCAATACAGATGTTGTCAGCCCAGCTTCAACTCATCCTCTGTAGTCTAGTGGTTAGAGCACTGATTCTCCCATAGAGCCCCAGGCCCCAGGTTCAAGTCTCACAAGGTTTAAGTGGAGTTCTCCACTGACAAGTAGTCACTTGTTTAGCTCTGATAGAGTTTGTGGGCAGCTTATAGCCTGCCTGTTCTATTTTGCCTTCCCGAATCCAGTAGGTTGTTCATTTTATTACTGTTCCTATGTCTCATGAAGCAGTCTTCATAGCTGATGTGGGCTTAAGATTTTTGCTGGACATTTGAGATAAAATTTAAGATAGAGTTCTGGACATAAAATTCAGGGCTTTCAAGCAAAATGTATTCCTGTAAGTTTCAATTTAAGAAAGAGTCCTGGACATAAAATTAGCAAATAATACAGCAGATGCCAACAGTATCTTTGGGTTTTGAAAGAAGCAAACAAATCTTCTTTAGATCTGATAGTTTCATGTATTTAGGGGTCAAGCACCGAAGGTGCTGTGACACCTATTGGAATTGTCAGTATTATTATTATTCTGCATCTTCTTCTTCTTAGCCATAGGCGTCTATGGCAGCCCTATGAACCGTACATAGGAAAATGATGAAATTTGGCACAGTTGTAGAGGTGGTCCTGAAATGTCAAGTGACCAAAAATTGGGTCTCTAGCAGTAACTCTATAGCGCCACCATCAGCTCAAAAAATCAATGTTCAAATGGTTATAACTGCTGATCTGCTTGATCTATAAAAATTCTACTTAGTACACGTGATTGCTCTCCTAATGCTTGTTGTTTTTAATACCTTACAGTAAAACTCCACCCATTACAGTAGTGGCCATTTTGAAATGTACAGTATTCCGTTTATTCGCTACTCCTCCTTCAAATTTGGTTCAATTGTTATGAAATTTGGCACAGGTGAACTTTGGAGTGAGCCGCACAGAAATGACCGAACAGAATTTTGATATTTATCTTTGTTCAAAAGTAATAAATGCGCAAACTTAACGAGGTTGACGCAAAAATGGTTCTGAAGCTGTAGCTCGGCCATTCTTTGATCAATTGAAATGAAATTTGTTACACTTCATGTGGACCATGAACTTGGGGTTCATGCCAAATTTGGTGACAGCGCCACCTATGGGTCATGAGATATGAAAATAGGCTATTTTTGCCCATAACTTCTGAACTGTTTGTCAGAAAATTATGATCTTGATGTCTATGGATTGCTTACCTCATGCCGCATCTGTCGATGTGTATTATGCTGGGTTTGAACGAACCGCCTGTCCGCCATTTTGAGATTTCAGATAATTTGTTATATTTTTTTAACTATTGGACATATCCGCGCAAAAATTAGTAAGGAGCTTCGACATGATGTCCTGAAGGTACCTGGGAACTCAGAGTACAGCGCCACCTAGGGGTTATAAACTATAACAGTTCTTATGGAACTGCTTATAACTTCTGAATACTTTGTCTGATATGAATTTCTTTGTGAAATTGTATTCACTGGTTTATGCCGATTGCAACGATACCTCGTTTGTCATTTTCCAACATTCTGTTCATGTGTTATTGTAAAGCATATGGTAGATGATTTTTTCGCTACTCTTTTTACAAATTTTGTTTATTTTATGCCAAGTACTGCTCGTATAATGTTTGGAGCAATCCGCACAGAAATGACTGAACAGATTTTTGATATTCTGTTCTCTTTCTTAGAAATACCACTCCAAAGTTGACCGTGCCTGTAACGTTGTCTATTTGTCATAGTAAATAAATGTGACTGTATATTACATTGTATAGCATTACTATACAGAATGATCTTCTTGTCTTCAATCTCACTTGAGCTTTTTGATTCTCATATACATTGTATTTCTGTTAGTTCTGCTCTGCACTGTCAGTTCTGCATCTGTGATGATTGGCATATGTCAATCCTTGCAGCACCTAAGCTGTTTTTTGCTTCCCTTTGAGCTGTGTTAACTGAGTTGCGCATCTGGTTAACCACATGCCATGAGATTCTGAGGTCATGGGTTCGAATCCCATGTGCAGTCATTTTTTGTCTTAACTTTTTTCTGACTTAAGTTTTGTGATTTTCATACTATACATTGTATTTCAGTTATTTGTGCTCTCTGTTGTCATTTCTGCACTTTTGGTTATTGCTGGATATCAATGTTTACAGCTCTAAATCTCTATTCTATAGCTTGGACACACCAACTCAGTGGTTTAATCGTTTGCTCAGTGGCGCATGCGTTAACTGCTGTGCTTTAGGAGCATGAGTTCATGGGTTTGAATCCCATGTGCGGTGGTTTTTGTCTTCACTTTTTTTCTCACTTAAGTTTTGTGATTTTCATACAATACATTGTATTTCAGTTATTTGTGCTCTCTGTTGATATTTATTTACGTTTGGTAATTGCTGGATATCAATGTTTACAGCTCTAAATCTCTATTCTATAGCTTGGACACACCAACTCAGTAGTTTAATTGTTTACTCAGTGGCGCATGTGGTAAGTGCTGTGCTTTGGGAACCTGAGGTCATGGGTTCGAATCCCAGCTCTTACTTTCACTTATTGAGATTTCCTTTTGCGTTTCCTTTAACACGTTCTTCTCGACCTGTCTGGTTTTCCACACGTGTTATATTTTTGCCATCTTTACTGTTGTTGCTCCGCACTGCAGTGATCCTGCTCTGCATTTGCTTTGCTTCGGGTTCGGGCTCTGTATTGCGCGCTTTCTGCGCTTTGCACATTTGCTGTGTCGTGTGGTTTTTGCTGTGCTTTGGGTGCTCATTGCGCTGAAGGTGCTTGACCCCGCAAATGCTGCTTGCAGCTATATTTTTGGTTTTGAATCTGACTGTACCAGCCAGCCAACTGTCTGAGCATAGGCAGCAATACACAGGACCAGGTTCTGTCAGCCCTGCTCCAACCCATTCTCTGTAGTCTAGTGGTTAGAGCACTGATTCTCACATGTGGGAGACCCAGGTTCAAGTCCCCCAATGTTTAAGTGGAGCTCTCTACTGACAAGTAGTCACTTCTTTAACTCTGATAGAGTTTGTGGGCAGCTTATAGCTGCATAATCTTTTTGCCTTCCCAAATCCAGTAGTTTGTTCATTTTATTACTGCTCCTATGTCTCCTGAAGCAGTCTTCATAGCTGATGTGGGCTTAAGATTTCTGCTGGACATTTAAGATCAAATTTAAGATAGAGTTCTGGACCTAACATTCAGTGCCTCCAAGCAAAATGTATTCCTGTAAGTTTCAATTTAAGAAAGATTCCTGGACATAAAATTAGCAAATAATACAGCAGATGCCACAGTGTCTTTGGGTTTTGAAAGAAGCAAACAAATCTTCTTTAGATCTGATAGTTTTTATGTATTTTTGGTTTTGACTCTGACTGTACCAGCCAGCCAACTGTCTGAGCATAGGCAGCAATACACAGGACCAGGTTCTGTCAGCCCTGCTCCAACTCATCCTGTGTAGTCTAGTGGTTAGAGCACTGATTCTCAGAAGTGGGAGACCCAGGTTCAAGTCCCCCAATGTTTAAGTGGAGCTCTCTACTGACAAGTAGTCACTTCTTTAACTCTGATAGAGTTTGTGGGCAGCTTATAGCCTGCATATTCTATTTTGCATTCCCAAATCCAGTAGTTTGTTCATTTTATTACTGCTCCTATGTCTCCTGAAGCAGTCTTCATAGCTGATGTGGGCTTAAGATTTCTGCTGGACATTTAAGATCAAATTTAAGATAGAGTTCTGGACCTAACATTCAGTGCCTCCAAGCAAAATGTATTCCTGTAAGTTTCAATTTAAGAAAGATTCCTGGACATAAAATTAGCAAATAATACAGCAGATGCCAACAGTGTCTTTGGGTTTTGAAAGAAGCAAACAAATTTTCTTTAGATCTGATAGTGTTCATGTATTTTTGGTTTTGACTCTGACTCTACCAGCCAGCCAACTGTCTGAGCATAGGCAGCAATACAGATTTTGTCAGCCCAGCTTCAACTCATTCTGTAGTATGGTGGTTAGAGCACTGATTCTCCCATAGAGCCCCAGGCCCCAGGTTCAAGTCTCACAAGGTTTAAGTGGAGTTCTCCACTGACAAGTAGTCACTTGTTTAGCTCTAATAGAGTTTGTGGGCAGCTTATAGCTTGCATATTCTATTTTGCCTTCCCAAATCCAGTAGTTTGTTCATTTTATTACTGCTCCTATGTCTCCTGAAGCAGTCTTCATAGCTGATGTGGGCTTAAGATTTCTGCTGGACATTTAAGATCAAATTTAAGATAGAGTTCTGGACCTAACATTCAGTGCCTCCAAGCAAAATGTATTCCTGTAAGTTTCAATTTAAGAAAGATTCCTGGACATAAAATTAGCAAATAATACAGCAGATGCCAACAGTGTCTTTGGGTTTTGAAAGAAGCAAACAAATCTTCTTTAGATCTGATAGTTTTCATGTATTTTTGGTTTTGACTCTGACTCTACCAGCCAGCCAACTGTCTGAGCATAGGCAGCAATACAGATGTTGTCAGCCCAGCTTCAACTCATCCTCTGTAGTCTAGTGGTTAGAGCACTGATTCTCCCATAGAGCCCCAGGCCCCAGGTTCAAGTCTCACAAGGTTTAAGTGGAGTTCTCCACTGACAAGTAGTCACTTGTTTAGCTCTGATAGAGTTTGTGGGCAGCTTATAGCCTGCCTATTCTATTTTGCCTTCCCAAATCCAGTAGGTTGTTCATTTTATTACTGTTCCTATGTCTCATGAAGCAGTCTTCATAGCTGATGTGGGCTTAAGATTTTTGCTGGACATTTGAGATAAAATTTAAGATAGAGTTCTGGACATAAAATTCAGGGCTTTCAAGCAAAATGTATTCCTGTAAGTTTCAATTTAAGAAAGAGTCCTGGACATAAAATTAGCAAATAATACAGCAGATGCCAACAGTATCTTTGGGGTTTGAAAGAAGCAAACAAATCTTCTTTAGATCTGATAGTTTCATGTATTTTTGGTTTTGAATCTGACTGTACCAGCCAGCCAACTGTCTGAGCATAGGCAGCAATACACAGGACCAGGTTCTGTCAGCCCTGCTCCAACTCATCCTCTGTAGTCTAGTGGTTAGAGCACTGATTCTCACATGTGGGAGACCCAGGTTCAAGTCCCCCAATGTTTAAGTGGAGCTCTCTACTGACAAGTAGTCACTTCTTTAACTCTGATAGAGTTTGTGGGCAGCTTATAGCCTGCATATTCTATTTTGCCTTCCCAAATCCAGTAGTTTGTTCATTTTATTACTGCTCCTATGTCTCCTGAAGCAGTCTTCATAGCTGATGTGGGCTTAAGATTTCTGCTGGACATTTAAGATCAAATTTAAGATAGAGTTCTGGACCTAACATTCAGTGCCTCCAAGCAAAATGTATTCCTGTAAGTTTCAATTTAAGAAAGATTCCTGGACATAAAATTAGCAAATAATACAGCAGATGCCAACAGTGTCTTTGGGTTTTGAATGAAGCAAACAAATCTTCTTTAGATCTGATAGTGTTCATGTATTTTTGGTTTTGACTCTGACTCTACAAGCCAGCCAACTGTCTGAGCATAGGCAGCAATACAGATTTTGTCAGCCCAGCTTCAACTCATTCTGTAGTCTCGTGGTTAGAGCACTGATTCTCCCATAGAGCCCCAGGCCCCAGGTTCAAGTCTCACAAGGTTTATGTGGAGTTCTCCACTGACAAGTAGTCACTTGTTTAGCTCTGATAGAGTTTGTGGGCAGCTTATAGCCTGCATATTCTATTTTGCCTTCCCAAATCCAGTAGGTTGTTCATTTTATTACTGTTCCTATGTCTCATGAAGCAGTCTTCATAGCTGATGTGGGCTTAAGATTTTTGCTTGACATTTGAGATAAAATTTAAGATAGAGTTCTGGACATAAAATTCAGGGCGGGCTTTCAAGCAAAATGTATTCCTGTAAGTTTCAATTTAAGAAAGATTCCTGGACATAAAATTAGCAAATAATACAGCAGATGCTAACAGTGTCTTTGGGTTTTGAAAGAAGCAAACAAATCTTCTTTAGATCTGATAGTTTTCATGTATTTTTGGTTTTGACTCTGACTGTACCATCCAGCCAACTGTCTGAGCATAGGCAGCAATACAGATTTTTTCAGGCCAGCTTCAACTCATCCTCTGTAGTCTAGTGGTTAGAGCACTGATTCTCCCATAGAGCCCCAGGCCCCAGGTTCAAGTCTCACAAGGTTTAAGTGGAGTTCTCCACTGACAAGTAGTCACTTGTTTAGCTCTGATAGAGTTTGTGGGTTTTGACTCTGACTGTACCAGCCAGCCAACTGTCTGAGCATAGGCAGCAATACACAGGACCAGGTTCTGTCAGCCCTGCTCCAACTCATCCTCTGTAGTCTAGTGGTTAGAGCACTGATTCTCACATGTGGGAAACCCAGGTTCAAATCCCACAATGTTTAAGTGGAGCTCTCTACTGACAAGTAGTCACTTCTTTAACTCTGATAGAGTTTGTGGGCAGCTTATAGCCTGCATATTCTATTTTGCCTTCCCAAATCCAGTGGTTTGTTCATTTTATTACTGCTCCTATGTCTCCTGAAGCAGTCTTCATAGCTGATGTGGGCTTAAGATTTCTGCTGGACATTTAAGATCAAATTTAAGATAGAGTTCTGGACCTAACATTCAGTGCCTCCAAGCAAAAAGTATTCCTGTAAGTTTCAATTTAAGAAAGATTCCTGGACATAAAATTAGCAAATAATACAGCAGATGCCAACAGTGTCTTTGGGTTTTGAAAGAAGCAAACAAATCTTCTTTAGACCTGATAGTTTTCATGTATTTTTGGTTTTTACTCTGACTTTACCAGCCAGCCAACTGTCTGAGCATAGGCAGCAATACAGATTTTGTCAGCCAGGCTTCAACTCATCCTCTGTAGTCTAGTGGTTAGAGCACTGATTCTACCATAGAGCCCCAGGCCCCAGGTTCAAGTCTCACAAGGTTTAAGTGGAGTTCTCCACTGACAAGTAGTCACTTGGCTTTGACTCTGACTGTACCAGCCTGCCAACTGTCTGAGCATAGGCAGCAATACACAGGACCAGGTTCTGTCAGCCCTGCTCCAACTCATCCTCTGTAGTCTAGTGGTTAGAGCACTGATTCTCACATGTGGGAGACCCAGGTTCAAGTCCCCCAATGTTTAAGTGGAGCTCTCTACTGACAAGTAGTCTACTTTTTTTTAACTCTGACAGAGTTTGTGGGCAGCTTATAGCCTGCATAATCTTTTTGCTTTCCCAAATCCAGTAGTTTGTTCATTTTATTACTGCTCCTATGTCTCCTGAAGCAGTCTTCATAGCTGATGTGGGCTTAAGATTTTTGCTGGACATTTGAGATAAAATTTAAAATAGAGTTCTGGACATAAAATTCAGGGCTTTCAAGCAAAATGTATTCCTGTAAGTTTCAATTTAAGAAAGAGTCGTGGACGTAAAATTAGCAAATAATACAACAGATGCCAACAGTATCTTTGGGGTTTGAAAGAAGCAAACAAATCTTCTTTAGATCTGATAGTTTCATGTATTTTTGGTTTTGAATCTGACTGTACCAGCCAGCCAACTGTCTGAGCATAGGCAGCAATACACAGGACCAGGTTCTGTCAGCCCTGCTCCAACTCATCCTCTGTAGTCTAGTGGTTAGAGCACTGATTCTCACATGTGGGAGACCCAGGTTCAAGTCCCCCAATGTTTAAGTGGAGCTCTCTACTGACAAGTAGTCACTTCTTTACCTCTGATAGAGTTTGTGGCCAGCTTATAGCCTGCATAATCTTTTTGCTTTCCCAAATCCAGTAGTTTGTTCATTTTATTACTGCTCCTATGTCTCCTGAAGCAGTCTTCATAGCTGATGTGGGCTTAAGATTTTTGCTGGACATTTGAGATAAAATTTAAGATAGAGTTCTGGACATAAAATTCAGGGCTTTCAAGCAAAATGTATTCCTGTAAGTTTCAATTTAAGAAAGAGTCCTGGACATAAAATTAGCAAATAATACAGCAGATGCCAACAGTATCTTTGGGTTTTGAAAGAAGCAAACAAATCTTCTTTAGATCTGATAGTTTCATGTATTTTTGGTTTTGAATCTGACTGTACCAGCCAGCCAACTGTCTGAGCATAGGCAGCAATACACAGGACCAGGTTCTGTCAGCCCTGCTCCAACTCATCCTGTGTAGTCTAGTGGTTAGAGCACTGATTCTCACATGTGGGAGACCCAGGTTCAAGTCCCCCAATGTTTAAGTGGAGCTCTCTACTGACAAGTAGTCACTTCTTTAACTCTGATAGAGTTTATGGGCAGCTTATAGCCTGCATATTCTGTTTTGCCTTCCCAAATCCAGTAGTTTGTTCATTTTATTACTGCTCCTATGTCTCCTGAAGCAGTCTTCATAGCTGATGTGGGCTTAAGATTTCTGCTGGACATTTAAGATCAAATTTAAGATAGAGTTCTGGACCTAACATTCAGTGCCTCCAAGCAAAATGTATTCCTGTAAGTTTCAATTTAAGAAAGATTCATGGACATAAAATTAGCAAATTATACAGCAGATGCCAACAGCGTCTTTGGGTTTTGAAAGAAGCAAACAAATTATCTTTAGATCTGATAGTGTTCATGTATTTTTGGTTTTGACTCTGACTCTACCAGCCAGCCAACTGTCTGAGCATAGGCAGCAATACAGATTTTGTCAGCCCAGATTCAACTCATCATCTGTAGTCTAGTGGTTAGGGCACTGATTCTCCCATAGAGCCCCAGGCCCCAGGTTCAAGTCTCACAAGGTTTAAGTGTAGTTCTCCACTGACAAGTAGTCACTTGTTTAGCTCTAATAGAGTTTGTGGGCAGCTTATAGCCTGCATATTCTATTTTGCCTTCCCAAATCCAGTAGTTTGTTCATTTTATTACTGCTCCTATGTCTCCTGAAGCAGTCTTCATAGCTGATGTGGGCTTAAGATTTCTGCTGGACATTTAAGATCAAATTTAAGATAGAGTTCTGGACCTAACATTCAGTGCCTCCAAGCAAAATGTATTCCTGTAAGTTTCAATTTAAGAAAGATTCCTGGACATAAAATTAGCAAATAATACAGCAGATGCCAACAGTGTCTTTGGGTTTTGAAAGAAGCAAACAAGTCTTCTTTAGATCTGATAGTGTTCATGTATTTTTGGTTTTGACTCTGACTCTACCAGCCAGCCAACTCTCTGAGCATAGGCAGCAATACAGATTTTGTCAGCCCAGTTTCAACTCATCCTCTGTAGTCTAGTGGTTAGAGCACTGATTCTCCCATAGAGCCCTAGGCCCAAGGTTCAAGTCTCACAAGGTTTAAGTGGAGTTCTCCACTGACAAGTAGTCACTTGTTTAGCTCTGATAGAGTTTGTGGGCAGCTTATAGCCTGCATATTCTATTTTGCCTTTCCAAATCCAGTAGGTTGTTCATTTTATTACTGTTCCTATGTTTCATGAAGCAGTCTTCATAGCTGATGTGGGCTTAAGATTTTTGCTGGACATTTGAGATAAAATTTAAGATAGAGTTCTGGACATAAAATTGAGGGCTTTCAAGCAAAATGTATTCCTGTAAGTTTCAATTTAAGAAAGAGTCCTGGACATAAAATTAGCAAATAATACAACAGATGCCAACAGTATCTTTGGGGTTTGAAAGAAGCAAACAAATCTTCTTTAGATCTGATAGTTTCATGTATTTTTGGTTTTGAATCTGACTGTACCAGCCAGCCAACTGTCTGAGCATAGGCAGCAATACACAGGACCAGGTTCTGTCAGCCCTGCTCCAACTCATCCTCTGTAGTCTAGTGGTTAGAGCACTGATTCTCACATGTGGGAGACCCAGGTTCAAGTCCCCCAATGTTTAAGTGGAGCTCTCTACTGACAAGTAGTAACTTCTTTAACTCTGATAGAGTTTGTGGCCAGCTTATCGCCTGCATAATCTTTTTGCCTTCCCAAATCCAGTAGTTTGTTCATTTTATTACTGCTCCTATGTCTCCTGAAGCAGTCTTCATAGCTGATGTGGGCTTAAGATTTTTGCTGGACATTTGAGATAAAATTTAAGATAGAGTTCTGGACCTAACATTCAGTGCCTCCAAGCAAAATGTATTCCTGTAAGTTTCAATTTAAGAAAGATTCCTGGACATAAAATTAGCAAATTATACAGCAGATGCCAACAGCGTCTTTGGGTTTTGAAAGAAGCAAACAAATTATCTTTAGATCTTTAGTGTTCATGTATTTTTGGTTTTGACTCTGACTCTACCAGCCAGCCAACTCTCTGAGCATAGGCAGCAATACAGATTTTGTCAGCCCAGTTTCAACTCATCCTCTGTAGTCTAGTGGTTAGAGCACTGATTCTCCCATAGAGCCCTAGGCCCAAGGTTCAAGTCTCACAAGGTTTAAGTGGAGTTCTCCACTGACAAGTAGTCACTTGTTTAGCTCTGATAGAGTTTGTGGGCAGCTTATAGCCTGCATATTCTATTTTGCCTTTCCAAATCCAGTAGGTTGTTCATTTTATTACTGTTCCTATGTTTCATGAAGCAGTCTTCATAGCTGATGTGGGCTTAAGATTTCTGCTGGACATTTAAGATCAAATTTAAGATAGAGTTCTGGACCTAACATTCAGTGCCTCCAAGCAAAATGTATTCCTGTAAGTTTCAATTTAAGAAAGATTCCTGGACATAAAATTAGCAAATAATACAGCAGATGCCAACAGTGTCTTTGGGTTTTGAAAGAAGCAAACAAATCTTCTTTAGATCTGATAGTTTTCATGTATTTTTGGTTTTGACTCTGACTCTACCAGCCAGCCAACTGTCTGAGCATAGGCAGCAATACAGATGTTGTCAGCCCAGCTTCAACTCATTCTCTGTAGTCTAGTGGTTAGAGCACTGATTCTCCCATAGAGCCCCAGGCCCCAGGTTCAAGTCTCACAAGGTTTAAGTGGAGTTCTCCACTGACAAGTAGTCACTTGTTTAGCTCTGATAGAGTTTGTGGGCAGCTTATAGCCTGCCTATTCTATTTTGCCTTCCCAAATCCAGTAGGTTGTTCATTTTATTACTGTTCCTATGTTTCATGAAGCAGTCTTCATAGCTGATGTGGGCTTAAGATTTTTGCTGGACATTTGAGATAAAATTTAAGATAGAGTTCTGGACATAAAATTCAGGGCTTTCAAGCAAAATGTATTCCTGTAAGTTTCAATTTAAGAAAGAGTCCTGGACATAATATTAGCAAATAATACAGCAGATGCCAACAGTATCTTTGGGTTTTGAAAGAAGCAAACAAATCTTCTTTAGATCTGATAGTTTCATGTATTTTTGGTTTTGAATCTGACTGTACCAGCCAGCCAACTGTCTGAGCATAGGCAGCAATACACAGGACCAGGTTCTGTCAGCCCTGCTCCAACTCATTCTCTGTAGTCTAGTGGTTAGAGCACTGATTCTCACATGTGGGAGACCCAGGTTCAAGTCCCCCAATGTTTAAGTGGAGCTCTCTACTGACAAGTAGTCACTTCTTTAACTCTGATAGAGTTTGTGGGTAGCTTATAGCCTGCATAATCTTTTTGCCTTCCCAAATCCAGTAGTTTGTTCATTTTATTACTGCTCCTATGTCTCCTGAAGCAGTCTTCATAGCTGATGTGGGCTTAAGATTTCTGCTGGACATTTAAGATCAAATTTAAGATAGAGTTCTGGACCTAACATTCAGTGCCTCCAAGCAAAATGTATTCCTGTAAGTTTCAATTTAAGAAAGATTCCTGGACATAAAATTAGCAAATAATACAGCAGATGCCACAGTGTCTTTGGGTTTTGAAAGAAGCAAACAAATCTTCTTTAGATCTGATAGTTTTTATGTATTTTTGGTTTTGACTCTGACTGTACCAGCCAGCCAACTGTCTGAGCATAGGCAGCAATACAGATTTTGTCAGCCCAGTTTCAACTCATCCTCTGTAGTCTAGTGGTTAGAGCACTGATTCTCCCATAGAGCCCTAGGCCCAAGGTTCAAGTCTCACAAGGTTTAAGTGGAGTTCTCCACTGACAAGTAGTCACTTGTTTAGCTCTGATAGAGTTTGTGGGCAGCTTATAGCCTGCATATTCTATTTTGCCTTTCCAAATCCAGTAGGTTGTTCATTTTATTACTGTTCCTATGTTTCATGAAGCAGTCTTCATAGCTGATGTGGGCTTAAGATTTTTGCTGGACATTTGAGATAAAATTTAAGATAGAGTTCTGGACATAAAATTCAGGGCTTTCAAGCAAAATGTATTCCTGTAAGTTTCAATTTAAGAAAGAGTCCTGGACATAAATTTAGCAAATAATACAACAGATGCCAACAGTATCTTTGGGGTTTGAAAGAAGCAAACAAATCTTCTTTAGATCTGATAGTTTCATGTATTTTTGGTTTTGAATCTGACTGTACCAGCCAGCCAACTGTCTGAGCATAGGCAGCAATACACAGGACCAGGTTCTGTCAGCCCTGCTCCAACTCATCCTCTGTAGTCTAGTGGTTAGAGCACTGATTCTCACATGTGGGAGACCCAGGTTCAAGTCCCCCAATGTTTAAGTGGAGCTCTCTACTGACAAGTAGTAACTTCTTTAACTCTGATAGAGTTTGTGGCCAGCTTATAGCCTGCATAATCTTTTTGCCTTCCCAAATCCAGTAGTTTGTTCATTTTATTACTGCTCCTATGTCTCCTGAAGCAGTCTTCATAGCTGATGTGGGCTTAAGATTTTTGCTGGACATTTGAGATAAAATTTAAGATAGAGTTCTGGACCTAACATTCAGTGCCTCCAAGCAAAATGTATTCCTGTAAGTTTCAATTTAAGAAAGATTCCTGGACATAAAATTAGCAAATTATACAGCAGATGCCAACAGCGTCTTTGGGTTTTGAAAGAAGCAAACAAATTATCTTTAGATCTTTAGTGTTCATGTATTTTTGGTTTTGACTCTGACTCTACCAGCCAGCCAACTCTCTGAGCATAGGCAGCAATACAGATTTTGTCAGCCCAGTTTCAACTCATCCTCTGTAGTCTAGTGGTTAGAGCACTGATTCTCCCATAGAGCCCTAGGCCCAAGGTTCAAGTCTCACAAGGTTTAAGTGGAGTTCTCCACTGACAAGTAGTCACTTGTTTAGCTCTGATAGAGTTTGTGGGCAGCTTATAGCCTGCATATTCTATTTTGCCTTTCCAAATCCAGTAGGTTGTTCATTTTATTACTGTTCCTATGTTTCATGAAGCAGTCTTCATAGCTGATGTGGGCTTAAGATTTTTGCTGGACATTTGAGATAAAATTTAAGATAGAGTTCTGGACATAAAATTCAGGGCTTTCAAGCAAAATGTATTCCTGTAAGTTTCAATTTAAGAAAGAGTCCTGGACATAAAATTAGCAAATAATACAACAGATGCCAACAGTATCTTTGGGGTTTGAAAGAAGCAAACAAATCTTCTTTAGATCTGATAGTTTCATGTATTTTTGGTTTTGAATCTGACTGTACCAGCCAGCCAACTGTCTGAGCATAGGCAGCAATACACAGGACCAGGTTCTGTCAGCCCTGCTCCAACTCATCCTCTGTAGTCTAGTGGTTAGAGCACTGGTTCTCACATGTGGGAGACCCAGGTTCAAGTCCCCCAATGTTTAAGTGGAGCTCTCTACTGACAAGTAGCAACTTCTTTAACTCTGATAGAGTTTGTGGCCAGCTTATAGCCTGCATAATCTTTTTGCCTTCCCAAATCCAGTAGTTTGTTCATTTTATTACTGCTCCTATGTCTCCTGAAGCAGTCTTCATAGCTGATGTGGGCTTAAGATTTTTGCTGGACATTTGAGATAAAATTTAAGATAGAGTTCTGGACCTAACATTCAGTGCCTCCAAGCAAAATGTATTCCTGTTAGTTTCAATTTAAGAAAGATTCCTGGACATAAAATTAGCAAATTATACAGCAGATGCCAACAGCGTCTTTGGGTTTTGAAAGAAGCAAACAAATTTTCTTTAGATCTGATAGTGTTCATGTATTTTTGGTTTTGACTCTGACTCTACCAGCCAGCCAACTGTCTGAGCATAGGCAGCAATACAGATTTTGTCAGCCCAGATTCAACTCATCATCTGTAGTCTAGTGGTTAGGGCACTGATTCTCCCATAGAGCCCCAGGCCCCAGGTTCAAGTCTCACAAGGTTTAAGTGTAGTTCTCCACTGACAAGTAGTCACTTGTTTAGCTCTAATAGAGTTTGTGGGCAGCTTATAGCCTGCATATTCTATTTTGCCTTCCCAAATCCAGTAGTTTGTTCATTTTATTACTGCTCCTATGTCTCCTTAAGCAGTCTTCATAGCTGATGTGGGCTTAAGATTTCTGCTGGACATTTAAGATCAAATTTAAGATAGAGTTCTGGACCTAACATTCAGTGCCTCCAAGCAAAATGTATTCCTGTAAGTTTCAATTTAAGAAAGATTCCTGGACATAAAATTAGCAAATAATACAGCAGATGCCAACAGTGTCTTTGGGTTTTGAAAGAAGCAAACAAATCTTCTTTAGATCTGATAGTTTTCATGTATTTTTGGTTTTGACTCTGACTCTACCAGCCAGCCAACTGTCTGAGCATAGGCAGCAATACAGATGTTGTCAGCCCAGCTTCAACTCATTCTCTGTAGTCTAGTGGTTAGAGCACTGATTCTCCCATAGAGCCCCAGGCCCCAGGTTCAAGTCTCACAAGGTTTAAGTGGAGTTCTCCACTGACAAGTAGTCACTTGTTTAGCTCTGATAGAGTTTGTGGGCAGCTTATAGCCTGCCTATTCTATTTTGCCTTCCCAAATCCAGTAGGTTGTTCATTTTATTACTGTTCCTATGTTTCATGAAGCAGTCTTCATAGCTGATGTGGGATTAAGATTTTTGCTGGACATTTGAGATAAAATTTAAGATAGAGTTCTGGACATAAAATTCAGGGCTTTCAAGCTAAATGTATTCCTGTAAGTTTCAATTTAAGAAAGAGTCCTGGACATAAAATTAGCAAATAATACAACAGATGCCAACAGTATCTTTGGGGTTTGAAAGAAGCAAACAAATCTTCTTTAGATCTGATAGTTTCATGTATTTTTGGTTTTGAATCTGACTGTACCAGCCAGCCAACTGTCTGAGCATAGGCAGCAATACACAGGACCAGGTTCTGTCAGCCCTGCTCCAACTCATCCTCTGTAGTCTAGTGGTTAGAGCACTGATTCTCACATGTGGGAGACCCAGGTTCAAGTCCCCCAATGTTTAAGTGGAGCTCTCTACTGACAAGTAGTCACTTCTTTAACTCTGATAGAGTTTGTGGGCAGCTTATAGCCTGCATATTCTATTTTGCCTTCCCAAATCCAGTAGTTTGTTCATTTTATTACTGCTCCTATGTCTCCTGAAGCAGTCTTCATAGCTGATGTGGGCTTAAGATTTCTGCTGGACATTTAAGATCAAATTTAAGATAGAGTTCTGGACCTAACATTCAGTGCCTCCAAGCAAAATGTATTCCTGTAAGTTTCAATTTAAGAAAGATTCCTGGTCATAAAATTAGCAAATAATACAGCAGATGCCAACAGTGTCTTTGGGTTTTGAAAGAAGCAAACAAATCTTCTTTAGATCTGATAGTGTTCATGTATTTTTGGTTTTGACTCTGACTCTACCAGCCAGCCAACTGTCTGAGCATAGGCAGCAATACAGATTTTGTCAGCCCAGCTTCAACTCATCCTCTGTAGTCTAGTGGTTAGAGCACTGATTCTCCCATAGAGCCCCAGGCCCCAGGTTCAAGTCTCACAAGGTTTAAGTGGAGTTCTCCACTAACAAGTAGTCACTTGTTTAGCTCTAATAGAGTTTGTGGGCAGCTTATAGCCTGCATATTCTATTTTGCCTTCCCAAATCCAGTAGGTTGTTCATTTTATTACTGTTCCTATGTTTCATGAAGCAGTCTTCATAGCTGATGTGGGCTTAAGATTTCTGCTGGACATTTGAGATAAAATTTAAGATAGAGTTCTGGACATAAAATTCAGGGCTTTCAATCAAAATGTATTCCTGTAAGTTTCAATTTAAGAAAGAGTCCTGGACATAAATTTAGCAAATAATACAACAGATGCCAACAGTATCTTTGGGGTTTGAAAGAAGCAAACAAATCTTCTTTAGATCTGATAGTTTCATGTATTTTTGGTTTTGAATCTGACTGTACCAGCCAGCCAACTGTCTGAGCATAGGCAGCAATACACAGGACCAGGTTCTGTCAGCCCTGCTCCAACTCATCCTCTGTAGTCTAGTGGTTAGAGCACTGATTCTCACATGTGGGAGACCCAGGTTCAAGTCCCCCAATGTTTAAGTGGAGCTCTCTACTGACAAGTAGTAACTTCTTTAACTCTGATAGAGTTTGTGGCCAGCTTATAGCCTGCATAATCTTTTTGCCTTCCCAAATCCAGTAGTTTGTTCATTTTATTACTGCTCCTATGTCTCCTGAAGCAGTCTTCATAGCTGATGTGGGCTTAAGATTTTTGCTGGACATTTGAGATAAAATTTAAGATAGAGTTCTGGACCTAACATTCAGTGCCTCCAAGCAAAATGTATTCCTGTAAGTTTCAATGTAAGAAATATAGCTGTAGACAGCGATACGGGGCCAAGCAACAATGGTCCTGCAACACGCAACGAAGCTGAAAGGACATGCAATTGAAGAATGCAATGTAGCAGATATGTATGGGAACTATCAGCACACTGGACTCAGAGATGAGAATGAACCTAATGAAAAAATAAAAATTTTGAAGTATAATATTTATTTGCATGCTGAAAGAAGGACCGATTAGTCCAATGCTGACCTAGAAAACAATTGAACCACCAAAGCATCATACATGTTACACATGAGACTTAAACCAAAAGAGCACAAACAAAATAATACCTGTAAAAATAATAAAGTAAAATACAAATAATGAATTAAAGCTTTTTACTCTAAAGTAAGAGACTTCAATTTCTGCCCTAGCCAGGATTTGAACCCATGATCTCCAGGTTTCATGCCTGTCACTCATCTGGTTGAGCTACAGGGGAGACATACATACAGACAGCTGCTTAAGCTAGATTGCTGTAGTGACAATGTGTATGTTCAAGTTTGGAGAGATTTTTCTCAAGAACAGAATATTTTTTTAAATCCCCTGTAGGTAGTCAAACCTGTTCAAACATTTGACTCTACATGATATATCATTTGTATGAACCATTTTAATTGCTGCCCTACGCTGGATTTGAACCCGCAACCTCTGGATTTCATGCCCATCATGCATTTGGTTGAGCTACTGGGAAGGCATAGATTGCCCCATCAAATATTCTCCATAGAAGTTTAGTTGATTAAATGGTTTAAAAGTTATTCCTATTGACAAATGTATTACTTTTGAACAAAGATAAATATCAAAATTCTGTTTGGTCATTTCTATGTGGCTCGGTCCAAAGATAATCTGAGCCAAATTGTGTAACAATTCAACAAACACTGCAAAAGTAGTAGCAAAAAAACTGAATACTGTACTTTTCAAAATGGCCGCTACTGCATTTTTGAACTGGTGATGATGCTTGGCCACCAAATTGCAAGCCGCGCAGAACATGGAAAACAGACTGGTTGAGAATAAAAGGTGAGAATAAACTCAAAACAAATATTAATAGAAAAACATAACACATGCATCAGACGGGATTCGAACCCTTAACCTCTGAGTTTTGATGCATGCGATTTAATAGACTGAGCTACACAGGCAGTGTAGCTAGCCAAGGTTTTCAGAGCTGCAAGCATTCAAATGGAGGAAGGAAGGTGCAGACATGACATTGCAGAGCAGAAATAACAAAATTACAATTTATATGGGAATCAGATAGTTTAAGTGAGAAGAGTTAAAGTTTAAGTCAAGAAAAACATGTTGTATAGGAATGCACAACATGTTATAATGCAGTCATAATAATTTAATATGACGAAGAGACAATGTCACAGGGACAGTCAACTTTGGACAGGTATTTCTCGGGAATGGCAGAGAATATAAAAAATGTGTTTGGTCATTTCTGTGCGGATTGCTCCAAAGTTTATGTGAGCAGAGCCTGGCATAAAATAGACTTAATTTGCAAAAGTAGTAGCGAAAAAACTACTTCACATATGCTATGAAATAAGATATGAACAGAATGTTGAAAACTGACAAATGAGATATCGTTGCAATCGACATAAACCAGTGAATAAAAATTCACAAAGAAAATGAATATCAGACAAAGTTTTCAGAAGTTATGGGCTGTTTTATATAGTTTATGAACCCTAGGTGGCGCTGTCTTCAGATTTCCCAAGTACCTTCAGGACATCATACCGGATGCTTCCTACCGATTTTTGTGCCGATACATTATATAGAATAATAGTTATGCCAATTTAAAACAAAATTCAAAATAGTGGACAGGCGGTTTGGTCATTTCCGGCATAATATATATCGACAGATTGGTCATGAGCCAAGGAATCCAAAGACACTAAGATCATAATTTTCTATCAAACATTTCAATAGTTATGGGCAAAAATGGCCATTTTTCATATCTCATGACCCATAGGGGGCGCTGTCCTCAAATTTGGCATGGTACCCCAGTTCATGGTCCTTATGAAGGGTACCAAGTTTCATTTCAATTGATCAAAGAATGACCGAGATAATGACTCAGAACGAATTTTGGGTTGACATCGATAAATGTACGCAATTATTACTTTTGAACAAAGATAAATATCAAAATTCTGTTTGGTCATTTCTATGTGGCTCGGTCCAAAGATAATCTGAGCCAAATTGTGTAACAATTCAACAAACACTGCAAAAGTAGTAGCAAAAAAACTGATTACTGTACTTTTCAAAATGGCCGCTACTGCATTTTTGAACTGGTGATGATGCTTGGCCACCAAATTGCAAGCCGTGCAGAACATGGAAAACAGACTGGTTGAGAATAATAGGTGAGAATAAACTCAAAACAACAAATATTAATAGAAAAACATAACACATGCATCAGACGGGATTCGAACCCTTAACCTCTGAGTTTTGATGCATGCGATTTAATAGACTGAGCTACACAGGCAGTGTAGCTAGCCAAGGTTTTCAGAGCTGCAAGCATTCAAATGGAGGAAGGAAGGTGCAGACATGACATTGCAGAGCAGAAATAACAAAATTACAATTTATATGAGAATCAGATAGTTTAAGTGAGAAGAGTTAACGTTTAAGTCAAGAAAAACATGTTGTATAGGAATGCACAACATGTTATAACGCAGTCATAATAATTTAATATGACGAAGAGACAATGTCACAGGGACAGTCAACTTTGGACAGGTATTTCTCGGGAATGGCAGAGAATATAAAAAATGTGTTTGGTCATTTCTGTGCGGATTGCTCCAAAGTTTATGTGAGCAGAGCCTGGCATAAAATAGACTTAATTTGCAAAAGTAGTAGCGAAAAAACTACTTCACATATGCTATGAAATAAGATATGAACAGAATGTTGAAAACTGACATATGAGATATCGTTGCAATCGACTTAAACCAGTGAATAAAAATTCACAAAGAAAATGAATATCAGACAAAGTTTTCAGAAGTTATGGGCTGTTTTATATAGTTTATGAACCCTAGGTGGCGCTGTCTTCAGATTTCCCAAGTACCTTCAGGACATCATACCGATGCTTCCTACCGATTTTTGTGCCGATACATTATATAGAATAATAGTTATCCCAATTTAAAGCAAAATTCAAAATAGTGGACAGGCGGTTTGGTCATTTCCGGCATAATATATATCGACAGATTGGTCATGAGCCAAGGAATCCATAGACACTAAGATCATAATTTTCTATCAAACATTTCAATAGTTATGGGCAAAAATATCCATTTTTCATATCTCATGACCCATAGGTGGCGCTGTCCTCAAATTTGGCATGGTACCACAGTTCATGGTCCTAATGAAGGGTACCAAGTTTCATTTCAATTGATCAAAGAATGACCGAGATAATGACTCAGAACGAATTTTGGGTCGACATCGATAAATGTACGCAATTATTACTTTTGAACAAAGATACAAATCAAAATTCTGTTCGGTCATTTCTCTGCGGCTCGGTCCAAAGATTCTCTGTGCCAAATTGCGTAACAATTCAACAAACACTGCAAAAGTAGTAGCGAAAAAACGAAATACTGTACTTTTCAAAATGGCCGCTACTGTAATGGGTGGAGTCTTAATGTAAGGTGGTCATTGTAATGAGCGTGAGAAGAGGATTCAGATGTAGTAGGTAGAGTTTTTGTTGATCAAATGATTCTACAGTTATAACCATTTGAATATTGAATTTTTGAAGGGTTGGTGGCGCTATAGAGTTAATGCTAGAGACCCCATAGTTGGTCACATGACTATTTAGGACCACCACTACAAGTGTGTCAAATTTGTTTCATTTTCCTATGTACGGTTCATAGGGCTGCCATAGACTCCCATTGGGGAAGAAGAAATATAATAATAATAATAATAATAAATATAGCTGCAAGCAGCGATTCGGGGCCAAGCACCTTCAGCGCAATGTGCACCCAAAGCACAGCAAGCAACATAGAAGGTATCAATGACCCAATGTGCATTGAACACCCAAGGTGAATCAAGAACACAAGTACCCAAAGCGTAGCAATCACCGATCAGAACCACCGCAGTGCAGAGCAGCAACAGAAAACATGACGAAAATAGAACATATGTGAACTACAGACAGGTCGAGAAGAATAGATGAGAAAGAACAAAACTTTAATAGAACAAATTGAAACTTGCCCCAGGCAGGATTTGAACCCAAGAACTCAGAATCTCTTTGCATGTAACTACCACACTACGCCATTTAGTTGACACAGTTCATGAGGCAGCAGAATAGAGTGTACAGAGATGAAAGCATTGACAAATGCCAATCACCACAGATGCAGAAATGACACAGCAGAGCAGATATAACAGAAATATAATGTAGGCTATATAAGAATCAACAAGCTCAAGTGAGGTTGAAGACAAGAAGAACATTCTGTACAGAAACGCTATGAAATGTAATATACCGTAATTAACTATGACAAATAGACAACATCACAGGCACGGTCAACTTTGGAGCAATATTTCTAAGAAAGAGAACAGAATATAAAAAATCTGTTCGGTCATTTCTGTGCGGATTGCTCCAAACATTATACGAGCAGAACCTGGCATAAAATAAACAAAATTTGTAAAAGGAGTAGCGAAAAGATCATTTACCATATGCCTTACAATAACACATGAAAAGAATGTTGGAAAATGACAAACGAGGTATCGTTGCGATCGGCATGAACCAGTGAAACTAATTCCACAAAGAATATATATATCAGACAAACAGTTCAGAAGTTATGGGCAAAAATAGCCTACTTTCATATCTCATGACCCATAGGTGGCGCTGTCATCACATTTTGCATTGACCACAAGTTCATGGTCCATATGAAGCGTACCAAATTTCATTTCAATTGATCAAAGATTGACCGAGCTACAGCTTCAGAACCATTTTTGTGTCAACCTCGTTAAGTTTGTTCCTTTATTACTTTTGAACAAAGATAAATATCAAAATTCTGTTCGGTCATTTCTGTGCGGCTCACTCCAAAGATCACCTGTGTCAAATTTCATAACAATTGAACCAAACTTGAAGGAGGAGTAGCGAAAAAACGAAATACTGTACATTTCAAAATGGCCACTACTGTAATGGGTGGAGTTTTACTGTAAGGCATTAAAAACAACAAGCATGAGGAGAGCAATCACGTGTACTAAGTAGAATTTTCATAGATCAAGCGGATCAGCAGTTATAACCATTTGAACATTGAATTTTTGCACTGCTGGTGGCGCTATAGAGTTAGTGCTAGAGACCCCATTTTTTGGCACATGACTATTTATGACCACCACTACAACTGTGCCAAATCTCATCATTTTCCTATGTACGGTTCATAGGGCTGCCATAGACTCCCATTGGGGAAGAAGAAAAATTTACTAACAGAAACAATGACCAATATAGCTGCAAGCAGCGATACGGGGCCAAGCACCATCAGCGCAATGAGCACCAAAAGCACAGCAAGAAAGATACAACGTATCAATCACTCAGGGCGCATTGAGCACCCAAGGTGCATCAAAAACACAAGGCTCAGCAAAGAACCCAAAGCGTAGCAATGACAGAGCAGAACCACCGCAGTGCAGAGCAGCAACAGAAAACATGGCAAAAATAGAACATATGTGAACTACAGACAGGTCAAGAAGAATAGGTGGGAAAGAACAAAACTTTAATAGAAGAAATTAACACCTGGCTCAGGTTGGATTCAAACCCATGAACTCATGATCTCTTTGCATGCAACTTAACAGATGTGCCACTCAGTAGACACAGCTCAAGGAGCAGCAGAAAAGAGCTTACATGCCATACAAAGAATTCAGAAGTTATAAGCAGTTCTATAAGAACTGTTATAGTTTATACCCCTAGGTGGCGCTGTTCTCTGATTTCCTCAGGACGTCATGCCGAAGCTCCCTACCGATTTTTGCGCCGATATATCCGATACTTCAAAAGTTATAGCAATTTATCACAGATTTCAAAATGGCGGACAGGCGGTTCGGTCAATCCCGGCATAATACATATCGACAGATGCGGCATAAGCCAAGGAATCCGTAGACACCAAGATCATAATTTTCTGACAAACGATTCGCACGTGTGGAAAACCAGACAGGTTGAGAAGAATAGGTGAGAAAGAAAAAACGTTAATAGAAGAAATTAACACTTGCCTTAGGCGGGATTCGATCCCTAGAAGAAATTAACACTTGCCTTAGGCGGGATTCGATCCCAAGAATTCAGAATCTCGTTGCGTGTGACTTAACAGTTGTGCCACTCAGTTGACACAGTTCAAGGGGCAGCAGAAAAGTGGTTTTAGAGATGCAAGGATTGACATATGCTAATCACCAAAGATGCAAAAATGACACAGCAGAGCAGAAATAACAGAAATACAATGTATATGAGAATCAAAAAGCTCAAGTGAGATTGAAAACAAGAAGAACATTATGTACAGTGATGCTATAAAATGTAGCATACAGTAATTAACTATGACAAATAGACAACGTCACAGTCACGGTCAACTTTAAAGAGATTTTTCTCAAAAAAATTCCTAGATGAAAAAAAAAATCTGTTCAGTCATTTCTGTGCGGATTGCTCCAAACATTATACGAGCAGAGCCTGGCATAAAATAAACAAAATTTGTAAAAGGAGTAGCGAAAAAATCGTTTACCATATTCCTTACAATAACATATGAACAGAATGATGGGAAATGACAAATGTGGTATCGTTGCGATCGGCATAAACCAGTGAATACAATTTCACAAAGAAAATGAATATCAGACAAAGTATTCAGAAGTTATAAGCAGTTCTATAAGAACTGTTACGGTTTATAACCCCTAGGTGGCGCCATACTCTGACTTCCCAGGTACCCTAAGGACAACATGTCGAAGCTCCCTACCTTTTTTTGCGCCGATATATCCGATACTTCAAAAGTTATAGCAATTTATCACAGATTTCAAAATGGCGGACAGGCGGTTCGGTCAATCCCGGCATAATACATATCTGCAGATGCGGCATGAGCCAAGGAATCCGTAGACACCAAGATCATAATTTTCTGACAAACGATTCAGAAGTTATGCGCAAAAATAGCCTTTTTTCCTATCTCATGACCCATAGGTGGCGCTGTCACCAAATTTGGCATGGACCCCCATTTCATGGTCAACATGAAGCGTACCAAATTTCATCTCGATTAATCAAAGAATGACCGAGATACAGCTTCAGAACCAATTTTGAGTCAATCTCGTTAAGTTCACGCATTAATTACTTTTGAATAAAGAAAAATATCAAAATTCTGTTCAGTCATTTCTATGCGGCTCACTCCAAAGATCACATGTGCCAAATCTCATAAGAATTGAACCAAATTTGAAGGAGGAGTAGTGAAAAAACGAAATACTGTACATTTCAAAATGGCTGATACTGTAATGGGAGGAGTCTTACTGTAAAGTATCAAATGCAATAAGCGGGATGAGAGCAATCACGTGTACTAAGTAGAATTCTCATAGATCTAATGGATCACGAGTTATAACCATTTGAACATTGAGTTTTTGAGATGATGGTGGCGCTATAGAGTTACTGCTAGAGACCCCATTTTTGGCCAAATGACTATTTATGACCACCACTACAACTGTGCCAAATTTCATCATTTTCCTACATACGGTTCATATGGCTGCCATAGACTCCCATTGGGGAAGAAGATTAAGAAGAAAAATTCTAACAGAAACAATAGGTGCCACAGCACCATAGGTGCTTGGCCCCTAAATATAGCTGCAAGCAGCGATACGGGGCCAAGCACCATCAGCGCAATGAGCACCCGAAGCACAGCAAGAAACATACAACGTATCAATCACCCAGGGCGCATTGAGCACCCAAGGTGCATCAAGAACACAAGGCGCCGCAAAGAACCCAAAGCGTAGCAATGACAGAGCATAACCACCGCAGTGCAGAGCAGCAACAGAAAACATGGCAAAAATAGAACATATGTGAACTACAGACAGGTCAAGAAGAATAGGTGGGAAAGAACAAAACTTTAATAGAAGAAATTAACACCTGGCTCAGGTTGGATTCGAACCCATGAACTCATGATCTCTTTGCATGCGACTTAACAGATGCGCCACTCAGTAGACACAGCTCAAGGAGCAGCAGAAAAGAGCTTACATGCCATACAAAGAATTCAGAAGTTATAAGCAGTTCTATAAGAACTGTTATAGTTTATACCCCTAGGTGGCGCTGTTCTCTGATTTCCTCAGGACGTCATGCCGAAGCTCCCTACCGATTTTTGCGCCGATATATCCGATACTTCAAAAGTTATAGCAATTTATCACAGATTTCAAAATGGCGGACAGGCGGTTCGGTCAATCCCGGCATAATACATATCGACAGATGCGGCATAAGCCAAGGAATCCGTAGACACCAAGATCATAATTTTCTGACAAACGATTCGCACGTGTGGAAAACCAGACAGGTTGAGAAGAATAGGTGAGAAAGAAAAAACGTTAATAGAAGAAATTAACACTTGCCTTAGGCGGGATTCGATCCCTAGAAGAAATTAACACTTGCCTTAGGCGGGATTCGATCCCAAGAATTCAGAATCTCGTTGCGTGTGACTTACCAGTTGTGCCACTCAGTTGACACAGTTCAAGGGGCAGCAGAAAAGTGGTTTTAGAGATGCAAGGATTGACATATGCTAATCACCAAAGATGCAAAAATGACACAGCAGAGCAGAAATAACAGAAATACAATGTATATGAGAATCAAAAAGCTCAAGTGAGATTTAAAACAAGAAGAACATTATGTACAGTGATGCTATAAAATGTAGCATACAGTGATTAACTATGACAAATAGACAACGTCACAGTCACGGTCAACTTTAAAGAGATTTTTCTCAAAAAAATTCCTAGGTGCCAAAAAAATCTGTTCAGTCATTTCTGTGCGGATTGCTCCAAACATTATACGAGCAGAGCCTGGCATAAAATAAACAAAATTTGTAAAAGGAGTAGCGAAAAAATCGTTTACCATATTCCTTACAATAACATATGAACAGAATGATGGGAAATGACAAATGTGGTATCGTTGCGATCGGCATAAACCAGTGAATACAATTTCACAAAGAAAATGAATATCAGACAAAGTATTCAGAAGTTATAAGCAGTTCTATAAGAACTGTTACGGTTTATAACCCCTAGGTGGCGCCATACTCTGACTTCCCAGGTACCCTAAGGACAACATGTCGAAGCTCCCTACCTTTTTTTGCGCCGATATATCCGATACTTCAAAAGTTATAGCAATTTATCACAGATTTCAAAATGGCGGACAGGCGGTTCGGTCAATCCCGGCATAATACATATCTGCAGATGCGGCATGAGCCAAGGAATCCGTAGACACCAAGATCATAATTTTCTGACAAACGATTCAGAAGTTATGCGCAAAAATAGCCTTTTTTCCTATCTCATGACCCATAGGTGGCGCTGTCACCAAATTTGGCATGGACCCCCATTTCATGGTCGACATGAAGCGTACCAAATTTCATCTCGATTAATCAAAGAATGACCGAGATACAGCTTCAGAACCAATTTTGCGTCAATCTTGTTAAGTTCACGCATTAATTACTTTTGAATAAAGAAAAATATCAAAATTCTGTTCAGTCATTTCTATGCGGCTCACTCCAAAGATCACATGTGCCAAATCTCATAAGAATTGAACCAAATTTGAAGGAGGAGTAGCGAAAAAACGAAATACTGTACATTTCAAAATGGCCGCTACTGTAATGGGTGGAGTCTTACTGTAAAGTATAAAATTCAATAAGCGGGAGGAGAGCAATCACGTGTACTAAGTAGAATTCTCATAGATCTAATGGATCACGAGTTATAACCATTTGAACATTGAATTTTTGAGATGATGGTGGCGCTATAGAGTTACTGCTAGAGACCCAATTTTTGGCCAAATGACTATTTATGACCACCACTACAACTGTGCCAAATTTCATCATTTTCCTACATACGGTTCATAGGGCTGCCATAGACTCCCATTGGGGAAGAAAAAGAAGAAAGTACAATAACAATAGGTGCCACAGCACCATAGGTGCTTGGCCCCTAATAATAATACTAACAGAAACAATAGGTGCCACAGCACCATAGGTGCTTGGCCCCTAATAATAATACTAACAAAAACAATAGGTGTCTCAGCACCTTCGGTGCTTGACCCCTAATAAATAGCTGCAAGCAGCGATTCGGGGCCAAGCACCTTTAGCGCAATGAGCATCCAAAGCACAAAAAGCAACATAGAAAGTATCAATAACCCAATGCGCATTGACCACCCAAGGTGCATCAAGAACACAAGGCGCAGCAAGTACCCAAAGCGTAGCAATCACACAGCAGAACCACCGCAGTGCAGAGCAGCAACAGAAAATATGACAAAAATAGAACATATGTGAACTACAGAAGGGTTGAGAAGAATAGGTGAGAAAGAACAAAACTTTAATAGAACAAATTAACACTTGCCTCAAGCGGGTTTCGAACCCATGAACTAAGCATCTCTTTCCATGTGACTAACACGATACGCCATTCAGTTAACACGGTTCATGAGGCAGCAGAATAGAGTGTACAGAGATGAAAGCATTGACATATGCCAATCACCACAGATGCAGAAATGACACAGCAGAGCAGATATAACTGAAGAATAATGTATATAAGAATCAACAAGCTCAAGTGAGGTTGTAGACAAGAAGAACATTCTGTACAGAAACGCTATGAAATGTAATATACAGTAATTAACTATGACAAATAGACAACATCACAAGCACGGTCAACTTTGGAGCAATATTTCTAAGAAAGAGAACAGAATATAAAAAATCTGTTCGGTCATTTCTGTGCGGATTGCTCCAAACATTATACGAGCAGAACCTGGCATAAAATAAACAAAATTTGTAAAAGGAGTAGCGAAAAGATAATTTACCATATGCCTTACAATAACACATGAACAGAATGTTGGAAAATGATAAACGAGGTATCGTTGCGATCGGCATAAACCAGTGAAACTAATTTCACAAAGAATATATATATCAGACGATCAATTCAGAAGTTATGTGCAAAAATAGAATTTTTTCATATCTCATGACCCATAGGTGGTGCTGTCACCAAATTTGGCATGGACCCCCATTTCATGGTCGACATGAAGTGTACCAAATTTAACTTCGATTGATCAAAGAATGACCAAGATACAGCTTCAGAAACAATTTTGCGTCAACCTCGTTAAGGTCACACATTAATTACTTTTGAATAAAGAAAAAAATCAAAATTCTGTTCAGTCATTTCTATGCGGCTCACTCCAAAGATCACCTGTGCCAAATTTCATAACATTTGAACCAAATTTGAAGGAGGAGTAGCGAAAAAACAAAATACTGTACATTTCAAAATTGCCGCTACTGTAATGGGAGGAGTCTTACTGTAAAGTATCAAATTCAATAAGCGGGATGAGAGCAATCACGTGTACTAAGTAGAATTTTCATAGATCTAATGGATCACAAGTTATAACTATTTGAACATTGAATATTTGAGCTGATGGTGGCGCTATAGAGTTACTGCTAGAGACTCCATTTTTGGCCACATGAATATTTATGACCAACATTACAACTGTGCAAAATTTCATCATTTTCTTACATTCGGTTCATAGGGCTGCCATAGACTTCCATTGGGGAAGAAAAATTTACTAACAGAAACAATGACCAATAGCTGCAAGCAGCGATACGGGGCCAAGCACCATCAGCGCAATGAGCACCCGAAGCACAGCAAGAAACATACAACGTATCAATCACCCAGGGCGCATTGAGCACCCAAGGTGCATCAAGAACACAAGGCGCCGCAAAGAACCCAAAGCGTAGCAATGACAGAGCAGAACCACCGCAGTGCAGAGCAGCAACAGAAAACATGGCAAAAATAGAACATATGTGAACTACAGACAGGTCGAGAAGAATATGTGGGAAAGAACAAAACTTTAATAGAAGAAATTAACATCTGCCTCAGGCAGGATTCAAACCCATGAACTCAGGATCTCTATGCATACGACTTAACAGATGCGCCACTCAGTAGACACAGCTCAAGGGGCAGCAGAAAAGAGCTTACATGCCATACAAAGAATTCAGAAGTTATAAGCAGTTCTATAAGAACTGTTATAGTTTATAACCCCTAGGTGGCGCTGTTCTCTGATTTCTTCAGGACGTCATGCCGAAGCTCCCTAACGATTTTTGCGCCGATATATCCGATACCTCAAAAGTTATAGCAATTTATCACAGATTTTAAAATGGCGGACAGGCGGTTCGGTCAATCCCGGCATAATACATATCGACAGATGCGGCATGAGCCAAGGAATCCGTAGACACCAAGATCATAATTTTCTGAAAAACGATTCAGAAGTAATGCACAAAAATAGCCTTTTTTCCTATCTAATGACCCATAGGTGGCGCTGTCACCAAATTTGGCATGGACCCCCATTTCATGGTCGACATGAAGCGTACCAAATTTCATCTCGATTGATCAAAGAATGACCGAGATACAGCTTCAGAACCAATTTTGCGTCAATCTCGTTAAGTTCACGCATTAATTACTTTTGAATAAAGAAAAATATCAAAATTCTGTTCAGTCATTTCTATGCGGCTCACTCCAAAGATCACCTGTGCCAAATCTCATAAGAATTGAACCAAATTTGAAGGAGGAGTAGCGAAAAAACGAAATACTGTACATTTCAAAATGGCCGATACTGTAATGGGAGGAGTCTTACTGTAAAGTATCAAATTCAATAAGCGGGATGAGAGCAATCACGTGTACTAAGTAGAATTCTCATAGATCTAATGGATCACCAGTTATAACCATTTGAACATTGAATTTTTGAGATGATGGTGGCGCTATAGAGTTACTGCTAGAGACCCCATTTTTGGCCAAATGACTATTTATGACCACCACTACAACTGTGCCAAATTTCATCATTTTCCTATATACGGTTCATAGGGCTGCCATAGACTCCCATTGGGGAAGAAGAAAAATTTACTAACAGAAACAATGACCAATATAGCTGCAAGCAGCAACACGGGGTCAAGCACCTTCGGCGCAATGCACACAAAGCACAGCAAGCACACAAAGCACAGCAAGCTCACAATGCACAGCAAGCACACAAAGCACAGCAGGCACACAAAGCACAGCAAGCACACAAAGCACAGCAATTACACAAATCACAGCATGCACACAAAGCACAGCAAGCTCACAAAGCACAGCAAGCACACAAAGCACAGCAAGCACACAAAGCATAGCAAGCTCACATAGCACAGCAAGCACACAAAGCACAGCAAGCTCACAAAGCACAGCAAGCTCACAAAGCACAGCAAGAACCACCATAATGCAGAGCAACAACAGCAAACATGGAAAAATAGAACACATGTGAACTACAGACAGGTTGAGAAGAATTGATGAGGAAGAACAAAACGTCATGACTCAGGTGGGATTTGAACCCAGGAACTCAGAATCTCAATGCATATGATTAACTAGTTGCACCACTCAGTTGACACAGTTCATTGGGCAGCAGAAAAGAGATAACAGTATAATATCAATAAGAATTGTTATAGGTTATAACCCATAAGTGGCGCTGTACTCTGACTTCCCAGGTAACTTCAGGACATCATGTCAAAGTTTCTTACCAATTTTTGCGCGATATCTCGAATAGTTCAAAAAATATAACAATTTATGTGAAATTTCAAAATGGCGGACAGGCGGTTTGGTCAAACCCGGCATAATACATATCGACAGATGCGGCATGAGGTAAGCAATCCATAGACATCAAGATCATAATTTTCTGACAAACAGTTCAGAAGTTATGGGCAAAAATAGCCTATTTTCCTATCTCATTACCCATAGGTGGCGCTGTCACCAAATTTGGCATGAACCCCAAGTTCATGGTCCACATGAAGTGTACCAAATTTCATTTCAATTGATCAAAGAATGACCAAGCTACAGCTTCAGAACCATTTTTGCGTCAACCTCGTTAAGTTTGCGCATTTATTACTTTTGAACAAAGATGAATATCAAAATTCTGTTCAGTCATTTCTATGCGGCTCACTCCAAAGATCACCTGTGCCAAATCTCATAAGAATTGAACCACATTTGAAGGAGGAGTAGCGAAAAAACAAAATACTGTACATTTCAAAATGGCCGTTACTGTAATGGGTGGAGTCTTACTGTAAAGTATCAAATTCAATAAGCGGGATGAGAGCAATCACGTGTACTAAGTAGAATTTTCATAGATCAAATGGTTCACTATTTATAACAGTTTGAACATTGATTTTTTGCACTGCTGGTGGCGCTATAGAGTTATTGCTAGAGACCCCATTTTTGGTCACATGACTATTTATGACCACCTCTACAACTGTGCCAAATTTCATCATTTTCCTATGTACGGTTCATAGGGCTGCCATAGACTCCCATGGGACGATAATAATAATAATAATAATAATACTAACAATTCCAATAGGTGTCTCAGCACCTTCGGTGCTTGACCCCTAAATATAGCTGCAAGCAGCAATTGCGGGGTCAAGCACCTTCAGCGCAATGAGGACCCAAAGCGCAGCAAAAACCACACGACGCAGCAAATGCGCAAAACGCAGAAAGCGCGCAATACAGAGCCCGAACCCGAAGCAACGCAAATGCAGAGCAGAACCACTGCAGTGCGGAGCAACAACAGAAAAGATGGCAAAAATATAACACGTGTGGAAAACCAGACAGGTCGAGAAGAACGTGTTAAAGGGAACACAAAAGGAAATCTCAATAAGTGAAAGTAAGAGCTGGGATTCGAACCCATGACCTCAGGTTCCTAAAGCACAGCATTAACCGCATGCGCCACTGAGTAAACGATTAAACCACTGAGTTGGTGTGTCTAATGTATAGAATACAGCTTTACAGCTATAAACATTGATATCCAGCAATTACCAAAAGTGTAGAAATGACAACAGAGAGCACATATAACTGAAATACAATGTATAGTATGAAAATCACAAAACTTAAGTGAGAAAAAAAGTTAAGACAAAAAACCACTGCACATGGGATTTGAACCGATGAACTCAGGTTCTCAAAGCACAACACTGACCGCATGCGCCACTGAGGAATCATAGGTTAAAAGGCTGTGGAAAAGAGGCTTCAAAACTGCAAACATTGACATGCCAATCACTGAAAGGGCAGAAATAACACAACAAAGCAAAAATAAACAGAAATACAAAGTGTAGGGCAATCAGATAACTTAAATGGCACTGAATTCGTGAAGAACATTTTGTACAATAATGAACAACATGGGCAAATTTTGTCAGATTCTTTTTAATATGACAAAGGGACAGCATGACAGGCACGGTCCGCTTTACAGAGGTATTTCTCAAATATTTGACACTCAGCAGAAAAATCTGTTCAGTCACGTCTGTGCGGATTGCTCCAAACATTATACAAGCAGAACCTGGCATAAAATAAACAAAATTTGTAAAAGGAGTAGCGAAAAAATCATTTACCATATGCCTTACAATAACACATGAACAAAATGATGGAAAATGACAAACAAGGTATTGTTGCGATCGTCAAAAACCAGTAAATAAAATTTCACAAAGAAAATGTATATCAGACAAAGTATTTTGAAGATATAAGCAGTTCTATAAGAACTGTTATAGTTTATAACCCCTAGGTGGCGCTGTACTCTGACTTCCCAGGTACCTTCAGGACATCATGCCGAAGCTCCCTGACTATTTTTGCACGAATATGTCCAATAGTTCAAAAGATATAACAATTTATGATCAATTTCAAAATGGCAGACAGGTGGTGTGGTCAAACCCGACATAATACATATCGACAGATTCGGCATGAGCCAAGGAATCTGTAAACACCAACATCATAATTTTCTGACAAACAATTCAGTAGTTATGGGCAAAAAAAGCCATTTTTCATATCTCATGACCCATAGGTGGCGCTGTCACCAAATTTTGCATGAACCCCAAGTTCATGGTCCACATGAAGTGTACCAAATTTCATTTCAATTGATCAAAGAATGACCGAGATACAGCTTCAGAACCATTTTTGCGTCAACCTCGTTAAGTTTGCGCATTTATTACTTTTGAACAAAGATAAATATCAAAATTCTGTTCGGTCATTTCTGTGCGGCTCACTCCAAAGTTCACCTGTGCCAAATTTCATAACAATTTAACCAAATTTGAAGGAGGAGTAGCGAATAAACGGAATACTGTACATTTCAAAATGGCCGCTACTGTAATGGGTGGAGTTTTCATGTAAGGTATTAAAAACAATAAGCATGAGGAGAGCAATCACGTGTACTAAGTAGAATTTTCATGGATCAAGCGGATCAGCAGTTATAACCATTTGAACATTGAATTTTTGCACTGCTGGTGGCGCTATAGAGTTAGTACTAGAGACCCCATTTTTGGTCACGTGACTTTTTAAGACCACCACTACAACTGTGCAAAATTTCATCATTTTCCTATGTACGGTTCATAGAGCTGCCATAGACGCCTATGGCTAAGAAGAAGAAGAAACAGCAGAATAATAATAATACTGACAATTCCAATAGGTGTCTCAGCACCTTCGGTGCTTGACCCCTAAATATAGCTGCAAGCAGCAATTGCGGGGTCAAGCACCTTCAGCGCAGTGAACACCCAAAGCACAGCAAAAACCACACGACGCAGCAAATGCGCAAAGCGCAGAAAGCGCGCAATACAGAGCCCGAACCCGAAGCAAATGCAGAGCAAAACGACTGCAGTGCGGAGCAAAAACAGAAAAGATTTCAAAAATATAACACGTGTGGAAAACCAGACAGGTCGAGAAGAACGTGTTAAAGGAAACGCAAAAGGAAATCTCAATAAGTGAAAGTAAGAGCTGGGATTTGAACCCATGACCTCATGTTCCCAAAGCACAGCACTAACCTCATGCGCTACTGAGGAAATGATTAAACCACTGAGTTGGTTTGTGCAAGATATAGAATACAGCTTTACAGCTATAAACATTGATATCCAGCAATTACCAAAAGTGTAGAAATGACAACAGAGAGCACAAATAACTGAAATACAATGTATAGTATGAGAATCACAAAACGTAAGTGTGAAAAAAGTTAAGACAAAAAAGGACGGCACATGGGATTCGAACCCATGACCTCAGAATCTCATGGCAAGTGGTTAACCAGACGCGCAACTCAGTTAACACAGCTCAAGGGGAAGCAAAAAACAGCTTAGGTGCTGCAAGGATTGACATATGCCAAACATCACAGATGCAGAACTGACAGTGCAGAGCAGAACTAACAGAAATACAATGTATATGAGAATAAAAAAGCTCAAGTGAGATTGAAGACAAGAAGATCATTCTGTATAGTAATGCTATACAATGTAATATACAGTCACATTAATTTACTATGACAAATAGACAATGTTACAGGCACGGTCAACTTTGGAGTGGTATTTCTAAGAAAGAGAACAGAATATCAAAAATCTGTTCAGTCATTTCTGTGCGGATTGCTCCAAACATTATACGAGCAGTACTTGGCATAAAATAAACAAAATTTGTAAAAAGAGTAGCGAAAAAATCACCTACCATATGCTTTACAATAACACATGAACAGAATGTTGGAAAATGACAAACGAGGTATCGTTGCAATCGGCATAAACCAGTGAATACAATTTCACAAATAAATTAATATCAGACAAAGTATTCAGAAGTTATAAGCAGTTCCATAAGAACTGTTATAGTTTATAACCCCTAGGTGGCGCTGTACTCTGAGTTCCCAGGTACCTTCAGGACATCATGTCGAAGCTCCCTACTAATTTTTGCGGGGATATGTCCAATAGTTCAAAAAATATAACAAATTATCTGAAATTTCAAAATGGCGGACAGGCGGTTCGTTCAAACCCGGCATAATACACATCGACAGATGCGGCATGAGGTAAGCAATCCATAGACATCAAGATCATAATTTTCTGACAAACAGTTCAGAAGTTATGGGCAAAAATAGCCTATTTTCATATCTCATGACCCATAGGTGGCGCTGTCACCAAATTTGGCATGGACCCCAACTTCATGGTCCACATGAAGTGTACCGAATTTCATTTCAATTGATCAAAGAATGACCAAGCTACAGCTTCAGAACCATTTTTGCGTCAACCTCGTTAAGTTTGCGCATTTATTACTTTTGAACAAAGATAAATATCAAAATTCTGTTCAGTCATTTCTATGCGGCTCACTCCAAAGATCATCTGTGCCAAATCTCATAAGAATTGAACCACATTTGAAGGAGGAGTAGCGAAAAAACGGAATACTGTACATTTCAAAATGGCCGCTACTGTAATGGGTGGAGTCTTACTGTAAAGTATCAAATTCAATTAGCGGGATGAGAGCAATCACGTGTACTAAGTAGAATTGTCATAGATCAAATGGTTCACCAATTATAACAGTTTGAACATTTAATTTTTGGACTACTGGTGGCGCTATAGAGTTACTGCTAAAGACCCCATTTTTGGTCACATGACTATTTATGACCACCTCTACAACTATGCCAAATTTCATCATTTTCCTATGTACGGTTCATAGGGCTGCCATAGACTCCCATTGGGGAAAAATAATAATAATAATAATACTAATAACAATTCCAATAGGTGTCTCAGCACCTTCGGTGCTTGACCCCTAATAATAATAAGAATATAGCTGTAGACAGCGATACGGGGCCAAGCAACAATGGTCCTGCAACACGCAACGAAGCTGAAAGGACATGCAATTGAAGAATGCAATGTAGCAGATATGTATGGGAACTATCAGCACACAGGACTCAGAGATGAGAATGAACATAATGAAAAAATAAAAATTTTGAAGTATAATATTTATTTGCATGCTGAAAGAAGGACCGATTGGTCCAATGCTGACCTAGAAAACAATTGAACCACCAAAGCATCATACATGTTACACATGAGACTTAAACCAAAAGAGCACAAACGAAATAATACCTGTAAAAATAATAAAGTAAAATACAAATAATGAATTGAAGCTTTTGACTCTAAAGTAAGAGACTTCAATTTCTGCCCTAGCCAGGATTTGAACCCATGATCTCCAGGTTTCATGCCTGTCACTCATCTGGTTGAGCTACAGGGAAGACATACATACAGACAGCTGCTTAAGCTAGATTGTTGTAGTGACAATGTGTATGTTCAAGTTTGGAGAGATTTTTCTCAAGAACAGAATATTTTTTTAAATCCCCTGTAGGTAGTCAAACCTGTTCAAACATTTGACTCTACATGATACATCATTTGTATGAAACATTTTAATTGCTGCCCTACGCTGGATTTGAACCCGCAACCTCTGGATTTCATGCCCATCACGCATTTGGTTGAGCTACTGGGAAGGCATAGATTACCCCATCAAATATTCTCTGTAGAAGTTTAGTTGATTAAATGGTTTAAAAGTTATTCCTGTTGACAAATGTATTACTTTTGAACAAAGATAAATATCAAAATTCTGTTTGGTCATTTCTATGTGGCTCGGTCCAAAGATAATCTGAGCCAAATTGTGTAACAATTCAACAAACACTGCAAAAGTAGTAGCAAAAAAACTGAATACTGTACTTTTCAAAATGGCCGCTACTGCATTTTTGAACCGGTGATGATGCTTGGCCACCAAATTGCAAGCCGCGCAGAACATGGAAAACAGACTGGTTGAGAATAATAGGTGAGAATAAACTCAAAACAAATATTAATAGAAAAACATAACACATGCATCAGATGGGATTCGAACCCTTAACCTCTGAGTTTTGATGCATGCGATTTAATAGACTGAGCTACACAGGCAGTGTAGCTAGCCAAGGTTTTCAGAGCTGCAAGCATTCAAATGGAGGAAGGAAGGTGCAGACATGACATTGCAGAGCAGAAATAACAAAATTACAATTTATATGGGAATCAGATAGTTTAAGTGAGAAGAGTTAAAGTTTAAGTCAAGAAAAACATGTTGTATAGGAATGCACAACATGTTATAATACAGTCATAATAATTTAATATGACGAAGAGACAATGTCACAGGGACAGTCAACTTTGGACAGGTATTTCTCGGGAATGGCAGAGAATATCAAACATGTGTTTGGTCATTTCTGTGCGGATTGCTCCAAAGTTTATGTGAGCAGAGCCTGGCATAAAATAGACTTAATTTGCAAAAGTAGTAGCGAAAAAACTACTGCACATATGCTATGAAATAAGATATGAACAGAATGTTGAAAACTGACAAATGAGATATCGTTGCAATCGACATAAACCAGTGAATAAAAATTCACAAAGAAAATGAATATCAGACAAAGTTTTCAGAAGTTATGGGCTGTTTTATATAGTTTATGAACCCTAGGTGGCGCTGTCTTCAGATTTCCCAAGTACCTTCAGGACATCATACCGGATGCTTCCTACCGATTTTTGTGCCGATACATTATATAGAATAATAGTTATCCCAATTTAAAACAAAATTCAAAATAGTGGACAGGCGGTTTGGTCATTTCCGGCATAATATATATCGACAGATTGGTCATGAGCCAAGGAATCCATAGACACTAAGATCATAATTTTCTATCAAACATTTCAATAGTTATGGGCAAAAATGGCCATTTTTCATATCTCATGACCCATAGGTGGCGCTGTCCTCAAATTTGACATGGTACCCCAGTTCATGGTCCTTATGAAGGGTACCAAGTTTCATTTCAATTGATCAAAGAATGACCGAGATAATGACTCAGAACGAATTTTGGGTTGACATCGATAAATATACGCAATTATTACTTTTGAACAAAGATAAATATCAAAATTCTGTTTGGTCATTTCTATGTGGCTCGGTCCAAAGATAATCTGAGCCAAATTGTGTAACAATTCAACAAACACTGCAAAAGTAGTAGCAAAAAAACGGAATACTGTACTTTTCAAAATGGCCGCTACTGCATTTTTGAACTGGTGATGATGCTTGGCCACCAAATTGCAAGCCGTGCAGAACATGGAAAACAGACTGGTTGAGAATAATAGGTGAGAATAAACTCAAAACAAATATTAATAGAAAAACATAACACATGCATCAGATGGGATTCGAACCCTTAACCTCTGAGTTTTGATGCATGCGATTTAATAGACTGAGCTACACAGGCAGTGTAGCTAGCCAAGGTTTTCAGAGCTGCAAGCATTCAAATGGAGGAAGGAAGGTGCAGACATGACATTGCAGAGCAGAAATAACAAAATTACAATTTATATGAGAATCAGATAGTTTAAGTGAGAAGAGTTAAAGTTTAATTCAAGAAAAACATGTTTGTATAGGAATGCACAACATGTTACAATACAGTCATAATAATTTAATATGACGAAGAGACAATGTCACAGGGACAGTCAACTTTGGACAGGTATTTCTCGGGAATGGCAGAGAATATCAAAAATGTGTTTGGTCATTTCTGTGTGGATTGCTCCAAAGTTTATGTGAGCAGAGCCTGGCATAAAAAAGACTTAATTTGCAAAAGTAGTAGCGAAAAAACTACTGCACATATGCTATGAAATAAGATATGAACAGAATGTTGAAAACTGACAAATGAGATATCGTTGCAATCGACATAAACCAGTGAATAAAAATTCACAAAGAAAATGAATATCAGACAAAGTTTTCAGAAGTTATGGGCTGTTTTATATAGTTTATGAACCCTAGGTGGCGCTGTCTTCAGATTTTCCAGGTACCTTCAGGACATCATACCGATGCTTCCTACCGATTTTTGTGCCGATACATTATATAGAATAATAGTTATCCCAATTTAAAACCAAATTCAAAATAGTGGACAGGCGGTTTGGTCATTTCCGGCATAATATATATCGACAGATTGGTCATGAGCCAAAGAATCCATAGACACCAAGATCATAATTTTCTATCAAACATTTCAAGAGTTATGGGCAAAAATAGCCATTTTTCATATCTCATGACCCATAGGTGGCGCTGTCCTCAAATTTGGCATGGTACCCCAGTTCATGGTCCTTATGAAGGGTACCAAGTTTCATTTCAATTGATCAAAGAATGACCGAGATAATGACTCAGAACGAATTTTGGGTCGACATCGATAAATGTATGCAATTATTACTTTTGAACAAAGATAAAAATCAAAATTCTGTTCGGTCATTTCTCTGCGGCTCGGTCCAAAGATTCTCTGTGCCAAATTGCGTAACAATGCAATGAACGCTGCAAAAGTAGTAGCGAAAAAGCAAAATACTGTACTTTTCAAAATGGCCGCTACTGTAATGGGTGGAGTCTTAATGTAAGGTGGTCATTGTAAAGAGCGTGAGGAGAGGAATCAGATGTAGTAGGTAGAGTTTTTGTTGATCAAATGATTCTACAGTTATAACCATTTGAATATTGAATTTTTGAAGTGTTGGTGGCGCTATAGAGTTAATGCTAGAGACCCCATAGTTGGTCACATGACTATTTAGGACCACCACTACAAGTGTGCCAAATTTGTTTCATTTTCCTATGTACGGTTCATAGGGCTGCCATAGACTCCCATTGGGGAAGAAGAAATATAATAATAAATATAGCTGCAAGCAGCAACACGGGGTCAAGCACCTTCGGCGCAATGCACACAAAGCACAGCAAGCACACAAAGCACAGCAAGCTCACAATGCACAGCAAGCACACAAAGCACAGCAAGCACAAAAAGCACAGCAAGCACACAAAGCACAGCAAGCACACAAAGCACAGCAGGCACACAAAGCACAGCAAGCTCACAAAGCACAGCAAGCTCACAAAGCACAACCAGCACACAAAGCACAGCAAACTCCCAAAGCACAGCAAGCACACAAAGCACAGCAAGCACACAAAGCACAACAAGAACCACCACAATGCAGAGCAACAACAGCAGACATGGAAAAATAGAACACATGTGAACTACAGACAGGTTGAGAAGAATTGATGAGGAAGAACAAAACTTCATGACTCAGGTGGGATTCGAACCCAGGAACTCAGAATCTCAATGGATCTGGTTAACTAGATGCACCACTCAGTTGACACAGTTCATGAGGCAGCAGACAAGAGATTAGAGAGCTGAAAGGATTAACATATGTCAATCACCAAAGATGCAGGAAAGACACAGCAGAAGCACCACAATGCAGAGCAACAACAGCAAACATGGAAAAATAGAACACATGTGAACTACAGACAGGTTGAGAAGAATTGATGAGGAAGAACAAAACATCATGACTCAGGTGGGATTCGAACCCAAGAACTCAGAATCTCTATGCGGTGGCCTTACTCGCCACGCCACTCAGTTGACACAGTTCAAGGGACAGCAGAAAAGAGATTACAGAGATGCAGGATTGATATATGCCAATTACCAAAGATGTAGAAATGACACCACAGAGCAGAAATAACAGAAATACAATGTATATGAGAATCAAAAGGCTCAAGTGAGATTGAAGACAAGAAAAACATTCTGTAGAGCAACGCTATAAAATGTAATATACAGTAATTAACTATGACAAATAGACAACATCACAGGCACGATCAACTTTACAGAGGTATTTCTCAAAAAACTGCCTAGGTGCCAGAAAAATCTGTTCAGTCATTCCTGTGCGGATTGGTCCAAACATTATACCAGCAGAACCTGGCATAAAATAAACAAAATTTGTAAAAGGAGTAGCGAAAAGATCATTTACCATATGCCTTACAATAACACATGAATAGAATGTTGGAAAATGACAAATGAGGTATCGTTGCAATCGGCATAAACCAGTGAATACAATTTCACAAAGAAATTAATATCAGACAAAGTATTCAGAAGTTATAAGCAGTTCCATAAGAACTGTTATAGTTTATAACCCCTAGGTGGCGCTGTACTCTGACTTCCCAGGTACCTTCAGGACATCATGTCGAAGCTCCTTACTAATTTTTGCGTGGATATGTCCAATAGTTCAAAAAATATAACAAATTATGTGAAATTTCAAAATGGCGGACAGGCGGTTCGGTCAAACCCGGCATAATACACATCGACAGATGCGGCATGATGTAAGCAATCCATAGACATCAAGACCATAATTTTCTGACAAACAGTTAAGAAGTTATGGGCAAAAATAGCCTATTTTCATATCTCATGACCCATAGGTGGCGCTGTCACCAAATTTGGCATGAACCCCAAGTTCATGGTCCACATTAAGTGTACCAAAATTCATTTCAATTGATCAAAGAATGACCGAGGTACAGCTTCAGAACCATTTTTGCATCAACCTCGTTAAGTTTGCGCATTTATTACTTTTGAAAAAAGTTAAATATCAAAATTCTGTTCGGTCATTTCTGTGCGGCTCACTACAAAGATCACCTGTGACAAATTTCATAACAATTGCCCCAAATTTGAAGGAGGAGTAGCGAAAAAACTAAATACTGTACATTTCAAAATGGCTGCTACTGTAATGGGTGGAGTCTTACTGTAAGGTATTAAAAACAATAAGCATGAGGAGAGCAATCACGTGTACTAAGTAGAATTTTCATAGATCAAACAGATCTGCAGTTATAACCATTTGAATATTGAATTTTTGCACTGCTGGTGGCGCTATAGAGTTACCGCTAGAGACCCCATTTTTGACCACCTGACTATTTATGACCTCCACTACAACTGTGCCAAATTTCATCATTTTCCTACATATGGTTCATAGGGCTGCCATAGACACCAATGGCTAAGAAGAAGAAAAAAGTACAATTCCAATAGGTGTCTCAGCACCTTCGGTGCTTGACCCCTAATAATAATAATAATAATAATAAGAAAACCATCAAACGCAATAGTGGCCTGCCGCCCTGCGGGCTTGGCCCCTAAAAACCATCAAACGCAATAGTGGCCTGCCGCCCTGCGGGCTTGGCCCCTAAAGATTCCTGGACATAAAATTAGCAAATTATACAGCAGATGCCAACAGCGTCTTTGGGTTTTGAAAGAAGCAAACAAATTATCTTTAGATCTTTAGTGTTCATGTATTTTTGGTTTTGACTCTGACTCTACCAGCCAGCCAACTCTCTGAGCATAGGCAGCAATACAGATTTTGTCAGCCCAGTTTCAACTCATCCTCTGTAGTCTAGTGGTTAGAGCACTGATTCTCCCATAGAGCCCTAGGCCCAAGGTTCAAGTCTCACAAGGTTTAAGTGGAGTTCTCCACTGACAAGTAGTCACTTGTTTAGCTCTGATAGAGTTTGTGGGCAGCTTATAGCCTGCATATTCTATTTTGCCTTTCCAAATCCAGTAGGTTGTTCATTTTATTACTGTTCCTATGTTTCATGAAGCAGTCTTCATAGCTGATGTGGGCTTAAGATTTTTGCTGGACATTTGAGATAAAATTTAAGATAGAGTTCTGGACATAAAATTCAGGGCTTTCAAGCAAAATGTATTCCTGTAAGTTTCAATTTAAGAAAGAGTCCTGGACATAAAATTAGCAAATAATACAACAGATGCCAACAGTATCTTTGGGGTTTGAAAGAAGCAAACAAATCTTCTTTAGATCTGATAGTTTCATGTATTTTTGGTTTTGAATCTGACTGTACCAGCCAGCCAACTGTCTGAGCATAGGCAGCAATACACAGGACCAGGTTCTGTCAGCCCTGCTCCAACTCATCCTCTGTAGTCTAGTGGTTAGAGCACTGGTTCTCACATGTGGGAGACCCAGGTTCAAGTCCCCCAATGTTTAAGTGGAGCTCTCTACTGACAAGTAGCAACTTCTTTAACTCTGATAGAGTTTGTGGCCAGCTTATAGCCTGCATAATCTTTTTGCCTTCCCAAATCCAGTAGTTTGTTCATTTTATTACTGCTCCTATGTCTCCTGAAGCAGTCTTCATAGCTGATGTGGGCTTAAGATTTTTGCTGGACATTTGAGATAAAATTTAAGATAGAGTTCTGGACCTAACATTCAGTGCCTCCAAGCAAAATGTATTCCTGTTAGTTTCAATTTAAGAAAGATTCCTGGACATAAAATTAGCAAATTATACAGCAGATGCCAACAGCGTCTTTGGGTTTTGAAAGAAGCAAACAAATTTTCTTTAGATCTGATAGTGTTCATGTATTTTTGGTTTTGACTCTGACTCTACCAGCCAGCCAACTGTCTGAGCATAGGCAGCAATACAGATTTTGTCAGCCCAGATTCAACTCATCATCTGTAGTCTAGTGGTTAGGGCACTGATTCTCCCATAGAGCCCCAGGCCCCAGGTTCAAGTCTCACAAGGTTTAAGTGTAGTTCTCCACTGACAAGTAGTCACTTGTTTAGCTCTAATAGAGTTTGTGGGCAGCTTATAGCCTGCATATTCTATTTTGCCTTCCCAAATCCAGTAGTTTGTTCATTTTATTACTGCTCCTATGTCTCCTTAAGCAGTCTTCATAGCTGATGTGGGCTTAAGATTTCTGCTGGACATTTAAGATCAAATTTAAGATAGAGTTCTGGACCTAACATTCAGTGCCTCCAAGCAAAATGTATTCCTGTAAGTTTCAATTTAAGAAAGATTCCTGGACATAAAATTAGCAAATAATACAGCAGATGCCAACAGTGTCTTTGGGTTTTGAAAGAAGCAAACAAATCTTCTTTAGATCTGATAGTTTTCATGTATTTTTGGTTTTGACTCTGACTCTACCAGCCAGCCAACTGTCTGAGCATAGGCAGCAATACAGATGTTGTCAGCCCAGCTTCAACTCATTCTCTGTAGTCTAGTGGTTAGAGCACTGATTCTCCCATAGAGCCCCAGGCCCCAGGTTCAAGTCTCACAAGGTTTAAGTGGAGTTCTCCACTGACAAGTAGTCACTTGTTTAGCTCTGATAGAGTTTGTGGGCAGCTTATAGCCTGCCTATTCTCTTTTGCCTTCCCAAATCCAGTAGGTTGTTCATTTTATTACTGTTCCTATGTTTCATGAAGCAGTCTTCATAGCTGATGTGGGCTTAAGATTTTTGCTGGACATTTGAGATAAAATTTAAGATAGAGTTCTGGACATAAAATTCAGGGCTTTCAAGCTAAATGTATTCCTGTAAGTTTCAATTTAAGAAAGAGTCCTGGACATAAAATTAGCAAATAATACAACAGATGCCAACAGTATCTTTGGGGTTTGAAAGAAGCAAACAAATCTTCTTTAGATCTGATAGTTTCATGTATTTTTGGTTTTGAATCTGACTGTACCAGCCAGCCAACTGTCTGAGCATAGGCAGCAATACACAGGACCAGGTTCTGTCAGCCCTGCTCCAACTCATCCTCTGTAGTCTAGTGGTTAGAGCACTGATTCTCACATGTGGGAGACCCAGGTTCAAGTCCCCCAATGTTTAAGTGGAGCTCTCTACTGACAATTAGTCACTTCTTTAACTCTGATAGAGTTTGTGGGCAGCTTATAGCCTGCATATTCTATTTTGCCTTCCCAAATCCAGTAGTTTGTTCATTTTATTACTGCTCCTATGTCTCCTGAAGCAGTCTTCATAGCTGATGTGGGCTTAAGATTTCTGCTGGACATTTAAGATCAAATTTAAGATAGAGTTCTGGACCTAACATTCAGTGCCTCCAAGCAAAATGTATTCCTGTAAGTTTCAATTTAAGAAAGATTCCTGGTCATAAAATTAGCAAATAATACAGCAGATGCCAACAGTGTCTTTGGGTTTTGAAAGAAGCAAACAAATCTTCTTTAGATCTGATAGTGTTCATGTATTTTTGGTTTTGACTCTGACTCTACCAGCCAGCCAACTGTCTGAGCATAGGCAGCAATACAGATTTTGTCAGCCCAGCTTCAACTCATCCTCTGTAGTCTAGTGGTTAGAGCACTGATTCTCCCATAGAGCCCCAGGCCCCAGGTTCAAGTCTCACAAGGTTTAAGTGGAGTTCTCCACTAACAAGTAGTCACTTGTTTAGCTCTAATAGAGTTTGTGGGCAGCTTATAGCCTGCATATTCTATTTTGCCTTCCCAAATCCAGTAGGTTGTTCATTTTATTACTGTTCCTATGTTTCATGAAGCAGTCTTCATAGCTGATGTGGGCTTAAGATTTCTGCTGGACATTTGAGATAAAATTTAAGATAGAGTTCTGGACATAAAATTCAGGGCTTTCAATCAAAATGTATTCCTGTAAGTTTCAATTTAAGAAAGAGTCCTGGACATAGAATTAGCAAATAATACAACAGATGCCAACAGTATCTTTGGGGTTTGAAAGAAGCAAACAAATCTTCTTTAGATCTGATAGTTTCATGTATTTTTGGTTTTGAATCTGACTGTACCAGCCAGCCAACTGTCTGAGCATAGGCAGCAATACACAGGACCAGGTTCTGTCAGCCCTGCTCCAACTCATCCTCTGTAGTCTAGTGGTTAGAGCACTGATTCTCACATGTGGGAGACCCAGGTTCAAGTACCCCAATGTTTAAGTGGAGCTCTCTACTGACAAGTAGTCACTTCTTTAACTCTGATAGAGTTTGTGGCCAGCTTATAGCCTGCATAATCTTTTTGCTTTCCCAAATCCAGTAGTTTGTTCATTTTATTACTGCTCCTATGTCTCCTGAAGCAGTCTTCATAGCTGATGTGGGCTTAAGATTTCTGCTGGACATTTAAGATCAAATTTAAGATAGAGTTCTGGACCTAACATTCAGTGCCTCCAAGCAAAATGTATTCCTGTAAGTTTCAATTTAAGAAAGATTCCTGGACATAAAATTAGCAAATAATACAGCAGATGCCAACAGTGTCTTTGGGTTTTGAAAGAAGCAAACAAATCTTCTTTAGATCTGATAGTGTTCATGTATTTTTGGTTTTGACTCTGACTCTACCAGCCAGCCAACTGTCTGAGCATAGGCAGCAATACAGATGTTGTCAGCCCAGTTTCAACTCATCCTCTGTAGTCTAGTGGTTAGAGCACTGATTCTCCCATAGAGCCCTAGGCCCAAGGTTCAAGTCTCACAAGGTTTAAGTGGAGTTCTCCACTGACAAGTAGTCAGTTGTTTAGCTCTGATAGAGTTTGTGGGCAGCTTATAGCCTGCATATTCTATTTTGCTTTCCCAAATCCAGTAGGTTGTTCATTTTATTACTGTTCCTATGTTTCATGAAGCAGTCTTCATAGCTGATGTGGGCTTAAGATTTTTGCTGGACATTTGAGATAAAATTTAAAATAGAGTTCTGGACATAAAATTCAGGGCTTTCAAGCAAAATGTATTCCTGTAAGTTTCAATTTAAGAAAGAGTCGTGGACATAAAATTAGCAAATAATACAACAGATGCCAACAGTATCTTTGGGGTTTGAAAGAAGCAAACAAATCTTCTTTAGATCTGAGAGTTTCATGTATTTTTGGTTTTGAATCTGACTGTACCAGCCAGCCAACTGTCTGAGCATAGGCAGCAATACACAGGACCAGGTTCTGTCAGCCCTGCTCCAACTCATCCTCTGTAGTCTAGTGGTTAGAGCACTGATTCTCACATGTGGGAGACCCAGGTTCAAGTCCCCCAATGTTTAAGTGGAGCTCTCTACTGACAAGTAGTCACTTCTTTAACTCTGATAGAGTTTGTGGCCAGCTTATAGCCTGCATAATCTTTTTGCTTTCCCAAATCCAGTAGTTTGTTCATTTTATTACTGCTCCTATGTCTCCTGAAGCAGTCTTCATAGCTGATGTGGGCTTAAGATTTCTGCTGGACATTTAAGATCAAATTTAAGATAGAGTTCTGGACCTAACATTCAGTGCCTCCAAGCAAAATGTATTCCTGTTAGTTTCAATTTAAGAAAGATTCCTGGACATAAAATTAGCAAATTATACAGCAGATGCCAACAGCGTCTTTGGGTTTTGAAAGAAGCAAACAAATTTTCTTTAGATCTGATAGTGTTCATGTATTTTTGGTTTTGACTCTGACTCTACCAGCCAGCCAACTGTCTGAGCATAGGCAGCAATACAGATTTTGTCAGCCCAGATTCAACTCATCATCTGTAGTCTAGTGGTTAGGGCACTGATTCTCCCATAGAGCCCCAGGCCCCAGGTTCAAGTCTCACAAGGTTTAAGTGTAGTTCTCCACTGACAAGTAGTCACTTGTTTAGCTCTAATAGAGTTTGTGGGCAGCTTATAGCCTGCATATTCTATTTTGCCTTCCCAAATCCAGTAGTTTGTTCATTTTATTACTGCTCCTATGTCTCCTTAAGCAGTCTTCATAGCTGATGTGGGCTTAAGATTTCTGCTGGACATTTAAGATCAAATTTAAGATAGAGTTCTGGACCTAACATTCAGTGCCTCCAAGCAAAATGTATTCCTGTAAGTTTCAATTTAAGAAAGATTCCTGGACATAAAATTAGCAAATAATACAGCAGATGCCAACAGTGTCTTTGGGTTTTGAAAGAAGCAAACAAATCTTCTTTAGATCTGATAGTTTTCATGTATTTTTGGTTTTGACTCTGACTCTACCAGCCAGCCAACTGTCTGAGCATAGGCAGCAATACAGATGTTGTCAGCCCAGCTTCAACTCATTCTCTGTAGTCTAGTGGTTAGAGCACTGATTCTCCCATAGAGCCCCAGGCCCCAGGTTCAAGTCTCACAAGGTTTAAGTGGAGTTCTCCACTGACAAGTAGTCACTTGTTTAGCTCTGATAGAGTTTGTGGGCAGCTTATAGCCTGCCTATTCTATTTTGCCTTCCCAAATCCAGTAGGTTGTTCATTTTATTACTGTTCCTATGTTTCATGAAGCAGTCTTCATAGCTGATGTGGGATTAAGATTTTTGCTGGACATTTGAGATAAAATTTAAGATAGAGTTCTGGACATAAAATTCAGGGCTTTCAAGCTAAATGTATTCCTGTAAGTTTCAATTTAAGAAAGAGTCCTGGACATAAAATTAGCAAATAATACAACAGATGCCAACAGTATCTTTGGGGTTTGAAAGAAGCAAACAAATCTTCTTTAGATCTGATAGTTTCATGTATTTTTGGTTTTGAATCTGACTGTACCAGCCAGCCAACTGTCTGAGCATAGGCAGCAATACACAGGACCAGGTTCTGTCAGCCCTGCTCCAACTCATCCTCTGTAGTCTAGTGGTTAGAGCACTGATTCTCACATGTGGGAGACCCAGGTTCAAGTCCCCCAATGTTTAAGTGGAGCTCTCTACTGACAAGTAGTCACTTCTTTAACTCTGATAGAGTTTGTGGGCAGCTTATAGCCTGCATATTCTATTTTGCCTTCCCAAATCCAGTAGTTTGTTCATTTTATTACTGCTCCTATGTCTCCTGAAGCAGTCTTCATAGCTGATGTGGGCTTAAGATTTCTGCTGGACATTTAAGATCAAATTTAAGATAGAGTTCTGGACCTAACATTCAGTGCCTCCAAGCAAAATGTATTCCTGTTAGTTTCAATTTAAGAAAGATTCCTGGACATAAAATTAGCAAATAATACAGCAGATGCCAACAGCGTCTTTGGGTTTTGAAAGAAGCAAACAAATTTTCTTTAGATCTGATAGTGTTCATGTATTTTTGGTTTTGACTCTGACTCTACCAGCCAGCCAACTGTCTGAGCATAGGCAGCAATACAGATTTTGTCAGCCCAGATTCAACTCATCATCTGTAGTCTAGTGGTTAGGGCACTGATTCTCCCATAGAGCCCCAGGCCCCAGGTTCAAGTCTCACAAGGTTTAAGTGTAGTTCTCCACTGACAAGTAGTCACTTGTTTAGCTCTAATAGAGTTTGTGGGCAGCTTATAGCCTGCATATTCTATTTTGCCTTCCCAAATCCAGTAGTTTGTTCATTTTATTACTGCTCCTATGTCTCCTTAAGCAGTCTTCATAGCTGATGTGGGCTTAAGATTTCTGCTGGACATTTAAGATCAAATTTAAGATAGAGTTCTGGACCTAACATTCAGTGCCTCCAAGCAAAATGTATTCCTGTAAGTTTCAATTTAAGAAAGATTCCTGGACATAAAATTAGCAAATAATACAGCAGATGCCAACAGTGTCTTTGGGTTTTGAAAGAAGCAAACAAATCTTCTTTAGATCTGATAGTTTTCATGTATTTTTGGTTTTGACTCTGACTCTACCAGCCAGCCAACTGTCTGAGCATAGGCAGCAATACAGATGTTGTCAGCCCAGCTTCAACTCATTCTCTGTAGTCTAGTGGTTAGAGCACTGATTCTCCCATAGAGCCCCAGGCCCCAGGTTCAAGTCTCACAAGGTTTAAGTGGAGTTCTCCACTGACAAGTAGTCACTTGTTTAGCTCTGATAGAGTTTGTGGGCAGCTTATAGCCTGCCTATTCTCTTTTGCCTTCCCAAATCCAGTAGGTTGTTCATTTTATTACTGTTCCTATGTTTCATGAAGCAGTCTTCATAGCTGATGTGGGCTTAAGATTTTTGCTGGACATTTGAGATAAAATTTAAGATAGAGTTCTGGACATAAAATTCAGGGCTTTCAAGCTAAATGTATTCCTGTAAGTTTCAATTTAAGAAAGAGTCCTGGACATAAAATTAGCAAATAATACAACAGATGCCAACAGTATCTTTGGGGTTTGAAAGAAGCAAACAAATCTTCTTTAGATCTGATAGTTTCATGTATTTTTGGTTTTGAATCTGACTGTACCAGCCAGCCAACTGTCTGAGCATAGGCAGCAATACACAGGACCAGGTTCTGTCAGCCCTGCTCCAACTCATCCTCTGTAGTCTAGTGGTTAGAGCACTGATTCTCACATGTGGGAGACCCAGGTTCAAGTCCCCCAATGTTTAAGTGGAGCTCTCTACTGACAATTAGTCACTTCTTTAACTCTGATAGAGTTTGTGGGCAGCTTATAGCCTGCATATTCTATTTTGCCTTCCCAAATCCAGTAGTTTGTTCATTTTATTACTGCTCCTATGTCTCCTGAAGCAGTCTTCATAGCTGATGTGGGCTTAAGATTTCTGCTGGACATTTAAGATCAAATTTAAGATAGAGTTCTGGACCTAACATTCAGTGCCTCCAAGCAAAATGTATTCCTGTAAGTTTCAATTTAAGAAAGATTCCTGGTCATAAAATTAGCAAATAATACAGCAGATGCCAACAGTGTCTTTGGGTTTTGAAAGAAGCAAACAAATCTTCTTTAGATCTGATAGTGTTCATGTATTTTTGGTTTTGACTCTGACTCTACCAGCCAGCCAACTGTCTGAGCATAGGCAGCAATACAGATTTTGTCAGCCCAGCTTCAACTCATCCTCTGTAGTCTAGTGGTTAGAGCACTGATTCTCCCATAGAGCCCCAGGCCCCAGGTTCAAGTCTCACAAGGTTTAAGTGGAGTTCTCCACTAACAAGTAGTCACTTGTTTAGCTCTAATAGAGTTTGTGGGCAGCTTATAGCCTGCATATTCTTTTTTGCCTTCCCAAATCCAGTAGGTTGTTCATTTTATTACTGTTCCTATGTTTCATGAAGCAGTCTTCATAGCTGATGTGGGCTTAAGATTTCTGCTGGACATTTGAGATAAAATTTAAGATAGAGTTCTGGACATAAAATTCAGGGCTTTCAATCAAAATGTATTCCTGTAAGTTTCAATTTAAGAAAGAGTCCTGGACATAGAATTAGCAAATAATACAACAGATGCCAACAGTATCTTTGGGGTTTGAAAGAAGCAAACAAATCTTCTTTAGATCTGATAGTTTCATGTATTTTTGGTTTTGAATCTGACTGTACCAGCCAGCCAACTGTCTGAGCATAGGCAGCAATACACAGGACCAGGTTCTGTCAGCCCTGCTCCAACTCATCCTCTGTAGTCTAGTGGTTAGAGCACTGATTCTCACATGTGGGAGACCCAGGTTCAAGTACCCCAATGTTTAAGTGGAGCTCTCTACTGACAAGTAGTCACTTCTTTAACTCTGATAGAGTTTGTGGCCAGCTTATAGCCTGCATAATCTTTTTGCTTTCCCAAATCCAGTAGTTTGTTCATTTTATTACTGCTCCTATGTCTCCTGAAGCAGTCTTCATAGCTGATGTGGGCTTAAGATTTCTGCTGGACATTTAAGATCAAATTTAAGATAGAGTTCTGGACCTAACATTCAGTGCCTCCAAGCAAAATGTATTCCTGTAAGTTTCAATTTAAGAAAGATTCCTGGACATAAAATTAGCAAATAATACAGCAGATGCCAACAGTGTCTTTGGGTTTTGAAAGAAGCAAACAAATCTTCTTTAGATCTGATAGTGTTCATGTATTTTTGGTTTTGACTCTGACTCTACCAGCCAGCCAACTGTCTGAGCATAGGCAGCAATACAGATGTTGTCAGCCCAGTTTCAACTCATCCTCTGTAGTCTAGTGGTTAGAGCACTGATTCTCCCATAGAGCCCTAGGCCCAAGGTTCAAGTCTCACAAGGTTTAAGTGGAGTTCTCCACTGACAAGTAGTCAGTTGTTTAGCTCTGATAGAGTTTGTGGGCAGCTTATAGCCTGCATATTCTATTTTGCTTTCCCAAATCCAGTAGGTTGTTCATTTTATTACTGTTCCTATGTTTCATGAAGCAGTCTTCATAGCTGATGTGGGCTTAAGATTTTTGCTGGACATTTGAGATAAAATTTAAAATAGAGTTCTGGACATAAAATTCAGGGCTTTCAAGCAAAATGTATTCCTGTAAGTTTCAATTTAAGAAAGAGTCGTGGACATAAAATTAGCAAATAATACAACAGATGCCAACAGTATCTTTGGGGTTTGAAAGAAGCAAACAAATCTTCTTTAGATCTGAGAGTTTCATGTATTTTTGGTTTTGAATCTGACTGTACCAGCCAGCCAACTGTCTGAGCATAGGCAGCAATACACAGGACCAGGTTCTGTCAGCCCTGCTCCAACTCATCCTCTGTAGTCTAGTGGTTAGAGCACTGATTCTCACATGTGGGAGACCCAGGTTCAAGTCCCCCAATGTTTAAGTGGAGCTCTCTACTGACAAGTAGTCACTTCTTTAACTCTGATAGAGTTTGTGGCCAGCTTATAGCCTGCATAATCTTTTTGCTTTCCCAAATCCAGTAGTTTGTTCATTTTATTACTGCTCCTATGTCTCCTGAAGCAGTCTTCATAGCTGATGTGGGCTTAAGATTTCTGCTGGACATTTAAGATCAAATTTAAGATAGAGTTCTGGACCTAACATTCAGTGCCTCCAAGCAAAATGTATTCCTGTTAGTTTCAATTTAAGAAAGATTCCTGGACATAAAATTAGCAAATTATACAGCAGATGCCAACAGCGTCTTTGGGTTTTGAAAGAAGCAAACAAATTTTCTTTAGATCTGATAGTGTTCATGTATTTTTGGTTTTGACTCTGACTCTACCAGCCAGCCAACTGTCTGAGCATAGGCAGCAATACAGATTTTGTCAGCCCAGATTCAACTCATCATCTGTAGTCTAGTGGTTAGGGCACTGATTCTCCCATAGAGCCCCAGGCCCCAGGTTCAAGTCTCACAAGGTTTAAGTGTAGTTCTCCACTGACAAGTAGTCACTTGTTTAGCTCTAATAGAGTTTGTGGGCAGCTTATAGCCTGCATATTCTATTTTGCCTTCCCAAATCCAGTAGTTTGTTCATTTTATTACTGCTCCTATGTCTCCTTAAGCAGTCTTCATAGCTGATGTGGGCTTAAGATTTCTGCTGGACATTTAAGATCAAATTTAAGATAGAGTTCTGGACCTAACATTCAGTGCCTCCAAGCAAAATGTATTCCTGTAAGTTTCAATTTAAGAAAGATTCCTGGACATAAAATTAGCAAATAATACAGCAGATGCCAACAGTGTCTTTGGGTTTTGAAAGAAGCAAACAAATCTTCTTTAGATCTGATAGTTTTCATGTATTTTTGGTTTTGACTCTGACTCTACCAGCCAGCCAACTGTCTGAGCATAGGCAGCAATACAGATGTTGTCAGCCCAGCTTCAACTCATTCTCTGTAGTCTAGTGGTTAGAGCACTGATTCTCCCATAGAGCCCCAGGCCCCAGGTTCAAGTCTCACAAGGTTTAAGTGGAGTTCTCCACTGACAAGTAGTCACTTGTTTAGCTCTGATAGAGTTTGTGGGCAGCTTATAGCCTGCCTATTCTATTTTGCCTTCCCAAATCCAGTAGGTTGTTCATTTTATTACTGTTCCTATGTTTCATGAAGCAGTCTTCATAGCTGATGTGGGATTAAGATTTTTGCTGGACATTTGAGATAAAATTTAAGATAGAGTTCTGGACATAAAATTCAGGGCTTTCAAGCTAAATGTATTCCTGTAAGTTTCAATTTAAGAAAGAGTCCTGGACATAAAATTAGCAAATAATACAACAGATGCCAACAGTATCTTTGGGGTTTGAAAGAAGCAAACAAATCTTCTTTAGATCTGATAGTTTCATGTATTTTTGGTTTTGAATCTGACTGTACCAGCCAGCCAACTGTCTGAGCATAGGCAGCAATACACAGGACCAGGTTCTGTCAGCCCTGCTCCAACTCATCCTCTGTAGTCTAGTGGTTAGAGCACTGATTCTCACATGTGGGAGACCCAGGTTCAAGTCCCCCAATGTTTAAGTGGAGCTCTCTACTGACAAGTAGTCACTTCTTTAACTCTGATAGAGTTTGTGGGCAGCTTATAGCCTGCATATTCTATTTTGCCTTCCCAAATCCAGTAGTTTGTTCATTTTATTACTGCTCCTATGTCTCCTGAAGCAGTCTTCATAGCTGATGTGGGCTTAAGATTTCTGCTGGACATTTAAGATCAAATTTAAGATAGAGTTCTGGACCTAACATTCAGTGCCTCCAAGCAAAATGTATTCCTGTTAGTTTCAATTTAAGAAAGATTCCTGGACATAAAATTAGCAAATAATACAGCAGATGCCAACAGCGTCTTTGGGTTTTGAAAGAAGCAAACAAATTTTCTTTAGATCTGATAGTGTTCATGTATTTTTGGTTTTGACTCTGACTCTACCAGCCAGCCAACTGTCTGAGCATAGGCAGCAATACAGATTTTGTCAGCCCAGATTCAACTCATCATCTGTAGTCTAGTGGTTAGGGCACTGATTCTCCCATAGAGCCCCAGGCCCCAGGTTCAAGTCTCACAAGGTTTAAGTGTAGTTCTCCACTGACAAGTAGTCACTTGTTTAGCTCTAATAGAGTTTGTGGGCAGCTTATAGCCTGCATATTCTATTTTGCCTTCCCAAATCCAGTAGTTTGTTCATTTTATTACTGCTCCTATGTCTCCTTAAGCAGTCTTCATAGCTGATGTGGGCTTAAGATTTCTGCTGGACATTTAAGATCAAATTTAAGATAGAGTTCTGGACCTAACATTCAGTGCCTCCAAGCAAAATGTATTCCTGTAAGTTTCAATTTAAGAAAGATTCCTGGACATAAAATTAGCAAATAATACAGCAGATGCCAACAGTGTCTTTGGGTTTTGAAAGAAGCAAACAAATCTTCTTTAGATCTGATAGTTTTCATGTATTTTTGGTTTTGACTCTGACTCTACCAGCCAGCCAACTGTCTGAGCATAGGCAGCAATACAGATGTTGTCAGCCCAGCTTCAACTCATTCTCTGTAGTCTAGTGGTTAGAGCACTGATTCTCCCATAGAGCCCCAGGCCCCAGGTTCAAGTCTCACAAGGTTTAAGTGGAGTTCTCCACTGACAAGTAGTCACTTGTTTAGCTCTGATAGAGTTTGTGGGCAGCTTATAGCCTGCCTATTCTATTTTGCCTTCCCAAATCCAGTAGGTTGTTCATTTTATTACTGTTCCTATGTTTCATGAAGCAGTCTTCATAGCTGATGTGGGATTAAGATTTTTGCTGGACATTTGAGATAAAATTTAAGATAGAGTTCTGGACATAAAATTCAGGGCTTTCAATCAAAATGTATTCCTGTAAGTTTCAATTTAAGAAAGAGTCCTGGACATAAATTTAGCAAATAATACAACAGATGCCAACAGTATCTTTGGGGTTTGAAAGAAGCAAACAAATCTTCTTTAGATCTGATAGTTTCATGTATTTTTGGTTTTGAATCTGACTGTACCAGCCAGCCAACTGTCTGAGCATAGGCAGCAATACACAGGACCAGGTTCTGTCAGCCCTGCTCCAACTCATCCTCTGTAGTCTAGTGGTTAGAGCACTGATTCTCACATGTGGGAGACCCAGGTTCAAGTCCCCCAATGTTTAAGTGGAGCTCTCTACTGACAAGTAGTAACTTCTTTAACTCTGATAGAGTTTGTGGCCAGCTTATAGCCTGCATAATCTTTTTGCCTTCCCAAATCCAGTAGTTTGTTCATTTTATTACTGCTCCTATGTCTCCTGAAGCAGTCTTCATAGCTGATGTGGGCTTAAGATTTTTGCTGGACATTTGAGATAAAATTTAAGATAGAGTTCTGGACCTAACATTCAGTGCCTCCAAGCAAAATGTATTCCTGTAAGTTTCAATTTAAGAAAGATTCCTGGACATAAAATTAGCAAATTATACAGCAGATGCCAACAGCGTCTTTGGGTTTTGAAAGAAGCAAACAAATTATCTTTAGATCTTTAGTGTTCATGTATTTTTGGTTTTGACTCTGACTCTACCAGCCAGCCAACTCTCTGAGCATAGGCAGCAATACAGATTTTGTCAGCCCAGTTTCAACTCATCCTCTGTAGTCTAGTGGTTAGAGCACTGATTCTCCCATAGAGCCCTAGGCCCAAGGTTCAAGTCTCACAAGGTTTAAGTGGAGTTCTCCACTGACAAGTAGTCACTTGTTTAGCTCTGATAGAGTTTGTGGGCAGCTTATAGCCTGCATATTCTATTTTGCCTTTCCAAATCCAGTAGGTTGTTCATTTTATTACTGTTCCTATGTTTCATGAAGCAGTCTTCATAGCTGATGTGGGCTTAAGATTTTTGCTGGACATTTGAGATAAAATTTAAGATAGAGTTCTGGACATAAAATTCAGGGCTTTCAAGCAAAATGTATTCCTGTAAGTTTCAATTTAAGAAAGAGTCCTGGACATAAAATTAGCAAATAATACAACAGATGCCAACAGTATCTTTGGGGTTTGAAAGAAGCAAACAAATCTTCTTTAGATCTGATAGTTTCATGTATTTTTGGTTTTGAATCTGACTGTACCAGCCAGTCAACTGTCTGAGCATAGGCAGCAATACACAGGACCAGGTTCTGTCAGCCCTGCTCCAACTCATCCTCTGTAGTCTAGTGGTTAGAGCACTGGTTCTCACATGTGGGAGACCCAGGTTCAAGTCCCCCAATGTTTAAGTGGAGCTCTCTACTGACAAGTAGCAACTTCTTTAACTCTGATAGAGTTTGTGGCCAGCTTATAGCCTGCATAATCTTTTTGCCTTCCCAAATCCAGTAGTTTGTTCATTTTATTACTGCTCCTATGTCTCCTGAAGCAGTCTTCATAGCTGATGTGGGCTTAAGATTTTTGCTGGACATTTGAGATAAAATTTAAGATAGAGTTCTGGACCTAACATTCAGTGCCTCCAAGCAAAATGTATTCCTGTTAGTTTCAATTTAAGAAAGATTCCTGGACATAAAATTAGCAAATTATACAGCAGATGCCAACAGCGTCTTTGGGTTTTGAAAGAAGCAAACAAATTTTCTTTAGATCTGATAGTGTTCATGTATTTTTGGTTTTGACTCTGACTCTACCAGCCAGCCAACTGTCTGAGCATAGGCAGCAATACAGATTTTGTCAGCCCAGATTCAACTCATCATCTGTAGTCTAGTGGTTAGGGCACTGATTCTCCCATAGAGCCCCAGGCCCCAGGTTCAAGTCTCACAAGGTTTAAGTGTAGTTCTCCACTGACAAGTAGTCACTTGTTTAGCTCTAATAGAGTTTGTGGGCAGCTTATAGCCTGCATATTCTATTTTGCCTTCCCAAATCCAGTAGTTTGTTCATTTTATTACTGCTCCTATGTCTCCTTAAGCAGTCTTCATAGCTGATGTGGGCTTAAGATTTCTGCTGGACATTTAAGATCAAATTTAAGATAGAGTTCTGGACCTAACATTCAGTGCCTCCAAGCAAAATGTATTCCTGTAAGTTTCAATTTAAGAAAGATTCCTGGACATAAAATTAGCAAATAATACAGCAGATGCCAACAGTGTCTTTGGGTTTTGAAAGAAGCAAACAAATCTTCTTTAGATCTGATAGTTTTCATGTATTTTTGGTTTTGACTCTGACTCTACCAGCCAGCCAACTGTCTGAGCATAGGCAGCAATACAGATGTTGTCAGCCCAGCTTCAACTCATTCTCTGTAGTCTAGTGGTTAGAGCACTGATTCTCCCATAGAGCCCCAGGCCCCAGGTTCAAGTCTCACAAGGTTTAAGTGGAGTTCTCCACTGACAAGTAGTCACTTGTTTAGCTCTGATAGAGTTTGTGGGCAGCTTATAGCCTGCCTACTCTATTTTGCCTTCCCAAATCCAGTAGGTTGTTCATTTTATTACTGTTCCTATGTTTCATGAAGCAGTCTTCATAGCTGATGTGGGCTTAAGATTTTTGCTGGACATTTGAGATAAAATTTAAGATAGAGTTCTGGACATAAAATTCAGGGCTTTCAAGCTAAATGTATTCCTGTAAGTTTCAATTTAAGAAAGAGTCCTGGACATAAAATTAGCAAATAATACAACAGATGCCAACAGTATCTTTGGGGTTTGAAAGAAGCAAACAAATCTTCTTTAGATCTGATAGTTTCATGTATTTTTGGTTTTGAATCTGACTGTACCAGCCAGCCAACTGTCTGAGCATAGGCAGCAATACACAGGACCAGGTTCTGTCAGCCCTGCTCCAACTCATCCTCTGTAGTCTAGTGGTTAGAGCACTGATTCTCACATGTGGGAGACCCAGGTTCAAGTCCCCCAATGTTTAAGTGGAGCTCTCTACTGACAAGTAGTCACTTCTTTAACTCTGATAGAGTTTGTGGGCAGCTTATAGCCTGCATATTCTATTTTGCCTTCCCAAATCCAGTAGTTTGTTCATTTTATTACTGCTCCTATGTCTCCTGAAGCAGTCTTCATAGCTGATGTGGGCTTAAGATTTCTGCTGGACATTTAAGATCAAATTTAAGATAGAGTTCTGGACCTAACATTCAGTGCCTCCAAGCAAAATGTATTCCTGTAAGTTTCAATTTAAGAAAGATTCCTGGTCATAAAATTAGCAAATAATACAGCAGATGCCAACAGTGTCTTTGGGTTTTGAAAGAAGCAAACAAATCTTCTTTAGATCTGATAGTGTTCATGTATTTTTGGTTTTGACTCTGACTCTACCAGCCAGCCAACTGTCTGAGCATAGGCAGCAATACAGATTTTGTCAGCCCAGCTTCAACTCATCCTCTGTAGTCTAGTGGTTAGAGCACTGATTCTCCCATAGAGCCCCAGGCCCCAGGTTCAAGTCTCACAAGGTTTAAGTGGAGTTCTCCACTAACAAGTAGTCACTTGTTTAGCTCTAATAGAGTTTGTGGGCAGCTTATAGCCTGCATATTCTATTTTGCCTTCCCAAATCCAGTAGGTTGTTCATTTTATTACTGTTCCTATGTTTCATGAAGCAGTCTTCATAGCTGATGTGGGCTTAAGATTTCTGCTGGACATTTGAGATAAAATTTAAGATAGAGTTCTGGACATAAAATTCAGGGCTTTCAATCAAAATGTATTCCTGTAAGTTTCAATTTAAGAAAGAGTCCTGGACATAGAATTAGCAAATAATACAACAGATGCCAACAGTATCTTTGGGGTTTGAAAGAAGCAAACAAATCTTCTTTAGATCTGATAGTTTCATGTATTTTTGGTTTTGAATCTGACTGTACCAGCCAGCCAACTGTCTGAGCATAGGCAGCAATACACAGGACCAGGTTCTGTCAGCCCTGCTCCAACTCATCCTCTGTAGTCTAGTGGTTAGAGCACTGATTCTCACATGTGGGAGACCCAGGTTCAAGTACCCCAATGTTTAAGTGGAGCTCTCTACTGACAAGTAGTCACTTCTTTAACTCTGATAGAGTTTGTGGCCAGCTTATAGCCTGCATAATCTTTTTGCTTTCCCAAATCCAGTAGTTTGTTCATTTTATTACTGCTCCTATGTCTCCTGAAGCAGTCTTCATAGCTGATGTGGGCTTAAGATTTCTGCTGGACATTTAAGATCAAATTTAAGATAGAGTTCTGGACCTAACATTCAGTGCCTCCAAGCAAAATGTATTCCTGTAAGTTTCAATTTAAGAAAGATTCCTGGACATAAAATTAGCAAATAATACAGCAGATGCCAACAGTGTCTTTGGGTTTTGAAAGAAGCAAACAAATCTTCTTTAGATCTGATAGTGTTCATGTATTTTTGGTTTTGACTCTGACTCTACCAGCCAGCCAACTGTCTGAGCATAGGCAGCAATACAGATGTTGTCAGCCCAGTTTCAACTCATCCTCTGTAGTCTAGTGGTTAGAGCACTGATTCTCCCATAGAGCCCTAGGCCCAAGGTTCAAGTCTCACAAGGTTTAAGTGGAGTTCTCCACTGACAAGTAGTCAGTTGTTTAGCTCTGATAGAGTTTGTGGGCAGCTTATAGCCTGCATATTCTATTTTGCTTTCCCAAATCCAGTAGGTTGTTCATTTTATTACTGTTCCTATGTTTCATGAAGCAGTCTTCATAGCTGATGTGGGCTTAAGATTTTTGCTGGACATTTGAGATAAAATTTAAAATAGAGTTCTGGACATAAAATTCAGGGCTTTCAAGCAAAATGTATTCCTGTAAGTTTCAATTTAAGAAAGAGTCCTGGACATAAAATTAGCAAATAATACAGCAGATGCCAACAGTATCTTTGGGGTTTGAAAGAAGCAAACAAATCTTCTTTAGATCTGATAGTTTCATGTTTTTTTGGTTTTGAATCTGACTGTACCAGCCAGCCAACTGTCTGAGCATAGGCAGCAATACACAGGACCAGGTTCTGTCAGCCCTGCTCCAACTCATTCTCTGTAGTCTAGTGGTTAGAGCACTGATTCTCACATGTGGGAGACCCAGGTTCAAGTCCCCCAATGTTTATGTTGAGCTCTCTACTGACAAGTAGTCACTTCTTTAACTCTGATAGAGTTTGTGGGCAGCTTATAGCCTGCATAATCTTTTTGCCTTCCCAAATCCAGTAGTTTGTTCATTTTATTACTGCTCCTATGTCTCCTGAAGCAGTCTTCATAGCTGATGTGGGCTTAAGATTTCTGCTGGACATTTAAGATCAAATTTAAGATAGAGTTCTGGACCTAACATTCAGTGCCTCCAAGCAAAATGTATTCCTGTAAGTTTCAATTTAAGAAAGATTCCTGGACATAAAATTAGCAAATAATACAGCAGATGCCACAGTGTCTTTGGGTTTTGAAAGAAGCAAACAAATCTTCTTTAGATCTGATAGTTTTTATGTATTTTTGGTTTTGACTCTGACTGTACCAGCCAGCCAACTGTCTGAGCATAGGCAGCAATACAGATTTTGTCAGCCCAGTTTCAACTCATCCTCTGTAGTCTAGTGGTTAGAGCACTGATTCTCCCATAGAGCCCCAGGCCCCAGGTTCAAGTCTCACAAGGTTTAAGTGGAGTTCTCCACTGACAAGTAGTCACTTGTTTAGCTCTGATAGAGTTTGTGGGCAGCTTATAGCCTGCATATTCTATTTTGCCTTCCCAAATCCAGTAGGTTGTTCATTTTATTACTGTTCCTATGTTTCATGAAGCAGTCTTCATAGCTGATGTGGGCTTAAGATTTTTGCTGGACATTTGAGATAAAATTTAAGATAGAGTTCTGGACATAAAATTCAGGGCTTTCAAGCAAAATGTATTCCTGTAAGTTTCAATTTAAGAAAGAGTCCTGGACATAAAATTAGCAAATAATACAACAGATGCCAACAGTATCTTTGGGGTTTGAAAGAAGCAAACAAATCTTCTTTAGATCTGATAGTTTCATGTATTTTTGGTTTTGAATCTGACTGTACCAGCCAGCCAACTGTCTGAGCATAGGCAGCTATACACAGGACCAGGTTCTGTCAGCCCTGCTCCAACTCATCCTCTGTAGTCTAGTGGTTAGAGCACTGATTCTCACATGTGGGAGACCCAGGTTCAAGTCCCCCAATGTTTAAGTGGAGCTCTCTACTGACAAGTAGTCACTTCTTTAACTCTGATAGAGTTTGTGGGCAGCTTATAGCCTGCATATTCTATTTTGCCTTCCCAAATCCAGTAGTTTGTTCATTTTATTACTGCTCCTATGTCTCCTGAAGCAGTCTTCATAGCTGATGTGGGCTTAAGATTTCTGCTGGACATTTAAGATCAAATTTAAGATAGAGTTCTGGACCTAACATTCAGTGCCTCCAAGCAAAATGTATTCCTGTAAGTTTCAATTTAAGAAAGATTCCTGGTCATAAAATTAGCAAATAATACAGCAGATGCCAACAGTGTCTTTGGGTTTTGAAAGAAGCAAACAAATCTTCTTTAGATCTGATAGTGTTCATGTATTTTTGGTTTTGACTCTGACTCTACCAGCCAGCCAACTGTCTGAGCATAGGCAGCAATACAGATTTTGTCAGCCCAGCTTCAACTCATCCTCTGTAGTCTAGTGGTTAGAGCACTGATTCTCCCATAAAGCCCCAGGCCCCAGGTTCAAGTCTCACAAGGTTTAAGTGGAGTTCTCCACTAACAAGTAGTCACTTGTTTAGCTCTAATAGAGTTTGTGGGCAGCTTATAGCCTGCATATTCTATTTTGCCTTCCCAAATCCAGTAGGTTGTTCATTTTATTACTGTTCCTATGTTTCATGAAGCAGTCTTCATAGCTGATGTGGGCTTAAGATTTTTGCTGGACATTTGAGATAAAATTTAAGATAGAGTTCTGGACATAAAATTCAGGGCTTTCAAGCAAAATGTATTCCTGTAAGTTTCAATTTAAAAAAGAGTCCTGGACATAAAATTAGCAAATAATACAGCAGATGCCAACAGTATCTTTGGGGTTTGAAAGAAGCAAACAAATCTTCTTTAGATCTGAGAGTTTCATGTATTTTTGGTTTTGAATCTGACTGTACCAGCCAGCCAACTGTCTGAGCATAGGCAGCAATACACAGGACCAGGTTCTGTCAGCCCTGCTCCAACTCATCCTGTGTAGTCTAGTGGTTAGAGCACTGATTCTCACATGTGGGAGACCCAGGTTCAAGTCCCCCAATGTTTAAGTGGAGCTCTCTACTGACAAGTAGTCACTTCTTTAACTCTGATAGAGTTTATGGGCAGCTTATAGCCTGCATATTCTATTTTGCCTTCCCAAATCCAGTAGTTTGTTAATTTTATTACTGCTCCTATGTCTCCTGAAGCAGTCTTCATAGCTGATGTGGGCTTAAGATTTCTGCTGGACATTTAAGATCAAATTTAAGATAGAGTTCTGGACCTAACATTCAGTGCCTCCAAGCAAAATGTATTCCTGTAAGTTTCAATTTAAGAAAGATTCCTGGACATAAAATTAGCAAATAATACAGGAGATGCCAACAGTGTCTTTGGGTTTTGAAAGAAGCAAACAAATCTTCTTTAGATCTGATAGTTTTCATGTATTTTTGGTTTTGACTCTGACTCTACCAGCCAGCCAACTGTCTGAGCATAGGCAGCAATACAGATTTTGTCAGCCCAGCTTCAACTCATCCTCTGTAGTCTAGTGGTTAGAGCACTGATTCTCCCATAGAGCCCCAGGCCCCAGGTTCAAGTCTCACAAGGTTTAAGTGGAGTTCTCCACTGACAAGTAGTTACTTGTTTAGCTCTGATAGAGTTTGTGGGCAGCTTATAGCCTGCATATTCTATATTGCCTTCCCAAATCCAGTAGGTTGTTCATTTTATTACTGTCCCTCTGTCTCATGAAGCAGTCTTCATAGCTGATGTGGGCTTAAGATTTTTGCTGGACATTTGAGATAAAATTTAAGATAGAGTTCTGGACATAAAATTCAGGGCTTTCAAGCAAAATGTATTCCTGTAAGTTTCAATTTAAAAAAGAGTCCTGGACATAAAATTAGCAAATAATACAGCAGATGCCAACAGTATCTTTGGGGTTTGAAAGAAGCAAACAAATCTTCTTTAGATCTGATAGTTTCATGTATTTTTGGTTTTGAATCTGACTGTACCAGCCAGCCAACTGTCTGAGCATAGGCAGCAATACACAGGACCAGGTTCTGTCAGCCCTGCTCCAACTCATCCTGTGTAGTCTAGTGGTTAGAGCACTGATTCTCACATGTGGGAGACCCAGGTTCAAGTCCCCCAATGTTTAAGTGGAGCTCTCTACTGACAAGTAGTCACTTCTTTAACTCTGATAGAGTTTATGGGCAGCTTATAGCCTGCATATTCTATTTTGCCTTCCCAAATCCAGTAGTTTGTTCATTTTATTACTGCTCCTATGTCTCCTGAAGCAGTCTTCATAGCTGATGTGGGCTTAAGATTTCTGCTGGACATTTAAGATCAAATTTAAGATAGAGTTCTGGACCTAACATTCAGTGCCTCCAAGCAAAATGTATTCCTGTAAGTTTCAATTTAAGAAAGATTCCTGGACATAAAATTAGCAAATAATACAGGAGATGCCAACAGTGTCTTTGGGTTTTGAAAGAAGCAAACAAATCTTCTTTAGATCTGATAGTTTTCATGTATTTTTGGTTTTGACTCTGACTCTACCAGCCAGCCAACTGTCTGAGCATAGGCAGCAATACAGATTTTGTCAGCCCAGCTTCAACTCATCCTCTGTAGTCTAGTGGTTAGAGCACTGATTCTCCCATAGAGCCCCAGGCCCCAGGTTCAAGTCTCACAAGGTTTAAGTGGAGTTCTCCACTGACAAGTAGTTACTTGTTTAGCTCTGATATAGTTTGTGGGCAGCTTATAGCCTGCATATTCTATTTTGCTTTCCCAAATCCAGTAGGTTGTTCATTTTATTACTGTTCCTATGTTTCATGAAGCAGTCTTCATAGCTGATGTGGGCTTAAGATTTTTGCTGGACATTTGAGATAAAATTTAAAATAGAGTTCTGGACATAAAATTCAGGGCTTTCAAGCAAAATGTATTCCTGTAAGTTTCAATTTAAGAAAGAGTCGTGGACATAAAATTAGCAAATAATACAACAGATGCCAACAGTATCTTTGGGGTTTGAAAGAAGCAAACAAATCTTCTTTAGATCTGATAGTTTCATGTATTTTTGGTTTTGAATCTGAATGTACCAGCCAGCCAACTGTCTGAGCATAGGCAGCAATACACAGGACCAGGTTCTGTCAGCCCTGCTCCAACTCATCCTCTGTAGTCTAGTGGTTAGAGCACTGATTCTCACATGTGGGAGACCCAGGTTCAAGTCCCCCAATGTTTAAGTGGAGCTCTCTACTGACAAGTAGTCACTTCTTTAACTCTGATAGAGTTTGTGGCCAGCTTATAGCCTGCATAATCTTTTTGCTTTCCCAAATCCAGTAGTTTGTTGATTTTATTACTGCTCCTATGTCTCCTGAAGCAGCCTTCATAGCTGATGTGGGCTTAAGATTTTTCCTGGACATTTGAGATAAAATTTAAGATAGAGTTCTGGACATAAAATTCAGGGCTTTCAAGCAAAATGTATTCCTGTAAGTTTCAATTTAAGAAAGAGTCCTGGACATAAAATTAGCAAATAATACAGCAGATGCCAACAGTATCTTTGGGTTTTGAAAGAAGCAAACAAATCTTCTTTAGATCTGATAGTTTCATGTATTTTTGGTTTTGAATCTGACTGTACCAGCCAGCCAACTGTCTGAGCATAGGCAGCAATACACAGGACCAGGTTCTGTCAGCCCTGCTCCAACTCATCCTGTGTAGTCTAGTGGTTAGAGCACTGATTCTCACATGTGGGAGACCCATGTTCAAGTCCCTCAATGTTTAAGTGGAGCTCTCTACTGACAAGTAGTCACTTCTTTAACTCTGATAGAGTTTATGGGCAGCTTATAGCCTGCATATTCTGTTTTGCCTTCCCAAATCCAGTAGTTTGTTCATTTTATTACTGCTCCTATGTCTCCTGAAGCAGTCTTCATAGCTGATGTGGGCTTAAGATTTCTGCTGGACATTTAAGATCAAATTTAAGATAGAGTTCTGGACCTAACATTCAGTGCCTCCAAGCAAAATGTATTCCTGTAAGTTTCAATTTAAGAAAGATTCCTGGACATAAAATTAGCAAATAATACAGCAGATGCCAACAGTGTCTTTGGGTTTTGAAAGAAGCAAACAAATCTTCTTTAGATCTGATAGTGTTCATGTATTTTTGGTTTTGACTCTGACTCTACCAGCCAGCCAACTCTCTGAGCATAGGCAGCAATACAGATTTTGTCAGCCCAGTTTCAACTCATCCTCTGTAGTCTAGTGGTTAGAGCACTGATTCTCCCATAGAGCCCTAGGCCCAAGGTTCAAGTCTCACAAGGTTTAAGTGGAGTTCTCCACTGACAAGTAGTCACTTGTTTAGCTCTGATAGAGTTTGTGGGCAGCTTATAGCCTGCATATTCTATTTTGCCTTTCCAAATCCAGTAGGTTTTTCATTTTATTACTGTTCCTATGTTTCATGAAGCAGTCTTCATAGCTGATGTGGGCTTAAGATTTTTGCTGGACATTTGAGATAAAATTTAAGATAGAGTTCTGGACATAAAATTCAGGGCTTTCAAGCAAAATGTATTCCTGTAAGTTTCAATTTAAGAAAGAGTCCTGGACATAAAATTAGCAAATAATACAGCAGATGCCAACAGTATCTTTGGGGTTTGAAAGAAGCAAACAAATCTTCTTTAGATCTGATAGTTTCATGTATTTTTGGTTTTGAATCTGACTGTACCAGCCAGCCAACTGTCTGAGCATAGGCAGCAATACACAGGACCAGGTTCTGTCAGCCCTGCTCCAACTCATCCTCTGTAGTCTAGTGGTTAGAGCACTGATTCTCACATGTGGGAGACCCAGGTTCAAGTCCCCCAATGTTTAAGTGGAGCTCTCTACTGACAAGTAGTCACTTCTTTAACTCTGATAGAGTTTATGGGCAGCTTATAGCCTGCATATTCTATTTTGCCTTCCCAAATCCAGTAGTTTGTTCATTTTATTACTGCTCCTATGTCTCCTGAAGCAGTCTTCATAGCTGATGTGGGCTTAAGATTTTTGCTGGACATTTGAGATAAAATTTAAGATAGAGTTCTGGACCTAACATTCAGTGCCTCCAAGCAAAATGTATTCCTGTAAGTTTCAATTTAAGAAAGATTCCTGGACATAAAATTAGCAAATTATACAGCAGATGCCAACAGCGTCTTTGGGTTTTGAAAGAAGCAAACAAATCTTCTTTAGATCTGATAGTGTTCATGTATTTTTGGTTTTGACTCTGACTCTACCAGCCAGCCAACTGTCTGAGCATAGGCAGCAATACAGATTTTGTCAGCCCAGTTTCAACTCATCCTCTGTAGTCTAGTGGTTAGAGCACTGATTCTCCCATAGAGCCCTAGGCCCAAGGTTCAAGTCTCACAAGGTTTAAGTGGAGTTCTCCACTGACAAGTAGTCACTTGTTTAGCTCTGATAGAGTTTGTGGGCAGCTTATAGCCTGCATATTCTATTTTGCCTTTCCAAATCCAGTAGGTTGTTCATTTTATTACTGTTCCTATGTTTCATGAAGCAGTCTTCATAGCTGATGTGGGCTTAAGATTTTTGCTGGACATTTGAGATAAAATTTAAGATAGAGTTGTGGACATAAAATTCAGGGCTTTCAAGCAAAATGTATTCCTGTAAGTTTCAATTTAAGAAAGAGTCCTGGACATAAAATTAGCAAATAATACAACAGATGCCAACAGTATCTTTGGGGTTTGAAAGAAGCAAACAAATCTTCTTTAGATCTGATAGTTTCATGTATTTTTGGTTTTGAATCTGACTGTACCAGCCAGCCAACTGTCTGAGCATAGGCAGCAATACACAGGACCAGGTTCTGTCAGCGCTGCTCCAACTCATTCTCTGTAGTCTAGTGGTTAGAGCACTGATTCTCACATGTGGGAGACCCAGGTTCAAGTCCCCCAATGTTTAAGTGGAGCTCTCTACTGACAAGTAGTCACTTCTTTAACTCTGATAGAGTTTGTGGGCAGCTTATAGCCTGCATAATCTTTTTGCCTTCCCAAATCCAGTAGTTTGTTCATTTTATTACTGCTCCTATGTCTCCTGAAGCAGTCTTCATAGCTGATGTGGGCTTAAGATTTCTGCTGGACATTTAAGATCAAATTTAAGATAGAGTTCTGGACCTAACATTCAGTGCCTCCAAGCAAAATGTATTCCTGTAAGTTTCAATTTAAGAAAGATTCCTGGACATAAAATTAGCAAATAATACAGGAGATGCCAACAGTGTCTTTGGGTTTTGAAAGAAGCAAACAAATCTTCTTTAGATCTGATAGTTTTCATGTATTTTTGGTTTTGACTCTGACTCTACCAGCCAGCCAACTGTCTGAGCATAGGCAGCAATACAGATTTTGTCAGCCCAGCTTCAACTCATCCTCTGTAGTCTAGTGGTTAGAGCACTGATTCTCCCATAGAGCCCCAGGCCCCAGGTTCAAGTCTCACAAGGTTTAAGTGGAGTTCTCCACTGACAAGCAGTTACTTGTTTAGCTCTGATAGAGTTTGTGGGCAGCTTATAGCCTGCATATTCTATATTGCCTTCCCAAATCCAGTAGGTTGTTCATTTTATTACTGTCCCTCTGTCTCATGAAGCAGTCTTCATAGCTGATGTGGGCTTAAGATTTTTGCTGGACATTTGAGATAAAATTTAAGATAGAGTTCTGGACATAAAATTCAGGGCTTTCAAGCAAAATGTATTCCTGTAAGTTTCAATTTAAAAAAGAGTCCTGGACATAAAATTAGCAAATAATACAGCAGATGCCAACAGTATCTTTGGGGTTTGAAAGAAGCAAACAAATCTTCTTTAGATCTGATAGTTTCATGTATTTTTGGTTTTGAATCTGACTGTACCAGCCAGCCAACTGTCTGAGCATAGGCAGCAATACACAGGACCAGGTTCTGTCAGCGCTGCTCCAACTCATTCTCTGTAGTCTAGTGGTTAGAGCACTGATTCTCACATGTGGGAGACCCAGGTTCAAGTCCCCCAATGTTTAAGTGGAGCTCTCTACTGACAAGTAGTCACTTCTTTAACTCTGATAGAGTTTGTGGGCAGCTTATAGCCTGCATAATCTTTTTGCCTTCCCAAATCCAGTAGTTTGTTCATTTTATTACTGCTCCTATGTCTCCTGAAGCAGTCTTCATAGCTGATGTGGGCTTAAGATTTCTGCTGGACATTTAAGATCAAATTTAAGATAGAGTTCTGGACCTAACATTCAGTGCCTCCAAGCAAAATGTATTCCTGTAAGTTTCAATTTAAGAAAGATTCCTGGACATAAAATTAGCAAATAATACAGGAGATGCCAACAGTGTCTTTGGGTTTTGAAAGAAGCAAACAAATCTTCTTTAGATCTGATAGTTTTCATGTATTTTTGGTTTTGACTCTGACTCTACCAGCCAGCCAACTGTCTGAGCATAGGCAGCAATACAGATTTTGTCAGCCCAGCTTCAACTCATCCTCTGTAGTCTAGTGGTTAGAGCACTGATTCTCCCATAGAGCCCCAGGCCCCAGGTTCAAGTCTCACAAGGTTTAAGTGGAGTTCTCCACTGACAAGCAGTTACTTGTTTAGCTCTGATAGAGTTTGTGGGCAGCTTATAGCCTGCATATTCTATATTGCCTTCCCAAATCCAGTAGGTTGTTCATTTTATTACTGTCCCTCTGTCTCATGAAGCAGTCTTCATAGCTGATGTGGGCTTAAGATTTTTGCTGGACATTTGAGATAAAATTTAAGATAGAGTTCTGGACATAAAATTCAGGGCTTTCAAGCAAAATGTATTCCTGTAAGTTTCAATTTAAAAAAGAGTCCTGGACATAAAATTAGCAAATAATACAGCAGATGCCAACAGTATCTTTGGGGTTTGAAAGAAGCAAACAAATCTTCTTTAGATCTGATATTTTCATGTATTTTTGGTTTTGAATCTGACTGTACCAGCCAGCCAACTGTCTGAGCATAGGCAGCAATACACAGGACCAGGTTCTGTCAGCCCTGCTCCAACTCATCCTGTGTAGTCTAGTGGTTAGACCACTGATTCTCACATGTGGGAGACCCAGGTTCAAGTCCCCCAATGTTTAAGTGGAGCTCTCTACTGACAAGTAGTCACTTCTTTACCTCTGATAGAGTTTATGGGCAGCTTATAGCCTGCATATTCTATTTTGCCTTCCCAAATCCAGTAGTTTGTTCATTTTATTACTGCTCCTATGTCTCCTGAAGCAGTCTTCATAGCTGATGTGGGCTTAAGATTTCTGCTGGACATTTAAGATCAAATTTAAGATAGAGTTCTGGACCTAACATTCAGTGCCTCCAAGCAAAATGTATTCCTGTAAGTTTCAATTTAAGAAAGAGTCGTGGACATAAAATTAGCAAATAATACAGCAGATGCCAACAGTGTCTTTGGGTTTTGAAAGAAGCAAACAAATCTTCTTTAGATCTGATAGTGTTCATGTATTTTTGGTTTTGACTCTGACTCTACCAGCCAGCCAACTGTCTGAGCATAGGCAGCAATACAGATTTTGTCAGCCCAGTTTCAACTCATCCTCTGTAGTCTAGTGGTTAGAACACTGATTCTCCCATAGAGCCCCAGGCCCCAGGTTCAAGTCTCACAAGGTTTAAGTGGAGTTCTCCACTGACAAGTAGTCACTTGTTTAGCTCTGATAGAGTTTGTGGGCAGCTTATAGCCTGCATATTCTATTTTGCCTTCCCAAATCCAGTAGGTTGTTCATTTTATTACTGTTCCTATGTTTCATGAAGCAGTCTTCATAGCTGATGTGGGCTTAAGATTTTTGCTGGACATTTGAGATAAAATTTAAGATAGAGTTCTGGACATAAAATTCAGGGCTTTCAAGCAAAATGTATTCCTGTAAGTTTCAATTTAAGAAAGAGTCCTGGACATAAAATTAGCAAATAATACAGCAGATGCCAACAGTATCTTTGGGGTTTGAAAGAAGCAAACAAATCTTCTTTAGATCTGATAGTTTCATGTATTTTTGGTTTTGAATCTGACTGTACCAGCCAGCCAACTGTCTGAGCATAGGCAGCAATACACAGGACCAGGTTCTGTCAGCCCTGCTCCAACTCATCCTGTGTAGTCTAGTGGTTAGAGCACTGATTCTCACATGTGGGAGACCCAGGTTCAAGTCCCCCAATGTTTAAGTGGATCTCTCTACTGACAAGTAGTCACTTCTTTAACTCTGATAGAGTTTATGGGCAGCTTATAGCCTGCATATTCTGTTTTGCCTTCCCAAATCCAGTAGTTTGTTCATTTTATTACTGCTCCTATGTCTCCTGAAGCAGTCTTCATAGCTGATGTGGGCTTAAGATTTCTGCTGGACATTTAAGATCAAATTTAAGATAGAGTTCTGGACCTAACATTCAGTGCCTCCAAGCAAAATGTATTCCTGTAAGTTTCAATTTAAGAAAGATTCCTGGACATAAAATTAGCAAATAATACAGCAGATGCCAACAGTGTCTTTGGGTTTTGAAAGAAGCAAACAAATCTTCTTTAGATCTGATAGTGTTCATGTATTTTTGGTTTTGACTCTGACTCTACCAGCCAGCCAACTCTCTGAGCATAGGCAGCAATACAGATTTTGTCAGCCCAGTTTCAACTCATCCTCTGTAGTCTAGTGGTTAGAGCACTGATTCTCCCATAGAGCCCTAGGCCCAAGGTTCAAGTCTCACAAGGTTTAAGTGGAGTTCTCCACTGACAAGTAGTCACTTGTTTAGCTCTGATAGAGTTTGTGGGCAGCTTATAGCCTGCATATTCTATTTTGCCTTTCCAAATCCAGTAGGTTTTTCATTTTATTACTGTTCCTATGTTTCATGAAGCAGTCTTCATAGCTGATGTGGGCTTAAGATTTTTGCTGGACATTTGAGATAAAATTTAAGATAGAGTTCTGGACATAAAATTCAGGGCTTTCAAGCAAAATGTATTCCTGTAAGTTTCAATTTAAGAAAGAGTCCTGGACATAAAATTAGCAAATAATACAGCAGATGCCAACAGTATCTTTGGGGTTTGAAAGAAGCAAACAAATCTTCTTTAGATCTGATAGTTTCATGTATTTTTGGTTTTGAATCTGACTGTACCAGCCAGCCAACTGTCTGAGCATAGGCAGCAATACACAGGACCAGGTTCTGTCAGCCCTGCTCCAACTCATCCTCTGTAGTCTAGTGGTTAGAGCACTGATTCTCACATGTGGGAGACCCAGGTTCAAGTCCCCCAATGCTTAAGTGGAGCTCTCTACTGACAAGTAGTAACTTCTTTAACTCTGATAGAGTTTGTGGCCAGCTTATAGCCTGCATAATCTTTTTGCCTTCCCAAATCCAGTAGTTTGTTCATTTTATTACTGCTCCTATGTCTCCTGAAGCAGTCTTCATAGCTGATGTGGGCTTAAGATTTTTGCTGGACATTTGAGATAAAATTTAAGATAGAGTTCTGGACCTAACATTCAGTGCCTCCAAGCAAAATGTATTTCTGTAAGTTTCAATTTAAGAAAGATTCCTGGACATAAAATTAGCAAATTATACAGCAGATGCCAACAGCGTCTTTGGGTTTTGAAAGAAGCAAACAAATTATCTTTAGATCTGATAGTGTTCATGTATTTTTGGTTTTGACTCTGACTCTACCAGCCAGCCAACTGTCTGAGCATAGGCAGCAATACAGATTTTGTCAGCCCAGATTCAACTCATCATCTGTAGTCTAGTGGTTAGGGCACTGATTCTCCCATAGAGCCCCAGGCCCCAGGTTCAAGTCTCACAAGGTTTAAGTGTAGTTCTCCACTGACAAGTAGTCACTTGTTTAGCTCTAATAGAGTTTGTGGGCAGCTTATAGCCTGCATATTCTATTTTGCCTTCCCAAATCCAGTAGTTTGTTCATTTTATTACTGCTCCTATGTCTCCTGAAGCAGTCTTCATAGCTGATGTGGGCTTAAGATTTCTGCTGGACATTTAAGATCAAATTTAAGATAGAGTTCTGGACCTAACATTCAGTGCCTCCAAGCAAAATGTATTCCTGTAAGTTTCAATTTAAGAAAGATTCCTGGACATAAAATTAGCAAATAATACAGCAGATGCCAACAGTGTCTTTGGGTTTTGAAAGAAGCAAACAAATCTTCTTTAGATCTGATAGTGTTCATGTATTTTTGGTTTTGACTCTGACTCTACCAGCCAGCCAACTCTCTGACCATAGGCAGCAATACAGATTTTGTCAGCCCAGTTTCAACTCATCCTCTGTAGTCTAGTGGTTAGAGCACTGATTCTCCCATAGAGCCCTAGGCCCAAAGTTCAAGTCTCACAAGGTTTAAGTGGAGTTCTCCACTGACAAGTAGTCACTTGTTTAGCTCTGATAGAGTTTGTGGGCAGCTTATAGCCTGCATATTCTATTTTGCCTTTCCAAATCCAGTAGGTTGTTCATTTTATTACTGTTCCTATGTTTCATGAAGCAGTCTTCATAGCTGATGTGGGCTTAAGATTTTTGCTGGACATTTGAGATAAAATTTAAGATAGAGTTCTGGACATAAAATTCAGGGCTTTCAAGCAAAATGTATTCCTGTAAGTTTCAATTTAAGAAAGAGTCCTGGACATAAAATTAGCAAATAATACAACAGATGCCAACAGTATCTTTGGGGTTTGAAAGAAGCAAACAAATCTTCTTTAGATCTGATAGTTTCATGTATTTTTGGTTTTGAATCTGACTGTACCAGCCAGCCAACTGTCTGAGCATAGGCAGCAATACACAGGACCAGGTTCTGTCAGCCCTGCTCCAACTCATTCTCTGTAGTCTATTGGTTAGAGCACTGATTCTCACATGTGGGAGACCCAGGTTCAAGTCCCCCAATGTTTAAGTGGAGCTCTCTACTGACAAGTAGTCACTTCTTTAACTCTGATAGAGTTTGTGGGCAGCTTATAGCCTGCATAATCTTTTTGCCTTCCCAAATCCAGTAGTTTGTTCATTTTATTACTGCTCCTATGTCTCCTGAAGCAGTCTTCATAGCTGATGTGGGCTTAAGATTTCTGCTGGACATTTAAGATCAAATTTAAGATAGAGTTCTGGACCTAACATTCAGTGTCTCCAAGCAAAATGTATTCCTGTAAGTTTCAATTTAAGAAAGATTCCTGGACATAAAATTAGCAAATAATACAGCAGATGCCACAGTGTCTTTGGGTTTTGAAAGAAGCAAACAAATCTTCTTTAGATCTGATAGTTTTTATGTATTTTTGGTTTTGACTCTGACTGTACCAGCCAGCCAACTGTCTGAGCATAGGCAGCAATACAGATTTTGTCAGCCCAGCTTCAACTCATCCTCTGTAGTCTAGTGGTTAGAGCACTGATTCTCCCATAGAGCCCCAGGCCCCAGGTTCAAGTCTCACAAGGTTTAAGTGGAGTTCTCCACTGACAAGTAGTCACTTGTTTAGCTCTGATAGAGTTTGTGGGCAGCTTATAGCCTGCATATTCTATTTTGCCTTCCCAAATCCAGTAGGTTGTTCATTTTATTACTGTTCCTATGTCTCATGAAGCAGTCTGCATAGCTGATGTGGGCTTAAGATTTTTGATGGACATTTGAGATAAAATTTAAGATAGAGTTCTGGACATAAAATTCAGGGCTTTCAAGCAAAATGTATTCCTGTAAGTTTCAATTTAAGAAAGAGTCCTGGACATAAAATTAGCAAATAATACAGCAGATGCCAACAGTATCTTTGGGTTTTGAAAGAAGCAAACAAATCTTCTTTAGATCTGATAGTTTCATGTATTTTTGGTTTTGAATCTGACTGTACCAGCCAGCCAACTGTCTGAGCATAGGCAGCAATACACAGGACCAGGTTCTGTCAGCCCTGTTCCAACTCATCCTGTGTAGTCTAGTGGTTAGAGCACTGATTCTCACATGTGGGAGACCCAGGTTCAAGTCCCCCCAATGTTTAAGTGGAGCTCTCTACTGACAAGTAGTCACTTCTTTAACTCTGATAGAGTTTATGGGCAGCTTATAGCCTGCATATTCTATTTTGCCTTCCCAAATCCAGTAGTTTGTTCATTTTATTACTGCTCCTATGTCTCCTGAAGCTGTCTTCATAGCTGATGTGGGCTTAAGATTTCTGCTGGACATTTAAGATCAAATTTAAGATAAAGTTCTGGACCTAACATTCAGTGCTTCCAAGCAAAATGTATTCCTGTAAGTTTCAATTTAAGAAAGATTCCTGGACATAAAATTAGCAAATAATACAGCAGATGCCAACAGCGTCTTTGGGTTTTGAAAGAAGCAAACAAATTATCTTTAGATCTTTAGTGTTCATGTATTTTTGGTTTTGACTCTGACTCTACCAGCCAGCCAACTCTCTGAGCATAGGCAGCAATACAGATTTTGTCAGCCCAGTTTCAACTCATCCTCTGTAGTCTAGTGGTTAGAGCACTGATTCTCCCATAGAGCCCTAGGCCCAAGGTTCAAGTCTCACAAGGTTTAAGTGGAGTTCTCCACTGACAAGTAGTCACTTGTTTAGCTCTGATAGAGTTTGTGGGCAGCTTATAGCCTGCATATTCTATTTTGCCTTTCCAAATCCAGTAGGTTGTTCATTTTATTACTGTTCCTATGTTTCATGAAGCAGTCTTCATAGCTGATGTGGGCTTAAGATTTTTGCTGGACATTTGAGATAAAATTTAAGATAGAGTTCTGGACATAAAATTCAGGGCTTTCAAGCAAAATGTATTCCTGTAAGTTTCAATTTAAGAAAGAGTCCTGGACATAAAATTAGCAAATAATACAACAGATGCCAACAGTATCTTTGGGGTTTGAAAGAAGCAAACAAATCTTCTTTAGATCTGATAGTTTCATGTATTTTTGGTTTTGAATCTGACTGTACCAGCCAGTCAACTGTCTGAGCATAGGCAGCAATACACAGGACCAGGTTCTGTCAGCCCTGCTCCAACTCATCCTCTGTAGTCTAGTGGTTAGAGCACTGGTTCTCACATGTGGGAGACCCAGGTTCAAGTCCCCCAATGTTTAAGTGGAGCTCTCTACTGACAAGTAGCAACTTCTTTAACTCTGATAGAGTTTGTGGCCAGCTTATAGCCTGCATAATCTTTTTGCCTTCCCAAATCCAGTAGTTTGTTCATTTTATTACTGCTCCTATGTCTCCTGAAGCAGTCTTCATAGCTGATGTGGGCTTAAGATTTTTGCTGGACATTTGAGATAAAATTTAAGATAGAGTTCTGGACCTAACATTCAGTGCCTCCAAGCAAAATGTATTCCTGTTAGTTTCAATTTAAGAAAGATTCCTGGACATAAAATTAGCAAATTATACAGCAGATGCCAACAGCGTCTTTGGGTTTTGAAAGAAGCAAACAAATTTTCTTTAGATCTGATAGTGTTCATGTATTTTTGGTTTTGACTCTGACTCTACCAGCCAGCCAACTGTCTGAGCATAGGCAGCAATACAGATTTTGTCAGCCCAGATTCAACTCATCATCTGTAGTCTAGTGGTTAGGGCACTGATTCTCCCATAGAGCCCCAGGCCCCAGGTTCAAGTCTCACAAGGTTTAAGTGTAGTTCTCCACTGACAAGTAGTCACTTGTTTAGCTCTAATAGAGTTTGTGGGCAGCTTATAGCCTGCATATTCTATTTTGCCTTCCCAAATCCAGTAGTTTGTTCATTTTATTACTGCTCCTATGTCTCCTTAAGCAGTCTTCATAGCTGATGTGGGCTTAAGATTTCTGCTGGACATTTAAGATCAAATTTAAGATAGAGTTCTGGACCTAACATTCAGTGCCTCCAAGCAAAATGTATTCCTGTAAGTTTCAATTTAAGAAAGATTCCTGGACATAAAATTAGCAAATAATACAGCAGATGCCAACAGTGTCTTTGGGTTTTGAAAGAAGCAAACAAATCTTCTTTAGATCTGATAGTTTTCATGTATTTTTGGTTTTGACTCTGACTCTACCAGCCAGCCAACTGTCTGAGCATAGGCAGCAATACAGATGTTGTCAGCCCAGCTTCAACTCATTCTCTGTAGTCTAGTGGTTAGAGCACTGATTCTCCCATAGAGCCCCAGGCCCCAGGTTCAAGTCTCACAAGGTTTAAGTGGAGTTCTCCACTGACAAGTAGTCACTTGTTTAGCTCTGATAGAGTTTGTGGGCAGCTTATAGCCTGCCTATTCTATTTTGCCTTCCCAAATCCAGTAGGTTGTTCATTTTATTACTGTTCCTATGTTTCATGAAGCAGTCTTCATAGCTGATGTGGGCTTAAGATTTTTGCTGGACATTTGAGATAAAATTTAAGATAGAGTTCTGGACATAAAATTCAGGGCTTTCAAGCTAAATGTATTCCTGTAAGTTTCAATTTAAGAAAGAGTCCTGGACATAAAATTAGCAAATAATACAACAGATGCCAACAGTATCTTTGGGGTTTGAAAGAAGCAAACAAATCTTCTTTAGATCTGATAGTTTCATGTATTTTTGGTTTTGAATCTGACTGTACCAGCCAGCCAACTGTCTGAGCATAGGCAGCAATACACAGGACCAGGTTCTGTCAGCCCTGCTCCAACTCATCCTCTGTAGTCTAGTGGTTAGAGCACTGATTCTCACATGTGGGAGACCCAGGTTCAAGTCCCCCAATGTTTAAGTGGAGCTCTCTACTGACAAGTAGTCACTTCTTTAACTCTGATAGAGTTTGTGGGCAGCTTATAGCCTGCATATTCTATTTTGCCTTCCCAAATCCAGTAGTTTGTTCATTTTATTACTGCTCCTATGTCTCCTGAAGCAGTCTTCATAGCTGATGTGGGCTTAAGATTTCTGCTGGACATTTAAGATCAAATTTAAGATAGAGTTCTGGACCTAACATTCAGTGCCTCCAAGCAAAATGTATTCCTGTAAGTTTCAATTTAAGAAAGATTCCTGGTCATAAAATTAGCAAATAATACAGCAGATGCCAACAGTGTCTTTGGGTTTTGAAAGAAGCAAACAAATCTTCTTTAGATCTGATAGTGTTCATGTATTTTTGGTTTTGACTCTGACTCTACCAGCCAGCCAACTGTCTGAGCATAGGCAGCAATACAGATTTTGTCAGCCCAGCTTCAACTCATCCTCTGTAGTCTAGTGGTTAGAGCACTGATTCTCCCATAGAGCCCCAGGCCCCAGGTTCAAGTCTCACAAGGTTTAAGTGGAGTTCTCCACTAACAAGTAGTCACTTGTTTAGCTCTAATAGAGTTTGTGGGCAGCTTATAGCCTGCATATTCTATTTTGCCTTCCCAAATCCAGTAGGTTGTTCATTTTATTACTGTTCCTATGTTTCATGAAGCAGTCTTCATAGCTGATGTGGGCTTAAGATTTCTGCTGGACATTTGAGATAAAATTTAAGATAGAGTTCTGGACATAAAATTCAGGGCTTTCAATCAAAATGTATTCCTGTAAGTTTCAATTTAAGAAAGAGTCCTGGACATAGAATTAGCAAATAATACAACAGATGCCAACAGTATCTTTGGGGTTTGAAAGAAGCAAACAAATCTTCTTTAGATCTGATAGTTTCATGTATTTTTGGTTTTGAATCTGACTGTACCAGCCAGCCAACTGTCTGAGCATAGGCAGCAATACACAGGACCAGGTTCTGTCAGCCCTGCTCCAACTCATCCTCTGTAGTCTAGTGGTTAGAGCACTGATTCTCACATGTGGGAGACCCAGGTTCAAGTACCCCAATGTTTAAGTGGAGCTCTCTACTGACAAGTAGTCACTTCTTTAACTCTGATAGAGTTTGTGGCCAGCTTATAGCCTGCATAATCTTTTTGCTTTCCCAAATCCAGTAGTTTGTTCATTTTATTACTGCTCCTATGTCTCCTGAAGCAGTCTTCATAGCTGATGTGGGCTTAAGATTTCTGCTGGACATTTAAGATCAAATTTAAGATAGAGTTCTGGACCTAACATTCAGTGCCTCCAAGCAAAATGTATTCCTGTAAGTTTCAATTTAAGAAAGATTCCTGGACATAAAATTAGCAAATAATACAGCAGATGCCAACAGTGTCTTTGGGTTTTGAAAGAAGCAAACAAATCTTCTTTAGATCTGATAGTGTTCATGTATTTTTGGTTTTGACTCTGACTCTACCAGCCAGCCAACTGTCTGAGCATAGGCAGCAATACAGATGTTGTCAGCCCAGTTTCAACTCATCCTCTGTAGTCTAGTGGTTAGAGCACTGATTCTCCCATAGAGCCCTAGGCCCAAGGTTCAAGTCTCACAAGGTTTAAGTGGAGTTCTCCACTGACAAGTAGTCAGTTGTTTAGCTCTGATAGAGTTTGTGGGCAGCTTATAGCCTGCATATTCTATTTTGCTTTCCCAAATCCAGTAGGTTGTTCATTTTATTACTGTTCCTATGTTTCATGAAGCAGTCTTCATAGCTGATGTGGGCTTAAGATTTTTGCTGGACATTTGAGATAAAATTTAAAATAGAGTTCTGGACATAAAATTCAGGGCTTTCAAGCAAAATGTATTCCTGTAAGTTTCAATTTAAGAAAGAGTCCTGGACATAAAATTAGCAAATAATACAGCAGATGCCAACAGTATCTTTGGGGTTTGAAAGAAGCAAACAAATCTTCTTTAGATCTGATAGTTTCATGTTTTTTTGGTTTTGAATCTGACTGTACCAGCCAGCCAACTGTCTGAGCATAGGCAGCAATACACAGGACCAGGTTCTGTCAGCCCTGCTCCAACTCATTCTCTGTAGTCTAGTGGTTAGAGCACTGATTCTCACATGTGGGAGACCCAGGTTCAAGTCCCCCAATGTTTATGTTGAGCTCTCTACTGACAAGTAGTCACTTCTTTAACTCTGATAGAGTTTGTGGGCAGCTTATAGCCTGCATAATCTTTTTGCCTTCCCAAATCCAGTAGTTTGTTCATTTTATTACTGCTCCTATGTCTCCTGAAGCAGTCTTCATAGCTGATGTGGGCTTAAGATTTCTGCTGGACATTTAAGATCAAATTTAAGATAGAGTTCTGGACCTAACATTCAGTGCCTCCAAGCAAAATGTATTCCTGTAAGTTTCAATTTAAGAAAGATTCCTGGACATAAAATTAGCAAATAATACAGCAGATGCCACAGTGTCTTTGGGTTTTGAAAGAAGCAAACAAATCTTCTTTAGATCTGATAGTTTTTATGTATTTTTGGTTTTGACTCTGACTGTACCAGCCAGCCAACTGTCTGAGCATAGGCAGCAATACAGATTTTGTCAGCCCAGTTTCAACTCATCCTCTGTAGTCTAGTGGTTAGAGCACTGATTCTCCCATAGAGCCCCAGGCCCCAGGTTCAAGTCTCACAAGGTTTAAGTGGAGTTCTCCACTGACAAGTAGTCACTTGTTTAGCTCTGATAGAGTTTGTGGGCAGCTTATAGCCTGCATATTCTATTTTGCCTTCCCAAATCCAGTAGGTTGTTCATTTTATTACTGTTCCTATGTTTCATGAAGCAGTCTTCATAGCTGATGTGGGCTTAAGATTTTTGCTGGACATTTGAGATAAAATTTAAGATAGAGTTCTGGACATAAAATTCAGGGCTTTCAATCAAAATGTATTCCTGTAAGTTTCAATTTAAGAAAGAGTCCTGGACATAGAATTAGCAAATAATACAACAGATGCCAACAGTATCTTTGGGGTTTGAAAGAAGCAAACAAATCTTCTTTAGATCTGATAGTTTCATGTATTTTTGGTTTTGAATCTGACTGTACCAGCCAGCCAACTGTCTGAGCATAGGCAGCAATACACAGGACCAGGTTCTGTCAGCCCTGCTCCAACTCATCCTCTGTAGTCTAGTGGTTAGAGCACTGATTCTCACATGTGGGAGACCCAGGTTCAAGTACCCCAATGTTTAAGTGGAGCTCTCTACTGACAAGTAGTCACTTCTTTAACTCTGATAGAGTTTGTGGCCAGCTTATAGCCTGCATAATCTTTTTGCTTTCCCAAATCCAGTAGTTTGTTCATTTTATTACTGCTCCTATGTCTCCTGAAGCAGTCTTCATAGCTGATGTGGGCTTAAGATTTCTGCTGGACATTTAAGATCAAATTTAAGATAGAGTTCTGGACCTAACATTCAGTGCCTCCAAGCAAAATGTATTCCTGTAAGTTTCAATTTAAGAAAGATTCCTGGACATAAAATTAGCAAATAATACAGCAGATGCCAACAGTGTCTTTGGGTTTTGAAAGAAGCAAACAAATCTTCTTTAGATCTGATAGTGTTCATGTATTTTTGGTTTTGACTCTGACTCTACCAGCCAGCCAACTGTCTGAGCATAGGCAGCAATACAGATGTTGTCAGCCCAGTTTCAACTCATCCTCTGTAGTCTAGTGGTTAGAGCACTGATTCTCCCATAGAGCCCTAGGCCCAAGGTTCAAGTCTCACAAGGTTTAAGTGGAGTTCTCCACTGACAAGTAGTCAGTTGTTTAGCTCTGATAGAGTTTGTGGGCAGCTTATAGCCTGCATATTCTATTTTGCTTTCCCAAATCCAGTAGGTTGTTCATTTTATTACTGTTCCTATGTTTCATGAAGCAGTCTTCATAGCTGATGTGGGCTTAAGATTTTTGCTGGACATTTGAGATAAAATTTAAAATAGAGTTCTGGACATAAAATTCAGGGCTTTCAAGCAAAATGTATTCCTGTAAGTTTCAATTTAAGAAAGAGTCCTGGACATAAAATTAGCAAATAATACAGCAGATGCCAACAGTATCTTTGGGGTTTGAAAGAAGCAAACAAATCTTCTTTAGATCTGATAGTTTCATGTTTTTTTGGTTTTGAATCTGACTGTACCAGCCAGCCAACTGTCTGAGCATAGGCAGCAATACACAGGACCAGGTTCTGTCAGCCCTGCTCCAACTCATTCTCTGTAGTCTAGTGGTTAGAGCACTGATTCTCACATGTGGGAGACCCAGGTTCAAGTCCCCCAATGTTTATGTTGAGCTCTCTACTGACAAGTAGTCACTTCTTTAACTCTGATAGAGTTTGTGGGCAGCTTATAGCCTGCATAATCTTTTTGCCTTCCCAAATCCAGTAGTTTGTTCATTTTATTACTGCTCCTATGTCTCCTGAAGCAGTCTTCATAGCTGATGTGGGCTTAAGATTTCTGCTGGACATTTAAGATCAAATTTAAGATAGAGTTCTGGACCTAACATTCAGTGCCTCCAAGCAAAATGTATTCCTGTAAGTTTCAATTTAAGAAAGATTCCTGGACATAAAATTAGCAAATAATACAGCAGATGCCACAGTGTCTTTGGGTTTTGAAAGAAGCAAACAAATCTTCTTTAGATCTGATAGTTTTTATGTATTTTTGGTTTTGACTCTGACTGTACCAGCCAGCCAACTGTCTGAGCATAGGCAGCAATACAGATTTTGTCAGCCCAGTTTCAACTCATCCTCTGTAGTCTAGTGGTTAGAGCACTGATTCTCCCATAGAGCCCCAGGCCCCAGGTTCAAGTCTCACAAGGTTTAAGTGGAGTTCTCCACTGACAAGTAGTCACTTGTTTAGCTCTGATAGAGTTTGTGGGCAGCTTATAGCCTGCATATTCTATTTTGCCTTCCCAAATCCAGTAGGTTGTTCATTTTATTACTGTTCCTATGTTTCATGAAGCAGTCTTCATAGCTGATGTGGGCTTAAGATTTTTGCTGGACATTTGAGATAAAATTTAAGATAGAGTTCTGGACATAAAATTCAGGGCTTTCAAGCAAAATGTATTCCTGTAAGTTTCAATTTAAGAAAGAGTCCTGGACATAAAATTAGCAAATAATACAACAGATGCCAACAGTATCTTTGGGGTTTGAAAGAAGCAAACAAATCTTCTTTAGATCTGATAGTTTCATGTATTTTTGGTTTTGAATCTGACTGTACCAGCCAGCCAACTGTCTGAGCATAGGCAGCTATACACAGGACCAGGTTCTGTCAGCCCTGCTCCAACTCATCCTCTGTAGTCTAGTGGTTAGAGCACTGATTCTCACATGTGGGAGACCCAGGTTCAAGTCCCCCAATGTTTAAGTGGAGCTCTCTACTGACAAGTAGTCACTTCTTTAACTCTGATAGAGTTTGTGGGCAGCTTATAGCCTGCATATTCTATTTTGCCTTCCCAAATCCAGTAGTTTGTTCATTTTATTACTGCTCCTATGTCTCCTGAAGCAGTCTTCATAGCTGATGTGGGCTTAAGATTTCTGCTGGACATTTAAGATCAAATTTAAGATAGAGTTCTGGACCTAACATTCAGTGCCTCCAAGCAAAATGTATTCCTGTAAGTTTCAATTTAAGAAAGATTCCTGGTCATAAAATTAGCAAATAATACAGCAGATGCCAACAGTGTCTTTGGGTTTTGAAAGAAGCAAACAAATCTTCTTTAGATCTGATAGTGTTCATGTATTTTTGGTTTTGACTCTGACTCTACCAGCCAGCCAACTGTCTGAGCATAGGCAGCAATACAGATTTTGTCAGCCCAGCTTCAACTCATCCTCTGTAGTCTAGTGGTTAGAGCACTGATTCTCCCATAAAGCCCCAGGCCCCAGGTTCAAGTCTCACAAGGTTTAAGTGGAGTTCTCCACTAACAAGTAGTCACTTGTTTAGCTCTAATAGAGTTTGTGGGCAGCTTATAGCCTGCATATTCTATTTTGCCTTCCCAAATCCAGTAGGTTGTTCATTTTATTACTGTTCCTATGTTTCATGAAGCAGTCTTCATAGCTGATGTGGGCTTAAGATTTTTGCTGGACATTTGAGATAAAATTTAAGATAGAGTTCTGGACATAAAATTCAGGGCTTTCAAGCAAAATGTATTCCTGTAAGTTTCAATTTAAAAAAGAGTCCTGGACATAAAATTAGCAAATAATACAGCAGATGCCAACAGTATCTTTGGGGTTTGAAAGAAGCAAACAAATCTTCTTTAGATCTGAGAGTTTCATGTATTTTTGGTTTTGAATCTGACTGTACCAGCCAGCCAACTGTCTGAGCATAGGCAGCAATACACAGGACCAGGTTCTGTCAGCCCTGCTCCAACTCATCCTGTGTAGTCTAGTGGTTAGAGCACTGATTCTCACATGTGGGAGACCCAGGTTCAAGTCCCCCAATGTTTAAGTGGAGCTCTCTACTGACAAGTAGTCACTTCTTTAACTCTGATAGAGTTTATGGGCAGCTTATAGCCTGCATATTCTATTTTGCCTTCCCAAATCCAGTAGTTTGTTAATTTTATTACTGCTCCTATGTCTCCTGAAGCAGTCTTCATAGCTGATGTGGGCTTAAGATTTCTGCTGGACATTTAAGATCAAATTTAAGATAGAGTTCTGGACCTAACATTCAGTGCCTCCAAGCAAAATGTATTCCTGTAAGTTTCAATTTAAGAAAGATTCCTGGACATAAAATTAGCAAATAATACAGGAGATGCCAACAGTGTCTTTGGGTTTTGAAAGAAGCAAACAAATCTTCTTTAGATCTGATAGTTTTCATGTATTTTTGGTTTTGACTCTGACTCTACCAGCCAGCCAACTGTCTGAGCATAGGCAGCAATACAGATTTTGTCAGCCCAGCTTCAACTCATCCTCTGTAGTCTAGTGGTTAGAGCACTGATTCTCCCATAGAGCCCCAGGCCCCAGGTTCAAGTCTCACAAGGTTTAAGTGGAGTTCTCCACTGACAAGTAGTTACTTGTTTAGCTCTGATAGAGTTTGTGGGCAGCTTATAGCCTGCATATTCTATATTGCCTTCCCAAATCCAGTAGGTTGTTCATTTTATTACTGTCCCTCTGTCTCATGAAGCAGTCTTCATAGCTGATGTGGGCTTAAGATTTTTGCTGGACATTTGAGATAAAATTTAAGATAGAGTTCTGGACATAAAATTCAGGGCTTTCAAGCAAAATGTATTCCTGTAAGTTTCAATTTAAAAAAGAGTCCTGGACATAAAATTAGCAAATAATACAGCAGATGCCAACAGTATCTTTGGGGTTTGAAAGAAGCAAACAAATCTTCTTTAGATCTGATAGTTTCATGTATTTTTGGTTTTGAATCTGACTGTACCAGCCAGCCAACTGTCTGAGCATAGGCAGCAATACACAGGACCAGGTTCTGTCAGCCCTGCTCCAACTCATCCTGTGTAGTCTAGTGGTTAGAGCACTGATTCTCACATGTGGGAGACCCAGGTTCAAGTCCCCCAATGTTTAAGTGGAGCTCTCTACTGACAAGTAGTCACTTCTTTAACTCTGATAGAGTTTATGGGCAGCTTATAGCCTGCATATTCTATTTTGCCTTCCCAAATCCAGTAGTTTGTTCATTTTATTACTGCTCCTATGTCTCCTGAAGCAGTCTTCATAGCTGATGTGGGCTTAAGATTTCTGCTGGACATTTAAGATCAAATTTAAGATAGAGTTCTGGACCTAACATTCAGTGCCTCCAAGCAAAATGTATTCCTGTAAGTTTCAATTTAAGAAAGATTCCTGGACATAAAATTAGCAAATAATACAGGAGATGCCAACAGTGTCTTTGGGTTTTGAAAGAAGCAAACAAATCTTCTTTAGATCTGATAGTTTTCATGTATTTTTGGTTTTGACTCTGACTCTACCAGCCAGCCAACTGTCTGAGCATAGGCAGCAATACAGATTTTGTCAGCCCAGCTTCAACTCATCCTCTGTAGTCTAGTGGTTAGAGCACTGATTCTCCCATAGAGCCCCAGGCCCCAGGTTCAAGTCTCACAAGGTTTAAGTGGAGTTCTCCACTGACAAGTAGTTACTTGTTTAGCTCTGATATAGTTTGTGGGCAGCTTATAGCCTGCATATTCTATTTTGCTTTCCCAAATCCAGTAGGTTGTTCATTTTATTACTGTTCCTATGTTTCATGAAGCAGTCTTCATAGCTGATGTTGGCTTAAGATTTTTGCTGGACATTTGAGATAAAATTTAAAATAGAGTTCTGGACATAAAATTCAGGGCTTTCAAGCAAAATGTATTCCTGTAAGTTTCAATTTAAGAAAGAGTCGTGGACATAAAATTAGCAAATAATACAACAGATGCCAACAGTATCTTTGGGGTTTGAAAGAAGCAAACAAATCTTCTTTAGATCTGATAGTTTCATGTATTTTTGGTTTTGAATCTGAATGTACCAGCCAGCCAACTGTCTGAGCATAGGCAGCAATACACAGGACCAGGTTCTGTCAGCCCTGCTCCAACTCATCCTCTGTAGTCTAGTGGTTAGAGCACTGATTCTCACATGTGGGAGACCCAGGTTCAAGTCCCCCAATGTTTAAGTGGAGCTCTCTACTGACAAGTAGTCACTTCTTTAACTCTGATAGAGTTTGTGGCCAGCTTATAGCCTGCATAATCTTTTTGCTTTCCCAAATCCAGTAGTTTGTTGATTTTATTACTGCTCCTATGTCTCCTGAAGCAGCCTTCATAGCTGATGTGGGCTTAAGATTTTTCCTGGACATTTGAGATAAAATTCAAGATAGAGTTCTGGACATAAAATTCAGGGCTTTCAAGCAAAATGTATTCCTGTAAGTTTCAATTTAAGAAAGAGTCCTGGACATAAAATTAGCAAATAATACAGCAGATGCCAACAGTATCTTTGGGTTTTGAAAGAAGCAAACAAATCTTCTTTAGATCTGATAGTTTCATGTATTTTTGGTTTTGAATCTGACTGTACCAGCCAGCCAACTGTCTGAGCATAGGCAGCAATACACAGGACCAGGTTCTGTCAGCCCTGCTCCAACTCATCCTGTGTAGTCTAGTGGTTAGAGCACTGATTCTCACATGTGGGAGACCCATGTTCAAGTCCCTCAATGTTTAAGTGGAGCTCTCTACTGACAAGTAGTCACTTCTTTAACTCTGATAGAGTTTATGGGCAGCTTATAGCCTGCATATTCTGTTTTGCCTTCCCAAATCCAGTAGTTTGTTCATTTTATTACTGCTCCTATGTCTCCTGAAGCAGTCTTCATAGCTGATGTGGGCTTAAGATTTCTGCTGGACATTTAAGATCAAATTTAAGATAGAGTTCTGGACCTAACATTCAGTGCCTCCAAGCAAAATGTATTCCTGTAAGTTTCAATTTAAGAAAGATTCCTGGACATAAAATTAGCAAATAATACAGCAGATGCCAACAGTGTCTTTGGGTTTTGAAAGAAGCAAACAAATCTTCTTTAGATCTGATAGTGTTCATGTATTTTTGGTTTTGACTCTGACTCTACCAGCCAGCCAACTCTCTGAGCATAGGCAGCAATACAGATTTTGTCAGCCCAGTTTCAACTCATCCTCTGTAGTCTAGTGGTTAGAGCACTGATTCTCCCATAGAGCCCTAGGCCCAAGGTTCAAGTCTCACAAGGTTTAAGTGGAGTTCTCCACTGACAAGTAGTCACTTGTTTAGCTCTGATAGAGTTTGTGGGCAGCTTATAGCCTGCATATTCTATTTTGCCTTTCCAAATCCAGTAGGTTTTTCATTTTATTACTGTTCCTATGTTTCATGAAGCAGTCTTCATAGCTGATGTGGGCTTAAGATTTTTGCTGGACATTTGAGATAAAATTTAAGATAGAGTTCTGGACATAAAATTCAGGGCTTTCAAGCAAAATGTATTCCTGTAAGTTTCAATTTAAGAAAGAGTCCTGGACATAAAATTAGCAAATAATACAGCAGATGCCAACAGTATCTTTGGGGTTTGAAAGAAGCAAACAAATCTTCTTTAGATCTGATAGTTTCATGTATTTTTGGTTTTGAATCTGACTGTACCAGCCAGCCAACTGTCTGAGCATAGGCAGCAATACACAGGACCAGGTTCTGTCAGCCCTGCTCCAACTCATCCTCTGTAGTCTAGTGGTTAGAGCACTGATTCTCACATGTGGGAGACCCAGGTTCAAGTCCCCCAATGTTTAAGTGGAGCTCTCTACTGACAAGTAGTCACTTCTTTAACTCTGATAGAGTTTATGGGCAGCTTATAGCCTGCATATTCTATTTTGCCTTCCCAAATCCAGTAGTTTGTTCATTTTATTACTGCTCCTATGTCTCCTGAAGCAGTCTTCATAGCTGATGTGGGCTTAAGATTTTTGCTGGACATTTGAGATAAAATTTAAGATAGAGTTCTGGACCTAACATTCAGTGCCTCCAAGCAAAATGTATTCCTGTAAGTTTCAATTTAAGAAAGATTCCTGGACATAAAATTAGCAAATTATACAGCAGATGCCAACAGCGTCTTTGGGTTTTGAAAGAAGCAAACAAATCTTCTTTAGATCTGATAGTGTTCATGTATTTTTGGTTTTGACTCTGACTCTACCAGCCAGCCAACTGTCTGAGCATAGGCAGCAATACAGATTTTGTCAGCCCAGTTTCAACTCATCCTCTGTAGTCTAGTGGTTAGAGCACTGATTCTCCCATAGAGCCCTAGGCCCAAGGTTCAAGTCTCACAAGGTTTAAGTGGAGTTCTCCACTGACAAGTAGTCACTTGTTTAGCTCTGATAGAGTTTGTGGGCAGCTTATAGCCTGCATATTCTATTTTGCCTTTCCAAATCCAGTAGGTTGTTCATTTTATTACTGTTCCTATGTTTCATGAAGCAGTCTTCATAGCTGATGTGGGCTTAAGATTTTTGCTGGACATTTGAGATAAAATTTAAGATAGAGTTGTGGACATAAAATTCAGGGCTTTCAAGCAAAATGTATTCCTGTAAGTTTCAATTTAAGAAAGAGTCCTGGACATAAAATTAGCAAATAATACAACAGATGCCAACAGTATCTTTGGGGTTTGAAAGAAGCAAACAAATCTTCTTTAGATCTGATAGTTTCATGTATTTTTGGTTTTGAATCTGACTGTACCAGCCAGCCAACTGTCTGAGCATAGGCAGCAATACACAGGACCAGGTTCTGTCAGCGCTGCTCCAACTCATTCTCTGTAGTCTAGTGGTTAGAGCACTGATTCTCACATGTGGGAGACCCAGGTTCAAGTCCCCCAATGTTTAAGTGGAGCTCTCTACTGACAAGTAGTCACTTCTTTAACTCTGATAGAGTTTGTGGGCAGCTTATAGCCTGCATAATCTTTTTGCCTTCCCAAATCCAGTAGTTTGTTCATTTTATTACTGCTCCTATGTCTCCTGAAGCAGTCTTCATAGCTGATGTGGGCTTAAGATTTCTGCTGGACATTTAAGATCAAATTTAAGATAGAGTTCTGGACCTAACATTCAGTGCCTCCAAGCAAAATGTATTCCTGTAAGTTTCAATTTAAGAAAGATTCCTGGACATAAAATTAGCAAATAATACAGGAGATGCCAACAGTGTCTTTGGGTTTTGAAAGAAGCAAACAAATCTTCTTTAGATCTGATAGTTTTCATGTATTTTTGGTTTTGACTCTGACTCTACCAGCCAGCCAACTGTCTGAGCATAGGCAGCAATACAGATTTTGTCAGCCCAGCTTCAACTCATCCTCTGTAGTCTAGTGGTTAGAGCACTGATTCTCCCATAGAGCCCCAGGCCCCAGGTTCAAGTCTCACAAGGTTTAAGTGGAGTTCTCCACTGACAAGCAGTTACTTGTTTAGCTCTGATAGAGTTTGTGGGCAGCTTATAGCCTGCATATTCTATATTGCCTTCCCAAATCCAGTAGGTTGTTCATTTTATTACTGTCCCTCTGTCTCATGAAGCAGTCTTCATAGCTGATGTGGGCTTAAGATTTTTGCTGGACATTTGAGATAAAATTTAAGATAGAGTTCTGGACATAAAATTCAGGGCTTTCAAGCAAAATGTATTCCTGTAAGTTTCAATTTAAAAAAGAGTCCTGGACATAAAATTAGCAAATAATACAGCAGATGCCAACAGTATCTTTGGGGTTTGAAAGAAGCAAACAAATCTTCTTTAGATCTGATAGTTTCATGTATTTTTGGTTTTGAATCTGACTGTACCAGCCAGCCAACTGTCTGAGCATAGGCAGCAATACACAGGACCAGGTTCTGTCAGCGCTGCTCCAACTCATTCTCTGTAGTCTAGTGGTTAGAGCACTGATTCTCACATGTGGGAGACCCAGGTTCAAGTCCCCCAATGTTTAAGTGGAGCTCTCTACTGACAAGTAGTCACTTCTTTAACTCTGATAGAGTTTGTGGGCAGCTTATAGCCTGCATAATCTTTTTGCCTTCCCAAATCCAGTAGTTTGTTCATTTTATTACTGCTCCTATGTCTCCTGAAGCAGTCTTCATAGCTGATGTGGGCTTAAGATTTCTGCTGGACATTTAAGATCAAATTTAAGATAGAGTTCTGGACCTAACATTCAGTGCCTCCAAGCAAAATGTATTCCTGTAAGTTTCAATTTAAGAAAGATTCCTGGACATAAAATTAGCAAATAATACAGGAGATGCCAACAGTGTCTTTGGGTTTTGAAAGAAGCAAACAAATCTTCTTTAGATCTGATAGTTTTCATGTATTTTTGGTTTTGACTCTGACTCTACCAGCCAGCCAACTGTCTGAGCATAGGCAGCAATACAGATTTTGTCAGCCCAGCTTCAACTCATCCTCTGTAGTCTAGTGGTTAGAGCACTGATTCTCCCATAGAGCCCCAGGCCCCAGGTTCAAGTCTCACAAGGTTTAAGTGGAGTTCTCCACTGACAAGCAGTTACTTGTTTAGCTCTGATAGAGTTTGTGGGCAGCTTATAGCCTGCATATTCTATATTGCCTTCCCAAATCCAGTAGGTTGTTCATTTTATTACTGTCCCTCTGTCTCATGAAGCAGTCTTCATAGCTGATGTGGGCTTAAGATTTTTGCTGGACATTTGAGATAAAATTTAAGATAGAGTTCTGGACATAAAATTCAGGGCTTTCAAGCAAAATGTATTCCTGTAAGTTTCAATTTAAAAAAGAGTCCTGGACATAAAATTAGCAAATAATACAGCAGATGCCAACAGTATCTTTGGGGTTTGAAAGAAGCAAACAAATCTTCTTTAGATCTGATATTTTCATGTATTTTTGGTTTTGAATCTGACTGTACCAGCCAGCCAACTGTCTGAGCATAGGCAGCAATACACAGGACCAGGTTCTGTCAGCCCTGCTCCAACTCATCCTGTGTAGTCTAGTGGTTAGACCACTGATTCTCACATGTGGGAGACCCAGGTTCAAGTCCCCCAATGTTTAAGTGGAGCTCTCTACTGACAAGTAGTCACTTCTTTACCTCTGATAGAGTTTATGGGCAGCTTATAGCCTGCATATTCTATTTTGCCTTCCCAAATCCAGTAGTTTGTTCATTTTATTACTGCTCCTATGTCTCCTGAAGCAGTCTTCATAGCTGATGTGGGCTTAAGATTTCTGCTGGACATTTAAGATCAAATTTAAGATAGAGTTCTGGACCTAACATTCAGTGCCTCCAAGCAAAATGTATTCCTGTAAGTTTCAATTTAAGAAAGATTCCTGGACATAAAATTAGCAAATGATACAGGAGATGCCAACAGTGTCTTTGGGTTTTGAAAGAAGCAAACAAATCTTCTTTAGATCTGATAGTTTTCATGTATTTTTGGTTTTGACTCTGACTCTACCAGCCAGCCAACTGTCTGAGCATAGGCAGCAATACAGATTTTGTCAGCCCAGCTTCAACTCATCCTCTGTAGTCTAGTGGTTAGAGCACTGATTCTCCCATAGAGCCCCAGGCCCCAGGTTCAAGTCTCACAAGGTTTAAGTGGAGTTCTCCACTGACAAGTAGTTACTTGTTTAGCTCTGATAGAGTTTGTGGGCAGCTTATAGCCTGCATATTCTATATTGCCTTCCCAAATCCAGTAGGTTGTTCATTTTATTACTGTCCCTCTGTCTCATGAAGCAGTCTTCATAGCTGATGTGGGCTTAAGATTTTTGCTGGACATTTGAGATAAAATTTAAGATAGAGTTCTGGACATAAAATTCAAGGCTTTCAATCAAAATGTATTCCTGTAAGTTTCAATTTAAGAAAGAGTCCTGGACATAGAATTAGCAAATAATACAACAGATGCCAACAGTATCTTTGGGGTTTGAAAGAAGCAAACAAATCTTCTTTAGATCTGATAGTTTCATGTATTTTTGGTTTTGAATCTGACTGTACCAGCCAGCCAACTGTCTGAGCATAGGCAGCAATACACAGGACCAGGTTCTGTCAGCCCTGCTCCAACTCATCCTCTGTAGTCTAGTGGTTAGAGCACTGATTCTCACATGTGGGAGACCCAGGTTCAAGTACCCCAATGTTTAAGTGGAGCTCTCTACTGACAAGTAGTCACTTCTTTAACTCTGATAGAGTTTGTGGCCAGCTTATAGCCTGCATAATCTTTTTGCTTTCCCAAATCCAGTAGTTTGTTCATTTTATTACTGCTCCTATGTCTCCTGAAGCAGTCTTCATAGCTGATGTGGGCTTAAGATTTCTGCTGGACATTTAAGATCAAATTTAAGATAGAGTTCTGGACCTAACATTCAGTGCCTCCAAGCAAAATGTATTCCTGTAAGTTTCAATTTAAGAAAGAGTCGTGGACATAAAATTAGCAAATAATACAGCAGATGCCAACAGTGTCTTTGGGTTTTGAAAGAAGCAAACAAATCTTCTTTAGATCTGATAGTGTTCATGTATTTTTGGTTTTGACTCTGACTCTACCAGCCAGCCAACTGTCTGAGCATAGGCAGCAATACAGATTTTGTCAGCCCAGTTTCAACTCATCCTCTGTAGTCTAGTGGTTAGAACACTGATTCTCCCATAGAGCCCCAGGCCCCAGGTTCAAGTCTCACAAGGTTTAAGTGGAGTTCTCCACTGACAAGTAGTCACTTGTTTAGCTCTGATAGAGTTTGTGGGCAGCTTATAGCCTGCATATTCTATTTTGCCTTCCCAAATCCAGTAGGTTGTTCATTTTATTACTGTTCCTATGTTTCATGAAGCAGTCTTCATAGCTGATGTGGGCTTAAGATTTTTGCTGGACATTTGAGATAAAATTTAAGATAGAGTTCTGGACATAAAATTCAGGGCTTTCAAGCAAAATGTATTCCTGTAAGTTTCAATTTAAGAAAGAGTCCTGGACATAAAATTAGCAAATAATACAGCAGATGCCAACAGTATCTTTGGGGTTTGAAAGAAGCAAACAAATCTTCTTTAGATCTGATAGTTTCATGTATTTTTGGTTTTGAATCTGACTGTACCAGCCAGCCAACTGTCTGAGCATAGGCAGCAATACACAGGACCAGGTTCTGTCAGCCCTGCTCCAACTCATCCTGTGTAGTCTAGTGGTTAGAGCACTGATTCTCACATGTGGGAGACCCAGGTTCAAGTCCCCCAATGTTTAAGTGGATCTCTCTACTGACAAGTAGTCACTTCTTTAACTCTGATAGAGTTTATGGGCAGCTTATAGCCTGCATATTCTGTTTTGCCTTCCCAAATCCAGTAGTTTGTTCATTTTATTACTGCTCCTATGTCTCCTGAAGCAGTCTTCATAGCTGATGTGGGCTTAAGATTTCTGCTGGACATTTAAGATCAAATTTAAGATAGAGTTCTGGACCTAACATTCAGTGCCTCCAAGCAAAATGTATTCCTGTAAGTTTCAATTTAAGAAAGATTCCTGGACATAAAATTAGCAAATAATACAGCAGATGCCAACAGTGTCTTTGGGTTTTGAAAGAAGCAAACAAATCTTCTTTAGATCTGATAGTGTTCATGTATTTTTGGTTTTGACTCTGACTCTACCAGCCAGCCAACTCTCTGAGCATAGGCAGCAATACAGATTTTGTCAGCCCAGTTTCAACTCATCCTCTGTAGTCTAGTGGTTAGAGCACTGATTCTCCCATAGAGCCCTAGGCCCAAGGTTCAAGTCTCACAAGGTTTAAGTGGAGTTCTCCACTGACAAGTAGTCACTTGTTTAGCTCTGATAGAGTTTGTGGGCAGCTTATAGCCTGCATATTCTATTTTGCCTTTCCAAATCCAGTAGGTTTTTCATTTTATTACTGTTCCTATGTTTCATGAAGCAGTCTTCATAGCTGATGTGGGCTTAAGATTTTTGCTGGACATTTGAGATAAAATTTAAGATAGAGTTCTGGACATAAAATTCAGGGCTTTCAAGCAAAATGTATTCCTGTAAGTTTCAATTTAAGAAAGAGTCCTGGACATAAAATTAGCAAATAATACAGCAGATGCCAACAGTATCTTTGGGGTTTGAAAGAAGCAAACAAATCTTCTTTAGATCTGATAGTTTCATGTATTTTTGGTTTTGAATCTGACTGTACCAGCCAGCCAACTGTCTGAGCATAGGCAGCAATACACAGGACCAGGTTCTGTCAGCCCTGCTCCAACTCATCCTCTGTAGTCTAGTGGTTAGAGCACTGATTCTCACATGTGGGAGACCCAGGTTCAAGTCCCCCAATGCTTAAGTGGAGCTCTCTACTGACAAGTAGTAACTTCTTTAACTCTGATAGAGTTTGTGGCCAGCTTATAGCCTGCATAATCTTTTTGCCTTCCCAAATCCAGTAGTTTGTTCATTTTATTACTGCTCCTATGTCTCCTGAAGCAGTCTTCATAGCTGATGTGGGCTTAAGATTTTTGCTGGACATTTGAGATAAAATTTAAGATAGAGTTCTGGACCTAACATTCAGTGCCTCCAAGCAAAATGTATTCCTGTAAGTTTCAATTTAAGAAAGATTCCTGGACATAAAATTAGCAAATTATACAGCAGATGCCAACAGCGTCTTTGGGTTTTGAAAGAAGCAAACAAATTATCTTTAGATCTGATAGTGTTCATGTATTTTTGGTTTTGACTCTGACTCTACCAGCCAGCCAACTGTCTGAGCATAGGCAGCAATACAGATTTTGTCAGCCCAGATTCAACTCATCATCTGTAGTCTAGTGGTTAGGGCACTGATTCTCCCATAGAGCCCCAGGCCCCAGGTTCAAGTCTCACAAGGTTTAAGTGTAGTTCTCCACTGACAAGTAGTCACTTGTTTAGCTCTAATAGAGTTTGTGGGCAGCTTATAGCCTGCATATTCTATTTTGCCTTCCCAAATCCAGTAGTTTGTTCATTTTATTACTGCTCCTATGTCTCCTGAAGCAGTCTTCATAGCTGATGTGGGCTTAAGATTTCTGCTGGACATTTAAGATCAAATTTAAGATAGAGTTCTGGACCTAACATTCAGTGCCTCCAAGCAAAATGTATTCCTGTAAGTTTCAATTTAAGAAAGATTCCTGGACATAAAATTAGCAAATAATACAGCAGATGCCAACAGTGTCTTTGGGTTTTGAAAGAAGCAAACAAATCTTCTTTAGATCTGATAGTGTTCATGTATTTTTGGTTTTGACTCTGACTCTACCAGCCAGCCAACTCTCTGACCATAGGCAGCAATACAGATTTTGTCAGCCCAGTTTCAACTCATCCTCTGTAGTCTAGTGGTTAGAGCACTGATTCTCCCATAGAGCCTAGGCCCAAAGTTCAAGTCTCACAAGGTTTAAGTGGAGTTCTCCACTGACAAGTAGTCACTTGTTTAGCTCTGATAGAGTTTGTGGGCAGCTTATAGCCTGCATATTCTATTTTGCCTTTCCAAATCCAGTAGGTTGTTCATTTTATTACTGTTCCTATGTTTCATGAAGCAGTCTTCATAGCTGATGTGGGCTTAAGATTTTTGCTGGACATTTGAGATAAAATTTAAGATAGAGTTCTGGACATAAAATTCAGGGCTTTCAAGCAAAATGTATTCCTGTAAGTTTCAATTTAAGAAAGAGTCCTGGACATAAAATTAGCAAATAATACAACAGATGCCAACAGTATCTTTGGGGTTTGAAAGAAGCAAACAAATCTTCTTTAGATCTGATAGTTTCATGTATTTTTGGTTTTGAATCTGACTGTACCAGCCAGCCAACTGTCTGAGCATAGGCAGCAATACACAGGACCAGGTTCTGTCAGCCCTGCTCCAACTCATTCTCTGTAGTCTATTGGTTAGAGCACTGATTCTCACATGTGGGAGACCCAGGTTCAAGTCCCCCAATGTTTAAGTGGAGCTCTCTACTGACAAGTAGTCACTTCTTTAACTCTGATAGAGTTTGTGGGCAGCTTATAGCCTGCATAATCTTTTTGCCTTCCCAAATCCAGTAGTTTGTTCATTTTATTACTGCTCCTATGTCTCCTGAAGCAGTCTTCATAGCTGATGTGGGCTTAAGATTTCTGCTGGACATTTAAGATCAAATTTAAGATAGAGTTCTGGACCTAACATTCAGTGTCTCCAAGCAAAATGTATTCCTGTAAGTTTCAATTTAAGAAAGATTCCTGGACATAAAATTAGCAAATAATACAGCAGATGCCACAGTGTCTTTGGGTTTTGAAAGAAGCAAACAAATCTTCTTTAGATCTGATAGTTTTTATGTATTTTTGGTTTTGACTCTGACTGTACCAGCCAGCCAACTGTCTGAGCATAGGCAGCAATACAGATTTTGTCAGCCCAGCTTCAACTCATCCTCTGTAGTCTAGTGGTTAGAGCACTGATTCTCCCATAGAGCCCCAGGCCCCAGGTTCAAGTCTCACAAGGTTTAAGTGGAGTTCTCCACTGACAAGTAGTCACTTGTTTAGCTCTGATAGAGTTTGTGGGCAGCTTATAGCCTGCATATTCTATTTTGCCTTCCCAAATCCAGTAGGTTGTTCATTTTATTACTGTTCCTATGTCTCATGAAGCAGTCTGCATAGCTGATGTGGGCTTAAGATTTTTGATGGACATTTGAGATAAAATTTAAGATAGAGTTCTGGACATAAAATTCAGGGCTTTCAAGCAAAATGTATTCCTGTAAGTTTCAATTTAAGAAAGAGTCCTGGACATAAAATTAGCAAATAATACAGCAGATGCCAACAGTATCTTTGGGTTTTGAAAGAAGCAAACAAATCTTCTTTAGATCTGATAGTTTCATGTATTTTTGGTTTTGAATCTGACTGTACCAGCCAGCCAACTGTCTGAGCATAGGCAGCAATACACAGGACCAGGTTCTGTCAGCCCTGTTCCAACTCATCCTGTGTAGTCTAGTGGTTAGAGCACTGATTCTCACATGTGGGAGACCCAGGTTCAAGTCCCCCCAATGTTTAAGTGGAGCTCTCTACTGACAAGTAGTCACTTCTTTAACTCTGATAGAGTTTATGGGCAGCTTATAGCCTGCATATTCTATTTTGCCTTCCCAAATCCAGTAGTTTGTTCATTTTATTACTGCTCCTATGTCTCCTGAAGCTGTCTTCATAGCTGATGTGGGCTTAAGATTTCTGCTGGACATTTAAGATCAAATTTAAGATAAAGTTCTGGACCTAACATTCAGTGCTTCCAAGCAAAATGTATTCCTGTAAGTTTCAATTTAAGAAAGATTCCTGGACATAAAATTAGCAAATAATACAGCAGATGCCAACAGTGTCTTTGGGTTTTGAAAGAAGCAAACAAATCTTCTTTAGATCTGATAGTTTTCATGTATTTTTGGTTTTGACTCTGACTCTACCAGCCAGCCAACTGTCTGAGCATAGGCAGCAATACAGATTTTGTCAGCCCAGTTTCAACTCATCCTCTGTAGTCTAGTGGTTAGAGCACTGATTCTCCCATAGAGCCCTAGGCCCAAGGTTCAAGTCTCACAAGGTTTAAGTGGAGTTCTCCACTGACAAGTAGTCACTTGTTTAGCTCTGATAGAGTTTGTGGGCAGCTTATAGCCTGCATATTCTATTTTGCCTTCCCAAATCCAGTAGGTTGTTCATTTTATTACTGTTCCTATGTTTCATGAAGCAGTCTTCATAGCTGATGTGGGCTTAAGATTTTTGCTGGACATTTGAGATAAAATTTAAGATAGAGTTCTGGACATAAAATTCAGGGCTTTCAAGCAAAATGTATTCCTGTAAGTTTCAATTTAAAAAAGAGTCCTGGACATAAAATTAGCAAATAATACAGCAGATGCCAACAGTATCTTTGGGGTTTGAAAGAAGCAAACAAATCTTCTTTAGATCTGATAGTTTCATGTATTTTTGGTTTTGAATCTGACTGTACCAGCCAGCCAACTGTCTGAGCATAGGCAGCAATACACAGGACCAGGTTCTGTCAGCCCTGCTCCAACTCATCCTGTGTAGTCTAGTGGTTAGAGCACTGATTCTCACATGTGGGAGACCCAGGTTCAAGTCCCCCAATGTTTAAGTGGAGCTCTCTACTGACAAGTAGTCACTTCTTTAACTCTGATAGAGTTTATGGGCAGCTTATAGCCTGCATATTCTATTTTGCCTTCCCAAATCCAGTAGTTTGTTCATTTTATTACTGCTCCTATGTCTCCTGAAGCAGTCTTCATAGCTGATGTGGGCTTAAGATTTCTTCTGGACATTTAAGATCAAATTTAAGATAGAGTTCTGGACCTAACATTCAGTGCCTCCAAGCAAAATGTATTCCTGTAAGTTTCAATTTAAGAAAGATTCCTGGACATAAAATTAGCAAATAATACAGGAGATTCCAACAGTGTCTTTGGGTTTTGAAAGAAGCAAACAAATCTTCTTTAGATCTGATAGTTTTCATGTATTTTTGGTTTTGACTCTGACTCTACCAGCCAGCCAACTGTCTGAGCATAGGCAGCAATACAGATTTTGTCAGCCCAGCTTCAACTCATCCTCTGTAGTCTAGTGGTTAGAGCACTGATTCTCCCATAGAGCCCCAGGCCCCAGGTTCAAGTCTCACAAGGTTTAAGTGGAGTTCTCCACTGACAAGTAGTTACTTGTTTAGCTCTGATAGAGTTTGTGGGCAGCTTATAGCCTGCATATTCTATATTGCCTTCCCAAATCCAGTAGGTTGTTCATTTTATTACTGTCCCTCTGTCTCATGAAGCAGTCTTCATAGCTGATGTGGGCTTAAGATTTTTGCTGGACATTTGAGATAAAATTTAAGATAGAGTTCTGGACATAAAATTCAGGGCTTTCAATCAAAATGTATTCCTGTAAGTTTCAATTTAAGAAAGAGTCCTGGACATAGAATTAGCAAATAATACAACAGATGCCAACAGTATCTTTGGGGTTTGAAAGAAGCAAACAAATCTTCTTTAGATCTGATAGTTTCATGTATTTTTGGTTTTGAATCTGACTGTACCAGCCAGCCAACTGTCTGAGCATAGGCAGCAATACACAGGACCAGGTTCTGTCAGCCCTGCTCCAACTCATCCTCTGTAGTCTAGTGGTTAGAGCACTGATTCTCACATGTGGGAGACCCAGGTTCAAGTACCCCAATGTTTAAGTGGAGCTCTCTACTGACAAGTAGTCACTTCTTTAACTCTGATAGAGTTTGTGGCCAGCTTATAGCCTGCATAATCTTTTTGCTTTCCCAACTCCAGTAGTTTGTTCATTTTATTACTGCTCCTATGTCTCCTGAAGCAGTCTTCATAGCTGATGTGGGCTTAAGATTTCTGCTGGACATTTAAGATCAAATTTAAGATAGAGTTCTGGACCTAACATTCAGTGCCTCCAAGCAAAATGTATTCCTGTAAGTTTCAATTTAAGAAAGATTCCTGGACATAAAATTAGCAAATAATACAGGAGATTCCAACAGTGTCTTTGGGTTTTGAAAGAAGCAAACAAATCTTCTTTAGATCTGATAGTTTTCATGTATTTTTGGTTTTGACTCTGACTCTACCAGCCAGCCAACTGTCTGAGCATAGGCAGCAATACAGATTTTGTCAGCCCAGCTTCAACTCATCCTCTGTAGTCTAGTGGTTAGAGCACTGATTCTCCCATAGAGCCCCAGGCCCCAGGTTCAAGTCTCACAAGGTTTAAGTGGAGTTCTCCACTGACAAGTAGTTACTTGTTTAGCTCTGATAGAGTTTGTGGGCAGCTTATAGCCTGCATATTCTATATTGCCTTCCCAAATCCAGTAGGTTGTTCATTTTATTACTGTCCCTCTGTCTCATGAAGCAGTCTTCATAGCTGATGTGGGCTTAAGATTTTTGCTGGACATTTGAGATAAAATTTAAGATAGAGTTCTGGACATAAAATTCAGGGCTTTCAATCAAAATGTATTCCTGTAAGTTTCAATTTAAGAAAGAGTCCTGGACATAGAATTAGCAAATAATACAACAGATGCCAACAGTATCTTTGGGGTTTGAAAGAAGCAAACAAATCTTCTTTAGATCTGATAGTTTCATGTATTTTTGGTTTTGAATCTGACTGTACCAGCCAGCCAACTGTCTGAGCATAGGCAGCAATACACAGGACCAGGTTCTGTCAGCCCTGCTCCAACTCATCCTCTGTAGTCTAGTGGTTAGAGCACTGATTCTCACATGTGGGAGACCCAGGTTCAAGTACCCCAATGTTTAAGTGGAGCTCTCTACTGACAAGTAGTCACTTCTTTAACTCTGATAGAGTTTGTGGCCAGCTTATAGCCTGCATAATCTTTTTGCTTTCCCAACTCCAGTAGTTTGTTCATTTTATTACTGCTCCTATGTCTCCTGAAGCAGTCTTCATAGCTGATGTGGGCTTAAGATTTCTGCTGGACATTTAAGATCAAATTTAAGATAGAGTTCTGGACCTAACATTCAGTGCCTCCAAGCAAAATGTATTCCTGTAAGTTTCAATTTAAGAAAGATTCCTGGACATAAAATTAGCAAATAATACAGCAGATGCCAACAGTGTCTTTGGGTTTTGAAAGAAGCAAACAAATCTTCTTTAGATCTGATAGTGTTCATGTATTTTTGGTTTTGACTCTGACTCTACCAGCCAGCCAACTGTCTGAGCATAGGCAGCAATACAGATTTTGTCAGCCCAGTTTCAACTCATCCTCTGTAGTCTAGTGGTTAGAGCACTGATTCTCCCATAGAGCCCTAGGCCCAAGGTTCAAGTCTCACAAGGTTTAAGTGGAGTTCTCCACTGACAAGTAGTCAGTTGTTTAGCTCTGATAGAGTTTGTGGGCAGCTTATAGCATGCATATTCTATTTTGCCTTCCCAAATCCAGTAGGTTGTTCATTTTATTACTGTTCCTATGTTTCATGAAGCAGTCTTCATAGCTGATGTGGGCTTAAGATTTTTGCTGGACATTTGAGATAAAATTTAAAATAGAGTTCTGGACATAAAATTCAGGGCTTTCAAGCAAAATGTATTCCTGTAAGTTTCAATTTAAGAAAGAGTCGTGGACATAAAATTAGCAAATAATACAACAGATGCCAACAGTATCTTTGGGGTTTGAAAGAAGCAAACAAATCTTCTTTAGATCTGATAGTTTCATGTATTTTTGGTTTTGAATCTGACTGTACCAGCCAGCCAACTGTCTGAGCATAGGCAGCAATACACAGGACCAGGTTCTGTCAGCCCTGCTCCAACTCATCCTCTGTAGTCTAGTGGTTAGAGCACTGATTCTCACATGTGGGAGACCCAGGTTCAAGTCCCCCAATGTTTAAGTGGAGCTCTCTACTGACAAGTAGTCACTTCTTTAACTCTGATAGAGTTTGTGGCCAGCTTATAGCCTGCATAATCTTTTTGCTTTCCCAAATCCAGTAGTTTGTTCATTTTATTACTGCTCCTATGTCTCCTGAAGCAGTCTTCATAGCTGATGTGGGCTTAAGATTTCTGCTGGACATTTAAGATCAAATTTAAGATAGAGTTCTGGACCTAACATTCAGTGCCTCCAAGCAAAATGTATTCCTGTAAGTTTCAATTTAAGAAAGAGTCGTGGACATAAAATTAGCAAATAATACAGCAGATGCCAACAGTGTCTTTGGGTTTTGAAAGAAGCAAACAAATCTTCTTTAGATCTGATAGTGTTCATGTATTTTTGGTTTTGACTCTGACTCTACCAGCCAGCCAACTGTCTGAGCATAGGCAGCAATACAGATTTTGTCAGCCCAGTTTCAACTCATCCTCTGTAGTCTAGTGGTTAGAACACTGATTCTCCCATAGAGCCCCAGGCCCCAGGTTCAAGTCTCACAAGGTTTAAGTGGAGTTCTCCACTGACAAGTAGTCACTTGTTTAGCTCTGATAGAGTTTGTGGGCAGCTTATAGCCTGCATATTCTATTTTGCCTTTCCAAATCCAGTAGGTTTTTCATTTTATTACTGTTCCTATGTTTCATGAAGCAGTCTTCATAGCTGATGTGGGCTTAAGATTTTTGCTGGACATTTGAGATAAAATTTAAGATAGAGTTCTGGACATAAAATTCAGGGCTTTCAAGCAAAATGTATTCCTGTAAGTTTCAATTTAAGAAAGAGTCCTGGACATAAAATTAGCAAATAATACAGCAGATGCCAACAGTATCTTTGGGGTTTGAAAGAAGCAAACAAATCTTCTTTAGATCTGATAGTTTCATGTATTTTTGGTTTTGAATCTGACTGTACCAGCCAGCCAACTGTCTGAGCATAGGCAGCAATACACAGGACCAGGTTCTGTCAGCCCTGCTCCAACTCATCCACTGTAGTCTAGTGGTTAGAGCACTGATTCTCACATGTGGGAGACCCAGGTTCAAGTCCCCCAATGTTTAAGTGGAGCTCTCTACTGACAAGTAGTAACTTCTTTAACTCTGATAGAGTTTGTGGCCAGCTTATAGCCTGCATATTCTATTTTGCCTTCCCAAATCCAGTAGTTTGTTCATTTTATTACTGCTCCTATGTCTCCTGAAGCAGTCTTCATAGCTGATGTGGGCTTAAGATTTTTGCTGGACATTTGAGATAAAATTTAAGATAGAGTTCTGGACCTAACATTCAGTGCCTCCAAGCAAAATGTATTCCTGTAAGTTTCAATTTAAGAAAGATTCCTGGACATAAAATTAGCAAATTATACAGCAGATGCCAACAGCGTCTTTGGGTTTTGAAAGAAGCAAACAAATTATCTTTAGATCTGATAGTGTTCATGTATTTTTGGTTTTGACTCTGACTCTACCAGCCAGCCAACTGTCTGAGCATAGGCAGCAATACAGATTTTGTCAGCCCAGCTTCAACTCATCATCTGTAGTCTAGTGGTTAGGGCACTGATTCTCCCATAGAGCCCCAGGCCCCAGGTTCAAGTCTCACAAGGTTTAAGTGTAGTTCTCCACTGACAAGTAGTCACTTGTTTAGCTCTAATAGAGTTTGTGGGCAGCTTATAGCCTGCATATTCTATTTTGCCTTCCCAAATCCAGTAGGTTGTTCATTTTATTACTGTTCCTATGTCTCATGAAGCAGTCTTCATAGCTGATGTGGGCTTAAGATTTTTGATGGACATTTGAGATAAAATTTAAGATAGAGTTCTGGACATAAAATTCAGGGCTTTCAAGCAAAATGTATTCCTGTAAGTTTCAATTTAAGAAAGAGTCCTGGACATAAAATTAGCAAATAATACAGCAGATGCCAACAGTATCTTTGGGTTTTGAAAGAAGCAAACAAATCTTCTTTAGATCTGATAGTTTCATGTATTTTTGGTTTTGAATCTGACTGTACCAGCCAGCCAACTGTCTGAGCATAGGCAGCAATACACAGGACCAGGTTCTGTCAGCCCTGTTCCAACTCATCCTGTGTAGTCTAGTGGTTAGAGCACTGATTCTCACATGTGGGAGACCCAGGTTCAAGTCCCCCCAATGTTTAAGTGGAGCTCTCTACTGACAAGTAGTCACTTCTTTAACTCTGATAGAGTTTATGGGCAGCTTATAGCCTGCATATTCTATTTTGCCTTCCCAAATCCAGTAGTTTGTTCATTTTATTACTGCTCCTATGTCTCCTGAAGCTGTCTTCATAGCTGATGTGGGCTTAAGATTTCTGCTGGACATTTAAGATCAAATTTAAGATAAAGTTCTGGACCTAACATTCAGTGCTTCCAAGCAAAATGTATTCCTGTAAGTTTCAATTTAAGAAAGATTCCTGGACATAAAATTAGCAAATAATACAGCAGATGCCAACAGTGTCTTTGGGTTTTGAAAGAAGCAAACAAATCTTCTTTAGATCTGATAGTTTTCATGTATTTTTGGTTTTGACTCTGACTCTACCAGCCAGCCAACTGTCTGAGCATAGGCAGCAATACAGATTTTGTCAGCCCAGTTTCAACTCATCCTCTGTAGTCTAGTGGTTAGAGCACTGATTCTCCCATAGAGCCCTAGGCCCAAGGTTCAAGTCTCACAAGGTTTAAGTGGAGTTCTCCACTGACAAGTAGTCACTTGTTTAGCTCTGATAGAGTTTGTGGGCAGCTTATAGCCTGCATATTCTATTTTGCCTTCCCAAATCCAGTAGGTTGTTCATTTTATTACTGTTCCTATGTTTCATGAAGCAGTCTTCATAGCTGATGTGGGCTTAAGATTTTTGCTGGACATTTGAGATAAAATTTAAGATAGAGTTCTGGACATAAAATTCAGGGCTTTCAAGCAAAATGTATTCCTGTAAGTTTCAATTTAAAAAAGAGTCCTGGACATAAAATTAGCAAATAATACAGCAGATGCCAACAGTATCTTTGGGGTTTGAAAGAAGCAAACAAATCTTCTTTAGATCTGATAGTTTCATGTATTTTTGGTTTTGAATCTGACTGTACCAGCCAGCCAACTGTCTGAGCATAGGAAGCAATACACAGGACCAGGTTCTGTCAGCCCTGCTCCAACTCATCCTGTGTAGTCTAGTGGTTAGAGCACTGATTCTCACATGTGGGAGACCCAGGTTCAAGTCCCCCAATGTTTAAGTGGAGCTCTCTACTGACAAGTAGTCACTTCTTTAACTCTGATAGAGTTTATGGGCAGCTTATAGCCTGCATATTCTATTTTGCCTTCCCAAATCCAGTAGTTTGTTCATTTTATTACTGCTCCTATGTCTCCTGAAGCAGTCTTCATAGCTGATGTGGGCTTAAGATTTCTGCTGGACATTTAAGATCAAATTTAAGATAGAGTTCTGGACCTAACATTCAGTGCCTCCAAGCAAAATGTATTCCTGTAAGTTTCAATTTAAGAAAGATTCCTGGACATAAAATTAGCAAATAATACAGGAGATGCCAACAGTGTCTTTGGGTTTTGAAAGAAGCAAACAAATCTTCTTTAGATCTGATAGTTTTCATGTATTTTTGGTTTTGACTCTGACTCTACCAGCCAGCCAACTGTCTGAGCATAGGCAGCAATACAGATTTTGTCAGCCCAGCTTCAACTCATCCTCTGTAGTCTAGTGGTTAGAGCACTGATTCTCCCATAGAGCCCCAGGCCCCAGGTTCAAGTCTCACAAGGTTTAAGTGGAGTTCTCCACTGACAAGTAGTCACTTGTTTAGCTCTGATAGAGTTTGTGGGCAGCTTATAGCCTGCATATTCTATTTTGCCTTCCCAAATCCAGTAGGTTGTTCATTTTATTACTGTTCCTATGTCTCATGAAGCAGTCTTCATAGCTGATGTGGGCTTAAGATTTTTGATGGACATTTGAGATAAAATTTAAGATAGAGTTCTGGACATAAAATTCAGGGCTTTCAAGCAAAATGTATTCCTGTAAGTTTCAATTTAAGAAAGAGTCCTGGACATAAAATTAGCAAATAATACAGCAGATGCCAACAGTATCTTTGGGTTTTGAAAGAAGCAAACAAATCTTCTTTAGATCTGATAGTTTCATGTATTTTTGGTTTTGAATCTGACTGTACCAGCCAGCCAACTGTCTGAGCATAGGCAGCAATACACAGGACCAGGTTCTGTCAGCCCTGTTCCAACTCATCCTGTGTAGTCTAGTGGTTAGAGCACTGATTCTCACATGTGGGAGACCCAGGTTCAAGTCCCCCCAATGTTTAAGTGGAGCTCTCTACTGACAAGTAGTCACTTCTTTAACTCTGATAGAGTTTATGGGCAGCTTATAGCCTGCATATTCTATTTTGCCTTCCCAAATCCAGTAGTTTGTTCATTTTATTACTGCTCCTATGTCTCCTGAAGCTGTCTTCATAGCTGATGTGGGCTTAAGATTTCTGCTGGACATTTAAGATCAAATTTAAGATAAAGTTCTGGACCTAACATTCAGTGCTTCCAAGCAAAATGTATTCCTGTAAGTTTCAATTTAAGAAAGATTCCTGGACATAAAATTAGCAAATAATACAGCAGATGCCAACAGTGTCTTTGGGTTTTGAAAGAAGCAAACAAATCTTCTTTAGATCTGATAGTTTTCATGTATTTTTGGTTTTGACTCTGACTCTACCAGCCAGCCAACTGTCTGAGCATAGGCAGCAATACAGATTTTGTCAGCCCAGTTTCAACTCATCCTCTGTAGTCTAGTGGTTAGAGCACTGATTCTCCCATAGAGCCCTAGGCCCAAGGTTCAAGTCTCACAAGGTTTAAGTGGAGTTCTCCACTGACAAGTAGTCACTTGTTTAGCTCTGATAGAGTTTGTGGGCAGCTTATAGCCTGCATATTCTATTTTGCCTTCCCAAATCCAGTAGGTTGTTCATTTTATTACTGTTCCTATGTTTCATGAAGCAGTCTTCATAGCTGATGTGGGCTTAAGATTTTTGCTGGACATTTGAGATAAAATTTAAGATAGAGTTCTGGACATAAAATTCAGGGCTTTCAAGCAAAATGTATTCCTGTAAGTTTCAATTTAAAAAAGAGTCCTGGACATAAAATTAGCAAATAATACAGCAGATGCCAACAGTATCTTTGGGGTTTGAAAGAAGCAAACAAATCTTCTTTAGATCTGATAGTTTCATGTATTTTTGGTTTTGAATCTGACTGTACCAGCCAGCCAACTGTCTGAGCATAGGCAGCAATACACAGGACCAGGTTCTGTCAGCCCTGCTCCAACTCATCCTGTGTAGTCTAGTGGTTAGAGCACTGATTCTCACATGTGGGAGACCCAGGTTCAAGTCCCCCAATGTTTAAGTGGAGCTCTCTACTGACAAGTAGTCACTTCTTTAACTCTGATAGAGTTTATGGGCAGCTTATAGCCTGCATATTCTATTTTGCCTTCCCAAATCCAGTAGTTTGTTCATTTTATTACTGCTCCTATGTCTCCTGAAGCAGTCTTCATAGCTGATGTGGGCTTAAGATTTCTGCTGGACATTTAAGATCAAATTTAAGATAGAGTTCTGGACCTAACATTCAGTGCCTCCAAGCAAAATGTATTCCTGTAAGTTTCAATTTAAGAAAGATTCCTGGACATAAAATTAGCAAATAATACAGGAGATGCCAACAGTGTCTTTGGGTTTTGAAAGAAGCAAACAAATCTTCTTTAGATCTGATAGTTTTCATGTATTTTTGGTTTTGACTCTGACTCTACCAGCCAGCCAACTGTCTGAGCATAGGCAGCAATACAGATTTTGTCAGCCCAGCTTCAACTCATCCTCTGTAGTCTAGTGGTTAGAGCACTGATTCTCCCATAGAGCCCCAGGCCCCAGGTTCAAGTCTCACAAGGTTTAAGTGGAGTTCTCCACTGACAAGTAGTTACTTGTTTAGCTCTGATAGAGTTTGTGGGCAGCTTATAGCCTGCATATTCTATATTGCCTTCCCAAATCCAGTAGGTTGTTCATTTTATTACTGTCCCTCTGTCTCATGAAGCAGTCTTCATAGCTGATGTGGGCTTAAGATTTTTGCTGGACATTTGAGATAAAATTTAAGATAGAGTTCTGGACATAAAATTCAGGGCTTTCAATCAAAATGTATTCCTGTAAGTTTCAATTTAAGAAAGAGTCCTGGACATAGAATTAGCAAATAATACAACAGATGCCAACAGTATCTTTGGGGTTTGAAAGAAGCAAACAAATCTTCTTTAGATCTGATAGTTTCATGTATTTTTGGTTTTGAATCTGACTGTACCAGCCAGCCAACTGTCTGAGCATAGGCAGCAATACACAGGACCAGGTTCTGTCAGCCCTGCTCCAACTCATCCTCTGTAGTCTAGTGGTTAGAGCACTGATTCTCACATGTGGGAGACCCAGGTTCAAGTACCCCAATGTTTAAGTGGAGCTCTCTACTGACAAGTAGTCACTTCTTTAACTCTGATAGAGTTTGTGGCCAGCTTATAGCCTGCATAATCTTTTTGCTTTCCCAACTCCAGTAGTTTGTTCATTTTATTACTGCTCCTATGTCTCCTGAAGCAGTCTTCATAGCTGATGTGGGCTTAAGATTTCTGCTGGACATTTAAGATCAAATTTAAGATAGAGTTCTGGACCTAACATTCAGTGCCTCCAAGCAAAATGTATTCCTGTAAGTTTCAATTTAAGAAAGATTCCTGGACATAAAATTAGCAAATAATACAGCAGATGCCAACAGTGTCTTTGGGTTTTGAAAGAAGCAAACAAATCTTCTTTAGATCTGATAGTGTTCATGTATTTTTGGTTTTGACTCTGACTCTACCAGCCAGCCAACTGTCTGAGCATAGGCAGCAATACAGATTTTGTCAGCCCAGTTTCAACTCATCCTCTGTAGTCTAGTGGTTAGAGCACTGATTCTCCCATAGAGCCCTAGGCCCAAGGTTCAAGTCTCACAAGGTTTAAGTGGAGTTCTCCACTGACAAGTAGTCAGTTGTTTAGCTCTGATAGAGTTTGTGGGCAGCTTATAGCCTGCATATTCTATTTTGCCTTCCCAAATCCAGTAGGTTGTTCATTTTATTACTGTTCCTATGTTTCATGAAGCAGTCTTCATAGCTGATGTGGGCTTAAGATTTTTGCTGGACATTTGAGATAAAATTTAAAATAGAGTTCTGGACATAAAATTCAGGGCTTTCAAGCAAAATGTATTCCTGTAAGTTTCAATTTAAGAAAGAGTCGTGGACATAAAATTAGCAAATAATACAACAGATGCCAACAGTATCTTTGGGGTTTGAAAGAAGCAAACAAATCTTCTTTAGATCTGATAGTTTCATGTATTTTTGGTTTTGAATCTGACTGTACCAGCCAGCCAACTGTCTGAGCATAGGCAGCAATACACAGGACCAGGTTCTGTCAGCCCTGCTCCAACTCATCCTCTGTAGTCTAGTGGTTAGAGCACTGATTCTCACATGTGGGAGACCCAGGTTCAAGTCCCCCAATGTTTAAGTGGAGCTCTCTACTGACAAGTAGTCACTTCTTTAACTCTGATAGAGTTTGTGGCCAGCTTATAGCCTGCATAATCTTTTTGCTTTCCCAAATCCAGTAGTTTGTTCATTTTATTACTGCTCCTATGTCTCCTGAAGCAGTCTTCATAGCTGATGTGGGCTTAAGATTTTTGCTGGACATTTGAGATAAAATTTAAGATAGAGTTCTGGACATAAAATTCAGGGCTTTCAAGCAAAATGTATTCCTGTAAGTTTCAATTTAAGAAAGAGTCCTGGACATAAAATTAGCAAATAATACAGCAGATGCCAACAGTATCTTTGGGGTTTGAAAGAAGCAAACAAATCTTCTTTAGATCTGATAGTTTCATGTATTTTTGGTTTTGAATCTGACTGTACCAGCCAGCCAACTGTCTGAGCATAGGCAGCAATACACAGGACCAGGTTCTGTCAGCCCTGCTCCAACTCATCCTCTGTAGTCTAGTGGTTAGAGCACTGATTCTCACATGTGGGAGACCCAGGTTCAAGTCCCCCAATGTTTAAGTGGAGCTCTCTACTGACAAGTAGTCACTTCTTTAACTCTGATAGAGTTTATGGGCAGCTTATAGCCTGCATATTCTATTTTGCCTTCCCAAATCCAGTAGTTTGTTCATTTTATTACTGCTCCTATGTCTCCTGAAGCAGTCTTCATAGCTGATGTGGGCTTAAGATTTTTGCTGGACATTTGAGATAAAATTTAAGATAGAGTTCTGGACCTAACATTCAGTGCCTCCAAGCAAAATGTATTCCTGTAAGTTTCAATTTAAGAAAGATTCCTGGACATAAAATTAGCAAATTATACAGCAGATGCCAACAGCGTCTTTGGGTTTTGAAAGAAGCAAACAAATTATCTTTAGATCTGATAGTGTTCATGTATTTTTGGTTTTGACTCTGACTCTACCAGCCAGCCAACTGTCTGAGCATAGGCAGCAATACAGATTTTGTCAGCCCAGATTCAACTCATCATCTGTAGTCTAGTGGTTAGGGCACTGATTCTCCCATAGAGCCCCAGGCCCCAGGTTCAAGTCTCACAAGGTTTAAGTGTAGTTCTCCACTGACAAGTAGTCACTTGTTTAGCTCTAATAGAGTTTGTGGGCAGCTTATAGCCTGCATATTCTATTTTGCCTTCCCAAATCCAGTAGTTTGTTCATTTTATTACTGCTCCTATGTCTCCTGAAGCAGTCTTCATAGCTGATGTGGGCTTAAGATTTCTGCTGGACATTTAAGATCAAATTTAAGATAGAGTTCTGGACCTAACATTCAGTGCCACCAAGCAAAATGTATTCCTGTAAGTTTCAATTTAAGAAAGATTCCTGGACATAAAATTAGCAAATAATACAGCAGATGCCAACAGTGTCTTTTGGGTTTTGAAAGAAGCAAACAAATCTTCTTTAGATCTGATAGTGTTCATGTATTTTTGGTTTTGACTCTGACTCTACCAGCCAGCCAACTCTCTGACCATAGGCAGCAATACAGATTTTGTCAGCCCAGTTTCAACTCATCCTCTGTAGTCTAGTGGTTAGAGCACTGATTCTCCCATAGAGCCCTAGGCCCAAGGTTCAAGTCTCACAAGGTTTAAGTGGAGTTCTCCACTGACAAGTAGTCACTTGTTTAGCTCTGATAGAGTTTGTGGGCAGCTTATAGCCTGCATATTCTATATTGCCTTCCCAAATCCAGTAGGTTGTTCATTTTATTACTGTCCCTCTGTCTCATGAAGCAGTCTTCATAGCTGATGTGGGCTTAAGATTTTTGCTGGACATTTGAGATAAAATTTAAGATAGAGTTCTGGACATAAAATTCAAGGCTTTCAATCAAAATGTATTCCTGTAAGTTTCAATTTAAGAAAGAGTCCTGGACATAGAATTAGCAAATAATACAACAGATGCCAACAGTATCTTTGGGGTTTGAAAGAAGCAAACAAATCTTCTTTAGATCTGATAGTTTCATGTATTTAAGATAGAGTTCTGGACCTAACATTCAGTGCCTCCAAGCAAAATGTATTCCTGTAAGTTTCAATTTAAGAAAGATTCCTGGACATAAAATTAGCAAATGATACAGGAGATGCCAACAGTGTCTTTGGGTTTTGAAAGAAGCAAACAAATCTTCTTTAGATCTGATAGTTTTCATGTATTTTTGGTTTTGACTCTGACTCTACCAGCCAGCCAACTGTCTGAGCATAGGCAGCAATACAGATTTTGTCAGCCCAGCTTCAACTCATCCTCTGTAGTCTAGTGGTTAGAGCACTGATTCTCCCATAGAGCCCCAGGCCCCAGGTTTAAGTGGAGTTCTCCACTGACAAGTAGTTACTTGTTTAGCTCTGATAGAGTTTGTGGGCAGCTTATAGCCTGCATATTCTATATTGCCTTCCCAAATCCAGTAGGTTGTTCATTTTATTACTGTCCCTCTGTCTCATGAAGCAGTCTTCATAGCTGATGTGGGCTTAAGATTTTTGCTGGACATTTGAGATAAAATTTAAGATAGAGTTCTGGACATAAAATTCAAGGCTTTCAATCAAAATGTATTCCTGTAAGTTTCAATTTAAGAAAGAGTCCTGGACATAGAATTAGCAAATAATACAACAGATGCCAACAGTATCTTTGGGGTTTGAAAGAAGCAAACAAATCTTCTTTAGATCTGATAGTTTCATGTATTTTTGGTTTTGAATCTGACTGTACCAGCCAGCCAACTGTCTGAGCATAGGCAGCAATACACAGGACCAGGTTCTGTCAGCCCTGCTCCAACTCATTCTCTGTAGTCTAGTGGTTAGAGCACTGATTCTCACATGTGGGAGACCCAGGTTCAAGTCCCCCAATGTTTAAGTGGAGCTCTCTACTGACAAGTAGTCACTTCTTTAACTCTGATAGAGTTTGTGGGCAGCTTATAGCCTGCATAATCTTTTTGCCTTCCCAAATCCAGTAGTTTGTTCATTTTATTACTGCTCCTATGTCTCCTGAAGCAGTCTTCATAGCTGATGTGGGCTTAAGATTTCTGCTGGACATTTAAGATCAAATTTAAGATAGAGTTCTGGACCTAACATTCAGTGCCTCCAAGCAAAATGTATTCCTGTAAGTTTCAATTTAAGAAAGATTCCTGGACATAAAATTAGCAAATAATACAGGAGATGCCAACAGTGTCTTTGGGTTTTGAAAGAAGCAAACAAATCTTCTTTAGATCTGATAGTTTTCATGTATTTTTGGTTTTGACTCTGACTCTACCAGCCAGCCAACTGTCTGAGCATAGGCAGCAATACAGATTTTGTCAGCCCAGTTTCAACTCATCCTCTGTAGTCTAGTGGTTAGAACACTGATTCTCCCATAGAGCCCCAGGCCCCAGGTTCAAGTCTCACAAGGTTTAAGTGGAGTTCTCCACTGACAAGTAGTCACTTGTTTAGCTCTGATAGAGTTTGTGGGCAGCTTATAGCCTGCATATTCTATTTTGCCTTCCCAAATCCAGTAGGTTGTTCATTTTATTACTGTTCCTATGTTTCATGAAGCAGTCTTCATAGCTGATGTGGGCTTAAGATTTTTGCTGGACATTTGAGATAAAATTTAAGATAGAGTTCTGGACATAAAATTCAGGGCTTTCAAGCAAAATGTATTCCTGTAAGTTTCAATTTAAGAAAGAGTCCTGGACATAAAATTAGCAAATAATACAGCAGATGCCAACAGTATCTTTGGGGTTTGAAAGAAGCAAACAAATCTTCTTTAGATCTGATAGTTTCATGTATTTTTGGTTTTGAATCTGACTGTACCAGCCAGCTAACTGTCTGAGCATAGGCAGCAATACACAGGACCAGGTTCTGTCAGCCCTGCTCCAACTCATCCTGTGTAGTCTAGTGGTTAGAGCACTGATTCTCACATGTGGGAGACCCAGGTTCAAGTCCCCCAATGTTTAAGTGGATCTCTCTACTGACAAGTAGTCACTTCTTTAACTCTGATAGAGTTTATGGGCAGCTTATAGCCTGCATATTCTGTTTTGCCTTCCCAAATCCAGTAGTTTGTTCATTTTATTACTGCTCCTATGTCTCCTGAAGCAGTCTTCATAGCTGATGTGGGCTTAAGATTTCTGCTGGACATTTAAGATCAAATTTAAGATAGAGTTCTGGACCTAACATTCAGTGCCTCCAAGCAAAATGTATTCCGGTAAGTTTCAATTTAAGAAAGATTCCTGGACATAAAATTAGCAAATAATACAGCAGATGCCAACAGTGTCTTTGGGTTTTGAAAGAAGCAAACAAATCTTCTTTAGATCTGATAGTGTTCATGTATTTTTGGTTTTGACTCTGACTCTACCAGCCAGCCAACTCTCTGAGCATAGGCAGCAATACAGATTTTGTCAGCCCAGTTACAACTCATCCTCTGTAGTCTAGTGGTTAGAGCACTGATTCTCCCATAGAGCCCTAGGCCCAAGGTTCAAGTCTCACAAGGTTTAAGTGGAGTTCTCCACTGACAAGTAGTCACTTGTTTAGCTCTGATAGAGTTTGTGGGCAGCTTATAGCCTGCATATTCTATTTTGCCTTCCCAAATCCAGTAGTTTGTTCATTTTATTACTGCTCCTATGTCTCCTGAAGCAGTCTTCATAGCTGATGTGGGCTTAAGATTTCTGCTGGACATTTAAGATCAAATTTAAGATAGAGTTCTGGACCTAACATTCAGTGCCTCCAAGCAAAATGTATTCCTGTAAGTTTCAATTTAAGAAAGATTCCTGGACATAAAATTAGCAAATAATACAGCAGATGCCAACAGTGTCTTTGGGTTTTGAAAGAAGCAAACAAATCTTCTTTAGATCTGATAGTGTTCATGTATTTTTGGTTTTGACTCTGACTCTACCAGCCAGCCAACTCTCTGACCATAGGCAGCAATACAGATTTTGTCAGCCCAGATTCAACTCATCCTCTGTAGTCTAGTGGTTAGAGCACTGATTCTCCCATAGAGCCCTAGGCCCAAAGTTCAAGTCTCACAAGGTTTAAGTGGAGTTCTCCACTGACAAGTAGTCACTTGTTTAGCTCTGATAGAGTTTGTGGGCAGCTTATAGCCTGCATATTCTATTTTGCCTTTCCAAATCCAGTAGGTTGTTCATTTTATTACTGTTCCTATGTTTCATGAAGCAGTCTTCATAGCTGATGTGGGCTTAAGATTTTTGCTGGACATTTGAGATAAAATTTAAGATAGAGTTCTGGACATAAAATTCAGGGCTTTCAAGCAAAATGTATTCCTGTAAGTTTCAATTTAAGAAAGAGTCCTGGACATAAAATTAGCAAATAATACAACAGATGCCAACAGTATCTTTGGGGTTTGAAAGAAGCAAACAAATCTTCTTTAGATCTGATAGTTTCATGTATTTTTGGTTTTGAATCTGACTGTACCAGCCAGCCAACTGTCTGAGCATAGGCAGCAATACACAGGACCAGGTTCTGTCAGCCCTGCTCCAACTCATCCTCTGTAGTCTAGTGGTTAGAGCACTGATTCTCACATGTGGGAGACCCAGGTTCAAGTCCCCCAATGTTTAAGTGGAGCTCTCTACTGACAAGTAGTCACTTCTTTAACTCTGATAGAGTTTGTGGGCAGCTTATAGCCTGCATAATCTTTTTGCCTTCCCAAATCCAGTAGTTTGTTCATTTTATTACTGCTCCTATGTCTCCTGAAGCAGTCTTCATAGCTGATGTGGGCTTAAGATTTCTGCTGGACATTTAAGATCAAATTTAAGATAGAGTTCTGGACCTAACATTCAGTGTCTCCAAGCAAAATGTATTCCTGTAAGTTTCAATTTAAGAAAGATTCCTGGACATAAAATTAGCAAATAATACAGCAGATGCCACAGTGTCTTTGGGTTTTGAAAGAAGCAAACAAATCTTCTTTAGATCTGATAGTTTTTATGTATTTTTGGTTTTGACTCTGACTGTACCAGCCAGCCAACTGTCTGAGCATAGGCAGCAATACAGATTTTGTCAGCCCAGCTTCAACTCATCCTCTGTAGTCTAGTGGTTAGAGCACTGATTCTCCCATAGAGCCCCAGGCCCCAGGTTCAAGTCTCACAAGGTTTAAGTGGAGTTCTCCACTGACAAGTAGTCACTTGTTTAGCTCTGATAGAGTTTGTGGGCAGCTTATAGCCTGCATATTCTATTTTGCCTTCCCAAGTCCAGTAGGTTGTTCATTTTATTACTGTTCCTATGTCTCATGAAGCAGTCTGCATAGCTGATGTGGGCTTAAGATTTTTGATGGACATTTGAGATAAAATTTAAGATAGAGTTCTGGACATAAAATTCAGGGCTTTCAAGCAAAATGTATTCCTGTAAGTTTCAATTTAAGAAAGAGTCCTGGACATAAAATTAGCAAATAATACAGCAGATGCCAACAGTATCTTTGGGTTTTGAAAGAAGCAAACAAATCTTCTTTAGATCTGATAGTTTCATGTATTTTTGGTTTTGAATCTGACTGTACCAGCCAGCCAACTGTCTGAGCATAGGCAGCAATACACAGGACCAGGTTCTGTCAGCCCTGTTCCAACTCATCCTGTGTAGTCTAGTGGTTAGAGCACTGATTCTCACATGTGGGAGACCCAGGTTCAAGTCCCCCCAATGTTTAAGTGGAGCTCTCTACTGACAAGTAGTCACTTCTTTAACTCTGATAGAGTTTATGGGCAGCTTATAGCCTGCATATTCTATTTTGCTTTCCCAAATCCAGTAGTTTGTTCATTTTATTACTGCTCCTATGTCTCCTGAAGCTGTCTTCATAGCTGATGTGGGCTTAAGATTTCTGCTGGACATTTAAGATCAAATTTAAGATAAAGTTCTGGACCTAACATTCAGTGCTTCCAAGCAAAATGTATTCCTGTAAGTTTCAATTTAAGAAAGATTCCTGGACATAAAATTAGCAAATAATACAGCAGATGCCAACAGTGTCTTTGGGTTTTGAAAGAAGCAAACAAATCTTCTTTAGATCTGATAGTTTTCATGTATTTTTGGTTTTGACTCTGACTCTACCAGCCAGCCAACTGTCTGAGCATAGGCAGCAATACAGATTTTGTCAGCCCAGCTTCAACTCATCCTCTGTAGTCTAGTGGTTAGAGCACTGATTCTCCCATAGAGCCCCAGGCCCCAGGTTCAAGTCTCACAAGGTTTAAGTGGAGTTCTCCACTGACAAGTAGTTACTTGTTTAGCTCTGATAGAGTTTGTGGGCAGCTTATAGCCTGCATATTCTATATTGCCTTCCCAAATCCAGTAGGTTGTTCATTTTATTACTGTCCCTCTGTCTCATGAAGCAGTCTTCATAGCTGATGTGGGCTTAAGATTTTTGCTGGACATTTGAGATAAAATTTAAGATAGAGTTCTGGACATAAAATTCAGGGCTTTCAATCAAAATGTATTCCTGTAAGTTTCAATTTAAGAAAGAGTCCTGGACATAGAATTAGCAAATAATACAACAGATGCCAACAGTATCTTTGGGGTTTGAAAGAAGCAAACAAATCTTCTTTAGATCTGATAGTTTCATGTATTTTTGGTTTTGAATCTGACTGTACCAGCCAGCCAACTGTCTGAGCATAGGCAGCAATACACAGGACCAGGTTCTGTCAGCCCTGCTCCAACTCATCCTCTGTAGTCTAGTGGTTAGAGCACTGATTCTCACATGTGGGAGACCCAGGTTCAAGTACCCCAATGTTTAAGTGGAGCTCTCTACTGACAAGTAGTCACTTCTTTAACTCTGATAGAGTTTGTGGCCAGCTTATAGCCTGCATAATCTTTTTGCTTTCCCAACTCCAGTAGTTTGTTCATTTTATTACTGCTCCTATGTCTCCTGAAGCAGTCTTCATAGCTGATGTGGGCTTAAGATTTCTGCTGGACATTTAAGATCAAATTTAAGATAGAGTTCTGGACCTAACATTCAGTGCCTCCAAGCAAAATGTATTCCTGTAAGTTTCAATTTAAGAAAGATTCCTGGACATAAAATTAGCAAATAATACAGCAGATGCCAACAGTGTCTTTGGGTTTTGAAAGAAGCAAACAAATCTTCTTTAGATCTGATAGTGTTCATGTATTTTTGGTTTTGACTCTGACTCTACCAGCCAGCCAACTGTCTGAGCATAGGCAGCAATACAGATTTTGTCAGCCCAGTTTCAACTCATCCTCTGTAGTCTAGTGGTTAGAGCACTGATTCTCCCATAGAGCCCTAGGCCCAAGGTTCAAGTCTCACAAGGTTTAAGTGGAGTTCTCCACTGACAAGTAGTCAGTTGTTTAGCTCTGATAGAGTTTGTGGGCAGCTTATAGCCTGCATATTCTATTTTGCCTTCCCAAATCCAGTAGGTTGTTCATTTTATTACTGTTCCTATGTTTCATGAAGCAGTCTTCATAGCTGATGTGGGCTTAAGATTTTTGCTGGACATTTGAGATAAAATTTAAAATAGCGTTCTGGACATAAAATTCAGGGCTTTCAAGCAAAATGTATTCCTGTAAGTTTCAATTTAAGAAAGAGTCGTGGACATAAAATTAGCAAATAATACAACAGATGCCAACAGTATCTTTGGGGTTTGAAAGAAGCAAACAAATCTTCTTTAGATCTGATAGTTTCATGTATTTTTGGTTTTGAATCTGACTGTACCAGCCAGCCAACTGTCTGAGCATAGGCAGCAATACACAGGACCAGGTTCTGTCAGCCCTGCTCCAACTCATCCTCTGTAGTCTAGTGGTTAGAGCACTGATTCTCACATGTGGGAGACCCAGGTTCAAGTCCCCCAATGTTTAAGTGGAGCTCTCTACTGACAAGTAGTCACTTCTTTAACTCTGATAGAGTTTGTGGCCAGCTTATAGCCTGCATAATCTTTTTGCTTTCCCAAATCCAGTAGTTTGTTCATTTTATTACTGCTCCTATGTCTCCTGAAGCAGTCTTCATAGCTGATGTGGGCTTAAGATTTTTGCTGGACATTTGAGATAAAATTTAAGATAGAGTTCTGGACATAAAATTCAGGGCTTTCAAGCAAAATGTATTCCTGTAAGTTTCAATTTAAGAAAGAGTCCTGGACATAAAATTAGCAAATAATACAGCAGATGCCAACAGTATCTTTGGGTTTCGAAAGAAGCAAACAAATCTTCTTTAGATCTGATAGTTTCATGTATTTTTGGTTTTGAATCTGACTGTACCAGCCAGCCAACTGTCTGAGCATAGGCAGCAATACAGATTTTGTCAGCCCAGTTTCAACTCATCCTCTGTAGTCTAGTGGTTAGAGCACTGATTCTGCCATAGAGCCCTAGGCCCAAGGTTCAAGTCTCACAAGGTTTAAGTGGAGTTCTCCACTGACAAGTAGTCACTTCTTTAGCCCTGATAGAGTTTGTGGGCAGCTTATAGCCTGCATATTCTATTTTGCCTTTCCAAATCCAGTAGGTTGTTCATTTTATTACTGTTCCTATGTTTCATGAAGCAGTCTTCATAGCTGATGTGGGCTTAAGATTTTTGCTGGACATTTGAGATAAAATTTAAGATAGAGTTCTGGACATAAAATTCAGGGCTTTCAAGCAAAATGTATTCCTGTAAGTTTCAATTTAAGAAAGAGTCCTGGACATAAAATTAGCAAATAATACAGCAGATGCCAACAGTATCTTTGGGGTTTGAAAGAAGCAAACAAATTTAAGATAGAGTTCTGGACCTAACATTCAGTGCCTCCAAGCAAAATGTATTCCTGTAAGTTTCAATTTAAGAAAGATTCCTGGACATAAAATTAGCAAATAATACAGCAGATGCCACAGTGTCTTTGGGTTTTGAAAGAAGCAAACAAATCTTCTTTAGATCTGATAGTTTTTATGTATTTTTGGTTTTGACTCTGACTGTACCAGCCAGCCAACTGTCTGAGCATAGGCAGCAATACAGATTTTGTCAGCCCAGCTTCAACTCATCCTCTGTAGTCTAGTGGTTAGAGCACTGATTCTCCCATAGAGCCCCAGGCCCCAGGTTCAAGTCTCACAAGGTTTAAGTGGAGTTCTCCACTGACAAGTAGTCACTTGTTTAGCTCTGATAGAGTTTGTGGGCAGCTTATAGCCTGCATATTCTATTTTGCCTTCCCAAATCCAGTAGGTTGTTCATTTTATTACTGTTCCTATGTCTCATGAAGCAGTCTTCATAGCTGATGTGGGCTTAAGATTTTTGATGGACATTTGAGATAAAATTTAAGATAGAGTTCTGGACATAAAATTCAGGGCTTTCAAGCAAAATGTATTCCTGTAAGTTTCAATTTAAGAAAGAGTCCTGGACATAAAATTAGCAAATAATACAGCAGATGCCAACAGTATCTTTGGGTTTTGAAAGAAGCAAACAAATCTTCTTTAGATCTGATAGTTTCATGTATTTTTGCTTTTGAATCTGACTGTACCAGTCAGCCAACTGTCTGAGCATAGGCAGCAATACACAGGACCAGGTTCTGTCAGCCCTGCTCCAACTCATCCTGTGTAGTCTAGTGGTTAGAGCACTGATTCTCACATGTGGGAGACCCAGGTTCAAGTCCCCCAATGTTTAAGTGGAGCTCTCTACTGACAAGTAGTCACTTCTTTAACTCTGATAGAGTTTATGGGCAGCTTATAGCCTGCATATTCTATTTTGCCTTCCCAAATCCAGTAGTTTGTTCATTTTATTACTGCTCCTATGTCTCCTGAAGCTGTCTTCATAGCTGATGTGGGCTTAAGATTTCTGCTGGACATTTAAGATCAAATTTAAGATAGAGTTCTGGACCTAACATTCAGTGCTTCCAAGCAAAATGTATTCCTGTAAGTTTCAATTGAAGAAAGATTCCTGGACATAAAATTAGCAAATAATACAGCAGATGCCAACAGTGTCTTTGGGTTTTGAAAGAAGCAAACAAATCTTCTTTAGATCTGATAGTTTTCATGTATTTTTGGTTTTGACTCTGACTCTACCAGCCAGCCAACTGTCTGAGCATAGGCAGCAATACAGATTTTGTCAGCCCAGTTTCAACTCATCCTCTGTAGTCTAGTGGTTAGTGCACTGATTCTCCCATAGAGCCCTAGGCCCAAGGTTCAAGTCTCACAAGGTTTAAGTGGAGTTCTCCACTGACAAGTAGTCACTTGTTTAGCTCTGATAGAGTTTGTGGGCAGCTTATAGCCTGCATATTCTATTTTGCCTTCCCAAATCCAGTAGGTTGTTCATTTTATTACTGTTCCTATGTCTCATGAAGCAGTCTTCATAGCTGATGTGGGCTTAAGATTTTTGATGGACATTTGAGATAAAATTTAAGATAGAGTTCTGGACATAAAATTCAGGGCTTTCAAGCAAAATGTATTCCTGTAAGTTTCAATTTAAGAAAGAGTCCTGGACATAAAATTAGCAAATAATACAGCAGATGCCAACAGTATCTTTGGGTTTTGAAAGAAGCAAACAAATCTTCTTTAGATCTGATAGTTTCATGTATTTTTGGTTTTGAATCTGACTGTACCAGTCAGCCAACTGTCTGAGCATAGGCAGCAATACACAGGACCAGGTTCTGTCAGCCCTGCTCCAACTCATCCTGTGTAGTCTAGTGGTTAGAGCACTGATTCTCACATGTGGGAGACCCAGGTTCAAGTCCCCCAATGTTTAAGTGGAGCTCTCTACTGACAAGTAGTCACTTCTTTAACTCTGATAGAGTTTATGGGCAGCTTATAGCCTGCATATTCTATTTTGCCTTCCCAAATCCAGTAGTTTGTTCATTTTATTACTGCTCCTATGTCTCCTGAAGCTGTCTTCATAGCTGATGTGGGCTTAAGATTTCTGCTGGACATTTAAGATCAAATTTAAGATAGAGTTCTGGACCTAACATTCAGTGCTTCCAAGCAAAATGTATTCCTGTAAGTTTCAATTTAAGAAAGATTCCTGGACATAAAATTAGCAAATAATACAGCAGATGCCAACAGTGTCTTTGGGTTTTGAAAGAAGCAAACAAATCTTCTTTAGATCTGATAGTTTTCATGTATTTTTGGTTTTGACTCTGACTCTACCAGCCAGCCAACTGTCTGAGCATAGGCAGCAATACAGATTTTGTCAGCCCAGTTACAACTCATCCTCTGTAGTCTAGTGGTTAGAGCACTGATTCTCCCATAGAGCCCTAGGCCCAAGGTTCAAGTCTCACAAGGTTTAAGTGGAGTTCTCCACTGACAAGTAGTCACTTGTTTAGCTCTGATAGAGTTTGTGGGCAGCTTATAGCCTGCATATTCTATTTTGCCTTTCCAAATCCAGTAGGTTGTTCATTTTATTACTGTTCCTATGTTTCATGAAGCAGTCTTCATAGCTGATGTGGGCTTAAGATTTTTGCTGGACATTTGAGATAAAATTTAAGATAGAGTTCTGGACATAAAATTCAGGGCTTTCAAGCTAAATGTATTCCTGTAAGTTTCAATTTAAGAAAGAGTCCTGGACATAAAATTAGCAAATAATACAACAGATGCCAACAGTATCTTTGGGGTTTGAAAGAAGCAAACAAATCTTCTTTAGATCTGATAGTTTCATGTATTTTTGGTTTTGAATCTGACTGTACCAGCCAGCCAACTGTCTGAGCATAGGCAGCAATACACAGGACCAGGTTCTGTCAGCCCTGCTCCAACTCATCCTCTGTAGTCTAGTGGTTAGAGCACTGATTCTCACATGTGGGAGACCCAGGTTCAAGTACCCCAATGTTTAAGTGGAGCTCTCTACTGACAAGTAGTCACTTCTTCAACTCTGATAGAGTTTGTGGCCAGCTTATAGCCTGCATAATCTTTTTGCTTTCCCAAATCCAGTAGTTTGTTCATTTTATTACTGCTCCTATGTCTCCTTAAGCAGTCTTCATAGCTGATGTGGGCTTAAGATTTCTGCTGGACATTTAAGATCAAATTTAAGATAGAGTTCTGGACCTAACATTCAGTGCCTCCAAGCAAAATGTATTCCTGTAAGTTTCAATTTAAGAAAGATTCCTGGACATAAAATTAGCAAATAATACAGCAGATGCCAACAGTGTCTTTGGGTTTTGAAAGAAGCAAACAAATCTTCTTTAGATCTGATAGTGTTCATGTATTTTTGGTTTTGACTCTGACTCTACCAGCCAGCCAACTGTCTGAGCATAGGCAGCAATACAGATTTTGTCAGCCCAGTTTCAACTCATCCTCTGTAGTCTAGTGGTTAGAGCACTGATGCTCCCATAGAGCCCTAGGCCCAAGGTTCAAGTCTCACAAGGTTTAAGTGGAGTTCTCCACTGACAAGTAGTCACTTGTTTAGCTCTGATAGAGTTTGTGGGCAGCTTATAGCCTGCATATTCTATTTTGCCTTCCCAAATCCAGTAGGTTGTTCATTTTATTACTGTTCCTATGTCTCATGAAGCAGTCTTCATAGCTGATGTGGGCTTAAGATTTTTGCTGGACATTTGAGATAAAATTTAAGATAGAGTTCTGGACATAAAATTCAGGGCTTTCAAGCAAAATGTATTCCTGTAAGTTTCAATTTAAGAAAGAGTCCTGGACATAAAATTAGCAAATAATACAGTAGATGCCAACAGTATCTTTGGGTTTTGAAAGAAGCAAACAAATCTTCTTTAGATCTGATAGTTTCATGTATTTTTGGTTTTGAATCTGACTGTACCAGCCAGCCAACTGTCTGAGCATAGGCAGCAATACACAGGACCAGGTTCTGTCAGCCCTGCTCCAACTCATCCTCTGTAGTCTAGTGGTTAGAGCACTGATCCTCACATGTGGGAGACCCAGGTTCAAGTCCCCCAATGTTTAAGTGGAGCTCTCTACTGACAAGTAGTCACTTCTTTAACCCTGATAGAGTTTGTGGGCAGCATATAGCCTGCATAATCTTTTTGCCTTCCCAAATCCAGAAGTTTGTTCATTTTATTACTGCTCCTATGTCTCCTGAAGCAGTCTTCATATCTGATGTGGGCTTAAGATTTCTGCTGGACATTTAAGATCAAATTTAAGATAGAGTTCTGGACCTAACATTCAGTGCCTCCAAGCAAAATGTATTCCTGTAAGTTTCAATTTAAGAAAGATTCCTGGACATAAAATTAGCAAATAATACAGCAGATGCCAACAGTGTCTTTGGGTTTTGAAAGAAGCAAACAAATCTTCTTTAGATCTGATAGTTTCATGTATTTTTGGTTTTGAATCTGACTGTACCAGCCAGCCAACTGTCTGAGCATAGGCAGCAATACACAGGACCAGGTTCTGTCAGCCCTGCTCCAACTCATCCTCTGTAGTCTAGTGGTTAGAGCACTGATCCTCACATGTGGGAGACCCAGGTTCAAGTCCCCCAATGTTTAAGTGGAGCTCTCTACTGACAAGTAGTCACTTCTTTAACCCTGATAGAGTTTGTGGGCAGCATATAGCCTGCATAATCTTTTTGCCTTCCCAAATCCAGAAGTTTGTTCATTTTATTACTGCTCCTATGTCTCCTGAAGCAGTCTTCATATCTGATGTGGGCTTAAGATTTCTGCTGGACATTTAAGATCAAATTTAAGATAGAGTTCTGGACCTAACATTCAGTGCCTCCAAGCAAAATGTATTCCTGTAAGTTTCAATTTAAGAAAGATTCCTGGACATAAAATTAGCAAATAATACAGCAGATGCCAACAGTGTCTTTGGGTTTTGAAAGAAGCAAACAAATCTTCTTTAGATCTGATAGTTTTCATGTATTTTTGGTTTTGACTCTGACTCTACCAGCCAGCCAACTGTCTGAGCATAGGCAGCAATACAGATGTTGTCAGCCCAGCTTCAACTCATCCTCTGTAGTCTAGTGGTTAGAGCACTGATTCTCCCATAGAGCCCCAGGCCCCAGGTTCAAGTCTCACAAGGTTTAAGTGGAGTTCTCCACTCACAAGTAGTCACTTGTTTAGCTCTGATAGAGTTTGTGGGCAGCTTATAGGCTGCATATTCTATTTTGCCTTCCCAAATCCAGTAGGTTGTTCATTTTATTACTGTTCCTATGTCTCATGAAGCAGTCTTCATAGCTGATGTGGGCTTAAGATTTTTGCTGGACATTTGAGATAAAATTTAAGATAGAGTTCTGGACATAAAATTCAGGGCTTTCAAGCAAAATGTATTCCTGTAAGTTTCAATTTAAGAAAGAGTCCTGGACATAAAATTAGCAAATAATACAGCAGATGCCAACAGTATCTTTGGGTTTTGAAAGAAGCAAACAAATCTTCTTTAGATCTGATAGTTTCATGTATTTTTGGTTTTGAATCTGACTGTACCAGCCAGCCAACTGTCTGAGCATAGGCAGCAATACACAGGACCAGGTTCTGTCAGCCCTGCTCCAACTCATCCTCTGTAGTCTAGTGGTTAGAGCACTGATCCTCACATGTGGGAGACCCAGGTTCAAGTCCCCCAATGTTTAAGTGGAGCTCTCTACTGACAAGTAGTCACTTCTTTAACTCTGATAGAGTTTGTGGGCAGCTTATAGCCTGCATATTCTATTTTGCCTTCCCAAATCCAGTAGGTTGTTCATTTTATTACTGCTCCTATGTCTCCTGAAGCAATCTTCATAGCTGATGTGGGCTAAAGATTTCTGCTGGACATTTAAGATCAAATTTAAGATAGAGTTCTGGACCTAACATTCAGTGCCTCCAAGCAAAATGTATTCCTGTAAGTTTCAATTTAAGAAAGATTCCTGGACATAAAATTAGCAAATAATACAGCAGATGCCAACAGTGTCTTTGGGTTTTGAAAGAAGCAAACAAATCTTCTTTAGATCTGACAGTGTTCATGTATTTTTGGTTTTGACTCTGACTCTACCAGCCAGCCAACTGTCTGAGCATAGGCAGAAATACAGATTTTGTCAGCCCAGCTTCAACTCATCTTCTGTAGTCTAGTGGTTAGAGCACTGATTCTCCCATAGAGCCCCAGGCCCCAGGTTCAAGTCTCACAAGGTTTAAGTGGAGTTCTCCACTGACAAGTAGTCACTTGTTTAGCTCTGATAGAGTTTGTGGGCAGCTTAAAGCCTGCATATTCTATTTTGCCTTCCCAAATCCAGTAGGTTGTTCATTTTATTACTGTTCCTATGTTTCATGAAGCAGTCTTCATAGCTGATGTGGGCTTAAGATTTTTGCTGGACATTTGAGATAAAATTTAAGATAGAGTTCTGGACATAAAATGCAGGGCTTTCAAGCTAAATGTATTCCTGTAAGTTTCAATTTAAGAAAGATTCCTGGACATAAAATTAGCAAATAATACAGCAGATGCCAACAGTGTCTTTGGGTTTTGAAAGAAGCAAACAAATCTTCTTTAGATCTGATAGTTTTCATGTATTTTTGGTTTTGACTCTGACTCTACCAGCCAGCCAACTGTCTGAGCATAGGCAGCAATACAGATGTTGTCAGCCCAGCTTCAACTCATCCTCTGTAGTCTAGTGGTTAGAGCACTGATTCTCCCATAAAGCCCCAGGCCCCAGGTTCAAGTCTCACAAGGTTTAAGTGGAGTTCTCCACTCACAAGTAGTCACTTGTTTAGCTCTGATAGAGTTTGTGGGCAGCTTATAGGCTGCATATTCTATTTTGCCTTCCCAAATCCAGTAGGTTGTTCATTGTATTACTGTTCCTATGTCTCATGAAGCAGTCTTCATAGCTGATGTGGGCTTAAGATTTTTGCTGGACATTTGAGATAAAATTTAAGATAGAGTTCTGGACATAAAATTCAGGGCTTTCAAGCAAAATGTATTCCTGTAAGTTTCAATTTAAGAAAGAGTCCTGGACATAAAATTAGCAAATAATACAGCAGATGCCAACAGTATCTTTGGGGTTTGAAAGAAGCAAACAAATCTTCTTTAGATCTGATAGTTTCATGTATTTTTGGTTTTGAATCTGACTGTACCAGCCAGCCAACTGTCTGAGCATAGGCAGCAATACACAGGACCAGGTTCTGTCAGCCCTGCTCCAACTCATCCTCTGTAGTCTAGTGGTTAGAGCACTGATTCTCACATGTGGGAGACCCAGGTTCAAGTACCCCAATGTTTAAGTGGAGCTCTCTACTGACAAGTAGTCACTTCTTCAACTCTGATAGAGTTTGTGGCCAGCTTATAGCCTGCATAATCTTTTTGCTTTCCCAAATCCAGTAGTTTGTTCATTTTATTACTGCTCCTATGTCTCCTTAAGCAGTCTTCATAGCTGATGTGGGCTTAAGATTTCTGCTGGACATTTAAGATCAAATTTAAGATAGAGTTCTGGACCTAACATTCAGTGCCTCCAAGCAAAATGTATTCCTGTAAGTTTCAATTTAAGAAAGATTCCTGGACATAAAATTAGCAAATAATACAGCAGATGCCAACAGTGTCTTTGGGTTTTGAAAGAAGCAAACAAATCTTCTTTAGATCTGATAGTGTTCATGTATTTTTGGTTTTGACTCTGACTCTACCAGCCAGCCAACTGTCTGAGCATAGGCAGCAATACAGATTTTGTCAGCCCAGTTTCAACTCATCCTCTGTAGTCTAGTGGTTAGAGCACTGATGCTCCCATAGAGCCCCAGGCCCAAGGTTCAAGTCTCACAAGGTTTAAGTGGAGTTCTCCACTCACAAGTAGTCACTTGTTTAGCTCTGATAGAGTTTGTGGGCAGCTTATAGCCTGCATATTCTATTTTGCCTTCCCAAATCCAGTAGGTTGTTCATTTTATTACTGTTCCTATGTCTCATGAAGCAGTCTTCATAGCTGATGTGGGCTTAAGATTTTTGCTGGACATTTGAGATAAAATTTAAGATAGAGTTCTGGACATAAAATTCAGGGCTTTCAAGCAAAATGTATTCCTGTAAGTTTCAATTTAAGAAAGAGTCCTGGACATAAAATTAGCAAATAATACAGCAGATGCCAACAGTATCTTTGGGGTTTGAAAGAAGCAAACAAATCTTCTTTAGATCTGATAGTTTCATGTATTTTTGGTTTTGAATCTGACTGTACCAGCCAGCCAACTGTCTGAGCATAGGCAGCAATACACAGGACCAGGTTCTGTCAGCCCTGCTCCAACTCATCCTCTGTAGTCTAGTGGTTAGAGCACTGATTCTCACATGTGGGAGACCCAGGTTCAAGTACCCCAATGTTTAAGTGGAGCTCTCTACTGACAAGTAGTCACTTCTTCAACTCTGATAGAGTTTGTGGCCAGCTTATAGCCTGCATAATCTTTTTGCTTTCCCAAATCCAGTAGTTTGTTCATTTTATTACTGCTCCTATGTCTCCTTAAGCAGTCTTCATAGCTGATGTGGGCTTAAGATTTCTGCTGGACATTTAAGATCAAATTTAAGATAGAGTTCTGGACCTAACATTCAGTGCCTCCAAGCAAAATGTATTCCTGTAAGTTTCAATTTAAGAAAGATTCCTGGACATAAAATTAGCAAATAATACAGCAGATGCCAACAGTGTCTTTGGGTTTTGAAAGAAGCAAACAAATCTTCTTTAGATCTGATAGTGTTCATGTATTTTTGGTTTTGACTCTGACTCTACCAGCCAGCCAACTGTCTGAGCATAGGCAGCAATACAGATTTTGTCAGCCCAGTTTCAACTCATCCTCTGTAGTCTAGTGGTTAGAGCACTGATGCTCCCATAGAGCCCTAGGCCCAAGGTTCAAGTCTCACAAGGTTTAAGTGGAGTTCTCCACTGACAAGTAGTCACTTGTTTAGCTCTGATAGAGTTTGTGGGCAGCTTATAGCCTGCATATTCTATTTTGCCTTCCCAAATCCAGTAGGTTGTTCATTTTATTACTGTTCCTATGTCTCATGAAGCAGTCTTCATAGCTGATGTGGGCTTAAGATTTTTGCTGGACATTTGAGATAAAATTTAAGATAGAGTTCTGGACATAAAATTCAGGGCTTTCAAGCAAAATGTATTCCTGTAAGTTTCAATTTAAGAAAGAGTCCTGGACATAAAATTAGCAAATAATACAGTAGATGCCAACAGTATCTTTGGGTTTTGAAAGAAGCAAACAAATCTTCTTTAGATCTGATAGTTTCATGTATTTTTGGTTTTGAATCTGACTGTACCAGCCAGCCAACTGTCTGAGCATAGGCAGCAATACACAGGACCAGGTTCTGTCAGCCCTGCTCCAACTCATCCTCTGTAGTCTAGTGGTTAGAGCACTGATCCTCACATGTGGGAGACCCAGGTTCAAGTCCCCCAATGTTTAAGTGGAGCTCTCTACTGACAAGTAGTCACTTCTTTAACCCTGATAGAGTTTGTGGGCAGCATATAGCCTGCATAATCTTTTTGCCTTCCCAAATCCAGAAGTTTGTTCATTTTATTACTGCTCCTATGTCTCCTGAAGCAGTCTTCATATCTGATGTGGGCTTAAGATTTCTGCTGGACATTTAAGATCAAATTTAAGATAGAGTTCTGGACCTAACATTCAGTGCCTCCAAGCAAAATGTATTCCTGTAAGTTTCAATTTAAGAAAGATTCCTGGACATAAAATTAGCAAATAATACAGCAGATGCCAACAGTGTCTTTGGGTTTTGAAAGAAGCAAACAAATCTTCTTTAGATCTGATAGTTTCATGTATTTTTGGTTTTGAATCTGACTGTACCAGCCAGCCAACTGTCTGAGCATAGGCAGCAATACACAGGACCAGGTTCTGTCAGCCCTGCTCCAACTCATCCTCTGTAGTCTAGTGGTTAGAGCACTGATCCTCACATGTGGGAGACCCAGGTTCAAGTCCCCCAATGTTTAAGTGGAGCTCTCTACTGACAAGTAGTCACTTCTTTAACCCTGATAGAGTTTGTGGGCAGCATATAGCCTGCATAATCTTTTTGCCTTCCCAAATCCAGAAGTTTGTTCATTTTATTACTGCTCCTATGTCTCCTGAAGCAGTCTTCATATCTGATGTGGGCTTAAGATTTCTGCTGGACATTTAAGATCAAATTTAAGATAGAGTTCTGGACCTAACATTCAGTGCCTCCAAGCAAAATGTATTCCTGTAAGTTTCAATTTAAGAAAGATTCCTGGACATAAAATTAGCAAATAATACAGCAGATGCCAACAGTGTCTTTGGGTTTTGAAAGAAGCAAACAAATCTTCTTTAGATCTGATAGTTTTCATGTATTTTTGGTTTTGACTCTGACTCTACCAGCCAGCCAACTGTCTGAGCATAGGCAGCAATACAGATGTTGTCAGCCCAGCTTCAACTCATCCTCTGTAGTCTAGTGGTTAGAGCACTGATTCTCCCATAGAGCCCCAGGCCCCAGGTTCAAGTCTCACAAGGTTTAAGTGGAGTTCTCCACTCACAAGTAGTCACTTGTTTAGCTCTGATAGAGTTTGTGGGCAGCTTATAGGCTGCATATTCTATTTTGCCTTCCCAAATCCAGTAGGTTGTTCATTTTATTACTGTTCCTATGTCTCATGAAGCAGTCTTCATAGCTGATGTGGGCTTAAGATTTTTGCTGGACATTTGAGATAAAATTTAAGATAGAGTTCTGGACATAAAATTCAGGGCTTTCAAGCAAAATGTATTCCTGTAAGTTTCAATTTAAGAAAGAGTCCTGGACATAAAATTAGCAAATAATACAGCAGATGCCAACAGTATCTTTGGGTTTTGAAAGAAGCAAACAAATCTTCTTTAGATCTGATAGTTTCATGTATTTTTGGTTTTGAATCTGACTGTACCAGCCAGCCAACTGTCTGAGCATAGGCAGCAATACACAGGACCAGGTTCTGTCAGCCCTGCTCCAACTCATCCTCTGTAGTCTAGTGGTTAGAGCACTGATCCTCACATGTGGGAGACCCAGGTTCAAGTCCCCCAATGTTTAAGTGGAGCTCTCTACTGACAAGTAGTCACTTCTTTAACTCTGATAGAGTTTGTGGGCAGCTTATAGCCTGCATATTCTATTTTGCCTTCCCAAATCCAGTAGGTTGTTCATTTTATTACTGCTCCTATGTCTCCTGAAGCAATCTTCATAGCTGATGTGGGCTAAAGATTTCTGCTGGACATTTAAGATCAAATTTAAGATAGAGTTCTGGACCTAACATTCAGTGCCTCCAAGCAAAATGTATTCCTGTAAGTTTCAATTTAAGAAAGATTCCTGGACATAAAATTAGCAAATAATACAGCAGATGCCAACAGTGTCTTTGGGTTTTGAAAGAAGCAAACAAATCTTCTTTAGATCTGACAGTGTTCATGTATTTTTGGTTTTGACTCTGACTCTACCAGCCAGCCAACTGTCTGAGCATAGGCAGAAATACAGATTTTGTCAGCCCAGCTTCAACTCATCTTCTGTAGTCTAGTGGTTAGAGCACTGATTCTCCCATAGAGCCCCAGGCCCCAGGTTCAAGTCTCACAAGGTTTAAGTGGAGTTCTCCACTGACAAGTAGTCACTTGTTTAGCTCTGATAGAGTTTGTGGGCAGCTTAAAGCCTGCATATTCTATTTTGCCTTCCCAAATCCAGTAGGTTGTTCATTTTATTACTGTTCCTATGTTTCATGAAGCAGTCTTCATAGCTGATGTGGGCTTAAGATTTTTGCTGGACATTTGAGATAAAATTTAAGATAGAGTTCTGGACATAAAATGCAGGGCTTTCAAGCTAAATGTATTCCTGTAAGTTTCAATTTAAGAAAGATTCCTGGACATAAAATTAGCAAATAATACAGCAGATGCCAACAGTGTCTTTGGGTTTTGAAAGAAGCAAACAAATCTTCTTTAGATCTGATAGTTTTCATGTATTTTTGGTTTTGACTCTGACTCTACCAGCCAGCCAACTGTCTGAGCATAGGCAGCAATACAGATGTTGTCAGCCCAGCTTCAACTCATCCTCTGTAGTCTAGTGGTTAGAGCACTGATTCTCCCATAAAGCCCCAGGCCCCAGGTTCAAGTCTCACAAGGTTTAAGTGGAGTTCTCCACTCACAAGTAGTCACTTGTTTAGCTCTGATAGAGTTTGTGGGCAGCTTATAGGCTGCATATTCTATTTTGCCTTCCCAAATCCAGTAGGTTGTTCATTGTATTACTGTTCCTATGTCTCATGAAGCAGTCTTCATAGCTGATGTGGGCTTAAGATTTTTGCTGGACATTTGAGATAAAATTTAAGATAGAGTTCTGGACATAAAATTCAGGGCTTTCAAGCAAAATGTATTCCTGTAAGTTTCAATTTAAGAAAGAGTCCTGGACATAAAATTAGCAAATAATACAGCAGATGCCAACAGTATCTTTGGGGTTTGAAAGAAGCAAACAAATCTTCTTTAGATCTGATAGTTTCATGTATTTTTGGTTTTGAATCTGACTGTACCAGCCAGCCAACTGTCTGAGCATAGGCAGCAATACACAGGACCAGGTTCTGTCAGCCCTGCTCCAACTCATCCTCTGTAGTCTAGTGGTTAGAGCACTGATTCTCACATGTGGGAGACCCAGGTTCAAGTCCCCCAATGTTTAAGTGGAGCTCTCTACTGACAAGTAGTCACTTCTTTATCTCTGATAGAGTGTGTGGGCAGCTTATAGCCTGCATAATCTTTTTGCCTTCCCAAATCCAGTAGTTTGTTCATTTTATTACTGCTCCTATGTCTCCTGAAGCAGTCTTCATAGCTGATGTGGGCTTAAGATTTCTGCTGGACATTTAAGATCAAATTTAAGATAGAGTTCTGGACCTAACATTCAGTGCCTCCAAGCAAAATGTATTCCTGTAAGTTTCAATTTAAGAAAGATTCCTGGACATAAAATTAGCAAATAATACAGCAGATGCCAACAGTGTCTTTGGGTTTTGAAAGAAGCAAACAAATCTTCTTTAGATCTGATAGTTTTCATGTATTTTTGGTTTTGACTCTGACTCTACCAGCCAGCCAACTGTCTGAGCATAGGCAGCAATACAGATGTTGTCAGCCCAGCTTAAACTCATCCTCTGTAGTCTAGTGGTTAGAGCACTGATTCTCCCATAGAGCCCCAGGCCCCAGGTTCAAGTCTCACAAGGTTTAAGTGGAGTTCTCCACTGACAAGTAGTCACTTGTTTAGCTCTAATAGAGTTTGTGGGCAGCTTATAGCCTGCATGTTCTATTTTGCCTTCCCAAATCCAGTAGGTTGTTCATTTTATTACTGTTCCTATGTCTCATGAAGCAGTCTTCATAGCTGATGTGGGCTTAAGATTTTTGCTGGACATTTGAGATAAAATTTAAGATAGAGTTCTGGACATAAAATTCAGGGCTTTCAAGCAAAATGTATTCCTGTAAGTTTCAATTTAAGAAAGAGTCCTGGACATAAAATTAGCAAATAATACAGCAGATGCCAACAGTATCTTTGGGTTTTGAAAGAAGCAAACAAATCTTCTTTAGATCTGATAGTTTCGTGTATTTTTGGTTTTGAATCCGACTGTACCAGCCAGCCAACTGTCTGAGCATAGGCAGCAATACACAGGACCAGGTTCTGTCAGCCCTGCTCCAACTCATCCTGTGTAGTCTAGTGGTTAGAGCACTGATTCTCACATGTGGGAGACCCAGGTTTAAGTCCCCCAATGTTTAAGTGGAGCTCTCTACTGACAAGTAGTCACTTCTTTAACTCTGATAGAGTTTATGGGCAGCTTATAGCCTGCATATTCTATTTTGCCTTCCCAAATCCAGTAGTTTGTTCATTTTATTACTGCTCCTATGTCTCCTGAAGCAGTCTTCATAGCTGATGTGGGCTTAAGATTTCTGCTGGACATTTAAGATCAAATTTAAGATAGAGTTCTGGACCTAACATTCAGTGCCTCCAAGCAAAATGTATTCCTGTACGTTTCAATTTAAGAAAGATTCCTGGACATAAAATTAGCAAATAATACAGCAGATGCCAACAGTGTCTTTGGGTTTTGAAAGAAGCAAACAAATCTTCTTTAGATCTGATAGTTTTCATGTATTTTTGGTTTTGACTCTGACTCTACCAGCCAGCCAACTGTCTGAGCATAGGCAGCAATACAGATGTTGTCAGCCCAGCTTCAACTCATCCTCTGTAGTCTAGTGGTTAGAGCACTGATTCTCCCATAGAGCCCCAGGCCCCAGGTTCAAGTCTCACAAGGTTTAAGTGGAGTTCTCCACTGACAAGTAGTCACTTGTTTAGCTCTGATAGAGTTTGTGGGCAGCTTATAGCCTGCATGTTCTATTTTGCCTTCCCAAATCCAGTAGGTTGTTCATTTTATTACTGTTCCTATGTCTCATGAAGCAGTCTTCATAGCTGATGTGGGCTTAAGATTTTTGCTGGACATTTGAGATAAAATTTAAGATAGAGTTCTGGACATAAAATTCAGGGCTTTCAAGCAAAATGTATTCCTGTAAGTTTCAATTTAAGAAAGAGTCGTGGACATAAAATTAGCAAATAATACAACAGATGCCAACAGTATCTTTGGGGTTTGAAAGAAGCAAACAAATCTTCTTTAGATCTGATAGTTTCATGTATTTTTGGTTTTGAATCTGACTGTACCAGCCAGCCAACTGTCTGAGCATAGGCAGCAATACACAGGACCAGGTTTTGTCAGCCCTGCTCCAACTCATCCTCTGTAGTCTAGTGGTTAGAGCACTGATTCTCACATGTGGGAGACCCAGGTTCAAGTCCCCCAATGTTTAAGTGGAGCTCTCTACTGACAAGTAGTCACTTCTTTAACTCTGATAGAGTTTGTGGCCAGCTTATAGCCTGCATAATCTTTTTGCTTTCCCAAATCCAGTAGTTTGTTCATTTTATTACTGCTCCTATGTCTCCTGAAGCAGTCTTCATAGCTGATGTGGGCTTAAGATTTTTGCTGGACATTTGAGATAAAATTTAAGATAGAGTTCTGGACATAAAATTCAGGGCTTTCAAGCAAAATGTATTCCTGTAAGTTTCAATTTAAGAAAGAGTCCTGGACATAAAATTAGCAAATAATACAGCAGATGCCAACAGTATCTTTGGGTTTTGAAAGAAGCAAACAAATCTTCTTTAGATCTGATAGTTTCATGTATTTTTGGTTTTGAATCTGACTGTACCAGCCAGCCAACTGTCTGAGCATAGGCAGCAATACACAGGACCAGGTTCTGTCAGCCCTGCTCCAACTCATCCTGTGTAGTCTAGTGGTTAGAGCACTGATTCTCACATGTGGGAGACCCAGGTTCAAGTCCCCCAATGTTTATGTGGAGCTCTCTACTGACAAGTAGTCACTTCTTTAACTCTGATAGAGTTTATGGGCAGCTTATAGCCTGCATATTCTGTTTTGCCTTCCCAAATCCAGTAGTTTGTTCATTTTATTACTGCTCCTATGTCTCCTGAAGCAGTCTTCATAGCTGATGTGGGCTAAAGATTTCTGCTGGACATTTAAGATCAAATTTAAGATAGAGTTCTGGACCTAACATTCAGTGCCTCCAAGCAAAATGTATTCCTGTAAGTTTCAATTTAAGAAAGATTCCTGGACATAAAATTAGCAAATAATACAGCAGATGCCAACAGTGTCTTTGGGTTTTGAAAGAAGCAAACAAATCTTCTTTAGATCTGATAGTGTTCATGTATTTTTGGTTTTGACTCTGACTCTACAAGCCAGCCAACTGTCTGAGCATAGGCAGAAATACAGATTTTTTCAGCCCAGCTTCAACTCATCCTCTGTAGTCTAGTGGTTAGAGCACTGATTCTCCCATAGAGCCCCAGGCCCCAGGTTCAAGTCTCACAAGGTTTAAGTGGAGTTCTCCACTGACAAGTAGTCACTTGTTTAGCTCTGATAGAGTTTGTGGGCAGCTTAAAGCCTGCATATTCTATTTTGCCTTCCCAAATCCAGTAGGTTGTTCATTTTATTACTGTTCCTATGTTTCATGAAGCAGTCTTCATAGCTGATGTGGGCTTAAGATTTTTGCTGGACATTTGAGATAAAATTTAAGATAGAGTTCTGGACATAAAATTCAGGGCTTTCAAGCAAAATGTATTCCTGTAAGTTTCAATTTAAGAAAGAGTCCTGGACATAATATTAGCAAATTATACAGCAGATGCCAACAGTATCTTTGGGTTTTGAAAGAAGCAAACAAATCTTCTTTATATCTGATAAATTCATGTATTTTTGGTTTTGAATCTGACTGTACCAGCCAGCCAACTGTCTGAGCATAGGCAGCAATACACAGGACCAGGTTCTGTCAGCCCTGCTCCAACTCATTCTCTGTAGTCTAGTGGTTAGAGCACTGATTCTCACATGTGGGAGACCCAGGTTCAAGTCCCCCAATGTTTAAGTGGAGCTCTCTACTGACAAGTAGTCACTTCTTTAACTCTGATAGAGTTTGTGGGCAGCTTATAGCCTGCATAATCTTTTTGCCTTCCCAAATCCAGTAGTTTGTTCATTTTATTACTGCTCCTATGTCTCCTGAAGCAGTCTTCATAGCTGATGTGGGCTTAAGATTTTTGCTGGACATTTGAGATAAAATTTAAGATAGAGTTCTGGACATAAAATTCAGGGCTTTCAAGCAAAATGTATTCCTGTAAGTTTCAATTTAAGAAAGAGTCCTGGACATAATATTAGCAAATAATACAGCAGATGCCAACAGTATCTTTGGGTTTTGAAAGAAGCAAACAAATCTTCTTTAGATCTGATAGTTTCATGTATTTTTGGTTTTGAATCTGACTGTACCAGCCAGCCAACTGTCTGAGCATAGGCAGCAATACACAGGACCAGGTTCTGTCAGCCATGCTCCAACTCATTCTCTGTAGTCTAGTGGTTAGAGCACTGATTCTCACATGTGGGAGACCCGGGTTCAAGTCCCCCAATGTTTAAGTGGAGCTCTCTACTGACAAGTAGTCACTTCTTTAACTCTGATAGAGTTTGTGGGCAGCTTATAGCCTGCATAATCTTTTTGCCTTCCCAAATCCAGTAGTTTGTTCATTTTATTACTGCTCCTATGTCTCCTGAAGCAGTCTTCATAGCTGATGTGGGCTTAAGATTTCTGCTGGACATTTAAGATCAAATTTAAGATAGAGTTCTGGACCTAACATTCAGTGCCTCCAAGCAAAATGTATTCCTGTAAGTTTCAATTTAAGAAAGATTCCTGGACATAAAATTAGCAAATAATACAGCAGATGCCACAGTGTCTTTGGGTTTTGAAAGAAGCAAACAAATCTTCTTTAGATCTGATAGTTTTTATGTATTTTTGGTTTTGACTCTGACTGTACCAGCCAGCCAACTGTCTGAGCATAGGCAGCAATACAGATTTTGTCAGCCCAGCTTCAACTCATCCTCTGTAGTCTAGTGGTTAGAGCACTGATTCTCCCATAGAGCCCCAGGCCCCAGGTTCAAGTCTCACAAGGTTTAAGTGGAGTTCTCCACTGACAAGTAGTCACTTGTTTAGCTCTGATAGAGTTTGTGGGCAGCTTATAGCCTGCATATTCTATTTTGCCTTCCCAAATCCAGTAGGTTGTTCATTTTATTACTGTTCCTATGTCTCATGAAGCAGTCTTCATAGCTGATGTGGGCTTAAGATTTTTGATGGACATTTGAGATAAAATTTAAGATAGAGTTCTGGACATAAAATTCAGGGCTTTCAAGCAAAATGTATTCCTGTAAGTTTCAATTTAAGAAAGAGTCCTGGACATAAAATTAGCAAATAATACAGCAGATGCCAACAGTATCTTTGGGTTTTGAAAGAAGCAAACAAATCTTCTTTAGATCTGATAGTTTCATGTATTTTTGGTTTTGAATCTGACTGTACCAGCCAGCCAACTGTCTGAGCATAGGCAGCAATACACAGGACCAGGTTCTGTCAGCCCTGCTCCAACTCATCCTGTGTAGTCTAGTGGTTAGAGCACTGATTCTCACATGTGGGAGACCCAGGTTCAAGTCCCCCAATGTTTAAGTGGAGCTCTCTACTGACAAGTAGTCACTTCTTTAACTCTGATAGAGTTTATGGGCAGCTTATAGCCTGCATATTCTATTTTGCCTTCCCAAATCCAGTAGTTTGTTCATTTTATTACTGCTCCTATGTCTCCTGAAGCTGTCTTCATAGCTGATGTGGGCTTAAGATTTCTGCTGGACATTTAAGATCAAATTTAAGATAGAGTTCTGGACCTAACATTCAGTGCTTCCAAGCAAAATGTATTCCTGTAAGTTTCAATTTAAGAAAGATTCCTGGACATAAAATTAGCAAATAATACAGCAGATGCCAACAGTGTCTTTGGGTTTTGAAAGAAGCAAACAAATCTTCTTTAGATCTAATAGTTTTCATGTATTTTTGGTTTTGACTCTGACTCTACCAGCCAGCCAACTGTCTGAGCATAGGCAGCAATACAGATTTTGTCAGCCCAGTTTCAACTCATCCTCTGTAGTCTAGTGGTTAGAGCACTGATTCTCCCATAGAGCCCTAGGCCCAAGGTTCAAGTCTCACAGGGTTTAAGTGGAGTTCTCCACTGACAAGTAGTCACTTGTTTAGCTCTGATAGAGTTTGTGGGCAGCTTATAGCCTGCATATTCTATTTTGCCTTCCCAAATCCAGTAGGTTGTTCATTTTAATACTGTTCCTATGTTTCATGAAGCAGTCTTCATAGCTGATGTGGGCTTAAGATTTTTGCTGGACATTTGAGATAAAATTTAAGATAGAGTTCTGGACATAAAATTCAGGGCTTTCAAGCTAAATGTATTCCTGTAAGTTTCAATTTAAGAAAGAGTCGTGGACATAAAATTAGCAAATAATACAACAGATGCCAACAGTATCTTTGGGGTTTGAAAGAAGCAAACAAATCTTCTTTAGATCTGATAGTTTCATGTATTTTTGGTTTTGAATCTGACTGTACCAGCCAGCCAACTGTCTGAGCATAGGCAGCAATACACAGGACCAGGTTTTGTCAGCCCTGCTCCAACTCATCCTCTGTAGTCTAGTGGTTAGAGCACTGATTCTCACATGTGGGAGACCCAGGTTCAAGTCTCACAAGGTTTAAGTGGAGTTCTCCACTCACAAGTAGTCACTTGTTTAGCTCTGATAGAGTTTGTGGGCAGCTTATAGGCTGCATATTCTATTTTGCCTTCCCAAATCCAGTAGGTTGTTCATTTTATTACTGTTCCTATGTCTCATGAAGCAGTCTTCATAGCTGATGTGGGCTTAAGATTTTTGCTGGACATTTGAGATAAAATTTAAGATAGAGTTCTGGACATAAAATTCAGGGCTTTCAAGCAAAATGTATTCCTGTAAGTTTCAATTTAAGAAAGAGTCCTGGACATAAAATTAGCAAATAATACAGCAGATGCCAACAGTATCTTTGGGTTTTGAAAGAAGCAAACAAATCTTCTTTAGATCTGATAGTTTCATGTATTTTTGGTTTTGAATCTGACTGTACCAGCCAGCCAACTGTCTGAGCATAGGCAGCAATACACAGGACCAGGTTCTGTCAGCCCTGCTCCAACTCATCCTGTGTAGTCTAGTGGTTAGAGCACTGATTCTCACATGTGGGAGACCCAGGTTCAAGTCCCCCAATGTTTAAGTGGAGCTCTCTACTGACAAGTAGTCACTTCTTTAACTCTGATAGAGTTTATGGGCAGCTTATAGCCTGCATATTCTATTTTGCCTTCCCAAATCCAGTAGTTTGTTCATTTTATTACTGCTCCTATGTCTCCTGAAGCTGTCTTCATAGCTGATGTGGGCTTAAGATTTCTGCTGGACATTTAAGATCAAATTTAAGATAGAGTTCTGGACCTAACATTCAGTGCTTCCAAGCAAAATGTATTCCTGTAAGTTTCAATTTAAGAAAGATTCCTGGACATAAAATTAGCAAATAATACAGCAGATGCCAACAGTGTCTTTGGGTTTTGAAAGAAGCAAACAAATCTTCTTTAGATCTGATAGTTTTCATGTATTTTTGGTTTTGACTCTGACTCTACCAGCCAGCCAACTGTCTGAGCATAGGCAGCAATACAGATTTTGTCAGCCCAGTTTCAACTCATCCTCTGTAGTCTAGTGGTTAGAGCACTGATTCTCCCATAGAGCCCTAGGCCCAAGGTTCAAGTCTCACAGGGTTTAAGTGGAGTTCTCCACTGACAAGTAGTCACTTGTTTAGCTCTGATAGAGTTTGTGGGCAGCTTATAGCCTGCATATTCTATTTTGCCTTCCCAAATCCAGTAGGTTGTTCATTTTAATACTGTTCCTATGTTTCATGAAGCAGTCTTCATAGCTGATGTGGGCTTAAGATTTTTGCTGGACATTTGAGATAAAATTTAAGATAGAGTTCTGGACATAAAATTCAGGGCTTTCAAGCTAAATGTATTCCTGTAAGTTTCAATTTAAGAAAGAGTCGTGGACATAAAATTAGCAAATAATACAACAGATGCCAACAGTATCTTTGGGGTTTGAAAGAAGCAAACAAATCTTCTTTAGATCTGATAGTTTCATGTATTTTTGGTTTTGAATCTGACTGTACCAGCCAGCCAACTGTCTGAGCATAGGCAGCAATACACAGGACCAGGTTTTGTCAGCCCTGCTCCAACTCATCCTCTGTAGTCTAGTGGTTAGAGCACTGATTCTCACATGTGGGAGACCCAGGTTCAAGTCCCCCAATGTTTAAGTGGAGCTCTCTACTGACAAGTAGTCACTTCTTTAACTCTGATAGAGTTTGTGGCCAGCTTATAGCCTGCATAATCTTTTTGCTTTCCCAAATCCAGTAGTTTGTTCATTTTATTACTGCTCCTATGTCTCCTGAAGCAGTCTTCATAGCTGATGTGGGCTTAAGATTTTTGCTGGACATTTGAGATAAAATTTAAGATAGAGTTCTGGACATAAAATTCAGGGCTTTCAAGCAAAATGTATTCCTGTAAGTTTCAATTTAAGAAGGAGTCCTGGACATAAAATTAGCAAATAATACAGCAGATGCCAACAGTATCTTTGGGTTTTGAAAGAAGCAAACAAATCTTCTTTAGATCTGATAGTTTCATGTATTTTTGGTTTTGAATCTGACTGTACCAGCCAGCCAACTGTCTGAGCATAGGCAGCAATACACAGGACCAGGTTCTGTCAGCCCTGCTCCAACTCATCCTGTGTAGTCTAGTGGTTAGAGCACTGATTCTCACATGTGGGAGACCCAGGTTCAAGTCCCCCAATGTTTAAGTGGAGCTCTCTACTGACAAGTAGTCACTTCTTTAACTCTGATAGAGTTTGTGGGCAGCTTATAGCCTGCATATTCTATTTTGCCTTCCCAAATCCAGTAGGTTGTTCATTTTATTACTGCTCCTATGTCTCCTGAAGCAATCGTCATAGCTGATGTGGGCTTAAGATTTCTGCTGGACATTTAAGATCAAATTTAAGATAGAGTTCTGGACCTAACATTCAGTGCCTCCAAGCAAAATGTATTCCTGTAAGTTTCAATTTAAGAAAGATTCCTGGACATAAAATTAGCAAATAATACAGCAGATGCCAACAGTGTCTTTGGGTTTTGAAAGAAGCAAACAAATCTTCTTTAGATCTGATAGTTTTCATGTATTTTTGGTTTTGACTCTGACTCTACCAGCCAGCCAACTGTCTGAGCATAGGCAGCAATACAGATGTTGTCAGCCCAGCTTCAACTCATCCTCTGTAGTCTAGTGGTTAGAGCACTGATTCTCCCATAAAGCCCCAGGCCCCAGGTTCAAGTCTCACAAGGTTTAAGTGGAGTTCTCCACTCACAAGTAGTCACTTGTTTAGCTCTGATAGAGTTTGTGGGCAGCTTATAGGCTGCATATTCTATTTTGCCTTCCCAAATCCAGTAGGTTGTTCATTTTATTACTGTTCCTATGTCTCATGAAGCAGTCTTCATAGCTGATGTGGGCTTAAGATTTTTGCTGGACATTTGAGATAAAATTTAAGATAGAGTTCTGGACATAAAATTCAGGGCTTTCAAGCAAAATGTATTCCTGTAAGTTTCAATTTAAGAAAGAGTCCTGGACATAAAATTAGCAAATAATACAGCAGATGCCAACAGTATCTTTGGGTTTTGAAAGAAGCAAACAAATCTTCTTTAGATCTGATAGTTTCATGTATTTTTGGTTTTGAATCTGACTGTACCAGCCAGCCAACTGTCTGAGCATAGGCAGCAATACACAGGACCAGGTTCTGTCAGCCCTGCTCCAACTCATCCTCTGTAGTCTAGTGGTTAGAGCACTGATCCTCACATGTGGGAGACCCAGGTTCAAGTCCCCCAATGTTTAAGTGGAGCTCTCTACTGACAAGTAGTCACTTCTTTAACTCTAATAGAGTTTGTGGGCAGCTTATAGCCTGCATATTCTATTTTGCCTTCCCAAATCCAGTAGGTTGTTCATTTTATTACTGCTCCTATGTCTCCTGAAGCAATCTTCATAGCTGATGTGGGCTAAAGATTTCTGCTGGACATTTAAGATCAAATTTAAGATAGAGTTCTGGACATAACATTCAGTGCCTCCAAGCAAAATGTATTCCTGTAAGTTTCAATTTAAGAAAGATTCCTGGACATAAAATTAGCAAATAATACAGCAGATGCCAACAGTGTCTTTGGGTTTTGAAAGAAGCAAACAAATCTTCTTTAGATCTGATAGTTTTCATGTATTTTTGGTTTTGACTCTGACTCTACCAGCCAGCCAACTGTCTGAGCATAGGCAGCAATACAGATTTTGTCAGCCCAGTTTCAACTCATCCTCTGTAGTCTAGTGGTTAGAGCACTGATTCTCCCATAGAGCCCTAGGCCCAAGGTTCAAGTCTCACAAGGTTTAAGTGGAGTTCTCCACTGACAAGTAGTCACTTGTTTAGCTCTAATAGAGTTTGTGGGCAGCTTATAGCCTGCATATTCTATTTTGCCTTCCCAAATCCAGTAGGTTGTTCATTTTAATACTGTTCCTATGTTTCATGAAGCAGTCTTCATAGCTGATGTGGGCTTAAGATTTTTGCTGGACATTTGAGATAAAATTTAAGATAGAGTTCTGGACATAAAATTCAGGGCTTTCAAGCTAAATGTATTCCTGTAAGTTTCAATTTAAGAAAGAGTCCTGGACATAAAATTAGCAAATAATACAACAGATGCCAACAGTATCTTTGGGGTTTGAAAGAAGCAAACAAATCTTCTTTAGATCTGATAGTTTCATGTATTTTTGGTTTTGAATCTGACTGTACCAGCCAGCCAACTGTCTGAGCATAGGCAGCAATACACAGGACCAGGTTCTGTCAGCCCTGCTCCAACTCATCCTGTGTAGTCTAGTGGTTAGAGCACTGATTCTCACATGTGGGAGACCCAGGTTCAAGTCCCCCAATGTTTAAGTGGAGCTCTCTACTGACAAGTAGTCACTTCTTTAACTCTGATAGAGTTTGTGGGCAGCTTATAGCCTGCATATTCTATTTTGCCTTCCCAAATCCAGTAGGTTGTTCATTTTATTACTGCTCCTATGTCTCCTGAAGCAATCGTCATAGCTGATGTGGGCTTAAGATTTCTGCTGGACATTTAAGATCAAATTTAAGATAGAGTTCTGGACCTAACATTCAGTGCCTCCAAGCAAAATGTATTCCTGTAAGTTTCAATTTAAGAAAGATTCCTGGACATAAAATTAGCAAATAATACAGCAGATGCCAACAGTGTCTTTGGGTTTTGAAAGAAGCAAACAAATCTTCTTTAGATCTGATAGTTTTCATGTATTTTTGGTTTTGACTCTGACTCTACCAGCCAGCCAACTGTCTGAGCATAGGCAGCAATACAGATGTTGTCAGCCCAGCTTCAACTCATCCTCTGTAGTCTAGTGGTTAGAGCACTGATTCTCCCATAAAGCCCCAGGCCCCAGGTTCAAGTCTCACAAGGTTTAAGTGGAGTTCTCCACTCACAAGTAGTCACTTGTTTAGCTCTGATAGAGTTTGTGGGCAGCTTATAGGCTGCATATTCTATTTTGCCTTCCCAAATCCAGTAGGTTGTTCATTTTATTACTGTTCCTATGTCTCATGAAGCAGTCTTCATAGCTGATGTGGGCTTAAGATTTTTGCTGGACATTTGAGATAAAATTTAAGATAGAGTTCTGGACATAAAATTCAGGGCTTTCAAGCAAAATGTATTCCTGTAAGTTTCAATTTAAGAAAGAGTCCTGGACATAAAATTAGCAAATAATACAGCAGATGCCAACAGTATCTTTGGGTTTTGAAAGAAGCAAACAAATCTTCTTTAGATCTGATAGTTTCATGTATTTTTGGTTTTGAATCTGACTGTACCAGCCAGCCAACTGTCTGAGCATAGGCAGCAATACACAGGACCAGGTTCTGTCAGCCCTGCTCCAACTCATCCTCTGTAGTCTAGTGGTTAGAGCACTGATCCTCACATGTGGGAGACCCAGGTTCAAGTCCCCCAATGTTTAAGTGGAGCTCTCTACTGACAAGTAGTCACTTCTTTATCTCTGATAGAGTGTGTGGGCAGCTTATAGCCTGCATAATCTTTTTGCCTTCCCAAATCCAGTAGTTTGTTCATTTTATTACTGCTCCTATGTCTCCTGAAGCAGTCTTCATAGCTGATGTGGGCTTAAGATTTCTGCTGGACATTTAAGATCAAATTTAAGATAGAGTTCTGGACCTAACATTCAGTGCCTCCAAGCAAAATGTATTCCTGTAAGTTTCAATTTAAGAAAGATTCCTGGACATAAAATTAGCAAATAATACAGCAGATGCCAACAGTGTCTTTGGGTTTTGAAAGAAGCAAACAAATCTTCTTTAGATCTGATAGTGTTCATGTATTTTTGGTTTTGACTCTGACTCTACCAGCCAGCCAACTGTCTGAGCATAGGCAGCAATACAGATTTTGTCAGCCCAGCTTCAACTCATCCTCTGTAGTCTAGTGGTTAGAGCACTGATTCTCCCATAGAGCCCCAGGCCCCAGGTTCAAGTCTCACAAGGTTTAAGTGGAGTTCTCCACTGACAAGTAGTCACTTGTTTAGCTCTGATAGAGTTTGTGGGCAGCTTATAGCCTGCATATTCTATTTTGCCTTCCCAAATCCAGTAGGTTGTTCATTTTATTACTGTTCCTATGTTTCATGAAGCAGTCTTCATAGCTGATGTGGGCTTAAGATTTTTGCTGGACATTTGAGATAAAATTTAAGATAGAGTTCTGGACATAAAATTCAGGGCTTTCAAGCAAAATGTATTCCTGTAAGTTTCAATTTAAGAAAGAGTCCTGGACATAAAATTAGCAAATAATACAGCAGATGCCAACAGTATCTTTGGGGTTTGAAAGAAGCAAACAAATCTTCTTTAGATCTGATAGTTTCATGTATTTTTGGTTTTGAATCTGACTGTACCAGCCAGCCAACTGTCTGAGCATAGGCAGCAATACACAGGAGCAGGTTCTGTCAGCCCTGCTTCAACTCATCCTCTGTAGTCTAGTGGTTAGAGCACTGATTCTCACATGTGGGAGACCCAGGTTCAAGTCCCCCAATGTTTAAGTGGAGCTCTCTACTGACAAGTAGTCACTTCTTTAACTCTGATAGAGTTTATGGGCAGCTTATAGCCTGCATATTCTATTTTGCCTTCCCAAATCCAGTAGTTTGTTCATTTTATTACTGCTCCTATGTCTCCTGAAGCTGTCTTCATAGCTGATGTGGGCTTAAGATTTCTGCTGGACATTTAAGATCAAATTTAAGATAGAGTTCTGGACCTAACATTCAGTGCTTCCAAGCAAAATGTATTCCTGTAAGTTTCAATTTAAGAAAGATTCCTGGACATAAAATTAGCAAATAATACAGCAGATGCCAACAGTGTCTTTGGGTTTTGAAAGAAGCAAACAAATCTTCTTTAGATCTGATAGTTTTCATGTATTTTTGGTTTTGACTCTGATTCTACCAGCCAGCCAACTGTCTGAGCATAGGCAGCAATACAGATTTTGTCAGCCCAGTTTCAACTCATCCTCTGTAGTCTAGTGGTTAGAGCACTGATTCTCCCATAGAGCCCTAGGCCCAAGGTTCAAGTCTCACAAGGTTTAAGTGGAGTTCTCCACTGACAAGTAGTCACTTGTTTAGCTCTGATAGAGTTTGTGGGCAGCTTATAGCCTGCATTTTCTATTTTGCCTTCCCAAATCCAGTAGGTTGTTCAATTTAATACTGTTCCTATGTTTCATGAAGCAGTCTTCATAGCTGATGTGGGCTTAAGATTTTTGCTGGACATTTGAGATAAAATTTAAGATAGAGTTCTGGACATAAAATTCAGGGCTTTCAAGCTAAATGTATTCCTGTAAGTTTCAATTTAAGAAAGAGTCCTGGACATAAAATTAGCAAATAATACAACAGATGCCAACAGTATCTTTGGGGTTTGAAAGAAGCAAACAAATCTTCTTTAGATCTGATAGTTTCATGTATTTTTGGTTTTGAATCTGACTGTACCAGCCAGCCAACTGTCTGAGCATAGGCAGCAATACACAGGACCAGGTTCTGTCAGCCCTGCTCCAACTCATCCTCTGTAGTCTAGTGGTTAGAGCACTGATTCTCACATGTGGGAGACCCAGGTTCAAGTACCCCAATGTTTAAGTGGAGCTCTCTACTGACAAGTAGTCACATCTTTAACTCTGATAGAGTTTGTGGCCAGCTTATAGCCTGCATAATCTTTTTGCTTTCCCAAATCCAGTAGTTTGTTCATTTTATTACTGCTCCTATGTCTCCTGAAGCAGTCTTCATAGCTGATGTGGGCTTAAGATTTCTGCTGGACATTTAAGATCAAATTTAAGATAGAGTTCTGGACCTAACATTCAGTGCCTCCAAGCAAAATGTATTCCTGTAAGTTTCAATTTAAGAAAGATTCCTGGACATAAAATTAGCAAATAATACAGCAGATGCCAACAGTGTCTTTGGGTTTTGAAAGAAGCAAACAAATCTTCTTTAGATCTGATAGTGTTCATGTATTTTTGGTTTTGACTCTGACTCTACCAGCCAGCCAACTGTCTGAGCATAGGCAGCAATACAGATGTTGTCAGCCCAGCTTCAACTCATCCTCTGTAGTCTAGTGGTTAGAGCACTGATTCTCCCATAAAGCCCCAGGCCCCAGGTTCAAGTCTCACAAGGTTTAAGTGGAGTTCTCCACTCACAAGTAGTCACTTGTTTAGCTCTGATAGAGTTTGTGGGCAGCTTATAGGCTGCATATTCTATTTTGCCTTCCCAAATCCAGTAGGTTGTTCATTTTATTACTGTTCCTATGTCTCATGAAGCAGTCTTCATAGCTGATGTGGGCTTAAGATTTTTGCTGGACATTTGAGATAAAATTTAAGATAGAGTTCTGGACATAAAATTCAGGGCTTTCAAGCAAAATGTATTCCTGTAAGTTTCAATTTAAGAAAGAGTCCTGGACATAAAATTAGCAAATAATACAGCAGATGCCAACAGTATCTTTGGGTTTTGAAAGAAGCAAACAAATCTTCTTTAGATCTGATAGTTTCATGTATTGTTGGTTTTGAATCTGACTGTACCAGCCAGCCAACTGTCTGAGCATAGGCAGCAATACACAGGACCAGGTTCTGTCAGCCCTGCTCCAACTCATCCTCTGTAGTCTAGTGGTTAGAGCACTGGTCCTCACATGTGGGAGACCCAGGTTCAAGTCCCCCAATGTTTAAGTGGAGCTCTCTACTGACAAGTAGTCACTTCTTTAACTCTGATAGAGTTTGTGGGCAGCTTATAGCCTGCATATTCTATTTTGCCTTCCCAAATCCAGTAGGTTGTTCATTTTATTACTGCTCCTATGTCTCCTGAAGCAATCTTCATAGCTGATGTGGGCTAAAGATTTCTGCTGGACATTTAAGATCAAATTTAAGATAGAGTTCTGGACCTAACATTCAGTGCCTCCAAGCAAAATGTATTCCTGTAAGTTTCAATTTAAGAAAGATTCCTGGACATAAAATTAGCAAATAATACAGCAGATGCCAACAGTGTCTTTGGGTTTTGAAAGAAGCAAACAAATCTTCTTTAGATCTGATAGTGTTCATGTATTTTTGGTTTTGACTCTGACTCTACCAGCCAGCCAACTGTCTGAGCATAGGCAGAAATACAGATTTTGTCAGCCCAGCTTCAACTCATCCTCTGTAGTCTAGTGGTTAGAGCACTGATTCTCCCATAGAGCCCCAGGCCCCAGGTTCAAGTCTCACAAGGTTTAAGTGGAGTTCTCCACTGACAAGTAGTCACTTGTTTAGCTCTGATAGAGTTTGTGGGCAGCTTAAAGCCTGCATATTCTATTTTGCCTTCCCAAATCCAGTAGGTTGTTCATTTTATTACTGTTCCTATGTTTCATGAAGCAGTCTTCATAGCTGATGTGGGCTTAAGATTTTTGCTGGACATTTGAGATAAAATTTAAGATAGAGTTCTGGACATAAAATGCAGGGCTTTCAAGCAAAATGTATTCCTGTAAGTTTCAATTTAAGAAAGAGTCCTGGACATAAAATTAGCAAATAATACAGCAGATGCCAACAGTATCTTTGGGGTTTGAAAGAAGCAAACAAATCTTCTTTAGATCTGATAGTTTCATGTATTTTTGGTTTTGAATCTGACTGTACCAGCCAGCCAACTGTCTGAGCATAGGCAGCAATACACAGGACCAGGTTCTGTCAGCCCTGCTCCAACTCATCCTCTGTAGTCTAGTGGTTAGAGCACTGATTCTCACATGTGGGAGACCCAGGTTCAAGTCCCCCAATGTTTAAGTGGAGCTCTCTACTGACAAGTAGTCACTTCTTTAACTCTGATAGAGTTTGTGGGCAGCTTATAGCCTGCATATTCTATTTTGCCTTCCCAAATCCAGTAGGTTGTTCATTTTATTACTGCTCCTATGTCTCCTGAAGCAATCGTCATAGCTGATGTGGGCTAAAGATTTCTGCTGGACATTTAAGATCAAATTTAAGATAGAGTTCTGGACCTAACATTCAGTGCCTCCAAGCAAAATGTATTCCTGTAAGTTTCAATTTAAGAAAGATTCCTGGACATAAAATTAGCAAATAATACAGCAGATGCCAACAGTGTCTTTGGGTTTTGAAAGAAGCAAACAAATCTTCTTTAGATCTGATAGTGTTCATGTATTTTTGGTTTTGACTCTGACTCTACAAGCCAGCCAACTGTCTGAGCATAGGCAGAAATACAGATTTTTTCAGCCCAGCTTCAACTCATCCTCTGTAGTCTAGTGGTTAGAGCACTGATTCTCCCATAGAGCCCCAGGCCCCAGGTTCAAGTCTCACAAGGTTTAAGTGGAGTTCTCCACTGACAAGTAGTCACTTGTTTAGCTCTGATAGAGTTTGTGGGCAGCTTAAAGCCTGCATATTCTATTTTGCCTTCCCAAATCCAGTAGGTTGTTCATTTTATTACTGTTCCTATGTTTCATGAAGCAGTCTTCATAGCTGATGTGGGCTTAAGATTTTTGCTGGACATTTGAGATAAAATTTAAGATAGAGTTCTGGACATAAAATTCAGGGCTTTCAAGCAAAATGTATTCCTGTAAGTTTCAATTTAAGAAAGAGTCCTGGACATAATATTAGCAAATTATACAGCAGATGCCAACAGTATCTTTGGGTTTTGAAAGAAGCAAACAAATCTTCTTTATATCTGATAAATTCATGTATTTTTGGTTTTGAATCTGACTGTACCAGCCAGCCAACTGTCTGAGCATAGGCAGCAATACACAGGACCAGGTTCTGTCAGCCCTGCTCCAACTCATTCTCTGTAGTCTAGTGGTTAGAGCACTGATTCTCACATGTGGGAGACCCAGGTTCAAGTCCCCCAATGTTTAAGTGGAGCTCTCTACTGACAAGTAGTCACTTCTTTAACTCTGATAGAGTTTGTGGGCAGCTTATAGCCTGCATAATCTTTTTGCCTTCCCAAATCCAGTAGTTTGTTCATTTTATTACTGCTCCTATGTCTCCTGAAGCAGTCTTCATAGCTGATGTGGGCTTAAGATTTTTGCTGGACATTTGAGATAAAATTTAAGATAGAGTTCTGGACATAAAATTCAGGGCTTTCAAGCAAAATGTATTCCTGTAAGTTTCAATTTAAGAAAGAGTCCTGGACATAATATTAGCAAATAATACAGCAGATGCCAACAGTATCTTTGGGTTTTGAAAGAAGCAAACAAATCTTCTTTAGATCTGATAGTTTCATGTATTTTTGGTTTTGAATCTGACTGTACCAGCCAGCCAACTGTCTGAGCATAGGCAGCAATACACAGGACCAGGTTCTGTCAGCCATGCTCCAACTCATTCTCTGTAGTCTAGTGGTTAGAGCACTGATTCTCACATGTGGGAGACCCGGGTTCAAGTCCCCCAATGTTTAAGTGGAGCTCTCTACTGACAAGTAGTCACTTCTTTAACTCTGATAGAGTTTGTGGGCAGCTTATAGCCTGCATAATCTTTTTGCCTTCCCAAATCCAGTAGTTTGTTCATTTTATTACTGCTCCTATGTCTCCTGAAGCAGTCTTCATAGCTGATGTGGGCTTAAGATTTCTGCTGGACATTTAAGATCAAATTTAAGATAGAGTTCTGGACCTAACATTCAGTGCCTCCAAGCAAAATGTATTCCTGTAAGTTTCAATTTAAGAAAGATTCCTGGACATAAAATTAGCAAATAATACAGCAGATGCCACAGTGTCTTTGGGTTTTGAAAGAAGCAAACAAATCTTCTTTAGATCTGATAGTTTTTATGTATTTTTGGTTTTGACTCTGACTGTACCAGCCAGCCAACTGTCTGAGCATAGGCAGCAATACAGATTTTGTCAGCCCAGCTTCAACTCATCCTCTGTAGTCTAGTGGTTAGAGCACTGATTCTCCCATAGAGCCCCAGGCCCCAGGTTCAAGTCTCACAAGGTTTAAGTGGAGTTCTCCACTGACAAGTAGTCACTTGTTTAGCTCTGATAGAGTTTGTGGGCAGCTTATAGCCTGCATATTCTATTTTGCCTTCCCAAATCCAGTAGGTTGTTCATTTTATTACTGTTCCTATGTCTCATGAAGCAGTCTTCATAGCTGATGTGGGCTTAAGATTTTTGATGGACATTTGAGATAAAATTTAAGATAGAGTTCTGGACATAAAATTCAGGGCTTTCAAGCAAAATGTATTCCTGTAAGTTTCAATTTAAGAAAGAGTCCTGGACATAAAATTAGCAAATAATACAGCAGATGCCAACAGTATCTTTGGGTTTTGAAAGAAGCAAACAAATCTTCTTTAGATCTGATAGTTTCATGTATTTTTGGTTTTGAATCTGACTGTACCAGCCAGCCAACTGTCTGAGCATAGGCAGCAATACACAGGACCAGGTTCTGTCAGCCCTGCTCCAACTCATCCTGTGTAGTCTAGTGGTTAGAGCACTGATTCTCACATGTGGGAGACCCAGGTTCAAGTCCCCCAATGTTTAAGTGGAGCTCTCTACTGACAAGTAGTCACTTCTTTAACTCTGATAGAGTTTATGGGCAGCTTATAGCCTGCATATTCTATTTTGCCTTCCCAAATCCAGTAGTTTGTTCATTTTATTACTGCTCCTATGTCTCCTGAAGCTGTCTTCATAGCTGATGTGGGCTTAAGATTTCTGCTGGACATTTAAGATCAAATTTAAGATAGAGTTCTGGACCTAACATTCAGTGCTTCCAAGCAAAATGTATTCCTGTAAGTTTCAATTTAAGAAAGATTCCTGGACATAAAATTAGCAAATAATACAGCAGATGCCAACAGTGTCTTTGGGTTTTGAAAGAAGCAAACAAATCTTCTTTAGATCTAATAGTTTTCATGTATTTTTGGTTTTGACTCTGACTCTACCAGCCAGCCAACTGTCTGAGCATAGGCAGCAATACAGATTTTGTCAGCCCAGTTTCAACTCATCCTCTGTAGTCTAGTGGTTAGAGCACTGATTCTCCCATAGAGCCCTAGGCCCAAGGTTCAAGTCTCACAGGGTTTAAGTGGAGTTCTCCACTGACAAGTAGTCACTTGTTTAGCTCTGATAGAGTTTGTGGGCAGCTTATAGCCTGCATATTCTATTTTGCCTTCCCAAATCCAGTAGGTTGTTCATTTTAATACTGTTCCTATGTTTCATGAAGCAGTCTTCATAGCTGATGTGGGCTTAAGATTTTTGCTGGACATTTGAGATAAAATTTAAGATAGAGTTCTGGACATAAAATTCAGGGCTTTCAAGCTAAATGTATTCCTGTAAGTTTCAATTTAAGAAAGAGTCGTGGACATAAAATTAGCAAATAATACAACAGATGCCAACAGTATCTTTGGGGTTTGAAAGAAGCAAACAAATCTTCTTTAGATCTGATAGTTTCATGTATTTTTGGTTTTGAATCTGACTGTACCAGCCAGCCAACTGTCTGAGCATAGGCAGCAATACACAGGACCAGGTTTTGTCAGCCCTGCTCCAACTCATCCTCTGTAGTCTAGTGGTTAGAGCACTGATTCTCACATGTGGGAGACCCAGGTTCAAGTCTCACAAGGTTTAAGTGGAGTTCTCCACTCACAAGTAGTCACTTGTTTAGCTCTGATAGAGTTTGTGGGCAGCTTATAGGCTGCATATTCTATTTTGCCTTCCCAAATCCAGTAGGTTGTTCATTTTATTACTGTTCCTATGTCTCATGAAGCAGTCTTCATAGCTGATGTGGGCTTAAGATTTTTGCTGGACATTTGAGATAAAATTTAAGATAGAGTTCTGGACATAAAATTCAGGGCTTTCAAGCAAAATGTATTCCTGTAAGTTTCAATTTAAGAAAGAGTCCTGGACATAAAATTAGCAAATAATACAGCAGATGCCAACAGTATCTTTGGGTTTTGAAAGAAGCAAACAAATCTTCTTTAGATCTGATAGTTTCATGTATTTTTGGTTTTGAATCTGACTGTACCAGCCAGCCAACTGTCTGAGCATAGGCAGCAATACACAGGACCAGGTTCTGTCAGCCCTGCTCCAACTCATCCTCTGTAGTCTAGTGGTTAGAGCACTGATCCTCACATGTGGGAGACCCAGGTTCAAGTCCCCCAATGTTTAAGTGGAGCTCTCTACTGACAAGTAGTCACTTCTTTATCTCTGATAGAGTGTGTGGGCAGCTTATAGCCTGCATAATCTTTTTGCCTTCCCAAATCCAGTAGTTTGTTCATTTTATTACTGCTCCTATGTCTCCTGAAGCAGTCTTCATAGCTGATGTGGGCTTAAGATTTCTGCTGGACATTTAAGATCAAATTTAAGATAGAGTTCTGGACCTAACATTCAGTGCCTCCAAGCAAAATGTATTCCTGTAAGTTTCAATTTAAGAAAGATTCCTGGACATAAAATTAGCAAATAATACAGCAGATGCCAACAGTGTCTTTGGGTTTTGAAAGAAGCAAACAAATCTTCTTTAGATCTGATAGTGTTCATGTATTTTTGGTTTTGACTCTGACTCTACCAGCCAGCCAACTGTCTGAGCATAGGCAGCAATACAGATTTTGTCAGCCCAGCTTCAACTCATCCTCTGTAGTCTAGTGGTTAGAGCACTGATTCTCCCATAGAGCCCCAGGCCCCAGGTTCAAGTCTCACAAGGTTTAAGTGGAGTTCTCCACTGACAAGTAGTCACTTGTTTAGCTCTGATAGAGTTTGTGGGCAGCTTATAGCCTGCATATTCTATTTTGCCTTCCCAAATCCAGTAGGTTGTTCATTTTATTACTGTTCCTATGTTTCATGAAGCAGTCTTCATAGCTGATGTGGGCTTAAGATTTTTGCTGGACATTTGAGATAAAATTTAAGATAGAGTTCTGGACATAAAATTCAGGGCTTTCAAGCAAAATGTATTCCTGTAAGTTTCAATTTAAGAAAGAGTCCTGGACATAAAATTAGCAAATAATACAGCAGATGCCAACAGTATCTTTGGGGTTTGAAAGAAGCAAACAAATCTTCTTTAGATCTGATAGTTTCATGTATTTTTGGTTTTGAATCTGACTGTACCAGCCAGCCAACTGTCTGAGCATAGGCAGCAATACACAGGAGCAGGTTCTGTCAGCCCTGCTTCAACTCATCCTCTGTAGTCTAGTGGTTAGAGCACTGATTCTCACATGTGGGAGACCCAGGTTCAAGTCCCCCAATGTTTAAGTGGAGCTCTCTACTGACAAGTAGTCACTTCTTTAACTCTGATAGAGTTTATGGGCAGCTTATAGCCTGCATATTCTATTTTGCCTTCCCAAATCCAGTAGTTTGTTCATTTTATTACTGCTCCTATGTCTCCTGAAGCTGTCTTCATAGCTGATGTGGGCTTAAGATTTCTGCTGGACATTTAAGATCAAATTTAAGATAGAGTTCTGGACCTAACATTCAGTGCTTCCAAGCAAAATGTATTCCTGTAAGTTTCAATTTAAGAAAGATTCCTGGACATAAAATTAGCAAATAATACAGCAGATGCCAACAGTGTCTTTGGGTTTTGAAAGAAGCAAACAAATCTTCTTTAGATCTGATAGTTTTCATGTATTTTTGGTTTTGACTCTGATTCTACCAGCCAGCCAACTGTCTGAGCATAGGCAGCAATACAGATTTTGTCAGCCCAGTTTCAACTCATCCTCTGTAGTCTAGTGGTTAGAGCACTGATTCTCCCATAGAGCCCTAGGCCCAAGGTTCAAGTCTCACAAGGTTTAAGTGGAGTTCTCCACTGACAAGTAGTCACTTGTTTAGCTCTGATAGAGTTTGTGGGCAGCTTATAGCCTGCATTTTCTATTTTGCCTTCCCAAATCCAGTAGGTTGTTCAATTTAATACTGTTCCTATGTTTCATGAAGCAGTCTTCATAGCTGATGTGGGCTTAAGATTTTTGCTGGACATTTGAGATAAAATTTAAGATAGAGTTCTGGACATAAAATTCAGGGCTTTCAAGCTAAATGTATTCCTGTAAGTTTCAATTTAAGAAAGAGTCCTGGACATAAAATTAGCAAATAATACAACAGATGCCAACAGTATCTTTGGGGTTTGAAAGAAGCAAACAAATCTTCTTTAGATCTGATAGTTTCATGTATTTTTGGTTTTGAATCTGACTGTACCAGCCAGCCAACTGTCTGAGCATAGGCAGCAATACACAGGACCAGGTTCTGTCAGCCCTGCTCCAACTCATCCTCTGTAGTCTAGTGGTTAGAGCACTGATTCTCACATGTGGGAGACCCAGGTTCAAGTACCCCAATGTTTAAGTGGAGCTCTCTACTGACAAGTAGTCACATCTTTAACTCTGATAGAGTTTGTGGCCAGCTTATAGCCTGCATAATCTTTTTGCTTTCCCAAATCCAGTAGTTTGTTCATTTTATTACTGCTCCTATGTCTCCTGAAGCAGTCTTCATAGCTGATGTGGGCTTAAGATTTCTGCTGGACATTTAAGATCAAATTTAAGATAGAGTTCTGGACCTAACATTCAGTGCCTCCAAGCAAAATGTATTCCTGTAAGTTTCAATTTAAGAAAGATTCCTGGACATAAAATTAGCAAATAATACAGCAGATGCCAACAGTGTCTTTGGGTTTTGAAAGAAGCAAACAAATCTTCTTTAGATCTGATAGTGTTCATGTATTTTTGGTTTTGACTCTGACTCTACCAGCCAGCCAACTGTCTGAGCATAGGCAGCAATACAGATTTTGTCAGCCCAGTTTCAACTCATCCTCTGTAGTCTAGTGGTTAGAGCACTGATGCTCCCATAGAGCCCTAGGCCCAAGGTTCAAGTCTCACAAGGTTTAAGTGGAGTTCTCGACTGACAAGTAGTCACTTGTTTAGCTCTGATAGAGTTTGTGGGCAGCTTATAGTCTGCATATTCTATTTTGCCTTCCCAAATCCAGTAGGTTGTTCATTTTATTACTGTTCCTATGTTTCATGAAGCAGTCTTCATAGCTGATGTGGGCTTAAGATTTTTGCTGGACATTTGAGATAAAATTTAAGATAGAGTTCTGGACATAAAATTCAGGGCTTTCAAGCAAAATGTATTCCTGTAAGTTTCAATTTAAGAAAGAGTCGTGGAGATAAAATTAGCAAATAATACAACAGATGCCAACAGTATCTTTGGGGTTTGAAAGAAGCAAACAAATCTTCTTTAGATCTGATAGTTTCATGTATTGTTGGTTTTGAATCTGACTGTACCAGCCAGCCAACTGTCTGAGCATAGGCAGCAATACACAGGACCAGGTTTTGTCAGCCCTGCTCCAACTCATCCTCTGTAGTCTAGTGGTTAGAGCACTGATTCTCACATGTGGGAGACCCAGGTTCAAGTCCCCCAATGTTTAAGTGGAGCTCTCTACTGACAAGTAGTCACTTCTTTAACTCTGATAGAGTTTGTGGCCAGCTTATAGCCTGCATAATCTTTTTGCTTTCCCAAATCCAGTAGTTTGTTCATTTTATTACTGCTCCTATGTCTCATGAAGCAGTCTTCATAGCTGATGTGGGCTTAAGATTTTTGCTGGACATTTGAGATAAAATTTAAGATAGAGTTCTGGACATAAAATTCAGGGCTTTCAAGCAAAATGTATTCCTGTAAGTTTCAATTTAAGAAAGAGTCCTGGACATAAAATTAGCAAATAATACAGCAGATGCCAACAGTATCTTTGGGTTTTGAAAGAAGCAAACAAATCTTCTTTAGATCTGATAGTTTCATGTATTTTTGGTTTTGAATCTGACTGTACCAGCCAGCCAACTGTCTGAGCATAGGCAGCAATACACAGGACCAGGTTCTGTCAGCCCTGCTCCAACTCATCCTGTGTAGTCTAGTGGTTAGAGCACTGATTCTCACATGTGGGAGACCCAGGTTCAAGTCCCCCAATGTTTAAGTGGAGCTCTCTACTGACAAGTAGTCACTTCTTTAACTCTGATAGAGTTTGTGGGCAGCTTATAGCCTGCATATTCTATTTTGCCTTCCCAAATCCAGTAGGTTGTTCATTTTATTACTGCTCCTATGTCTCCTGAAGCAATCGTCATAGCTGATGTGGGCTTAAGATTTCTGCTGGACATTTAGGATCAAATTTAAGATAGAGTTCTGGACCTAACATTCAGTGCCTCCAAGCAAAATGTATTCCTGTAAGTTTCAATTTAAGAAAGATTCCTGGACATAAAATTAGCAAATAATACAGCAGATGCCAACAGTGTCTTTGGGTTTTGAAAGAAGCAAACAAATCTTCTTTAGATCTGATAGTGTTCATGTATTTTTGGTTTTGACTCTGACTCTACCAGCCAGCCAACTGTCTGAGCATAGGCAGAAATACAGATTTTGTCAGCCCAGCTTCAACTCATCCTCTGTAGTCTAGTGGTTAGAGCACTGATTCTCCCATAGAGCCCCAGGCCCCAGGTTCAAGTCTCACAAGGTTTAAGTGGAGTTCTCCACTGACAAGTAGTCACTTGTTTAGCTCTGATAGAGTTTGTGGGCAGCTTAAAGCCTGCATATTCTATTTTGCCTTCCCAAATCCAGTAGGTTGTTCATTTTATTACTGTTCCTATGTTTCATGAAGCAGTCTTCATAGCTGATGTGGGCTTAAGATTTTTGCTGGACATTTGAGATAAAATTTAAGATAGAGTTCTGGACATAAAATGCAGGGCTTTCAAGCAAAATGTATTCCTGTAAGTTTCAATTTAAGAAAGAGTCCTGGACATAAAATTAGCAAATAATACAGCAGATGCCAACAGTATCTTTGGGGTTTGAAAGAAGCAAACAAATCTTCTTTAGATCTGATAGTTTCATGTATTTTTGGTTTTGAATCTGACTGTACCAGCCAGCCAACTGTCTGAGCATAGGCAGCAATACACAGGACCAGGTTCTGTCAGCCCTGCTCCAACTCATCCTCTGTAGTCTAGTGGTTAGAGCACTGATTCTCACATGTGGGAGACCCAGGTTCAAGTCCCCCAATGTTTAAGTGGAGCTCTCTACTGACAAGTAGTCACTTCTTTAACTCTGATAGAGTTTGTGGGCAGCTTATAGCCTGCATATTCTATTTTGCCTTCCCAAATCCAGTAGGTTGTTCATTTTATTACTGCTCCTATGTCTCCTGAAGCAATCGTCATAGCTGATGTGGGCTAAAGATTTCTGCTGGACATTTAAGATCAAATTTAAGATAGAGTTCTGGACCTAACATTCAGTGCCTCCAAGCAAAATGTATTCCTGTAAGTTTCAATTTAAGAAAGATTCCTGGACATAAAATTAGCAAATAATACAGCAGATGCCAACAGTGTCTTTGGGTTTTGAAAGAAGCAAACAAATCTTCTTTAGATCTGATAGTGTTCATGTATTTTTGGTTTTGACTCTGACTCTACAAGCCAGCCAACTGTCTGAGCATAGGCAGAAATACAGATTTTTTCAGCCCAGCTTCAACTCATCCTCTGTAGTCTAGTGGTTAGAGCACTGATTCTCCCATAGAGCCCCAGGCCCCAGGTTCAAGTCTCACAAGGTTTAAGTGGAGTTCTCCACTGACAAGTAGTCACTTGTTTAGCTCTGATAGAGTTTGTGGGCAGCTTAAAGCCTGCATATTCTATTTTGCCTTCCCAAATCCAGTAGGTTGTTCATTTTATTACTGTTCCTATGTTTCATGAAGCAGTCTTCATAGCTGATGTGGGCTTAAGATTTTTGCTGGACATTTGAGATAAAATTTAAGATAGAGTTCTGGACATAAAATTCAGGGCTTTCAAGCAAAATGTATTCCTGTAAGTTTCAATTTAAGAAAGAGTCCTGGACATAATATTAGCAAATTATACAGCAGATGCCAACAGTATCTTTGGGTTTTGAAAGAAGCAAACAAATCTTCTTTATATCTGATAAATTCATGTATTTTTGGTTTTGAATCTGACTGTACCAGCCAGCCAACTGTCTGAGCATAGGCAGCAATACACAGGACCAGGTTCTGTCAGCCCTGCTCCAACTCGTTCTCTGTAGTCTAGTGGTTAGAGCACTGATTCTCACATGTGGGAGACCCAGGTTCAAGTCCCCCAATGTTTAAGTGGAGCTCTCTACTGACAAGTAGTCACTTCTTTAACTCTGATAGAGTTTGTGGGCAGCTTATAGCCTGCATAATCTTTTTGCCTTCCCAAATCCAGTAGTTTGTTCATTTTATTACTGCTCCTATGTCTCCTGAAGCAGTCTTCATAGCTGATGTGGGCTTAAGATTTCTGCTGGACATTTAAGATCAAATTTAAGATAGAGTTCTGGACCTAACATTCAGTGCCTCCAAGCAAAATGTATTCCTGTAAGTTTCAATTTAAGAAAGATTCCTGGACATAAAATTAGCAAATAATACAGCAGATGCCAACAGTGTCTTTGGGTTTTGAAAGAAGCAAACAAATCTTCTTTAGATCTGATAGTTTTCATGTATTTTTGGTTTTGACTCTGACTCTACCAGCCAGCCAACTGTCTGAGCATAGGCAGCAATACAGATGTTGTCAGCCCAGCTTCAACTCATTCTCTGTAGTCTAGTGGTTAGAGCACTGATTCTCCCATAGAGCCCCAGGCCCCAGGTTCAAGTCTCACAAGGTTTAAGTGGAGTTCTCCACTGACAAGTAGTCACTTGTTTAGCTCTCATAGAGTTTGTGGGCAGCTTATAGCCTGCCTATTCTATTTTGCCTTCCCAAATCCAGTAGGTTGTTCATTTTATTACTGTTCCTATGTTTCATGAAGCAGTCTTCATAGCTGATGTGGGCTTAAGATTTTTGCTGGACATTTGAGATAAAATTTAAGATAGAGTTCTGGACATAAAATTCAGGGCTTTCAAGCAAAATGTATTCCTGTAAGTTTCAATTTAAGAAAGAGTCCTGGACATAATATTAGCAAATAATACAGCAGATGCCAACAGTATCTTTGGGTTTTGAAAGAAGCAAACAAATCTTCTTTAGATCTGATAGTTTCATGTATTTTTGGTTTTGAATCTGACTGTACCAGCCAGCCAACTGTCTGAGCATAGGCAGCAATACACAGGACCAGGTTCTGTCAGCCCTGCTCCAACTCATTCTCTGTAGTCTAGTGGTTAGAGCACTGATTCTCACATGTGGGAGACCCAGGTTCAAGTCCCCCAATGTTTAAGTGGAGCTCTCTACTGACAAGTAGTCACTTCTTTAACTCTGATAGAGTTTGTGGGTAGCTTATAGCCTGCATAATCTTTTTGCCTTCCCAAATCCAGTAGTTTGTTCATTTTATTACTGCTCCTATGTCTCCTGAAGCAGTCTTCATAGCTGATGTGGGCTTAAGATTTCTGCTGGACATTTAAGATCAAATTTAAGATAGAGTTCTGGACCTAACATTCAGTGCCTCCAAGCAAAATGTATTCCTGTAAGTTTCAATTTAAGAAAGATTCCTGGACATAAAATTAGCAAATAATACAGCAGATGCCACAGTGTCTTTGGGTTTTGAAAGAAGCAAACAAATCTTCTTTAGATCTGATAGTTTTTATGTATTTTTGGTTTTGACTCTGACTGTACCAGCCAGCCAACTGTCTGAGCATAGGCAGCAATACAGATTTTGTCAGCCCAGTTTCAACTCATCCTCTGTAGTCTAGTGGTTAGAGCACTGATTCTCCCATAGAGCCCCAGGCCCCAGGTTCAAGTCTCACAAGGTTTAAGTGGAGTTCTCCACTGACAAGTAGTCACTTGTTTAGCTCTGATAGAGTTTGTGGGCAGCTTATAGCCTGCATATTCTATTTTGCCTTCCCAAATCCAGTAGGTTGTTCATTTTATTACTGTTCCTATGTTTCATGAAGCAGTCTTCATAGCTGATGTGGGCTTAAGATTTTTGCTGGACATTTGAGATAAAATTTAAGATAGAGTTCTGGACATAAAATTCAGGGCTTTCAAGCTAAATGTATTCCTGTAAGTTTCAATTTAAGAAAGAGTCCTGGACATAAAATTAGCAAATAATACAACAGATGCCAACAGTGTCTTTGGGGTTTGAAAGAAGCAAACAAATCTTCTTTAGATCTGATAGTTTCATGTATTTTTGGTTTTGAATCTGACTGTACCAGCCAGCCAACTGTCTGAGCATAGGCAGCAATACACAGGACCAGGTTCTGTCAGCCCTGCTCCAACTCATCCTCTGTAGTCTAGTGGTTAGAGCACTGATTCTCACATGTGGGAGACCCAGGTTCAAGTCCCCCAATGTTTAAGTGGAGCTCTCTACTGACAAGTAGTCACTTCTTTAACTCTGATAGAGTTTATGGGCAGCTTATAGCCTGCATATTCTATTTTGCCTTCCCAAATCCAGTAGTTTGTTCATTTTATTACTGCTCCTATGTCTCCTGAAGCAGTCTTCATAGCTGATGTGGGCTTAAGATTTCTGCTGGACATTTAAGATCAAATTTAAGATAGAGTTCTGGACCTAACATTCAGTGCCTCCAAGCAAAATGTATTCCTGTAAGTTTCAATTTAAGAAAGATTCCTGGACATAAAATTAGCAAATAATACAGGAGATGCCAACAGTGTCTTTGGGTTTTGAAAGAAGCAAACAAATCTTCTTTAGATCTGATAGTTTTCATGTATTTTTGGTTTTGACTCTGACTCTACCAGCCAGCCAACTGTCTGAGCATAGGCAGCAATACAGATTTTGTCAGCCCAGCTTCAACTCATCCTCTGTAGTCTAGTGGTTAGAGCACTGATTCTCCCATAGAGCCCCAGGCCCCAGGTTCAAGTCTCACAAGGTTTAAGTGGAGTTCTCCACTGACAAGTAGTTACTTGTTTAGCTCTGATAGAGTTTGTGGGCAGCTTATAGCCTGCATATTCTATATTGCCTTCCCAAATCCAGTAGGTTGTTCATTTTATTACTGTCCCTCTGTCTCATGAAGCAGTCTTCATAGCTGATGTGGGCTTAAGATTTTTGCTGGACATTTGAGATAAAATTTAAGATAGAGTTCTGGACATAAAATTCAGGGCTTTCAAGCTAAATGTATTCCTGTAAGTTTCAATTTAAAAAAGAGTCCTGGACATAAAATTAGCAAATAATACAGCAGATGCCAACAGTATCTTTGGGGTTTGAAAGAAGCAAACAAATCTTCTTTAGATCTGATAGTTTCATGTATTTTTGGTTTTGAATCTGACTGTACCAGCCAGCCAACTGTCTGAGCATAGGCAGCAATACACAGGACCAGGTTCTGTCAGCCCTGCTCCAACTCATCCTGTGTAGTCTAGTGGTTAGAGCACTGATTCTCACATGTGGGAGACCCAGGTTCAAGTCCCCCAATGTTTAAGTGGAGCTCTCTACTGACAAGTAGTCACTTCTTTAACTCTGATAGAGTTTATGGGCAGCTTATAGCCTGCATATTCTATTTTGCCTTCCCAAATCCAGTAGTTTGTTCATTTTATTACTGCTCCTATGTCTCCTGAAGCAGTCTTCATAGCTGATGTGGGCTTAAGATTTCTGCTGGACATTTGAGATAAAATTTAAGATAGAGTTCTGGACATAAAATTCAGGGCTTTCAATCAAAATGTATTCCTGTAAGTTTCAATTTAAGAAAGAGTCCTGGACATAGAATTAGCAAATAATACAACAGATGCCAACAGTATCTTTGGGGTTTGAAAGAAGCAAACAAATCTTCTTTAGATCTGATAGTTTCATGTATTTTTGGTTTTGAATCTGACTGTACCAGCCAGCCAACTGTCTGAGCATAGGCAGCAATACACAGGACCAGGTTCTGTCAGTCCTGCTCCAACTCATCCTGTGTAGTCTAGTGGTTAGAGCACTGATTCTCACATGTGGGAGACCCAGGTTCAAGTCCCCCAATGTTTAAGTGGAGCTCTCTACTGACAAGTAGTCACTTCTTTAACTCTGATAGAGTTTATGGGCAGCTTATAGCCTGCATATTCTATTTTGCCTTCCCAAATCCAGTAGTTTGTTCATTTTATTACTGCTCCTATGTCTCCTGAAGCAGTCTTCATAGCTGATGTGGGCTTAAGATTTCTGCTGGACATTTAAGATCAAATTTAAGATAGAGTTCTGGACCTAACATTCAGTGCCTCCAAGCAAAATGTATTCCTGTAAGTTTCAATTTAAGAAAGATTCCTGGACATAAAATTAGCAAATAATACAGGAGATGCCAACAGTGTCTTTGGGTTTTGAAAGAAGCAAACAAATCTTCTTTAGATCTGATAGTTTTCATGTATTTTTGGTTTTGACTCTGACTCTACCAGCCAGCCAACTGTCTGAGCATAGGCAGCAATACAGATTTTGTCAGCCCAGCTTCAACTCATCCTCTGTAGTCTAGTGGTTAGAGCACTGATTCTCCCATAGAGCCCCAGGCCCCAGGTTCAAGTCTCACAAGGTTTAAGTGGAGTTCTCCACTGACAAGTAGTTACTTGTTTGGCTCTGATATAGTTTGTGGGCAGCTTATAGCCTGCATATTCTATTTTGCTTTCCCAAATCCAGTAGGTTGTTCATTTTATTACTGTTCCTATGTTTCATGAAGCAGTCTTCATAGCTGATGTGGGCTTAAGATTTTTGCTGGACATTTGAGATAAAATTTAAAATAGAGTTCTGGACATAAAATTCAGGGCTTTCAAGCAAAATGTATTCCTGTAAGTTTCAATTTAAGAAAGAGTCGTGGACATAAAATTAGCAAATAATACAACAGATGCCAACAGTATCTTTGGGGTTTGAAAGAAGCAAACAAATCTTCTTTAGATCTGATAGTTTCATGTATTTTTGGTTTTGAATCTGACTGTACCAGCCAGCCAACTGTCTGAGCATAGGCAGCAATACACAGGACCAGGTTCTGTCAGCCCTGCACCAACTCATCCTCTGTAGTCTAGTGGTTAGAGCACTGATTCTCACATGTGGGAGACCCAGGTTCAAGTCCCCCAATGTTTAAGTGGAGCTCTCTACTGACAAGTAGTCACTTCTTTAACTCTGATAGAGTTTGTGGCCAGCTTATAGCCTGCATAATCTTTTTGCTTTCCCAAATCCAGTAGTTTGTTGATTTTATTACTGCTCCTATGTCTCCTGAAGCAGTCTTCATAGCTGATGTGGGCTTAAGATTTTTGCTGGACATTTGAGATAAAATTTAAGATAGAGTTCTGGACATAAAATTCAGGGCTTTCAAGCAAAATGTATTCCTGTAAGTTTCAATTTAAGAAAGAGTCCTGGACATAAAATTAGCAAATAATACAGCAGATGCCAACAGTATCTTTGGGTTTTGAAAGAAGCAAACAAATCTTCTTTAGATCTGATAGTTTCATGTATTTTTGGTTTTGAATCTGACTGTACCAGCCAGCCAACTGTCTGAGCATAGGCAGCAATACACAGGACCAGGTTCTGTCAGCCCTGCTCCAACTCATCCTGTGTAGTCTAGTGGTTAGAGCACTGATTCTCACATGTGGGAGACCCATGTTCAAGTCCCCCAATGTTTAAGTGGAGCTCTCTACTGACAAGTAGTCACTTCTTTAACTCTGATAGAGTTTATGGGCAGCTTATAGCCTGCATATTCTGTTTTGCCTTCCCAAATCCAGTAGTTTGTTCATTTTATTACTGCTCCTATGTCTCCTGAAGCAGTCTTCATAGCTGATGTGGGCTTAAGATTTCTGCTGGACATTTAAGATCAAATTTAAGATAGAGTTCTGGACCTAACATTCAGTGCCTCCAAGCAAAATGTATTCCTGTAAGTTTCAATTTAAGAAAGATTCCTGGACATAAAATTAGCAAATAATACAGCAGATGCCAACAGTGTCTTTGGGTTTTGAAAGAAGCAAACAAATCTTCTTTAGATCTGATAGTGTTCATGTATTTTTGGTTTTGACTCTGACTCTACCAGCCAGCCAACTCTCTGAGCATAGGCAGCAATACAGATTTTGTCAGCCCAGTTTCAACTCATCCTCTGTAGTCTAGTGGTTAGAGCACTGATTCTCCCATAGAGCCCTAGGCCCAAGGTTCAAGTCTCACAAGGTTTAAGTGGAGTTCTCCACTGACAAGTAGTCACTTGTTTAGCTCTGATAGAGTTTGTGGGCAGCTTATAGCCTGCATATTCTATTTTGCCTTTCCAAATCCAGTAGGTTGTTCATTTTATTACTGTTCCTATGTTTCATGAAGCAGTCTTCATAGCTGATGTGGGCTTAAGATTTTTGCTGGACATTTGAGATAAAATTTAAGATAGAGTTCTGGACATAAAATTCAGGGCTTTCAAGCAAAATGTATTCCTGTAAGTTTCAATTTAAGAAAGAGTCCTGGACATAAAATTAGCAAATAATACAGCAGATGCCAACAGTATCTTTGGGGTTTGAAAGAAGCAAACAAATCTTCTTTAGATCTGATAGTTTCATGTATTTTTGGTTTTGAATCTGACTGTACCAGCCAGCCAACTGTCTGAGCATAGGCAGCAATACACAGGACCAGGTTCTGTCAGCCCTGCTCCAACTCATCCTCTGTAGTCTAGTGGTTAGAGCACTGATCCTCACATGTGGGAGACCCAGGTTCAAGTCCCCCAATGTTTAAGTGGAGCTCTCTACTGACAAGTAGTCACTTCTTTAACTCTGATAGAGTTTGTGGGCAGCTTATAGCCTGCATAATCTTTTTGCCTTCCCAAATCCAGTAGTTTGTTCATTTTATTACTGCTCCTATGTCTCCTGAAGCAGTCTTCATAGCTGATGTGGGCTTAAGATTTCTGCTGGACATTTAAGATCAAATTTAAGATAGAGTTCTGGACCTAACATTCAGTGCCTCCAAGCAAAATGTATTCCTGTAAGTTTCAATTTAACTTCTTTAACTCTGGGACCCTGTACCGGGTCCAGAATTATCTCATTTTGACTTAATATAAAATATTCCTTTAATTTGTATTGGTCTGTCATGGACCCAGTACCACATATGAGATACTGTTTGAAAGCTTAGACTCTCTACTTTCTGCAGATATGCATCACTTTGACATATATTTTACTGTAAGAAAGTTATTTACAATTAATTTACACTATCAACCCCCCCATATTTTTTAATATAATTTAATATTCACATATTTCATATTTTTCAAGTATAACAAACATGGGCAAGCCTTATATCAAATGAAAGCTCTCACTCTCAGGAATAAGGCTACAGCGTTATTTTTGTCCTATTATCATCACCTATCTAACAATGGTCGAATGAATAATGAGGTAAAAAATTGACTTTTGTAAACATATGTGAAACTTGAGGGTGAACTGCCTCAGATAGCACATATAGTCACAAATGATACACCATCTTTTCTCTTAGGTCCTACTCTAAAAAATGAGTCCATTCACAGCATTTTCTTTGGTTGTGTGCATGAATAACCCCTTGCTATTAATTATATGTGCCAAACAAAAAATTTATATTTATATGAAAAATGTATTTTCGCACACTTCAGTAAAATGAAAATAACTTTTGAATGCGACATGCTAAAGAGTTCATTTTTTTTTTGCGTGTTTACTGTCTGCTGCTGGTAACAACCAGAACTGTCTGCAGTCTGTTAGAGCACCCAGAACCAGAGTTATACACTATCAGAGACAGTATTTACAACATAAAAAAAGAAAATTTGGTGTTTCATCATATGAAAAACACCCTAAATAAAAATATTTGTCACAAACAGCAGCTATTTATGTAACTTCAAAGGGTTTTCTGCAAAATGATATAAAGATATTGCATTTATTCCACTGTATGTGGTTATGAGAGCACTTCAAATATTTTTAGGCGGAAAATAAATACAAAAAGGGTATTATTCCTCCCTTCAGTTGGAGTAGAATAACTTTTGCATAGGTTATGATAGAGAACAAATTCCTTTTTCCTCTGTAAGCTGACAATTGCTGGAATCAAACAAAACTGTCTGCAGGTTTCGTTACCACTCAGGGCCAGAGTTATACACTTTCAAATAAAAACTTTAGAAAAAAAACATCAAAAAGCGCCTATTTATTTTTGTGTTTATTAGAGGACTGACAAGACATACAACCATGTTTTGCACTTTCAACAGTGTTTTATGAAATTTTAAAGGGTTTCCTGTAAAATGATACCAAACTTTTATATGT